>NC_080091.1:42404062-43096562 GCF_950005125.1 Chionomys nivalis
TCCTGTGCACCACCTTGACGTGGTCACTCAGACCACACCCATAGTGCAGCGTTGTGTGCCAGGCTAGGACTGGTGTCAGCTCCGGGAATCTGTCCTGCCTCCGACCTGATTAGATGGTTGAAAATCCTCAACAGGCAAGGCTTCCTGCTGGGCGGTGACTCAGTCCCTCTCCTGCCTGTGTCTCTGGTCTCATCAGTTAAGCAGGTGGCCACTGAACTGTTGCTCGGTGGGCTTCTAAACTTCTGATCAGGTGACTAGTTTGTTCCTCTAACTAGTAGTCTTGACCAGGACTCTCTCTGAGCCTGGCACTGTGCTGGACCCCGGGGAGTGGGTATGATCTAGGTAGGTCCTTCTTCTTTTCCTGAGGCTTATTCTTTGCAGGGGTGTCCAACCTTTTGACACTGTGACATGATGTTGGGATTTATAAATCTATTGGGCTGTGTTGGTGGCTCTCCTGGAATGCAAACAGCCCTTGGATCTCAGGTTGGGCACACTTGAGAATCTAGAGATAAGACAGAAGATACACAGAGGGAAAACCAACAGGGCAAGATGACAGAGATCAGCCTTCAGCTATGTATGCCCATCAAGGAGGAAACAGGGCAACTTTAGCTTAGTCTTGAAGAAGGATGAGGTTGTCCCATAAGGGCCAGATGGTCTGTGCAAAGGCCCTATAGCTTTGGTGTGTTGGAGCTCAGTGGAAAGACTGCTTTCTCTGCTTATTGAAAATGCCCGTAACAGATTGACCCTAATTTGAAGGGATTGCCAAGGGAGGGAAGTGTCTCCGTCTTTGGCCACACACAGCGCTGTGTCATCCTGGAAACCAGCTCAGTGCAGCTGGTACAGTCTCCTCCCCAGGCAGGCTCCGGGCAGCGGGTCGCTGGGTGGTGAGGAGAACAAGGCTACATTATGAGAGTTTCAGAGCCTGGCTGTGGGCAAACAGAAGGCCCGAGTGTGCCCAGGGACAGCAGACTGCTTAGAATAGATCATCGAGCTTGGCTCTGGGAGCCAGGAGAGCAGCCAACAAGACCCAGGTCTTTATGAAGGGGAGGCCCAGCTTGGCACGAAAGGAGAGCATGCCTACCTGCCCCCTATCTGCTACCCCTGGCAGGCCTCTGGCTCTGGGTGACGCCACAGGCACACACACTCGCAGCAAACAAAGTTTACAGGTAGACTGTCTACTAGGGGATGGAGTTTCCCAGCTACCTTCCCTCTGCCTCCCACTCCAGGACACAGACAATGAAACCTGTGGCCAATGGAAACAGCCTATGAGGTTCTGTGCACTGGATGTGAAGTGGACAAGTCCTCTCTAAGTCTAGGAGGTGGGCTGCGGAAGCCCTTCCTACAGAGACTGGTGGTCAGAGAACAGCAGTCACACGGCCAGTTTCATGGCTGGTAAATGACAGATGGGCCATGGAGCTTAGAACTGCCCCAGCCCAGGCCTGGTTCACACTGCAATGTACGTGATGTGGGTGTGTATGGCAGAACTCTTATCACATTGGCTGTGGAGAACATCGCTCAACATTGCATGGCCAAACAGTCATCTATGAAGACTCTGGGGCTCAGGAATTGGGTGGGACTGCACTGCTGGGCCTGGAGAAGCTGATCCTTGATCAGTCCTCGTTGTAATACCAGGCTGTCCATCAGGGGCCTCAGCTCCTCTTCCAGCCTCTCCCCACAGCCCTTCCTGGTTGCTGGTTGGGGCTTCTTCACAGTGTGTATCCCTTTAGCTGAGCATCTCCATGGAGGGGGCGGGGACGGGACTGCTGTGGCTGGTCATGAACACTGACCCAATTTCAGTCTTACAGGAAGACAAGATTGGCATAAACGACCTCTGAGCCCAGCACAAGTGGGGCTTTGCAGGTCCTCAGGAGACTTTCATAGGTCCATTGAACTCATCCATTCTCCATCACTGTTTCCAAAGGAGGAAATTGAGGCCCAGGGAGCTGAGTAATTGACCGAAAAGACAGCTTTGCTGGGCAATGTTACACCACACCGCCCCCTCATGGCCATAGGTAGTATGTCCTGAGCACAAGGCTAGGTCTTCTAAGGTGTTAGGATCCAGGCCCTCCTGGGGCTACGGCAGGGTCCTGGGTAATGGCTGCCACTGGTGTTAGTGAGGAATGGAGGCTCTGTAGACTAGATAAACTCCGTGGCTCCTCACGTGGATCTCCTGGTCAAAATTCCCACACGACAGACTTTTTTTTTTTTTGGTTTTTCGAGACAGGGTTTCTCTGTGGCTTTGGAGCCTGTCCTGGAACTAGCTCTGTAGACCAGGCTGGTCTCGAATTCACAGAGATCCGCCTGCCTCCGCCTCCCGAGTGCTGGGATTAAAAGCGTGCTCCACCATCGCCCGGCTACGACAGACTTTACAGACAGGAGAGGCTGAGGAACTGATCACAGTCGCTTCGCATCCACACCCCCCCCCCCCCCCCCCCCCCGACCACTGCTCCTTTCCTCTCTTCCTAAAAAATCTAGCGCCCTTCTCTTGACCCCATGGAGCTCTCTGTGTTCGTGCTCCGGAATGTGTCTCTACACAAGGGAGTACATACTTGTCTTTTATTGGAATAGGAAGACTTTCTGACCTCTCTCTCTCCCACCGTCCCTCTCCCCTCCCCCCCTTCTCTGCCCTTGACCCATCTCTGGCTTTTGAGACAATATCTCACTCTGTAGACCACGCTGGCCTCCGACTCACAATCCTCCCGCCTCTGCCTCCTGAGTGCTGGATTACAGCCACGTACCATCACAATGGCCCCGATCTTTCTCCTGGAGGTCACCTATGAGTTTCACTGTCCCTCCAGATTTACCCAGTACCAGTCAGGATAAATGACTGGGATGTTGAGTCCCACATATAGAAACCACTTCAGCCCCAGTGCCTGAGTCCTTCTGTCTTTACTTAAAAAACCTTATAGAAAACAAACAAACAAGCCAGATGGCGATGGCACCCACCTTTAATCCTAGCACTTGGGAGGCAGATGCAGGTGGATCTTGGTAAGTTTGAGGCCAGCCTGGGTCTACCAAGTGAATTCCAGGACAGTTAGGACTGTTACACAGAGAAACCCTGTTTCAAAAAACAAAACAAAACAAAAGCTGTCCCTTTCCCTAGACCTCAATGCCCCACTCAGAATAGAGACAGCCTCTCCGTGTTCACCCACCTTCTGCTGCCCTGGTGCATTGGGCTTGGGCAAAGTCACACCCACAGCCTGCAGACGACCTGTGGTGCCTGCTCAGCCCCTGCAACTACAAGAGCCAATTCCCCAGTGACCCTTCCCATAGAGCTGTGTGCACATCTTCTTGGCTCAGTCTCTCTGGAGAACTCCGACTGATACAGGGCGCCAGAGAGAAAGAATCGGGGAACGGGCTGATGCAGAGATGCAGGAGGGATAAGAGGGGGAGTGCTCCTTTAAGGCATGCACACGCAGCAGGCTGGCAAGACATGGCTATAACCCAAGGACACAAAAAGAAAAGGTTGGAAGAAGATGCCTCCAAAACCGAGGCCAGGGCACACAGTGGGGACCAAGAATCTTGCAGGTACCAGATGCCCGCTCAACCTCCCTGTCAGCTGCCCCTTCGTTCAGTTGCCCCTCCATTCGTCCCTGGTATTTCAATAGTACTTTCTAATAGGCTAGTCTCTAGATGCCATTGCTTCAGAATGGCAAAGGGAACAAAGTTCAAGCCCTTTCCTTAAGCAGGAGACAAGAATTAAGTAAATAAATGACCAAGCTTCTCTTGGGGGAAGGTCAGAGCTAAGAAGACAGTGCAGAGTGAAGGGCATGGACATCATGGGCCTATCAGATGGTTATTCCCAAATATTAGCACGCACCCTTCTCCTCATACAGCTTCGGTTCATTCTGTTTTTGTGCTCTGTGCGTCTATCATGGAGGTCCGGGTATTGTAACTGAGTCCATCTGAGAATCTTGGACAACAGAGTTTGAATTCCTTAAGGCTGTGGCTGGATACGCTGTTTTCGCGCCTTCCCTGTGCCTGTAGCGCCCTCTTGTGGGAAGGAACTGTTCTGCAGCCAGATGATCCTGAGACGCTTTATTTACATAACCACTTTTTTTTTTTTTTTTAAATCTTGCTTCCTCCAGCCGGCTTCACACCACCGGGAAGATCCCCTCCCACTTTGGTCGACGATGAGCCTAAAAGGAACGCTTTGGCTCTCCATTGACGGGCTGATGGCTTAGGTCACTTTGAAAAATGTTCTTGACTTTACAGACTCAGCACGTTTAAGGTCTTCTTAGAAAACGTGAATTCTACACATGTCCTGTCCTTATGTCTGGTGCTGTTAGCAACAAAGCTCGCACGGTTCTGCTAGAAATACCTGTGCTGTGTTTAACCAGGGTAGTCCAGGAACCATGGTTTGGACTTCGTTGGCATTCGACTTCTGCTACCAATCTGCCTTGTTTTTGGGTTAGGAACCACACATTTTCTCTCTGTGTTCTTGACCCTCCCATTGGTTTCCTGGCAAACATGACTTTATTTGTTTTCCTGTTTTGATACGATACCCAGCTATGGTATAGCTCACTCACTGGGCCAGTCTGACTGTCAATTGACAGACATGTGAATTGTGACTGCTGAGAATCTAGGCAGGACAAGCAGGGCCCATAGAGCGGCCACCCACTTGTTGGTCACATCCTCAGGTGGTGAAGCCGGCTGGTTAGATAAGGCCACAGCCTTACACAGCCTTACCCTGGGCCGCTCCCAAACAGGAAGTAGGTAAGTAAATGAGAAGTTGCTGCAGTGTTGTTGGATTGGGGTTGGGTCCTGTGGGAACTGGCAGCCCACAACACATTTTTGGTTTTTTCTAGTGCCCATGAGAACTAATGAGAGCATTGGGTAAAGTCAGTGTATCTGTCTCAGAGTTTTGTGGGGTGGGGCGGTTGGGGTTGGTTCATGTGCATGTGTGAGTACATGTGCATGTGTGTGCATAGGCATGTGTGGGTACATGTGCATGTGTGTGCCTATGCATGGAGAGGACAGAAGACAGTTTTGGGTGTCATTCCTCAAGAGACACCCTTCACCATGTTTTTCTTTCTTTTGAAATGGAGCTCCTCATGGCTTATCTGAGTAGGCTAGGCTGGCTGGCCAGCAAGCTCCAGGGATCCTCCTGCCTCTACCTCGCTGGTATTGGGATTACAGGTGTGCATCACCAAGCCTGGCTTCTCTTCTGTGGACTCAAACTCAGGCCCTAGTGCACACAGAGCAAGCCTTTGTAAACAGACCCATCTCCCCAGGCAGACTCAGAGCTTTGCAAAGCCCCCTTGCCAGTATTAACAATGTGGGAAGCAAGGAAGAAGGAACAGGAGACCCAGGGCTACTGAGCTGCTGCTGGTGCCCGTGGAGCAAGGGGGTGCACCGGGGGCAATCCAGTGATAACTTGGGTGCCATCTCTTTCTCTGCTAAAAGCAGGCCATTCTCGGCCTCAGAACTCAGAAGACACTGCTGTGACCAAGTTCAGAAAGTCAGTCATCAGTCAAGACCACAGAGTAGGACTCCGCCTTTCTGTGACTCAGTCTCGTATGGCCTGTGCTCCCCACCAGGCACCCTGGGCCCCTCTTTCATCTTGTTCACTTTGAACAGCAAGAAAAACATCCTTAGGAACTGGCCTTGCACCCTCCCATGAGGCCTCTTCTGAAGGCTGTGTAACCAAGCTAGTTAGAAATTCCAGGCCATTATTAGCATCTTCCTATTGTGTGGTTTTAACCTCTACCCCTCGTGTGTGTGTGTGTGTACAGAACCTAGATATGTTTCACCTAGAATGGCTGGCCAGAGACCTCCTGAGATCCACTTGTCTCCACCCCTCGGTGCTGGGGTTATAGATGCACATCACCATGTCCCAATTTTCTGCCCAGCTGGAGAGGTGGACTGAGGTTGTCTTGCTTGCACAGCAAGCACATTACCCACTGTCATCTCCCTGGTCCTTTTGTATCCTTTGTGTCTCCAGAACAACTGTTACCTTGGCATACAGCCACACACAGCAGTTTACATATGGTCTCCAGCTGCTTCTGCACTATAAGCGCAGGTGAGCAGCCATGGAGCCATATGCCTATGATTTTAAAACCTTGGCCAACCGGACTTTTGGGGAGTACCGACTGCTCCCTGTATCGGCCCACAGGTTCACAACAGTCAATAGGAACAGTTTCAAGACTGAGCCCTGAAAGTTCTGGCTTGGGAAACAGTCACAGGCTGTTTGCTGCCCCATGTGGTGTACACACACACACACACACACGCACACACACACACGCATGCACTCCAATCCAGATTGCCAGAGGCCGGCATTGGCTGAGAAACATCTTTATCCTGGGAATCTTAGCAGTTACACTTTTGCAAATAAGTAGACCTATCCAAGGGTGCCTGGCTTGCGGGGTGCACATCCCAAGCTTTGCCAGTCCCACCCATTTACACTAAGTGAGGGTGTTCCAGACCCCAGCTGCAGAGATGACTTATTGTTAGTCTTTCTTACTTTTTATTTTATGTGCATGAGTATGTCTGTTCACCATGTGCATGCCTGGTGCCCTCAGAACTGGAGTTATAGATAGCTGTGAGTCTCTCCATGGTTGCTGGAAATTGAACTGGTGTCCTCTAGAAGAGCAGCCAGTGCTCTTAACCACTGAGCCATCTCTCCAGTCCCTGGCCTATATTTAATGAATGGGCTAGGAAGGTTTTTCTATGTGTTACTAATTTGGGAATAAGTAGAAGAAACAGTTTGCAAAGACCCAAGGCTCCTGGGGTGCCAGACAGTTGGAAGAGGGAGCCAAGAGGCCTGAAGGCGGCACTGCCAAGCAGTATGGGAGCACCTACATTCTTTTTGTTTTTACAAACAGGGTCTCACTCCCAGCCTAGCCTGGAACTATGCAGCTCAAGTTGAAGATCTTCTGCCTCTGCCTCCTGAATGCTGGGATTACAGGCATTAGTCACATCTGGTTATATTTTGAGGGCAAATGACTTTCATCTGATGTCCTATACCATGCCAGATAGCAACTCCTCACACCAAGTAAGGGGGTCACAGATCTCTACTAGAAACCCCCAAAGCACCCACTAACTGGAACTCCAGACATCTGGATGTCTTAGAAATAAGGTTCACAGTAAGTGTGCATGTTACCTTCAGAACCAGGCCTTCTGCATGGACCATCTGAAGATACGTCATTAAAATGTTGAGTCGCTTTACCTAGTGTTTATCAATTTTTTCTCAGCCTAGCTTATGATTTTCTAAGTAAATATGTAAGTAACATAATCAATGCATTACTTTACAGAATGTTTAACTTGTGCCCATTTTCTACTCTATCTTCAGCAGGCTTAAAAACCACTTTTTCCCCCTAGAGATAGGTAAACCATCTTTTGTTCTTTTCAAGACAGGGTTTCTCTGAATGGCCCTGGTTGTCCTGGAACTTGCTCTGTGGATTAGGCTAGCCTTGAGCTCAGAGACCTGCTTGCCATCGTCTCCCACTAGGATTAAAGACATGTGCCATCACTGTCCAGAGTAAACAATCTTTAAAAAAAGAGATGTATTTGCACTCAACTGTACTTCTGTGTATGGGTGTGGGTTTGTGCATCTGGATGCAGGTGACCTCAGAGGCTAGAATAGGGCATCAGATCGATCTTCTGGGGCTGGAGCTTCAGGCAATGGGTGTGGGGCATGCACCACGCTCTCTGAGCCAGCTCCACAGCCCCTTATGTAAGCAATCTTGAGGTTTTTGAGACAGGGTGCAACTCGTTAGTACAGGTTGGCCTGGAACTCTATTTTCACATTCAGCGACTGTCATAGAAATATATTAATAACTAGATTCTGAACAGTAAACGTAGGTCACTGACCTACAGCTCCTCCTAAATTTATGTGTTCTTTGATTTGAACCACAAACCAAATGAATTAATGTCACCATACAACACAGGTCTATGAGAAGCCAAAGAAAAGATTACATCATCAAGTTTAATTATTTACTGAGACAGGGTCTCTTTATGGTACCAGGATAGCCTCAGACTAATAGAGCCTCTGCCTCCTGAGTGTTGGGATTAAAGGCACGCTTCACTCTGCCTGGCTAAGTGATTTATTTTCTGATATAAGTCTTCTTAGCTATCCAAGCAGACTTGGAACTTACTCTATAGCCCAGGCTCTCCTGGTACCTGTGATCTTCTTGCCTGACTCCATTATTGATTTTACTTACCTTCACTGACAGCAATACACTCCTCAGCTGAGTGCTTACTTGGGGCTACTACCTGGCAGAACCAACTTAGGGAACAGTCGTTTGTTGGGAAGAGAACTTTAAACATTTCGTATTCCCAAAGTGAAAGAACAATACCCTCTTACTATTCCCGCGGGACCAAAGGGGAAGGAGAACAGTGGAAGCGGCAGCAAGGTTGGTTTTCCACACGGGGTTTTGAATGAAGAATCGCCTATTCTTACTCCACTACTCAAAACATAAATGACAGGCTTGTTTACAAACAAAACAGGAAAGACGCTAAATAATTTCCAGAAGGAAATCTCTTTCAATGAAATCTAACATTTGAGTTAATGTGCTATAAATCGACACTGAGAACCATACATTAATATGCTTGCTATGATAAACTAAGCCTTTGAATCATACTATCAAATACAACTTCAGGACTAGCTGCAACAAAACGCCCAGTTATTGTTATCTTGAGAAATTGTTTTATCTTCTTTGGTTTACAATCTGCAAAGCTGAATATGATACTAATTAACCTACCATCTATCCTAGAAGGCTACGGAAAACTGAACCACTCGCTGTTAGGATTTAAGAATACAGCTTTAATTTTTTGGTCACTTTTGATCATATAAATATATAAATCTTAACAAGGTTAACACTGGTAACTCTAATAAAGGCCATAAAAATAACAGCTCTGCCATATTGCACAGGTAAATTAATTCAGTTGGCTTTCCCAGCCCCCCACCAAACAACTTTCGGGTCATAACTGGAAGACACGGGGATCTATGTTCTCGACATTGAATAGTGACGATATCAAGTCGTTTGCAGAAAATAAACTTTCAACAGTTCACATCCTGACAACATATACACCAGTTAGCAGGATCTCTTAACACTCGGAACAAGCGTCTCATTGGAGTTCCGCGGTAGAGGTGCAGGCTCAGAGCTGCGGTCTGTCCTCGCAGCCGGGGAAGTGGTCCTCGGTCCGAAATAGGACCGGCGGCTCGTAGGCGGCGCGCTGGGGCCCGATGGGTGCTGACTTGAAGAGAGCGGGCACGCTGATGGTATGCAGCAACCTCCGGAAGGACCGAGGGAAGGTCCCCAGCTCGGCCTCGGCCTTGGTGACCTGCTCCTCCATCCTGGCCACGCTGCTGCCGATCATTCTCACGAAGGCCTCGAGCTTGTCGATCCGGCCGTAGATGCGCCTCATCTCCGCGGCTTTGGCGTGAATCCGCGGCACGCCCTCGCTCACCACGTGGGACGAGTCTCCGCGAATCATGTCCAGCATGCCCACGAACTCGTCCACCCTGGCCAGCAGGTCCTCCAGGCTGGCGTCCAGAGCCTCCACCTCGGGCCGCGGCCCGGTGGCGGGCAGCAGGCTGGAGGCGTAGCCCAAGGCGGCGCGGCGCAGCAGCGGCAGATCGCGACCCGGCGCGTCCTCGGGGCCGTCATCTTCCCACGGCCCGGACGCGCTGCTGTGGCTCTGCGATACGTGGCCGCTGTCCCCGCTCCACGCAGCACCCAGTGGCTCAGCCTCCTCAGTCGAAGCCTCTCGCGGAAGGGTTCCGCCCGGGGGTCCGTCCTCCATGGCCCGCTCAGCCGCTTCCGGCGCTTCGCGGTTACGTCACGATCCCGCATTTCCCTGATTCCGGCGCCGACTGAATGCGTCGTGCTCTTACCAGTGTGTAATCTGTCCATATTCGGCTTCTGTCCGCCTTTATTGAGTGTGCCGGTTCTTTCTACATGTTCATAATCCAAAAAGGCTGACGATTAGATGATAGATAGGAAGATGGGTAGATGACAGATAAATAGATTAAGCACTCTGGAGGTAGAGGCAGACAGATCTCTTTAGTTCAAGGCTAGCCTGGCCAGTTTCAGGGCAGCCAGGGCTGCATAGTGAGACCCTGTCCCTAGCAAACAACCCAGTAGATGATTGGTAGATGGATAGATGGGAAAGTGAGAGATGATAGTGTAAAAGGAATACAATAAAGTAAATCTAAAGATGTCCATGGAGGCCTCCTCCATGCTTATCCTCACAGCCAGATGACCTCTGTTTGTCCACCTGCCCTGTGTCCAGCGAGGCCATATCTCTCCGGATGGTATGATATTTTGGAGACCTGTCTGGGGAATCAGGGGACTCCAGGCATTTGAACTCAAGAGTAGTGCAAACAAAGCACTTCTCAGTTTTATTATTAAAGTAAGCAGCCGGGCGGTGGTGGTGCACTCCTTTAATCCCAGCACTTGGGAGGCAGAGGCAGGCGGATCTCTGTGAGTTCGAGACCAGCCTGGTCTACAAGAGCTAGTTCCAGGACAGGCTCCAAAACCACAGAGAAACCCTGTCTCGAAAAAACAAAACAAAAAAACCAAATAAATAAATAAAACAAAACATGAGGTGACATTTATAATTAAGCAGATACTACAGCAAGAAAATACACCTGGTGTCATTGTCATCTTTGGTCTTGTGAAAAGAGGCAAGAATATTCCTCCCAGGCCTTTGCCTTTCCCAGTGTGATAATCCTTCACGTCCTTTGCTTTCAAATGTATTCACTTATTACAATTTATGTAGTTATTTCTAGAAGGCCATCTTGTGAGAAGAACATTCTGCACTGTGTCCTACCCATAGTTCACAGTAAGTTCACGCCTTAGGCTCCCATAGCCGTCCATTGTGTAGGACCCACCAGCACCCATGCAAGGTTCCTGCCTGCCTCTTTTTCCTTTATCAGTGATTGTAAAATAAAACACAAGATAGAAAATCCTTAAAATTCTTAGAAACATCCAAGGTGGCATCTTCTAGTACCATGCAGTCTGGAAGGTCTCTAGGAAACTTAAGGTCTTATTCTTTAGCATGGTCATCTGAAGACAGACCTAAGGCAGCAACTGAGAAAGTGGGGAGCAATCAAGAAAGGCATGGGCTGTTTACTGTCGATGCACTCATACACTGGCAGACACCCACACACATAGCACAAAAGACTGGGTGATAGAAACAGAGTTGGAATTTTGGTAGGTGGTCAACACATACTTTTCCTGGGTAAAGTTTACATGACCTCTGTCCCCACTGGGAGTTATGAATTAGGGAAAAAAACAACTATGATCAACAAAATAGAGAAAACTACAGGCTGTTTCAGTTCTTCACATGGCAGCCCATCTGCACCAGCTGCCCAAGTCCATTGCTGTGAACCTAAAACACAGCTGGGAGGAACTTGCCTTGTACCCTGTGAGTAGGTCAGCCTTTCATATCTTTTTTTTTTTTTTTAAAAAAAAGGAAGTGTTAACCACTTATGGGAATGCTACTGCCATAGTCCAGTTTCTCTGACACACTTGCCTTCTAAAAACATCTGGAGCCAGGCGGTGGTGGTGCGTGCCTTTAAACCCAACACAGGCAGGCGGATCTCTATGAGTTCAAGGCCAGCCTGGTCTACAAGAGGTAGTTCTGGGACAGGCACAAAAGCTATAAAGAAACCCTGTCTCAAAAAAACCAAAAAAAAAAAAAAAAAAAAAGAAAAAGAAAGAAAGAAAGAAAGAAAGGTCTGGAAAACATTAGCAGCATCCTCTCTCTGCCCTTATGCTTACCTGTTTCTCTTTCCTATATTCACATTCTCCTGTTTTGCGAGTGGTCTAGGTTTTCTTCCGTTTTCCAACACACTATGCTTAGGCAGGCATACCTTGGGTGACTGTCCTCCTGGAACTGGAATTATGTTTCACTGGGTGGTTTTGCAATCTTTTTTATGGTGTCTATATAGTGCTTTTGATATAAATATGGATCTTCAATGTATTTGGGCCTTCAAAGACAACTTTCATTAGAGGAAGTTGCTTCAGAGGATGTATTTTTGTCACTCTACTGTGTTTTGAAGAGTGAGATGTGGCTGTGTTTTGCTGCTATCTGTGTGACCTGATCATTTTTAGCACCCTGCAGCCTGTGGAGAATTGTGGTCAAAATCTACCAGTGTTGGTATAGTTCAAGACATGACTAGACTGGACTGTAGCAGGTGAAGACTGTGGGTAAGACTCCTTTGCACGGATTCAGAAAATGGATGGCTTTGTCTGTCCTTTGGAACTTCAGCTCCTCTGTGAGGCAAAGGAGGAAAGCTATGTGTTGTAGCACATTGTCTGACGTGTGTGTGTGTGTGTGTGTGTTGTGTAACCTCTGGTTAATTTAAGAAAATCTGTCTGATAGTATATGGTAACGAAGCTTGAATAGAGAGAAAGAACTGTACATTAAGTCACAAAATCTCAGGGACTACAGGAAGAGCATCAGAGACGGTAGGCAGAGATGCTGGAGAAAGGAGAAACATGAGGGCCCAGGCAGCACCTCTGACAGGCATTCAAGATCAAAACCAAAACTCTTTGGGTTCATTTGCCTGAAAAGATTTATCTAGAAAGCTGAGTATTGTTTCTGTTTTTTTTGTTTGTTATTGTCTTTTGTTTATTTATTTAAAGAATGGAAATGGAGAGATGGCTTAGTCTTGAAAAACCAAAAGAAAAAAAAAGAACAAAAAAGAGAAAGTGTGAGTCCAGACTTCCTCTAAGCTGCAACTGTGTGCCTGAAAGTAGGTGTTAATTATAGCAGGTCAGAATGGCTAAGGAGAGGCTGCAAATTCAACAGTCAAAGCTATTGGGACACACCCACCCACCTAGACACTCCACACATCAGAATATCTGCGCATCGTGGCTCAGTTCATAAAGCGCTTGCTGCAGGATCTGGGTTTGAGTCCCAGAACCCACATTAAAGAGTTGAAAAGGGTGGTATATACTTGTAGCCCCAGCACCGGAGAGGTGGAGACTGATGAATCTTTGGGGCTTGCTGGCTTGCCAGTCTGACGTAATTGGTGAGTTCCAGGTCAATGACCTTGTCTGAAAATGAAGGAAAGGAAGGAAGGGAGGGAGGGAGGGAGGGAGGGAGGGAGGGAGGGAGGAAGGAAAGAAGGAAGGAAAGGAGGGAGAAAAGAAGGAGAGAGAAAGAGAGGGGGGAGAGAGGGGGAGAGAAGGAGAGAGAGAGAGAGAGAGAGAGAGAGAGAGAGAGAGAGAGAGAGAGAGAGAAGAAAAAAAGAGGAAGGGAGTCCAGAGGAGCAAATCGTCACACTAATGAGTGCCGCCCTTAGCCCTGGGCAGAGAAACTTCAGCCTGCAGTGGCAAAGGTCAATGCAGAGGCCCATAACTGGCCCAAGCCCTGAGGGTAAGAGATTGTTGGGTGCTCAGCTCTAATGGGACATCTAAACCATTCCCTTTCTAGAAAGTCAGCGAGCTGGAGGATGGGAAGGGTTAAAAACATGGTTATTACACTTATGAACTTGCAGGGGCTGTGGTCACCTATTTAAGACCTGCACAAGATGGGGCCATCAGCATTCCACCATGGAGAGGGGAGGGGCTCATGAGGCCCTATCTGAGGAGCTCCTGGTGGTCAACAGTCCTGGGGGTGGGGAGGCTAGTCCCACTGGTTAGTTCCTATGTCCAGTAAATAACCTCCCTACGAATGTGCAAGTAATCTTAATTAATTAAACTCATGGGGTCACACACACAAAACTGAAAACACATGGAAGCAGGAATTGTTGGGAGAGGGGCTCAGCAGGAGGGAGAAAGGAATAAGGATAATGTGGATGTGAAAATGCCCAAAATACATATATGAAATTGTCAAAAAATAAAAATATTGAACATAAAAAAACTTAAGGTAAAAACTACTGAGGAAGTGTGTCTGAGATTGACCTCTGACCTCCACAAGCATGTACACCTATGTACACATATGCACACACGTGCTGTATACCACACAAATAGCTAGACAGAGACAGACAAATAGACAGACAGACAGACACACAGAGTCCCTAATAATTCTTCAAACTTTGATAATCCCCAGAACATTCCATGCCCCATGCACAAGTCAACAATGTGGCGGCTGCCCTCAGCCCCCAATTTAGAGAATTTGCACTATTATGTTAACCCACAAACAATAATAACTTTCGTATTAATCAGAATTTTGCTCACAGCAATGTTAGTTTGGGGGAAAGAAAAGGAAAAAAAGTCTGTATCCAAGATGGCTCATTTCTTCTCTCCACACTTCTGTATTTTTTCTGTAACTTACAAACATATTTCTAAAAAAAACAAAACAGATGGATATTATTGTAAAAATATGTCGTCGCTGTATCCCTGTTCAGGACAGACACACAATGTTCCGGGATAATGAGTGTCTCTGAGAGACACTTGGGGCTGAACATTCTGACTTTCGTCTTCAGCTGCCAGCATCACTGTGGACCCTCAGACGGCAGGAGGACAGAGCGGTGGGGAATGAGGGAGTGAGGACAGAAAAAGGGGAATAGGGAAGTCAAAGAGAATATGGGAGGCTGGAGGGAGGGAGAATGTTTGGATCCACCATGGGCTGCCCAGAACAGGAGCAGGCTGGCTCCTGGCCTCTTGGGAGGCTCTTGCCTGAGCACTGAGCCCAAGGAAGGCTTGTGCCTAGGGGTGGGTGGAGCAGCCAGGAGCAGACATCATTAGTCTTTATTAGTTTTGGGACCTGGAATGGGAAGAGGACCATTCTAGAAGACTGAAGACCTGGAGACAGATAGCTCTGAGGGATTATCCTGGGTCGCTCTCTCTGTAGTAGGCTGAGTCCTACCTTCCTGTCCTTACAGGGAAAGACTCCTGGTCACAAATGCCTTGGGGCTGTACTGTGTGTTCCTAGGCTCCCTCTGAGCCTGCCCACTGGACTCAGGTGCTCCAGTGCTTCCTCTGTGGGGGTCATAGGGCCATCCCTTGACTGTGCTTACATCTTTTAGGCCTTACCTTGAAGGAGACCTGGGAGCTCCCTCCCCATCAGCATCTTCAGCTCCCCCTTCCTCAGCCTCCAGTTACTGTCATTGCTGTTTCCAGCTCCATCCTGATGTTGGAGTGGGTTAGCCTTACCCTCAGGGCTTGTGTAGCTAAAGACAAACATTCTTGGCCAGGATTCCAAGGACCCTTATAAGGCCAGCCTCACACCGACAGAGGATGGGATGCTTAAGAGCTCTGTCCCTCCCCATTTGGTCAACCAGATCCTATGGAAGGCATGGTTGTGACCCTTTCTGCAGCCTGCCCTGGAGTCGTCACTGAATCGTAACAGGGCCGCCCCACTATGTCAGGAGGTCAACCTGAGAAGTGTCTGAGAAGGAACAGTGACTGGGTGAAAAGCAGGACAGTTCTTGTGATTTGGATGAACAGTTTTCTTTCAACCCCATTTACCCAGCAGCCCCTGCCCTACTTGATGTCACGGTGACTCTCAGAAGCACATTCGCATGGGAAAGCTGGCTCGGGGGGCTCACAGGAAAGAGGTGTGGGTTGTGGAGATTTTCAGTGCCAGAGGAGGGGGTTGAGCCGCCATAAGGGCCATTTTCACTGGAGCCTTGGGTAATTGGGGCAGAGCTGGGAGCAGTAAAGATGAAGGGCCAGCGTCTGGTCACTCAGCTGCCTTGACAGGCTGGAGGAATTCTCTGCAGTGAGATAAGAAGGAATGTGGCCTCTGTGCTGAGGAAAGCCAGGCCCGCATCAGCCCTCCAGCCTCATTGGCTCTTAGACGGAGTAAAGGTCACTAAATATGACAATCTTGCAGCTGGACAGCATATTGAGGCCCTGCCCCCAGCTCTGCGACAGATGGCGCTCCTCCAGTACAAGGTACAAAGATAACTGTTGCCTAGGTTACTCCTGTTTCTGCTTCCTGTGCTGACTCTTCACTCAGCAATAGGCATCTATCCTGACTGGGGTGGGGAGGGGTCAGCGTCTCAGCCTTTGGCTCAGATCATGGTCAGTTCTGCACGTAGACACATTGGTCATTGAGAAATGCTGTGTCCAGAACTGTAACACAAGACTAACTTGCCCTCGATAGCTCTTCCCCACTTCAATGTTAAAGATCTGCTGAAAAAGCCAGGCCAGCAGAGAAATGAAAATAGGATGCACTGAGATCCTGCCAGTTCTCCACTTGTTCCCAGACAGGATGTAAACACCTCACACGTCCAATAACCTACTTCACTGTCTCTCATTCCCGTCCTGTATCTTGGACCCACAACCGCGCTGGAGTCAAGATGTTGGTTTGGGAGCACCCAAAGAAAGAGGCCTTTCTTTCTCCCCAGCTCACACAGAGAGATCTCAAATGCCAGCTTCTCCATAGAACGAGCTTTCAGATCGGGGTGTGATGAGCTCGTCACAGCCTAGACTTCTCTCTCAGATTCATGGGAGCCAATGTTTAAAGACTACCTCTGCTGTATCTATTATCTCACTGTCCCTGCCATGTCCAGTTTAGTAACCTCCATGCATGCCCAGGTGGTGGCAATATTGGCTAGGTGGAGACTTCTACCCTCCTAGTGCAGGTGTGTCTTTACACACACATACCATTACCACCACCACCACCACTGCTGCCGCCGCCGCCACCACCACCACAGGGCTAGATTGCCCATGTGTTTTCTTTTCCACTCCTTCAAGTAAAGGGGAACTTCAGGAATGCATTGCTCAAGGCCGCAAAGCTGGGACAGAGCCCATAAAACATCTGCTATCCAGTTCCTTACAGGAATTTTTTTTTCTTAACTGATAGCAGTTTTCCCACCAGCCTGGAGAAACAGGCAGGGACTGGTAGGCCATGTTATTGATACAACGGGGTGTGCTGGCTAGGTTCCGGGGTGTGCTGGCTAGGTTCCGGGGTGTGCTGGCTAGGTTTATGTCAGCTTGACACAAGCTAGAGTTATCTAAGAAGCGGGAACTCCAATTGAAAAAATATGCCTCAGTAAGATTGGCCTGTTGGCAAGCCTGTGGGTCATCTTTATTAGTGATTGATTATAGGAGGGTCCAACCCACTGTAGATGGTGCTGCCCTTAGGCAGGTGTTCGGCAGGCTAATCAAGCCACAGGGAGCAAAGCGAACCAGTGAGCATTGTTCTGCTTCAGTTCCTGTCCTGACTTCCCTCAGTGACCAACTGTGGCCTGAGGGTTGTGAGCTGAAACAGACGCTTTTCTCCCTAAATTGCTTTTGATCATGGTGTTTTATCACAGTGATAGAAACCCTGACTAAAACACAGGGAGAATCCCGAAGGTCAGGTCCTCTCACGGTGGCGCAGCCCACAGATGCAGAAGCCAGGGCTGTAATTTAATCTGCCCTTTACTTCCTCCCACCTACGCCAGGGCCAGAGGCAGACTGTGGAAAGAGAAGCCTGGGGCTGCTGCCCTCCCTCTGCCTGGCTGACAGCCAGCGTGCATTCAGCCCTCCGCTCTTTGAGATGTCGGGGAGGTGGGCTGGCAGCATCCCAAGACAAGAACACAATCCCTGCCTGTGGACCACTGTCTGGGTAGAGAGAAGAGACGAGGAGTGGTTACTTCTGTATCTAGTCCAACACACAGAGTGCTGAGGGAGAGGGACAACACTGCCCATCTTGAGAGACCACCGCCCCCACGATCTGAGCATTGGGTTGGAGGAGGACTGCTGCCGCCACCAAGGCTGCATTTGGCCAGGAAAAAGCAAGACGTGACAGACTCGGTCCAAGAAAACTGCCCCGACAGTGAGATCTTCCTTAGGTTGTCAATTGTGTCCGCCAGCGTGGAACTTGGGGCTGACAGTGAGCTATCAACAGTCTACAGAGAGCTGTGTGGGGCCAGGTAGGCCGGCAGCCAGTCTACTTGGGAGCCTGCCCCAGCTTTTTAGCACACTTGCCTAGCCATACTCTAGAGAAAGGGTACATAGTACATGATTCACGAGCCCACTATTGACCAACAAAGAACCGGGGTACACAGATTGTACCAGAGGGGCTAGAGAGATGTCGTAGTGGTTAAGAATGCTCGTTGTGATGATGAGAACCAGAGTTGCGATCCATCTCACAAGCTGAGCATCCTGCCCATGACTAACCCCAGCTCTGGGAACAGGAGAATCTCTGGGGCTTGCTGAACTCTAGTCTGGCCCAAAAAAATCTGAGTCCCAGGTTCATGGAGACACACTGGCTCAAATGGATGAAGAGATACACAATCCGACACCCCACACCTTCTTCTGCTGTCTGTGTGTGCTCACAGCAGCATCACCACACACACGCATGCACACACATGTTGATATAGTCACACATGGAAATAAACACATACAAATAAATAAATAGTTTTTTAAAAGATCACACCAGGAAAAGGACTGACAGGCAAGGGAAAGTTCATGGGACAGGGCTGGTCCAAAAGAAGAAAACTGAGCTGTGGGAAAAGGCTGTGTCTGGGGATCCCAAGCAGGGCTGGGAACACCTTGGTCCTCAGAGCTCAGGACTCTTGTTAAAAGAAAGTGGGGAGTGGTGAGGGGCACATGGGCTTTGTTAGAATGTTCTGGAGGGATATGCAGAACTGAGGATTCCTGCAGCTGTACTCTGGCTGCAGCTTCAGAGAAAGTAAGGAAGCCTCTGGTCTACTGATCCAAGGAAAACTAGCTAAGCCTCTTAGAACTTTGTGGAATTCAGAGAGAGGCCTGGGCATGGTATGGGACTGGGTATGGTTTGAATATGTATAATTTCCCATCAGCATATTTTTCATAATTAAAATTTTAAGTTTATTTTATGTATACGGGTGTTTTGATTGCCATATGTGCGCCTGGTGCTTGCAGAGGCCAAAAAGATGGCACCAGATTCCCTAGAGTTACAGAGAATTGTAAATCCCCATGTGGGTGCACGGAATCAGACCCTGGTCCTCTGGAAGAGCAGCCCATGCTCTTAGCTGCTTAGCCTCCCCTCCAGCCCCAACAGGCTGATGCTTTGGATGTCTGCTCCCAGTTTGCTCCTCAGTAGGTGGTACTGTTTTAGGAGGCTGTGGACCTTTAGGAGGTGAGACCTACCTGGTAGAGATGAGTCACTAGTGACAGGACTTGAAGGTTGAAGCCTGGCCCCACTATCTCCTGCTCTGCTCCAGAACACAGGTGGCTTCAGCACACACTCTGCCTCCACAAACCCTGCCACAATAGACTAAGGCCCTATAAACTGGTGAGTCCAAATACATGGCTATTTTAAGTTTTGCCAAAAATAAAATTTGTACAAAAAAATAAATTCTTAAGATGGTCAGCGGTGGTACATGTCTTTAATCTCAGTACTTGGGAGGCAGAGGAAGGGGGTTCTCTGACTTCCTATAGACAGTCAAGGCTACACAGAGAAACCCTGTCTCAAAAATAAATGCTTCCTCATGTTATTTCTGCCATGTTTTGTGGCCACACAGAGAGATGCAAAAGAAGAAAATTGGTGCCAAGAGTGGTGTCATTACTTTTTTTTTTTTTTTATTTTTTTTTTTTTGGTTTTTCGAGACAGTGTTTCTCTGTGGTTTTGGAGCCTGTCCTGGGACTAGCTCTTGTAGACCAGGCTGGTCTCGAAGGCGTCATTGCTTTGAATAAGCCTGACCATTTGACTCTGAGGAAATGTGGAAGCGCTTGAAGCTACAGAAGCCTTAGGATGCCGCCAGAAAGGTCATTGGGCCTTTCTGATGGCAGTGTGGAAGAACAGAATGCTAATAGAGATTCAGAGACTGAAGGCCACATTCACGAGGTTTTCCGTGGGAAAAAGGACTCTGTTTGGAAGTGGACTAGAGATTGTTCATGTGACCTTTCAGCACGGAATCATCTATATTTAGTCTGTGTCTTAACATTTTGAGCGAGCCTGAACTCAAAAGTAATAGGGTATTTAATTTGGCAGGGAACATTTCTAAACAGCTCAGCATCCAGGCCCTGACATGATGGTTGGTGACTATGTTCACCCAGGTTTACAGGGAGAGATGAGAGCAAGAGTGTAGAGAAAGATAAAAAAGATTTAAGGGGGGGAAAAGCACACAATGTTGGTCATTTCTCAGAAACCTGGATATGGACCTGGCCAGAGCCCATCCACCTGGCCAGTACTTAAAGCTTGCTTCAAATTTGGCTTAAAAGAAAAAGCAGTGTGGCCAAGAGAGGTGTGCAAAGGAGAGGAAAGCTACTGAGAAGGGTTCTTAACTGTAACAAGATCAACAGCCCCAGAAAGAAACCGCAGGAGGAATTTGCACGGGAGCCTCAGAAAAGGCAGCTTTGCTCCTGATGACACAAACTCTACCACATGCTCCCCTCCCCACAAACATGGCCACCACCCTTCTCAGTTACTTTCCTGTTGCCGTGAGAAACCAACACAGCCAAAGCAACTTATCAAAGAAAGCATTTAATCTGGGGGCTCACGGTTCCAGAGGGTTTAGAGTCCATGACCCTCATGGCAAGGCACACAGCAGCAGGCAGGCAGGCAGGCACAGCACTGAAGCCGTAGCTGAGAACACACATCTGAGCCACAACCCCAGCCACATGCCTCCTCCAATAAGGCCACACCTCCTGCCTCTTCCCAAGCAGTTCTACCAACTGTGAAGCAAGCATTTACATACAAGAGCCTGTAGGGGTCACTCTCATCCAAAGCACTACCCCTCCCCACAAGATGGTGTGATGCCCTATTACATCCTAGGTGAAGTGTTCTTCCTCCTTTACATTGCATCCATCCATACTGTGGTCACAGGGGAGCAGAGGCATGTCCCAGGCCTGCTTACCTCTGACGATTCATAGCAATGACCCCTCAGCGTCACTCCCCCCCACCACCACAAACACAAGCGCTGCTGAGTTCTTGGTCCTCCAGGCCTGCTTCTCACTCTGATTCCTGAAGGTTTTCAGATCATCCTTTACTTCAGAGGGCGGAGACCTTGAGCATCCAGAAAGGCAGAGTGGCAGCCCCTAAACTCAAGAACCAGAAACTGCACTTAAACCTGTCCAGATCTTGGCTGTGCTTTAGCTTCTAACGGCACGTCCTAGAGACTGGGCGGAGCCAGCTGCATCCCTCCACAGGCCCTTGGCACTCATTTTAAAAACCAGAAATTATCTTTCGATTAAATGTGCAGGTAAATTCATCAAGAGCACGCCAATACATCCCTGGGCTCCAGGGACGCTCCTGTACCTCCAGGTGTACCTCAGGGTACACGGAGTCAATGGGAGGAGCAGAGGTCCACAAGGCGACATTCAGATTCTTGCCAAGTCAGGGGAGACTTTTGCCACCACCACCTGTTCTTGCCCTCCCTCCACACACCTTCTTTATCCCTCATTGTGACTAATTTATTTATCTAACTCATTGTCCGGCTTCTGGGGCCATCTGGACTTTGGTCTGTCCTTCACTGTCCCCTCTGCTGGGCAATCTGGTAGGAACTCTGCTCCTGCTCTAGCCTAGAGCTGGGGTCAGCTGGACTGAAAACTCCCCCCACTGCTCCCCTTCAGTGCTGCCCCCAACACCCCCAAACACTGAAAAGGAACAGGATCTCCACAGCCTTGCTCTTTGGAAGTCTGTCCCAGAGTGATCTATTACCAACAAGACCACTTGTCATTTTCTAAAGTGGCCCCGTGTGAGGGATGGGAGGGCCACCCTAAACGTGCTCCGGCCTCCTAGGTGCCTGGAGCCTCAGCAACACCTCCCCTGTTCAGTCTGTGACCTCCTATGTGCGTCCCAGCTGTCCCTGTTCCCTCTTAGAGTGTCCCCACCTGCTCTCTAGGTCACTCTGCTTCCGGAGACTGACCCCTCTGACCTTGATATCCCAAGCTAACCCAGGTCTCATGCTAACTCAATTTGGTCCACTTTCCTGGAACACATTTTACCTTGACACATTCTCTACACATCTACCTTCGCTCAAATGTCACTGCATCGGGCATGTTACCTGACCATTCTACACAAACCATGGCCCCTGCCCCTTCCCTTTCTCCCTCAGAGCCCCTCATGCTCTTTCTTCAGAACTTCCTGTACTGGCTGGCACAATATTTTCCTGCTTCCTTAACCCAGGAGTTGTCTGTTTTGAGACTAGGCTATCTCATGTAGTCCAGGCTGGCCTTGAAGTTGCTATACTAGTGGAGGACAACCCTGAACTCCTCTTGTTCCCGCCTCCCAAGTGATGGAGTTACAGGTGCACATCTCCACACCATTTCATGTGTTTCTAGGGATCAAACCCAAGGCTTCATGCATAAGAGGTGCGACGCTGACTGTGGCCAAGCACCTTCCAAATGTCCATTCAGCTATACCAGCATCTAGTCCATGACAAAGTGTCTATATCCATGGATCTGCACCGTGACCATGGGCTTATAGACCTTCTGCACCATGATCAAGGGCTCATCAACCCATCAGCCCACTGGGTCACCTTGGAGAACTCTCTGGAAAAGCTTTCTCGCTCTTGAAGTTCTCTGGTCACAGTACGATGATTAGTGACGAATGATCTTCAGATGCCGAAAGCTTTCAGGGGGGCTGTCCCGCTCTGAGGTCTGTGTTTCACCTCCACACTCCTGCAATCAAAGCTCTGTCTTACTCTAGGCCTGTAACCACCTCCTAAAACAACAAAGATCACAGACAAGGAGACCTTTGGTTTTTGGAGAAAAATTATGTACCTCACTCTCCTGACAATGGCTTTGATTATTTGTATTGGGATTCTAAAAGCTGCTTGCCATTCTCTCCCCAAGGAAAAACATCATCACAGCTCTCGATCCTCAGTCCTGGTAAAGCTTGTCCAGCGGACAATGAGGACTACTGAGAACTCAAGAACAATGGCAATGGGTTTTGATCCTACTGCACGTACTGGCTTTGTGGGAGCCTAGGCAGTTTGGATGCTCACCTTACTAGACCTGGATGGAGGTGGGTGGTCCTTGGACTTCCCACAGGGCAGGGAACCCTGATTGCTCTTAGGGCTGACGAGGGAGGGGGACCTGATCGAGGGAGGGGGAGGGAAATGGGAGGCAATGGCGGGGAGGAGGCAGAAATCTTTAATAAATAAATAAATAATTTTTAAAACAAAACAAAACAAAAAAAAACCTAGTCTGGAAAATGCCTCCTGACCGACCACGCCCACTGAGTCAAGCTCCACCCTTCCTCCCCCAGTCCTCCAGGGCCCAAGGCAGCTGTGTGTTCTATCAGGGAAGGTTAGCTTTGTACCTATGATGTGGGTCTCTGGCAGTTCTTGTTCACTCAAAGGGAAGAATTCAGTCGAGAGACACACGTCATTTATATAGCGAAAGAAGCCAAATGGGGTAGCAGCTCAGTGAGTTCTGCATTTTTATTTTTTTTTCTTTGTGTTTTTTGAGACAGGGTTTCCCTGTGTAACCATCCTAGCTGTCCTGGAACTACAAGGATTCGCCTGTCTCTGCCTCGCAAATGCTGGGATTAAAGGCGTGTGCCACCACCGCCTGGCCTGCATTTTGAATTTTAAAGAAGGTTTTATGAATGTTTTTTAGGTGGGTGGCATATTGATAAAGTAAGGTGATCTTTCTGTCCCTCCCAAACAATAGTGTGCCGTATTTTCCTTTTAGGGTATTTTTTCCCCCATGATCCTCTAGAAAAGCTCACAAAGGGGTAAAAACCACACAATAAACAATATTACAACGAAGCTGAGTTCATCTGAGGTTGCAGTGCCTGTGTTACTGTCTGTGTGGGAATATACCCCAAAGCACTGACTTCTAATTCAGAGGGACAAGGATGATTAAACACAAAGGGACATTCTGACCATTGGGAGGCACAGCGACCACTGACAGCTTCAGTTTCTTCTTATCTCATCTCTAACTCCCTGGAGACAACTCTGGTCCTGGACTGAGCTCCTGGCTGACAGTTAGAACCTTTTGCCCTAAGGTTAAGACATTCTGTTACTTTTTAAACAGAGGCCTCTTGTGAAAGCTGGAGCTGAGGTTTTACAGTAGCTTGCCTGGCTGTTCAAACAGGACCAGGCTGGAGCTGTATTTTCCAGCTCCTTTCTCCCAGTCCCAGCCCTCCATCCATCTTCTATCTAATTCCTACACCTCTCCATGGCAGGTGACTCCCCAGGTGGGTCACATGCGTACACCACGTAACACGCTTAGAAAATTTTATTTGTGGAAAACAGTAAAGCAGAACAAAATCCTGCCCTCTGCCTTTGAGCTGATGCAGTCTCCCAACTCCCACCCCACCCTTCTCCATGCCCAGGAATCTCCTGGACCCTCTCAGTCTTCTCTCCTTCCTCTCACCTGCAGAAGTCTGCCCTCAAATTCCAGCAGGCAGCATTGAAAAGCCACATCAGCGGCCAGTGAGACCGTAGCTGGTGAAGGTACCTGCAGCCACACCAAGCCTGCTTGCAGATCCGGAGAAAAAAATCCTTGGAAGCCACCTGGTGGAAAGCAAGAACTGACTCCTGAAAGTTGACCTCTGACCTCTCCACGGATGCCGTGGCACTCTCACACCCTCTTCACACACACAAAATAAATAAATGGAAAAAGAAAAAAAAACAATAAAGATCAAAACACAAAGCTGGATTTTCAGAATTCAAAACCACAATGAAAGGGGGAGGTGGCTCAGTTGACAAAGTGCTTCTCGTGCAAGCGGGAGGCCCCGAGTTCAGATCCCCAGGGTCATGTCCAAAGAAAACTCCAAAGGGCAGTCCAAACATCTAGAAACGAGCTCAACCTGGACTATAGGATTTCTGGAGATTGGTTAAAAGCCAGCATGGCTCAGGAACTCGTGAAACTGGTTCCCATCTGCCAAAGGAATCATTTCTTTTACCTCTGGCAGAAGGGCCATAGGACTACCTGCGGCGCCTCTGAGTGTGTCAAAGTGTGTGCTGTCTCCAGTTCCCAGTATCACAAGCACCTGTCCGACATTTCAAAGTCCATGCCTAGCAACTAGCCCTTTCCACCTCTTCTACTCTAGTCCCCTCCCCACCCCTGCATTCTCCTATGTCCTCTCTCTCTGCTCTGCCCCCGCTTCTCTCACTATGCTCTCTCTATTCTCTGTCCCTTGCTATTCTCCCTTCTCTCACAGAGAGCCCTGGTAGGTCCAGTCCGCTGGCCCTGGTCTAGACTCTTTCAGATGCCTCTGGCTGTTCTCTCCCTCATATCTACAATAAACCTTCTCCTCCCCCATATCTAGGAGCAGTCATGTCCTTCCTTTTTTATTTCTTTTTTCTTTCAGTAAGGGGGACGATAACTGAGCATCTGAATGCTCTATGCTGATCTCTGGCCTCCACAGGCGCACACTCTCACACATGCAACCTTAGCAGGCCCCCAGACCCAACACAGCTGACTTCATGATGGAAGCGCCACTCAGGCTGTAAAATTCAGCACACAGAACCACCTGCCAAACATGAAAACAAAGACCTAATCAAAGTCCACAGTTATGGAAAAGTCTCTAAATGTAGTAACCTTGCTTTTGGCTTCTGTTGTTCTGCTTCTAACTAACTGTTCTTGTTAGATGAAGGGTGTCAACCTAGGACATAGTATAGTTTTTTTTATATAAAGATTTATTTATTTATTACATACACAGTGTTCAGTCTCCATGTATGCCTGCAGGCCAGAAGAGGGCATCAGATCTCATTACAGATGGTTGGGAGCCACTATGTGGTTGCTGGGAATTGAACTCAGGACCTCTGGAAGAACAGTCAATGCTCTTAACCTCTGAGCCATCTCTCCAGCTCATAAGACAGTTTTTATGCTTATAACAAACAAATAAAACAAAACCCTGAGAAAGGCTCAGGGCTGCACTGGGATTCTGAGCGCTCAGTGTACTCACAGGCTGGCTAATAAAGACTTTCTATTGGCTTAAATCCAAGCCCAAGCAGTCTTCTCTGGTGAATACCCCACAACACAAGCACATGTACACACCCAAAAGAAACAAACAAACAAAAACAAAACAAAAGCCAAACCCCAAAAGAAAACCAAAAAACAAGACCACAAAGCAGCCTGTGTTCAGGACCACATTGTTTGTGTAAGGACCCTTAGTCAGATGGCTGGTTGTACAAGCCTGTATTAGGAGCTGTTTGGGAAGCTGAAGCAAGTAGAATATAAGTTCAAGGCCTGCCCGGGAAATTTCAGCAAATACCCTGTCTTCAAAATTAAAAACATAAGTAAGGTTGGGCATTCAGCTCAGCAGCAGCAGCAGGGCACTTAGGGAGCTGTACATAAGTGCATGCACATGTCATCAGCGCTGCCTTTTCCAAGCCTAGTGCACCGAAGATCTCAGATTAAAGTCCTGCAACTAGGAGGTTTCTGGAAACCAAGTGTTTATTGCGGATCGTGAAATGGAGAAAGACAGAAAGGATGGCCGCTGCCTCTTTCTAAATAACCAGAGTCTGCCTGCGGGCAACTTGGAATCCTGTACAAGTCCAGAACAAATCCTGTACAGTAAGTTTCCTTCTTCCCTCCTTCCTCCCTCCCCTTTTAGCCCAGGCTGTCATTGTATAGTCTGTAGTGGTGCTGGAGATTAAAGCCAGAGGACATGCTAGCCAAGTCTACTGACAGCCCAGCCTGATGGCCATAGTTATAAAACGTCACCTGCTGGACTCCTCACTTTAGTGTCCCTGACCCTCACAACCTTGTGTTCCATGGACACATACACATCCCCACTCAACCACAACCCCACAGCTACCCTTCCTCACAGTCCTGCCCCTGTGGGTCCTGTATGTTGAGTGTATGTTATCAGGTGTGAGAGCTGGGCTCTACCTGCTGAGCTGTCTTATTGGTCCTTATTTACTTTTGTATGCATATGGTGTCTTTGTGTGTGTGTATGACAGACGTCATCAATTTTCTTGAAAGATTCATTTTGTCGGGCGGTGGTGGCACACGCCTTTAATCCCAGCACTCAGGAGGCAGAGGCAGAGGCAGGCGGATCTCTGTGAGTTCAGGGCCAGCCTGATCTACAGAGCTAGTTCCAGGACAGGCTTTAAAGCTACAAAGAAACCCTATCTCAAAAAAAAATATTTTTATGTGTATGAATGTTTTGCCTTCTTGTATGCATGTGTACCACGTGTGTCTGCAGAGGTCTGGATTCCCTAGAACTAGAGTTACAGGTGGTTGTGAATAGCCTTTTGGGTTCTGGGATCTGAACTCCGGTCCTCTGAAAGAGCAGGACATGCTGTTAACCTCTGAGCCATTGCGCGAGTCCCTCAGTTTTTTTTTTTTTTTAATAAGACAAGATCTCTCATCCCAGTCTTTACCTTCCCAGTGCTGGGATTACAAATGTGCACTTATTGGGAATAATATCTGCAGGTTCGTCTTAAAAATAGCCAGGAATCAGCCAGGTAATGGTGGCACATGCCTTTAATCCCAGCACTTGGAGGCAGAAGCAGATGAATCTCTTGAGTTCAAGGTCAGCCTGATCTATAAAGTGAGTTCCAGGATAACCAGGAAGGTTACACAGAGAAATCCATCTTGAAAAACACAAACACAATCAAAAAGTGCTAGGAATCATCTTTGGTCCAGCTCCAGATGAACAGAAAACTCTAGACCCTTGCTAATGCCTGCTGTTCTAACTATCCCCCACTTCCTAAGTCCTGGTGCTCTAACTATCCCCCTTCACTTCCTAAGTCCTGGGGCATAACTATCCCCCTTCACTTCCTAAGTCCTGGGGCATAACTATCCCCCACTTCCTAAGTCCTGGGACATAACTATCCCTCCTCACTTCCTAAGTCCTGGGACATAACTATCCCCCACTTCCTAAGTCCTGGGACATAACTATCCCCACTTGCTAATGCCTGCTGCTCTAACTACCAGCACCATGCCTGCTGATCTCCCACCCCTACTGATGCCTGTTGGTCTAACTGTCCCTCACCTACTGGTCTACTCCCTCCCCCGACTCTACTAAGCTACTCTCCCTACCAAACTATAAGTTTAGAGTAGGAAATTATGGTCAAGCTTACCTGCATGGTCATGTGTGTGCTGAGCTTTAAAATGAACAGGATGTAAAATGTAGGAGGAGCCCTGTGAACAAAACTTCCGGTAAGAAGCTGCATCTGGCTGTGAAGGAAAACCATCTGCAGAGAGCAGCTCTCTGATTAGAATTTCCACCACAGAGAGACCGGAATGCTGCAGGCCCAGAGGCTAATGACCTTATCTTGGACGAAGTTCCAGTCGCTGGAGCAGTCATTCCTTGTCAAAACTAACATCTTGTGACAATAGATAAAAACCCTTTAGACTGACTTACAGGCAACTAGCATCTACCAAACCAAAAGCTAAGGATGCCACCAGATAGCATCTTGAGACGATAGAACAGCTTTCCCTGTCTGGATGCAGCTGCCTCTCGGATGCAGCCACCAGTGTATTGCAAACTTGCTTTGATTTATGGCTTCCTCTGCTCTGTAAAACTATAAAAACTCTAGGAAACTGTTACTACGTTGGAATATGAAATTAGAGGTAACCTAAATGTGTGTTTCCTGGCCATGGTCACTCAAGATGGTTCTAGAACAAGCTATCTCTTATTCCCTTTGAGGTGAGTGCTATGGTTTTTGCTTCAACAAGCCATACAAGATTCTTGTTGAAAAATGGACCAACAAGTGACAGAAGGAAAATAAGACCCGGGTGATCTGTAAGATTGTTCCTTCCCAGTTATCAAAAAAGAGAGGAAGGGTCATGCATTAGAGTTCTATTGTTATTTTAAGTGTATAGAGGTTTATGTATGTCTGGATACCACGTGTATATCCACAGAGGCCAGAGAAGGCATAGGATCAGCTGGAACTGAAGTCACAGAGAACCGTGAGTCATGATGTGGGTGCTGGGAACTGAACCTGGAGAACTGGACCCAGGTCCTCATGAAGACCACCAGTGCTCTTAACCTCTGAGCCATCTCTCCAGTCCACATCGGCATTATAAGGATCGTTTTCCACTTCACCCTGACTACCGGCTATCCTAGCCTGACTGGGACTTTGCAAGTCACGAAATAAACTGCCCTACTACTCCGAGTGTCCAGTGCTCTTATTATGAAATGAACATGCTCTTAATATGAAGTAGGGACAGTGTTCCAGTGTAGGGCTAGCCACAAATGCCTGTCTCAGTCTCCCGAGTGCCAGGATTACCAGCATGTGCTACCATACCTTGTCCATAATAAAGGATAACGGCTTAGTTGATAAGCACATTACTGTAAATTCTTCTGGACGAATGTGTACAACCTACACTCACCATTATAACCGCCAGGGCATGCTGTGGACAGCCTTAAGCGACCCCCCACCCCCGTCCTGTTCATCTATGCCCGGAACACTCATCTTCCCCAAACTGGAACTGTTCCCATTAAACACTTGCTACCCAGCACGGCTCCTGGCTCTGGAACACTCCATTCCCCTCACTGTCTCTGAACTGACTGCTCCTGCTTCTGAGAAACCTGAGGTGAAACTCACGTCCTCCACATGACGCTGTGGACTTGCAAACTGCGGTCGTGAGTGCGCGGACAGACGCTAGCTCTCTCTGGTTTCAGAACCTTTGAGTCATCCAGGAACGGAGCCAGCATCCGCTCTCTTCACATCCCAGTTCTTCTCTTCTGGCCACCACAGACTTACTGTCTCTAAGGTGACCAGGCACCGTCACAGAATACCACACAGCCTGGGCGCTTTAAACAACTGGCCTATTCCAGTCTTCACACTGGAAGTCAATAGCAGGGCTGGTTTCTCCTGACACCTCCCTTCTTGGAGAGTCGCGAGATTTCCCACCTGTTCATCTTCTCAGAAGGCGCCATTCATACTGGATTAGGGGCCCACTTTCACCTTCTCCCACCTCAATTTCCTCTTTAGAGCATATTTTCTTTTTCTTTTCTTTTTCTTTCTTTTTTTTTTTGAATTTTCGAGACAGGGTTTCTCTGTGGCTTTGGTGCCCGTCCTGGAACTAGTTCTTCTAGACCAGGCTGGCCTCGAACTCACAGAGATCCGCCTGCCTCTGCCTCCCGAGTGCTGGGATTAAAGGCGTGCGCCACCACCGCCCGGCTTTTAGAGCATATTTTCATGCTTAGTCAGTGTTTCCATGTATGAATTGGGGAGAGAAACACGGTACAGGCCACCACTTTAGAGAAGGGACCATGTGCCCCGGGGGTTGAGCTTAGTGGCAGAGCACTTGGCTAGCATGGACCAGGCCCTGGCTTGGTCGCAGCACCCCCACAGTGTGGCCTTCTGCTTTAACCCTGTCCACTGTTCTGTGAAGGTTTATCGGGTTGTGCGAGTGTGAGCTCCTTCATTCTTTTCCGTAGCTGGGTGCTGTCTTGTTCAGAGACGTGTCGATCTGCTCACCCGCTGACAGCCATCTGGGCCGTTTCCACCCTAGGCTTGTTATGAAAACTGTTGCTATAAACACGTATGTGTATGTTCTTAGTTTTGAAGAAAGCAACATCAAGCTTTCCTTTTATGCTTTTTCCTTTCTGTTTGAAGACACCGTTTCCTGCCCTGAGACGACAAAAATGTTCCTTTATATTCGCAAAAGTATTTACTGCTTCCCTCTCCCGAGCCAACTGGAAGTGACTTCAGTGTGTCTGAGGCAGGAATGTAGCTGCAGCTTCCCCTGGGTGTGTGGCCCGCTCTCCTTGCTCTGCACCCTGGACTTTTACCCACGCCTCTGGTCGGTGGGGTCCCTCTTCACAGTCATCTCCACGTCTGCCCCTTTAGACTCTCACTCTGCTCTGCTGGCCCCATCACTGGGTCAACACCACACTGGCCGTTACTACAAACTGCCGTACCCAGGAAACCCCCAAATCAGCCTCCTTGTTTTAATGGCTCCTAGCTGACTTAAAGGTCACTGATTTGGAGGTCACGCAGCTGGCCAGAACAGTGAATCTTGTCCCAGCTCTGCTGCAGATGGTACCTCTGCCCTGTGGTTGAGATGACGGTGGCCTCAGGCACAACTGTGTCTGCTCCTAGCTTTGACTCTTCACTTGTCCACAAGCACTGGCAATGATTGGGCTCGGGGAGGTTTGCATCTCTGTTGTCATGGTGGATCTGTCCCCTTTGCTGTCTTAGCCTTTGGATCAGATCCCAGTCGCTCTGCACGTAGACACATTGGCCACAGAGAAATATTTAGTCCAAACTGTAACACATGGTTAACTTGACCTGTCTTGACCAGTCTTTCTCTTTCCTCTTCCAGACTAAAGACATCTACCAGACAGCATGGCTGGAAACACCAGACCCAAACGGGAGTGAAAAGAGGCGTCCTGGAGTCCATGGAAGGTCATCTCTCTCTCTCTGCATGTGTCCAAAGCTGACCTCCCTCTTCATCCATCACCCGTTACTTTATTCTCTGAAGAAGGTCTGTCAGTTGAATCCAGACTTCCCCAGTAAGGCTGATCTAGCCATCAGCTGCTCTAGGGATTCCCCTGTCTCTGCTGTCCATGCACTGGCATTAAAGGCAGGCCACCAAGCCCACCTGACGTTTACAAGGATTTTGGGGAGCCAAACTCCAGTCCCCACGCTTGCATGACCAAATCTTCATGCAGCTCTCTTTCTTTTCCAATGTGTACCAGGCTGGCCTAGAACTTGACTATGGAGCCAAGAGTAATCTAGAACTTGGGATCCTCCTGCTTTTACATCTCGAGTAGCTTCTAAGGTGCTGGGGATAGAACCCTGGGTTTCATGTGTGCTAGATAAGTACTCTGCCAACTGAGCCATCTCCCAGCCAGTGTCCTGGGATTCCTGAAGAGATTGCTGCTGGCTCTGCCGACTCACTGGACCAGTCCGCACAATTACAATACCAATTCTGTAATTCTGCTTTAAATGCATTTTGATATGACTTCATGCAACTCCTCACATACTAAAATTGTTGCTGGGTGTGGTGGCACACATCTTCAATTCCAGCACACAGAGGCAGAGGCAGGCAGATAGATACCTGAGTTTGAAGTCAGTCTGATCTACACAGGTAGGTGTAGGCCAGTTATGACTACATAGCTGGATCTGTGCCTCAAAAACAAAACTGTACCTATGTAACAATTTTTAGGTTGGAGAGACGCATCAGCAGTTAAGAGCCCTTTTCTTGCAAATGACCTGAGCTGGGTTCCCAGAATCCACACTGGCCAGTACACAACCTCATGTAACTCCAGCTCTAGACTCTGTGGGTACACAGAAAAACCTACACACACTTGCATAAAAATAAAAAAATCTTTAAAAAAATTTTCTAGTTACCATTTGTATTGGGGTGCCCCCCAAAATTGATGCTTACTCAAAGCTCAAGATGCAACCTTTTTGAAAATAGTCTTTGCAGCTCAATCAATCAGTTGTGCTGGGCTCAGGTGGGCCCTGAGTCCAATGACTGGTGTCCTTTGAGACCACAAGAACACAGACAGGACTGATGGGTCAACAGAAGGAAGCCAAGGCCTGTCCGAGCTGGGGTGGGACAAGGGACAGGAGACTGCTCTGCATCTTGCAGCACTAGGAGGCAACCCTGCCCACACTCGATTTCAGGCCTGCCTCCAGAACTGGGGACTTGTGCTGTTTCAGGCAAGTAAGTTTGCGGCAGCTTGTTGTATTTTGAAGAGACAAATGCCAATAATTTATCGGTTCCTATTATTCTTTGTAACTCTCTCCCTTTTGCTTCTGGTTAGAAGTGCTTCACATTTTGACGTGCTGATTTGACCTCTTGAAACCCAGAAACTATTGTTAATATTGGTGACTCAGATTATTTGGATCTACAGTATTTTAGATATCCTGTCGCAGGCATGCCATAGGCTGACTGTGGTGGTTTTAATGGTTTATTTTTTATTATTAATTTATGTTATGTCTATGGATACTTCGCTTGCATGTATGTTTGTGCACCATGTGTGCCTCATGCAGGAGAATATCAGAGGAGAGCACTGGATCCCCTGGAGCTGGAGTTACAGGCGGTTGTGAACCCGGGTTCTCTGCAAGAGCAACAAGTATTCCTAATCGCTGAGCCTTCTCTCCAGCCCCGGCTGTGGTAGTTTTCAACTTGTGTTCATGGGTCTCTACCGTTCCTTTCCCTGCCTCTGCTGGAGTGTTGGCTATACTTGTCTCTAACAAACAGAGCACAGAGAAGGGACGTGTCCCCTGGAGCGCCTGCGTCTCTGGGTCTTATGAATCACGCCCCTGGGGAAAGTGTTGCCTAGTGAACTCTCTGAGCAGAGGGTTGTGCGCTGAGATAAAACACTGCAGTAGGCCGACCACACTCTTTCACTCCGACAGCACGAAAGAGGAAGCCCATGGTATCTGCAGTCCACAGACATCACCAAAGGCTCCGTAGAAAGCGGTGACCCCAAGTGGGTTCATGGCTCCGGTTCTGCTCTGCTACTGTCTAGTTCTCATATAAACCCCTCTGGAAAACGCTCCCATGAAGTTTTGCTGTTTCTGAAGCTTGTTTCCTGCTGGAGCACGGGCCGGGCCTCAGAACTGCCTTCAGGGAAGAACAACCACAGGCTTTAGTGGCCTGGCTTGCAGACACCTCCTGTCTGTGCCTATGTAACCACAGCTGACCGCTTGTTTCACCCTTCACTATCCCCTACAGTCAATGGTGTCCACATGGAAGGAAGGTGACAATTTTGGCTACTACATCTTTGGTTCTTCCATAGTGGCCGCCACACAACGAGCTAAGTTCAGAACTACATTTACAATAGCCGTCACCACTGCAGAGCTGAGCTCAGTCTAGGATGCTGTTCTTACGTCAAGCCGCTGCTGACATTCCGCACTCTTTCCAAAGCCCTCTGGCCAATGGGGCTGAGTGAGCCATGGCTAGCACAGGCTGACTTGGAGAAGTCCTGCCTTCCACCCCACCTCACTTTGCTGGTTGGTTCCAAGAGCATAGTGCTATTTGGTCCCAAGGTCCAAGGCGGATGGAAGGACAGTCACTCTACCTCCATATCCTCCGAGCAAACATCAGCCAGGAGTTCGGCTTAAGTACACCCATTCTTTGCCCTCCCTCCCATCCACATGGAGCACATGTTGGCCCTTTTCTGCCTTTCACCCCAGCTACAACATTCCTATTGCCAATGCAGATGTTGGCACCTGATTTATGACCATCCCTCACTCTCAGTCCCAAAGTCACTCTGGGTGAATAACATGCTCACGTGGCTACCTGTTCAAAACCTGGCCTCTGTACAGCCAGGAGATTCTGCCCTCCTCTGGGCTACTCATCCCCAGTGACCTGGGGCTGGTGACTGCCACAATCCCGCCCACCTTCCCCGCCCAATTCATGTCAACAGCTACTCTCTCTGCTCATTTCCTTATGCATCTGTACTCCATGGTCCAGTGTTGCAGTTATGTCCCTGTCCCTACTCCTAACTTCTGTTTCGTTTGTCTTCATAACTTCTTCTGGCTAAAGGAAGCCCTGGTGAATCCAGCAGAGTCACCGTCTGTCTGCACTGGCCGTGATCGGGTGCTGCTAGGGCCCATCACCAGCAGGGTGACTGCCTGGACCGTCTGTCCCTTCGCTGTTAGAGAAAACTGCTTTGGAGAGACAAAGAATTAGTTTGACAGGAGGAAGGAACAGTGGCCCACAAGACACTATAGGGGTCTTGGTAAAGCCACACCTAGCTGGAGAGAAGGCTGAAGCAAGCCCCGCGTGGTTTACATGGCTATAGTAGGGATGGGATGACAAACCCTACTGATCTTTAGATGGCGAAACCATGCTGCTCCAGATTTATCTGCTCTCTAGATAGGGAGGCCAGGCTCTCAGCTTGAATCTGGACTTCATGCTGTCTTGGAGTCCTTAAGAAGGTAGTGCAAAGGGAACCAGTGCGAAGTTATGTACCTAGCAAGGCCTCCAGGCAGGGCAGGGCTGTGCTCCCAGATGAAAGCACTGTCTCTGACAGGATGAATACCTTCCTGCAAAACTGCAGGAGAGGAAGCATTTACACTGGCTACCTTAGTGAAGGTTATGCCACCATCAGCATACAGTCCCAGCTCAGGGCCATAGCAATTGCCCTCATTTGTGTTACGTGTTGACCATAGAGTGTCAAGAAAACAAGCTGACTACCAACCACCACCTCAAATGCTGCTGTCTCCATGCCAGACTGGCTGAACTGACAGGTGTGACCTTCCCTCATAGCCATTCACGTGGCCCTACCTAAACACAGAGTCCAGAAAGTGCAACCCTACTGTGTGCCCAGATTCCATGTGTGAGCAGCACTAATGACCACAGCACCCCACCCCAGGGAAGTGTGTAGCTCTGGCAGAACCTGAACAGACCAGTGCCTGCCCAAAACCCCGGACGCAGGGAGCAGGACAAATGAGTGGGTGCCTTCTGTTCCCCTGCTCTGCTGCTCCTGAACCCCTATCTTCAGCAGGATTCAGAGTTCTTCATGGAAGCCTCTCCTGGAAGCAGATATCTATGTGTCCCTCATCCCATTGCTGTGCCACGGGCTGCAATGTCCACCATTAAACCCGCTTTCTTCCAAGTCCTCTCTACTTGATGGAGTGCACAGAAGCCCAAGAGCTGCTCACCTAAGCTCTTTTCTCATCAGTCTGTGTCACACGCTCCATCACCCTGGGTCTTTTCTGACCTCAGAGTAGGTGACGCCGCATTCTGCAAAGCAAGTTTGTTGATACACCCATAACACCCTATTATGGAACACACTGGTCTCAGTTTGTGACGGTGTCTGCACCCTGGCCAAGAACCCCAGTAAACCTTTCTGCACAGCCCTTCATAATGTGACCTCTGGAGCCAGGGGCTCATGAAAGACCTGGGGATCTGTAATAAATTATGGCAATGGAGCCAGATCAACTCAGTGCTGCACAGCTATCAAGAAAGCATTGTGGAGCCACTCCCTCCTTGTGTGCTCACAAAGTCAACATTCGATTGATTCTCCAGCTGCTAGCAAACCAGGATGGAAGGCGTGAAATGGAGCAAATGAGGCTTGGGAGTCAGTTGCAACTGACTAGAATCATATGAAAAAGAAACTAAGGAGTTACTGGAAAGAATCTGGAAACTCTCTTCAAACTTAGATGTAAAAACCACCTGTACAATGACTACTGTTCGGTCCTTATAGCGGGAGGGAGGAAGCTGGGGATGTAGCTGGAGGCCCTGGGCTCCAAATCTGGCATAACAAGAAAGGCTTCGGAGCCAGTGTTAGATGGGGATGGAGGAGGGTGTTAAAGTTCACGGTGCACCACCATTTTTTTTTCTCAAAAGTTGGTGCACACCTACAATCCCCGCACTGCGGGAGGCTAAGGTAGGAAAATCCAGAGTGAGGCAAGCCTAGGCTATACAATGAAAATCTACCTAAAAACAAAAACTGGAAGGAGTCGTGTTAAATATATGTAGTGTTGGCAGGGCTAGATGATTAAATGGCTGTTAAATGCTTAGGAGAGTAAGGAGAACACTTCTACCTTGAATTGTGTAACTGTAACACCGTTTGGTTTTCATGTGTGTTTGTATGCATGCATGTGCACCATGAGTGTGCTAATGTCTTGGAAGTTCAGTAGGGTGTCAAATCCCCTAAAGCCAGGGTTTCACAGTTGTGAGCTGCCATGTGGGTGCTGGGGGCTGAACTTGGGTCCTCTATAAGAGCTGCAAGTGCCTTAACTATTGAGTCATCTCTTGCTTTAAAACTTTAAAAAATCTATGAAGGATGCACATATGACACAGTAGGTATGTGGAGGTCAGAGGACCCCTGGTAGGAGTCAGTTTCTGCCTCCTACCATGTGGGTCCCTGTGACCAAACTCTGTTGGCTGCAGGCTTGCCTTTACCCTTTGAGCCATCTCCAACACTGACTATCCATTTTAAAAATCAGCAACCCAATGCAATATGCTATCCTGGGACAGTAAAGGGGTCTGTAGAAAACAAAATGTGACATCTGTAGTCATATGCCAATCACAGCTTGTTTTGGTAGTTGCCTCCTGAGTCATATTCCTACTGGACCCTTCTTGCCAGTACTAGAACTCATACTTCAGTGCTGGCCCAGCTTCCATCTTCCTGACCCTGGAAGTGGTCTTCAGTCTCCAAGGCCAAGTTTATCCACCCAGCCATGCTCTGAGGCAATTTTATCTGTTAAGAGCTTGCAAGCTAAACTGGGCAGTGGCACACACCTTTAATCCCAGCACTCAGGAGGCAGGCAGATAGAGGCCAGCCTGGTCTACAAGAGCTAGTTCAAAAAGCTACAGAGAAACCCTGTCTCGAAAAATCAAAATAAATAACTAGAAAAGAGCTTGCAAGCTGGTACCACAGGACCCAGTACTAAGGGAACTATGCAGGTGAGTTCTTCAGAGATGAACACCCCTGGAAGGAACACATCACGCAGTCAGAAGTTGGGCTGGGCTAGTTCACTCAGCAGTCGCATGAAATTCTAAGATGTTTGGGATGTCCTTACAAGGCAGGGCCTGAGTCACCCGGAGGGTGATAGGCAAGGCCATTGCTTGGTAGGGGCACTTCCCATAGAGGGTCAATCCCAGGAGCTAGCAACCCAGCCCTTCTTTTCTGAAGGGAGCTGCTGTCATCTAGATGTGCTACAGTATGTTGATTCTTAGTCTCCAGGACAGTGGAGGACAGAAGGCAGATGCAGAGACTGGACTTGAGAAAGCTTCCTTCCTACAGGAACCAACCATCTCCTGTGCTCACTCAGGTCCCACAGAAGCCAGAGCAGAAACTCCTGTCTGCTTACCCAGAGCTCCCAAGCTGTAGGATTCATGTTCATCCCAAATAAGCACAGAACACTGAAGAAAGACTTCACTTAAATGTTTCTTAATAAATTTCTGGGTTTATATCTTTTCAAGCAAACGAATACTTTTATTAACATGTAAGATTTTTCAAACATGGTAGGGGTTTTGACCTCAAATGCTTCTCAGGTCTGCTACTCAATACATTTATAGCTTGACTACATATGAACCTTGAAGACGCCTCTTCCTCGAAGTTTAGGGTCCACTGCAGACAGTTCCAAGATTTCCTTCTCAGCCCACAACAGGCACTGCAAATGTCTTTCATTTTATGCCCAGATCTCCTCAAATATATGGGGATAAAATATCAACTTGTACAGACTGTCAAGACTGTGTGTCCCATTCTGGGTTCCATTTCATTTAGAAATGAGTTAGGCTGTCCAAACAAACTCATCAAACAGGTTACAATAGATAGTGGAGCACATAAAATTTAAATTTTGCACAAAATACATCTCTCCTCCTTTGGTCTCACACAGAAATTAAAGCCCCCCTGATAGAAACAATACTATCCTCCGACCCTTCTCCCAGGTCATCAGTCCTAGCCATATCCGGCCCATCCGCAGTCCCAGTCTGGTCCCTTCTTCTGCCATTGCTGCATGGACTGGTCTTCTAGAACGCAGCTCCTTCAGAACTTCCAGAGCCAGTGAGCTCCAACCCGGGTCACAAGTGTCACAGGGACCCAAAGTTCCAGGGAGCTATCAGGTCACCCAAGAAGGAGCAAAGCACCTCAAAATGCATAAACAACAACCAAAGCCCAGGAACGAACGTCATCCAACTGCCACAAGGGCTTACAATCTAGGCCCCAATTCCCGTATGTGAGCGCATTTTCCAAATCAAAGTTATTTCCGAACCCAAACAAACAAAAAAAAGAACCGCTGAATAATCAAAACTCATATCGAGGTCGTCAACCGCAGACCGTAGCAGAAACGTAGTGTCAGTGAGAACAGAGTCAAGACGGGGGGGGGGGGGGGGGGGGAGAAAAAAAAGAAAAAGAAAAAAAAGGGAAAACAAAAGGCTCTCTGGTTTCAGCTTCTCCAGGGTGTCATGTCAGCCAATCGCCATCACTCGACCAGAATCCATTGGCTGGAGACCTAAAGCACGGGCGGGAGAGATTCATCATCAAGATGTTAATCCCGCTGGACAGCGAACACCGGCGAACACCGGGCCTCTCCTGGAGGCTGCCCCACGCCTCCCAGCACAATCTGGAATCTTCCACGGCCTCCCCACTGACAATCTGCTGGAGCCCTTCTCCAGAGGGGCCTAGTTCACTCCCGAAGCGACCAGCCAGCCTCCTCCCACAGTCGCCCACGCCCCGCCGGGATCCCTCCCTTACCGCGGCCCGCTCACGACGACTCGCTCTTCTCTATCCGTCGCACCAGCTGCACCAGCATCTCGGCCATCTTCGCCATCTCCTGTGCCTTCTCCTCGGCCTTCTCCGCCCTGGGGCCGCGGGGGTCGGCGCCGCCCGCCTGGAGGTGGTTGAGCGCGCTCTCCTCCGAGGCCTCCACCTGCGTCTTGATCTGGATCAGCATATTGTCCATCTCCCACAGCTTGCCCCGGTTGCGCACGGGCGCGCGCCCGCGCTCGCGCGTCAGCGACGCGATGTCCTCGCGCATCTCGTGGATGACGGGCAGCAGAAACTGCTCGAAGTCCTCCTCCGGCTCCAGCACCTCCACCTCCTCGGGCTCCGCCAGCTCCACCGCATCCAGGGGCCGCATCTCCGCCGCAGTGCTCGTCTGCGGGACACTCAGTGACCGAGCTCCGGCCGAGTCCTCAAAACTTCGGCCGCTGTTCAACTTTCGGCCGAGGAGAGGCCACGGAGACGAGCGACCGCCGAGCTGACGAGCGGCGAACAAAATGGAGTCCCAACCGTCAACCAGAGCTCTGCGCCTTGCGACCCCTTTCACGACACTGCCGCGCCCCTCTTTACGGTCGCGCTGCGGGCGCGCGCACGTCCGTGAAGGGGCGGGGCGAGCGCCTTCGCGGCCGCGCGCAAACGTCTGTTACCCATCCCTCCAAGGTCCTTGGAGTGGTTCTGAACGTTGCCAAGATCACATTTCACTGTATCTTATTCTCGTTTTATTTATTTATTTATTTATTTAGAGACAGGATCTCACGCTGTAGTCAAAGCTGTCCTGGAACTCAATTATGTGGCTGTCAAACATGGACCTGGGAAATCCTGTGTGTGTGTGTGTGTGTGTGTGTATGTGTGTGTGTGTGTGTACACGATCACTATTGCCAAGACAGCTTCTACTGTATAACCCAACAAATGAGTTGAACCCATATATCCACACAAAGCCTGGTTCATGGATTACACACACTAGTGATTATGAGTTACCAATGTCATCAGTGTCACATTAAGGGAAGTACTAGAAGCCCTTCCCCTTGGAGTTGTTTAACTAAGAGAGTCCAGATTGAACTGTCTACTTCCTGTTCCCTGTGTATTCTATTCTCTGTCTCTCTGTTGCATGAGTCTGAATCCGCACCTGCCTGAAGGCTGTCTTGTGACTCAGTTTGTCCCTGTGTATGTCTCCATGTCTGTTGTGTGAGCTGTCTCTTCTCTCTGTTGGTGGCATGTCTGTCCCTACAAAGGGTTTCCCTCTCTCTTTACTGACTGGCATTGAAAGCAGCGTGTGGGTAAGGAATGGGACACTTACTGAAGTCTTTAACAGAGCTGTACAAGGGACTAAGTCACTGGTTCCAACTGACCCAGCAACCAAGCATCATTGTTTATCAACCAATAACCATAAATGATTCTTTTCAACCTTTATGGTAGATTTTAGGAAGTTACTTTCAATTTTGTATTTGCTGCTTTGTCTGGGTTAAGGGCATGGAGGAGTGCATAATTTAAGATTCTAGATATACATTTTTATGTTGTAAAAGTTGATTACATAGGAAATCCAAGGCAAGTAAGTTGGTTGTTACACTGTTCCCCCCCTCTCTCTCTCTCTCTCTCTCTCTCTCTCTCTCTCTCTCTCTCTCTCTCTCTCTCTCTCTCTCTCTCTCTCTCTCTCCTTCTCTCCCTCCTTTTTTTGGTGTTTTGAGACAGGACTTCTCTGTGTATCTCTGACTGTCCTGGAACTCACTCTAGACCAGGCTGGCCTCCAACTCACAGAGATCTGCCTGCCTCTGCATCCTTAGTGCTAGGATTAAAGGAATGTGCCACCATTGATTGGTTTACACTGTTCTCCTTCTTTTTTTTTTTCTTTTTTTAATTTTCGAAACAGGGTTTCTCCGTAGCTTTTGGTTCCTGTCCTGGAACTATTTCTTGTAGACCAGGCTGACCTCGAACTCACAGAGATCCACCTGCCTCTGCCTCCCGAGTGCTGGGATTAAAGGCGTGCACCACCACCTCCCGGCTACACTGTTCTTTTAAAGGTGAGTTAAACCAACAGTTTGAGCACACAGTAAGCTAGCAATCTTAAATGACTTCAGGTGTATTATTAACTTTGGTTGTTCAGCAAAAGTTCCAGTTTTTAGAATGTAAGATATGTTCAGAACATTGCATTGCTGCAATCCTGCACGTAATGTTACAGCCCGTTTGTTACTGTGCAAAGTCAGAAGCAATCAACCTTCAGTAGTGAATGAGCATGGAATACCATTCAGCACTAAAAGGAATAAGTCACCAAACAATGAAAAGACACACGGAGTTAAGTGTTACTAAATGAAGGCAGTCCACTTGCATGTCAATCACATGATTCTAACTACTTACGTTTCCAGAAAGGGCAGACCAGGGACACAGAAAGATGGATGGTTCCAGAGGGTGGGACAGACAGACAGAGCATGGGGCCCTTTTAGGGCAGTGAAGCCGCTATGAAGACACTACAGTGGCGCGCACATTCCATCACATGTTAATCTGAAGCCACAGTTTCCAAGAGTGAACTCTAACAGAAGCAGAAGCTTTGCTGCTTGCGCTGCACGCTGTGGACCCGTTGCTGGAAACAATGCTCCAATGGTGTAATGTGGGTGGTGTGAGAAGTCAGGGCCTGTGTGGGCCCTGCACTTTTTGCTCACTTTTCCTGGGAACCTAAAAGTCTGTTTTAAAATGATGAGAAAGGGGATGGACAGGCTGGGGAGCTAATGTGCTTGCTGTGCAAATTCGGAGACCCACGTGCAGAACCTTCACCATGTTAAGAGGGTGCAGTGGCTCATGTCTGTAACCCCAGCACTGTGTGTGTGTGTGTGTGTGTGTGTGTGTGTGTGGACAGGTGAATCTCAAGCTTGTTGGTCAGTCAGTCTAGCTGAACTGGGGAGCTCCAGGATCAGTGGAAGACTCTGTCTCAAAAAGAATGAGGTCGTTCTCTAGATGAATAGAAGAAAAAAAAATGCCGGGCAGTGGTGGCACACACCTTTAATCCCAACACTTGGGAGGCAGAGGCAGGCGGATCTCTGTGAGTTCGAGACCAGCCTGGTCTACAAGAGCTAGTTCCAGGTCAGGCTCTAAAACTACAGCAAAACCCTGTCTCTCTCACACACGCGCGCACACACACACACCACACAAAAAGGTTAGGACCGAATGACTCTCACTGCAGGACACAAGGCATACTTGTGCAGTGTTCATCCCGTGGAGCTCTGGGGACACTTTGTTTTCTGTTTGTAGTTTTCTTCTTTTAGTTATTTGTTTTTTACATTTAGAGTAGGATGGGGAGGAGGTGCTGTTACTCTTGTGGGCTTATGGAAGGGGGAGGGCAACTTTCTTCCCACATGTGGGTCTGAGGGATCAAACTCAGGTTTTAAGCTTGGTAGCAAATACCCTTACCTACTGAGTTATCCTTCTGTCCTTCTGCCCCTACCCCACCCATGTGTGTGCACGCAGTCTGTCTTTTGTTGCTGTTGCTGTTTACATGGGAGAACTGGTCTATAAACTTCAATTGATTCTCCTGGCTCTACATCCCATCTGGTCAGGGAGCACAGGAATTATACAAGTGCTACTGTGCTTGGCTTCATCGGGTTCAGGGATTCAAACACTGGTCTTTGGGCTTGCAGGGCAAATGCTTTACCTACTAAGTCATTTCCCAGCTCTATTCTCTACCCTTTTTCTTTATTCTGTCTAGTTTCTTAAGTAAAATTGATTTTAGCACTTTTCTTTGTTTCTAATATAGCACTTAAGACCCTAAATTCCAATGTGTGACTTGAGATGCTTCACACAACTTTGAGTATATTATTGTAAGAGTATGTTTATTCCTGTTATGAATTTTTTATTATTGTAAGAGTATGTTTATTCCTGTTATGAATTATTTTTGTTTTTGATTTTTTTTGAGATAAGGACTGATTTACATAGTGAGTTCCAGGACGGTCAGGATGAAATAGTGAGACCCTGTGTCACAATAAAATAAAGAAATTGAAGGTACGGTTTTGCAATCAGCTTGATTGGGGCCACCTCAGGGCATGGTAGCCGCTGCTGGGAAATAAACAGGGGTGCAGGATTCTCAGCTGACCAACAGTGGTAAGCAACCTACTGATGTGGAGCCTCGTCTCCCCAGGCTGGAGACTGAAAAACAGTTTGTCCTAGAAGTGGCAAGAAAGGCCATGTGGGGAAGAACGGCAACTCCAAGTCCTGTGGCTCGGGTCCTGGCCTGCAGGGCGAGAGGTGGCAATTTCTGTCCCCTCTTGATGCCCTCAGGAGTGATCCTGAATGCACTGTGCTTAGAAACCTGGAACATAGAGCTGCCTTAAATGACTTCCAGAGACAGCATGGCCCTGGACACGTGGGAGTGAGCTGTGACTGTGGTCCTCATACTGCTGCTGGCCCTGAGAGCCGGTGCTCCAAGGATGACATGCTTCATTGTCAAGGCCTTGTACTAAATGTGACCTGTCTTAGTTAGGGTTTCTATTGCTGTGAAGAGACACCATGACCATGGCAACTCTTATAAAGGAAAGCATTTAATTGGGGTGGCAAGCTTACATTTCAGAGGTTAAGTCCATTATCATTTATCATCATAGCAGGACATGGCAGCATGCGGACAGACGTGCTGGAGAAGGAGCTTAGAGTTCTACATCTTGATCCACAGGCATCAGGAAGCGAACTGTGTCACTCAGCATAGCTTTAGCATAGGAGGAGACCTCAAAGCCTGCCCCCGCAGTGACATACTTCCTCCAACAAAGCCAGATCTCCTAATAGAACCACTCCCTTTGGGGGCCATTTTCTTTCAAATCACCACATGACCCTTTTCAAATTCTATTGACATCCTAACCATTAGTAGGAGATGGGTCCCTTCAGAGGAACTAAGGGCTAGATTTGGTCTTGAGTGTGAGACCCCCATGATAAGATTAATGTCCTTAGCTGGGAAGTGATGGCATATGCCTTTAGTCCCAGCACTCAGGAGACCGAGGTAGGCAGTCTCTGAGTTCGAGGCTAGCCTGGTTTGCAGAGCAAGTTCCTGGACAGCCAGCGTTCCAAGAGCTCAGTCCTGCCCTCTGATATGTACCCTGTGAAGACATATTGTGAAGGCAGCCATCTGCAAAGCAGGAGGGCAGTCTCCAACAGGTATCTGTTGGTACCTTGGTCTTGAACTCAAAGCCTCTAGACGCACAAGAAATAGATGCCTAGCCTGCAGCAGTTTGTTATGGTTGCTCCTGTTGACTGAGACAGCTGATGTCTGCCCCTAAGCATGATGGAAACTCACAGGCTCTACCCCTTTTCTCTCTGCAGTCTTCACACCAAAACATTGGGACCAGAACCAAACAAGTGAACCCAAGTAGCAATTCAAACACGCAGATAATTATTAATAGAAACACTGAGCAGAACAGATCTTTCAGACTCACAAAGGAGAAGCCAGGCACAGTGGCGCATATGTGTAATCTCATCACTGAGGTGGAGCCAGGACTGCGAGCCTCAGAAATGCAGGTGTGTGTGTGGTCAATGTGCACATGGGAAGGCCTCACTGGAAGCCAGAACAGGGATGAGGTTGTGACACAGTGTCCTGGAAATGTGTTATTAGCCACAAGGGTCACCTTGCAAGGACTTGTAGACTTCCTCCATTAGAAGAAATTACTCCTCCATTAGAAGGAATATTTTATGAAACTGACCTCTTTTCTTCCTGCTACCTTCTTTATTCTTTCTTTCTGGTGTTGGGGAGGGAAGTTAAGACCTGGCATATACTACTCAAGTCTACCACCTCAGAGATACACACCCGTCCTGGGAAGTGAAATGGAATGACATCTGGTGTCTTAATTGGGTTTCTTCTTCTTTCTTTTTTTCTTTTTTTAATTTTTTTTGTCTATTTAGATTCCTCTCCTTTTTAAAAAAAATATTTTTATGGTTTATTTAACCTTTTATTTTATGTGCATTGGTGTGAAGGTGAGCTGCCATGTGGGTGCTGGGAATTGAACCCAGGTCCTCTGGAAGAGCAGTCAGTGCTCTTAACCACTGAGCCATCTCTCCAGCCCCTAGTTAGGCTTTCTATTGCTATGAAGAGACACCATGGCCACCGCAACTCTTATGTGAAGAGACACCATTACCACCATAACTCTTATAAAGAAAAATATTTAATTGGGACTAGCTTAGAGTTTTAGTCCATTATCAACGGGGTGCTACATGGGGACATGTAGACAGACATGATGCTGGAGGAGTTGAGAGTTCTACATCTTGATTCACAGCAAGATGTGAATTGTGTACCACATTGGGCATATGAGACACCAAAGTCTGCCCCCACAGTGACACACTTCCTCCATCACGGCCATACACTCCAACAAGGCCACACCTCCTAATAGTGCCACTTCCTATGGGCCAAGAATCCCATATGTCTATGGGGGCCATGCCCATTCAAATCACCACACCTGGAGTCTCCTACAGTGGCAGAAGACCCGAGAGGAGAGGGTTATAGCACTCTACTGGGTGTGGAGGTTCTTTTGTATTACATGGACTCTCCTGGCTGCTGTACTCGGTGATGGTGGTGGTGGGTGCTTTTTGAAGCACTCAGTCTTTTGAGACTTGAAGTGCCAGGTCTTTTTAAAGCAGACAACACATTTTGTAGATGCTACTTTGTTGAAGTTCTAGTGAAATGGTATTTGGTGGGAGAATGGTTAAACCCCTTTCATGGGGCACATGCACCATGATGTACACACAGGTTTGGGAAGGGTGTAGAGTGCTGGCTTGGCGCCTTCAATGAGGCAAGAGCAGGAGTGGCTGAGCTGTGTTCCTGTGTCACTGACTGGTACCTTACTGTTCCCTGTACATACTACATATAAGGGCCAGTCAGGTCTTAGTTCACAGAATCTCACTTCCCAGATACTAGAGACTGCCATGATGACCAGTGCAGCTAGGGAGCACTTTGTTCATTTCCACAAGGGTCACTTTGCAAAATCATCAGTGGATGTAAGTTGAGACCCCATAAATAGCCAGGCAGCAGTGGTGCACACTTTTAATCCCAGCACTTGGGAGGCAGAGGCAGGCGGATCTCAATGAATTTGAGGTCAGCCTGGTCTACAAAGTGAGTTCTAGGACGGGCAGGGTTGTTACGCTGAGAAATTCTGTCTCGAAAAACAAACAAAAAAAAGGAGCCAGGTGATGGTGGTGCACACCTTTAATCCCAGCACTCGGGAGGCAGAGGCAGGAGGACCTCTGTGAGTTCAAGGCCAGCCTTGTCTACAAGAGCTAGTTCCAGGACCGGCTCCAAAAGCTACAGCAAAACCCTGTCTCGAAAAACAAAACAAAATAAAAAAGAAAAACTAAAAACAGAAAAAGAAAGAAAATAATAAGATCCCATAAACATCACAGGTGTGAGCATGTCCCTGGGCTGGCAGGAAAGAGAGGGAACGACTCTAGCTGCCTGCCCACGTCTGGAAGTCCCTTGCAGTCTGCAGCCTTTGCTGTCTGCTGCAGTTTGCTCAGCCCTACTGTGCACAGCAGGAAACCTGACTTTCCTAGCATCCGGGTGCATAACAGAGCAGCGGGGGCTACAGCAAGCTTGGTGACTTTGTGATCCCAAGACAGTTCCTCTTTGAGACCAGAGTTGTTAATGCTGGTCCCTTGGGATATTGATTGCTCCCTGGGCAACAGGGACAACATGAGGAACAGTGCTGGCCACAAAGGCACTGTGCCCAACTGCCCAATCCCAGCTGTGTACTGAAGGTAAGCAGACCCTAATACCTGAATGAATATACCTGATCCCTGGACATCCTTCTAGTCCTCAGGAAGAAGGGACCTCTGCTGAGAGCGGAGCTCACGGGGACCATGATGGGAATGGAGAAGGGAAGCAGTGGAGGGATGGGCAGTGTTCCCTGCCAGCACTCTGCATGCACACCGTTCTAGAGCATAACCACGCAGCTCCACTTTTGGATACAGTGCCTGTGTTCACTGTAGCAGTTGGGGTTCCAAGGTGACATGTGAGGGGGAGCTTAGGGCTAGCTGATATATAAGTATCTGTTTCTTCTTAAGAGGAAAGAAGAACATGGTGCCTGGAACGGCAACAGCAGACAGCGTGTCAGGATTTGTTCAGTAGTTGGCAGAAGGTAGAAGAGAGTACCCAGCAAAGATGGAATTGGATTGACTGTTCTGGAGGGGTGGACGGTGCTAGGGATGAGCATCGCTGAGCAACTCAAATCCAGCCTCACGAACCACTCTTGGCTGTACTATAGAGATGCTTGAGGCAATTTGGTGCAATACACCTTCTCACTAGTACTAATAACGTGTGTGTGTGTGTGTGTGTGTGTTTTGAGGAAGGGTCTCATGAATTCCAGGCTGGAGGCTGGCCTGGAACTTGCTAGGTAGCTCAGGATGACTTGTGCTCTTGATCCTCCTGCCTCCGTCTCCCCAGTACTAGGATTACAAGTGTGCACAGCCACACCTAGTGTTTGCAGTACTGGGGATTGAACTCAGGGTCTGGGGATACTATGCAAATACTCTACCAACTGTCATCCTTAGCCCCACCCCCCTTTTTTAAAGACAAGATTTTCACTATGTAGCTCAGGCCAGCCTGGGACTCACAGTCCAACATGGCAGAGCCGCTTGTGACTCTGAATCAGTTGCGCCTCTGAGCAGCGGAGCGGCAGGCTGTTTTGGATGTTGGCTCCATGCTGAGCCATTGGCATGGTCTCAGAGTACTTTTTTCCTGATCCCGAGTGGGCACACAAACATCCAGTCTCCTAAAAGCCATTGAAATGCTTTAAAGCCAGAGTTTGCACTGGCGGCACAGCCCAGGAAGCCCTGTTTTAAAATGGTGCGGCTTTTTTTTCTGCCGCTATTGCTGAAACAGGAAATCTCTCTATGGCACGTCCTAGCAAACAGCAAAAAGTTGTGTTAAATTCTCTCTCTCTCCATTTTTAAGTCCTCTCAGGTTTTACGTGGAGTTAGTAGACCACATTGGGCAGCCACTCTGTAGTAAAAGGAGCAGCAGGCCGCTTCCCGCCGCCTGGCTCCCAGCTAGCTTTACCCAAAATAATTACACGGAAACTGTATTCATTTAAACACTGCCTGGCCCATTAGTTCTAGCCTCTTATTGGTTAACTCTCACATATTGATTCAACCCATTTCTAATAATCTGTATCGCCACTTCACTGTGGCTTACCGGCATGCGTCTAACCAGCGTCCATCTCGGAGAGAAGTGCCATGGCATCTTCCTGACTCTGCTTTCTTTCTCCCAGCATTCTGCTTGGTCTACTCCACCTATCTAAATTCTGCCCTATCAAAAATCCAAGGCAGTTTCTTTATTTAACCACTGAAAGTAACACATAGACAGAAGGACCTCCTACTCCACACAGTCCTCGGTCAACCTCTCCGGTGCTAAAATTAGAGGTGGATACCCCTTCAGAGGCATTGCTAACAGTATGAACATGCTACTGGTCACTCTGAATAACGTCACTCCCTGTAGCCTGTGTCTAAGAAGAGCATGAGGCTAATCCCACTCCTCCAGTACAACATCTGGAACTTTTGCTGCACGCAAGCTCCAAGGCTAGATTTTTTTTCTATAAAATAGTTTGAGTTAGTGAAGTGTATTCTCGGTCATCAAAATATTCACATAATGGGGTTTTGGATCAGCACAGGTGTGGGAAGAGTGACAGGCACATACTGTGACATGCCATGTTCAGACACAGGGCTGAAGATCTGCTGGGAGCTGTGTGGTCGGCTGATCCTACTCTTGCTGTCTTTCACTTTCCACAATTCATTCACCTTAACTTTTCAAAAAGAAAGGCTCTTTTCAAAAACTGAGGGAGAGAGGGAGGGGTAGGGAAGGAGGGAGGGAGGGAGTGGGAAGGGAAGGAGGGAGAGAGAGAGGGAGGAGTCACTCATGTGAGAAGGGAGGGAAGGGCTGACTTGAAGATGGGAAGGAAGAGCCCAGACCTCACATTTTTATTAATAAAATATGAGAGACCCCTGTCCCCACACGGCTGCTTTCTGCCACACAGCTGTCGGGTGAGCAGCTTTCTCTTCCCTCTGAGGTTCATCTGGGGCAGGGGCAGGGATTTCAGTTCCACGGTCCTGGCCCAGCTGCGTTGGTTACTGCTGGAAGTAAATGAAGAAGGTCCGGATTTCCTTGGGGTACACAGTGATGATGGTGTCTCCTGGTGACTTGGGGTGGGAGGTGGGGTGGCCTGGGGAGGACAAGGAAGAGTCTGTCTGTTTGGCTCTTCCTCCTGGACTCCCCTTGCACCACAGCTGCTTTCTACAGTCTGCTAAGGCTCCCTCGTGGCAATGCCTTTGGCTCACCCCTCCTCCTAGGATTCTTGTTAAAGTGGGCTTTACCATTCAGCTTTTCCTGGGCCACACTGAAGGGCAGTGTACTGCCCACCAGTCTGCTTTCCCTGTGGGGCTGCATTGAACATCTAAGGGCCGAGTGGGACCATCTGAAAAAAATCTACCCTTACCTTACTGTTCTATTCAAGGTTCCAGCCTTGGCAGGGAGCCTCTTTATGGGCATGCTCCCTCCCTGCATGACTGACATACCCCCAACTCTCCTACACAGACACACACACGCACACACATATGCATACACACATATGCATATACACACACATATGCACACATATGCACATACACACATGCACATACACACATACACGCACGCACACACATATGAACATATACACACACCTGCACGCACACACACACACACATGCACACACATACACGCACACATATGCACAGCACATACCCTGTGTGGAGCCTGGCAGGAGGGGACTGAGACAAAGCTATTGTTAACCTAATCTGATAAGTGGCAAAGGCTATAGATTCAGAGAGGGAAAGTAGCCACACAAGGCCACCCAGCACGTGGCAGGTCTGTGTGGTTCCCCAGCCTGGCAGGGGTCCCAAACCTCTTAGGTGGCCAGTCTTTGTCCTCCAGTGCCAGCGCTGCAGCATCTGCTTGTCCCAGGTCCCTGTGAGTGAGCGTTCCTCCACAGCTACTACGGACCCTAGTCCTTGAAGGGCTACCTGTAGGGTAGAATCAAAAGGAGGGGTGGAGACTGTTGATGTCCCAGATCCATGAAGCTCATTTAACCCAAACAGAGGGATGGCCACCAACAGTGACTCGGTGCCTCATACAACTGCCTCATTTCCTCTGGAAGGGCAGGTTGCCAACCTGTTCCCAGTTGAAGGAAACTAAGACTGGTGGTGTGTGCCTCCCTGGAAGGTCTGCCAGATGAACAAGCCCCACATGGGGACAGATACCTATGTGGGCAGGTGCCTGGAAGCCTGCAGAGATAGCAGGCACTGTGCCCACACCATTGCCCCCAAGCCTCTGTGCACTCTTTAGAGCCAAGGACTGGTACCTCCCCAGCTTTGCAGGTAGGGAAACTGAGCCCCAGAAGATTGGAGGAGCTTGATCGGTGTGTGCACATGGACACAGACCTTCAATTCTCTGACGCTAAGTTTCCTTTGCCAGAAAGTTCAGGGAGAACTGGTTGGTTTTCTGACGACACAAATGATTTCCATGTTATTTGAAAGGTTCTGCAATGGACTGAGGAAGTGGCTCAGGGCGGGGAGGTAAAGTGCCTGTTTTATCTGTAACTCCAGTGATGGGGATGAGGGCAGAGAGACAAGAAGTTCCCTAGAGCTCAACGGTTAGTTCAGCTACCCAGTGAGCTCCAGGTCCAGTGGGAGACCCTGTCTAAAAAAACAAGGTAGAGCAGCCAGGCAGTGGTGGCTCACACCTTTAACTCCAGCTCTTGGGAGGCAGAGACAGGTGGGTTTCTGTGAGTTCAAGGCCAGCCTGGTCTACAGAGTGAGTTTCAGGACAGGCTCTAAAGCTACGGAAGAACCCTCTCTCAAAAGATAATAATAAAACAAGGTAGAGAAATGAAAGGATGGCACCCTGACATTGAGCTCTGCTCCCCACTGCACAGAGCCACACATGTAAGCCACATGTCCTACCCCTCAAAAGGTACAAAAACATGGAAGACCCAGATGTGGCCTGTGGGAGAGCATCTGTTGAGAGTCCAGCATGCCTCATCTCTGAACATGCCCAGTAGTCCTCTGGCAAAGGTGTAGCTGGGGATGGGACTTCAGACAGAGTTGCTTTCCCAGGAGTACAGCGTTCTTGGAGGCCTGACTGGTCTGGGGTGGGGTAGCCATGGGCGGTTTACCTTGAGGTCCACTGTCGCAGGCTGAGACAGCGTTGGGTCCTCCCCCTCTTCATACAGGTGGTGCAGGCGAAGCAGCACACGCTGCAGGTTGACCTGGGGCTTCTTTTGGGGGCCTGTGGGGATGGACAGGGCAGTGAGGACCCCCATCAAGGAAGCTCAAAGCTATAGTCTTGATCTGGCACTTCATAGTTTAGACTCCATTCCACATCTCAACTTTCCTGCAGGGACAGCAGCTGCCACTTGGACCAGCGGTCATTTGCCCATGGTCACCTGGCGCACGGGCAGCAGAGGCAGGATTCAAAGGGGGCTGTGCCAACCCTGGACCTCTCACATATTCAGGGGCTGAAGCGCGCGTCCTCATTCCTATAGTGGCCATCTTTGGGCCTGTCCACAAGTCCTCCAGTTCCTCACTGTCCTCTCTGGGGTGTGACCACATGGCTTGTGCAAACAAAGTGAGCACAAGAGATGTGTTGCTTCCTAGCGGGTGTTACCCCTGATGCCTGCTTCCCTTCTCATTGTCACTACCATCTATGGAACTCAGACACTGGGGACCTAGCACCCTGAAGGGGCATCTTCTGAGTGAATCAATGAAACTCCTGATAGGCAGTCAGGCTGTCTCAGTTCTGCGGGTAAGTGGAAACGTAGGGGCTGCAGGAGGACTGTCTGGAAGAAGCGCATGATGGTTGATCTTGACTGATAGCTTGACTGGATTAAGAGACACCCAGGAGATTGGCATAGCACATTCTCTGTGTCCTCCGAGCAAGAGGATCAGCCTAGGTGGGAAGACCTACCCTGAATGCCGCCATCTTCCCATAGAGGCCCATGTGGAATACAAAGGGAAAGGAAAAACGTGAAGAATGCAGAATGCAGAGCTCTCTCTCTCTCTCTCTCTCTCTCTCTCTCTCTCTCTCTCTCTCTCTCTCTCTCCCACAAACGCACTGGGCTGCTGCTCTGCCACATGCTGCCTGCTGTGAGGGGCTGAAGTCTCCACGGCTGTGTGCTAAATCAGCTCTGTCTGTCTGAGTTGATTTTCTCAGGTGTTCTGTCACGAGATAAAAAAGTTGACTAACACAGATATCAGCATGAAGCAGCCCTCAGGGCTGGGCAGCATGCGGACCACTGTCTGGGGGCTGCGCGGCATCTATCTGCAGAGTTCTGTGACTGGTCCTGGGCTGGGGGCCAACCACCCTGCCCCAGATAGCTGATTGACTCCACCCCTCTGCAGGTGCCAGATGAGGGGACTGGGACCTGGTAGACTAGGGGAGGAGTCACCCTGGTGGGCTGCCTCACCTCTCCGAAGGTTCTTCAGTTGCTGGGCATGGTTCCTGCTGTAGTTCCAGCCGGGAATGCTGAGGGTCTGCAAGTGCAGGTTGGGGGGTAATGCCACAGCCTGGGGGTTCTTGGGTCCTGCAAGGTAGACAGACAGTGAGGAGGGGCTTCGGAACCAACTCCCTTAGACACTCAGCTTTCCACGTGGGAGCCTCTGCCCCTTCTAGTCCACTTGACCTTGTGCAACCCACAGCACAATGATCCTGACAATCCGGTCTCAGCCCCCTGTTCTACCCCCCCCCCCCCGCCCCAGGCATGTGCTGCCCCCAGGCTGCTCTCTCCACATCCAGCTGCGGAGTTTACACAGCTTAAGACATGGAGGGACGTTAACTTGCCATCTGGTCACTTCAGACTCCAGAGGAGACTAAGCCCCAGAGAGGGACACATTTGCTCACACCCACACACAAGCCTACACAAGCCTGCTTTCTATTCTGAATCCAGAGGGCTCCCTTGCCCCTGTCTTCGCCACCTATCGGTCCCCCTCTGACCCGATCCTTCCACGCTGACTTTCAACAGGTGCGGCTCCCTTCTCATCATAAGTCATAAGGACTGGCCAAGGCCTGGGTCGTCTGACTCAGGGGGAACAAATAGGATCAGTCTGGTCTAGAAAGCCAAAGTCTCAGCTCCTTTGCATGCTGTGAGGTTTGGATCTTCTGTTTCCCATGTGCTAAAAGCTTTGTGCTCAGACTGTGGGCTACTGGGGTGGTAGAATGTTCTAAGGTGAGGCCTCTAGGAGGAAGTTAGGTCACTGGATTTTGCTCCAGGCCCTTCCTCTCCCTCTTTGCTTTTCAGCTGTCAGAGATGAACAGGTTTGTGCCCTGTATTCCCCACCATGACGTACCATGCCGCCAAAAAGCAACAGAGACAAGTGACCACAGAGTGAAGCCATGAACCCGAGAGCTCAAAGAAAACCTCCTTGCTCTTAACTTGGTTATCTCAGGAATTCTTCGACAGAAACAGGCATCTGATTTACATGGTGGGAGACAGCTGTTCTCTGGGAGAAGCCAAGGAGTTGTCTAGCCCTGTCCCGGAGGAAAGGTGAAGAGAAAGGGGAGGAGGAGAAGACAGACAGCTCCGGTGAGAGGAGGGATGGCCTGTGGGGTTCCAGGTCATGAGCTCAAGTACAGCTTTGTAGTAAATTCTCCTGTGGCCCTCAGGGATTTTGAGAGAGAGAGAGAGAGAGAGAGAGAGAGAGAGAGAGAGAGAGAGAGAGAGAGAGAGAGAGAGAGAGAGAGAGAGAGAGAGAGAGAGCAAGCTCAGACACACTGAATCTTCACCTGCATCAAAGATTCTAGCCACCAGGGGGAGCCCATACCTCACATGGCCATCTTCAGGGTGCAGTGTGAGGACAGAGAGTGGAAGGAAACCCTGCCAGGAACACCTGCTCTCTGGATACCCACAACAGTTCTGCCCTCTCCCTCAGCTCCTCCTCACTCTAGTTCCTTCCCCCTCCTTCCCTTTTCTTTCTCTCTTTTTATTTTTTTGAACATTTAAATATTTATTCTTTCTTTATTTTTTATCTTTCTTTCTTCTTCTTCTTCTTCTTCTTCTTCTTCTTCTTCTTCTTCTTCTTCTTCTTCTTCTTCTTCTTCTTCTTCTTCTTCTTTTTTTTGAGACAGGGTTTCTTTGTGTAACTCTGGCTGTCCTGGAACTCACCCTATAGACCAGACAGGCTTTAAACTCAGAGATCCACCTGCCTCTGCCTCCCAAGTTCTGGGATTAATGGTGTGGGCCACCATCACGTGGCTTTCTCTCTCTTTTTAAGAGAAGGTCTTACAATTTAGATCAAGATGGCCTTGAACACCAGCACTCTGTGACTGTTTCTGCATCTGACTCCTGGTGAGAGAGAGAGAGTTTCATGCTCTCTCAAGCATAAGGTTTCAGGCCCTTGGTAGCATGCTCCAAACAAATGTTCTCTGAATAAGTGCTCCACAGCCATTCTCAGTCAGCCCAAGAACTCCCGCAGGACAGACACTGCACCTTACACACTACACAGAGGAGACATTTCTTGCATGAGTGACAGCCGCCTGCCTTCTTCCCGATGCATGGGAAAGATTCTTCCTGAAAAACCAAGCATTTTAATGCAAACTTCTGCGAGCAAGTAGGAAGCACACAGAGCCACCTGCTCCCCAGGCCCTCGAGTCTGCAGAAGCTGTGCCGCAGAGCCCTTTAAAAATGCAGCACTAGCACAAATGGATATCAACATGTAGAAGAATGAAAATAGACCCATATCTATCACCGTGCCCAAAACTCAAGTCTAAATGGATCAAAGACATCAACATAAAGACAGCCACACTGAACCTCATAGAAGAGAAAGTGGGACGTACACTTGAACGCATTGGCACAAGAGACCACTTCCTAAATAGAACCCCAGCAGCACAGATACTAAGAGAAACAATTAATAAATGGGACCTCCTGAAACTGAAAAGCTTCTGTAAAGCAAAGGACACAGTCAACAAGTCAAACCAACAGCCTACAGAATGGGAAAAGATCTTCACTAACCCCACATCAGACAGAGGTCTGATCTCCAAAATATACAAAGAACTCAAGAAATTGGTCATCAAAAGAACACATAATCCAATAAAAACAAAATGGAGTACAGACCTAAACAGAGAACTCTCAACAGAATCTAAAATGTTCAACATCCTTAGTCATCAGAGAAATGTAAATCAAAACAACTCTGAGATTCCATCTTATACCTGTAAGAATGGCCAAGATCAAAAACACTGATGACAACTTATGCTGGAGAGGTTGTGGGGAAAAGGGAACACTTCTGCATTGCTGGTGGAAATGTAAGTTGGTACAACCTCTTTGGATGTCAGTGTGGCGATTTCTCAGAAAATTAGGAAACAACTTTCCTCAAGACTCAGTAATACCACTTTTGGGTATATATCCAAAGGATGCTCAATCGTGCCACAAGGACATGTGCTCAACTATGTTCATAGCAGCATTATTTGTCATAGCCAGAACCTGGAAACAACCTAGATGCCCCTTGACCGAAGAATGGATAAGGAAAATGTGGTTCATTTACACAGTGGAGTACTACACAGCAGAAAAAAATAACTGACAGCCCACCCTGATTCAGTCGGTCTTTAGGTCTTTAAATGGCATGATGCTAAGAAAGAAAAAGACAGCAGGGAAGGAGCTGCAAAAGGACTGAGGGAGGAGAGAGAGTGCAACAGGTGTGAGTCATCAGCTCTGCACAGACTAGCAGAGTGAGCTTAAGGGAGCCACTGTCAACACTCAGACTCTGAGGGCCCTTCCGAAGCTGCCCAGCAAGAGGCCACCACCCCGGGTGGGCGCATCCTAGGTAGCAGTGATGCTCACCATGAATGGGGGCCTCTTCATCAGTTAGTTCTGTGAGCAGCACGACAGGTCTGTGCTGCAGTGCCACCCCACTCCGCGGGCGCAGGGCAGTAGCGATGGGTTTAGACCCCAGCAGAAGCCAGAGCTCCGAGTGCACAACGGAGGTGTCATTCAGCGTGAGGTTGTAGTTCAGGTTCCAGGCCAGGTTGTTCCACAGCCGCCGATGGAGCATTACCTGCAGAAATCATCTGAGGTCCTTCCGTGCCCCTGACCACACTGTTGGGCCCATGGGAGGGCAACCAGGCCTCTCTTACCTCCACCTGACCACTCTCTTGACTGGAGACACCATGTGCTCGCTCTGCCAGCAGCACCAGCCTGCTCTTGTCATCTTCGATGAAGGCTGACTGTACCATGGGGTAGTAATTCTGCAGACGCAAGTGCCACCCAGTGGCAGCTTCAGTACAGGGTCAGGCAAACACCAACTGTTCCCTAGACACAGTGGCACAGCATCCAGACTGCTGCTTCCTAGCCATGCAGCCTGACTGATGGGACTCTAGGCCCCTGCTCAACACACAGGGCATCAAGAACGACCCCTGACAAAGCCAAGAGGAAACAAGGGAACAGACAGGTCTCAGAACTGGCACTGTCAAGGTGCAGAGCCCATAGGGCCTTTGCAACAGCTTTCCCAAGAAGCCTCTATTGCTATGAATAGGTGCTTAACAGGGGCAGGAAAAACACACTGGGGCACAGCACGGAGCTGCTGCAGGCATACCCGGGCGATAGGGTTGCTCTTGAAAGCCTTGTAGGGCCTCTGCTGCATCTGGTAGCCATTGTTGTCAGAGTAGAGGATTTGCTGGCTGTTTAGGTCACTGCTGGTCCTCAGGATGGCCTCACGGTTCAGCTCCAGGGGGCCCACGCGGTACTGCTGCTCTATCCGTTGGCAGAGCAGTTCCCCAGAGGGGCTCGGATGCACATGGGCCAGACGAGAGTGGATTGCATAGATGTAATCCTGGTCTGTTATATTCCTAGGAACGGGGCACAGAAGAGAGTGCTGTGGGGCCTGGCTGAGGCTCCTTCCCTCATACAGGAAGCTAGGTGCCAGGAGGCAGCTATATGCAGGTGGACACTGGCAGTTCTGGACACAGTAACTCAGAGGGAGGACTATGGACCCTGTGGAGATTTGTGCAAGCCCTGGATCATTCGTGGAGTAACAAAAGCCCCTCTCCCATGCTTTGACTCAGGTAGCAACAAAATGACTGCTCAGGCATACCCGAGAACCACAGGTAGAAGAGAGCAGTTCTCTCATCCAGTTATCACTGGTTAGCCACGGGCCAGAGTCATGTCCAAGTGCACGGACAGGCAGACATCAGCTGTCCCCTAGGCACAGTGACCCACCCACTCCTGAACCTTGCAGGGGCTGTGGGCCCTCCCAGGGGAAGCACCTGTAGAAGTACTGCCTTATGTCCGTTGCCAGCCGGCCCACCACCATCTCCATCCCCACTGCTTCCCAGGCAGGCTTAGCAGTATCATTTGGCGCAAACAGGTAATTGTCTGAAATGGGGCCCTGCTTCACATCTCCGTTGGCGTGGTACTCCAGGAACTCTTGGGTCATGAGCACTGTGTGGTTGCTCTGTCTGCAGGGGTGAGGGGAGAATGGTTAGTGTTATCCTCAACAAGATCATTCATCTGCAGCAGAGCTGTGGCCGGGGATCAGAAGTGAAGAAAACGCCCTGGAAGAGCCCGAGGAAGTTACCAGAGCTTCAGGGAAAATCTCTGGTCCCACACAGGGCCAAGGACTGTCAGGTGAAGTCACAAGAGGGAGGTGACATGCAGGCTGCCATCAGGGAGCACTATTCCCAGACTGCTACTCAGTCTGCTATTGGTCCAGGAGCCACACTAGTGCAAGAGTGGAGTTTTGTCATTGCCGACCTAAGCCATCCTGTGTCATAGGCCAGAGATACGTCACGCCTTAAAGTCCCTTGATCCCTAGAGGTGTGGGTGAATGGGTGAACGAACATGGGTGGGTAGAATCCTAGTTATAAGTATACACAGATGCACGGTTAGTGGCTGGCTGGCTCAGCGGACAGACGGACAAATGAGGGGTGGTGAGTGGGAATAAAGGGTTTAAAGGCCCTTTGTGTTTAAACAGCAAAACTATTTCGGGAACAGCAACTCAGTTTCTGTAGTTGAGAGGTGGACCCCATGAGCACTACTCATGGGGTCCCCTAGTCCCCCTTTGTCTATGGGTCAGGACTCTGGAATGAGATGGTTGGAGTGGTCTTTGTGCAGTGGCCCAGGTTCTCCTCTTAAGGAACACAAGAGCAGGAAGCGGTCTTCCCTCAGGAAGGTGAGCACACTTCAGAGGCAGTGCTGGCCTCAACTTACCTCTCCTGGATACTATGTAACATGTTGGTTTCCTGGTCGAACAGCAAAGTATAGCAGTCGTTGGTCACAGGCACCAGGAACCTGCCTCCCTGACTAGTCTGGTTCCTCAGCTTGAGACTATACTTGAGGGTGCTGGCCATGGGGGTGGTGTGGGTATCTGCCTCGTCCGCACGGGTGCGCCTGACTTTGTAGTGCCGGTAACTGAGGCCTGGGATGGTGGCCAGGATAAGTAGGTCATAGGCCAAAGGGTCCTTTGTAGAGTTCTGAATCTGCAAGCCAGCAGCATGGGAAGGAAGTCTTCTCAGTCACCCCATAAGCCCCGCCTCACACTCCCGGGAACAGGAGGTCACCATCCACCCAGGCAGTGATGTCCTTCCACCTCTGGAAAGATTCCCATGACATCTTCACCAGCTTTGGTTTTGCTCTCTGAGACAACCCCCAGGCCTGACAACCTTCTGGGGCCCTTCCTTCCACTCACTTCTCCTCTGCATGTCTTGCCCTTCCCTGTCCTGGCAGAGGGAAGGGTGGAAAGCGGACTATGTGACCCATACTGAATGTCTCAGGAACGCAGCCTAGGTCCCACCCCAACATTGGCACCTCTGTTAAAGTTCCCTTTTCAGAACTGGAGAGATAGCTCAGCAGTTAAGAGTACTGGCTGCTCTTCCAGAGGTCCTGAGTTCAATTCCCAGCAACTACATGGTGGCTCACAACCATCTGAAATGAGATTTGGAGCCCTCTTCTAGCCTGCAGGTATTCATGCAGACAGAACAATATAATAATGATAATAATAATATATATAATAAACAAATACATCTTCTTTTAAGTGCCTCTTTAAGATGCCCAGAGCCTTTGCACAGGCAGAATGCACAAGGTTACCAAGTGGCAGACAGCAAACCCCCTCCAGCAGGACTTCTCTCCCATACCTGTGCTGACACTGGGTGGCCCAACTCATCGGTGACGCTTACATTGGGGAAAGCGACAGTCAGGGTGACAATGGTGGTGATCTTCCAGGCCAGTGGGTTGTACACAGAAGCAAAGTATCCCACAGGCCCTTTGTCTACAGAGAGAACAGGTGTCACTTGAGAGCCCCTGATGCTTTTGGGCACTCCTGGATAAGAGGGAAAATAAGGTAGGCAAGACCTGGCCTTCCAGAGCCCCTGGGGGATTAGGCGCACGACTCCAAGGCTCTGAGTGCCCCGGTCAGCACAGGAGGCTGTTGTGATGTGGGTCTGGCTCCCTTTCTGTTCCATCTCTTAGGCGGTGATTCTTGAACACACTGCTCAGTCTTCAAACTCCCTCCTGGGCCTTGCTGCCCCCTCTACCTATTCACTCTGGTTCTTTTCAACCTACTCCCTGCTCAGGGAAGCCTACCTATGTGCTCATGCCCACCTTAGCGCCCCACCTAGCACTGATGCCACAACCCAAGTTCTTCTCTTTCTCCAAACTGTCGCTCCTATCAGACTTGTGTCTCCTGTGCTAGCCCTGGGCAGAACCTACAGGCCGGATTGGGTCACACACAGAGAGATGGAAGGGCAGGGGCACGGGGACCTGGGGCCTTGCCCCTGGCTGCTCACGATGTCCCTAGTTTCAAACCTAAACATCCCAGTTGTATGACGGGTCACTCTACACATGTGACACCTGATGGACAAAGAGGCTGGGCCACGGTTGTCCAGCTGGGCTGGAGAGGGAAAGCCGGGACCAGGCAGGGCTGGGCCAGAGAATGTAGGCGGAGCACAGTGTGGCGGGTTCGAACTCTGGCTCTTCCTCACCCTAGCTAGTGAGGCTGAGCTGAGCCACAGCCCCTCTGAATCTCAGTTTCTTCAGTTCAAAAGTGAGCCTCCCTCTCATAGACTATGCAAGGCATTAAATGCCCACGGGGAACATTCTAGACTCAGAAAGCTCTCAGAACTCATTAGTAGTTCTTGCTCAGTCCAACTGAGCCAGTGGTCCATCCTGGATTCCAGGATGAGGAAAGAGGTCCAAAGCACTGAACCAGCTGGCAGGATCACTCCATGGTACTGGGATTACAGGGCCTCAGGCTCATGTGAGGGTCTGGTATCCACCCCTGCCCCAGGGCCTCTCTATTACACAGTTCTGGCCATCCTGGAACTTGGTATGAAGACCAGGCTAAACCTTTGAACTTACAGAGAGCCACCTGCCTTTGCCTCCCTAGTGCTGGGATTACAGGTATGTGCTACTACTCCTGGCCCCAGATTCTTTTCAAGACAAAGCCACTGCGTCCCTGCAGGGGCCTGGCTTACCTGTGTCAGACACTGGGGACCTGTCCAGGGCAATGGAGGCCATCAGCTTGCGTACGCCCAGAATCCCCATTCTGAGATGTTCCACGTACATGTTGCTCACCTTGGGGGACTCAGTGCCTGTGATGGCGTCATGGTGCTGGACCTGTTGCCATCAGAGTCAAGAAAGAAGGCTGTCAAACTCGGTCCTGGGAGGTACCTGCTCTCCAAAATACCAGGGGAGCAGGTAAGCATCCCTCCCATCCTACAGATGGGAAGCCGAGGCAAGAGGCTAAAGAACTGGCCCAGCTTTCCCTGACCTCATGGAATACCCTGCCTGAGTGCTCCTGGCAGAGCCCCAGCTTCCCCTCTGTCTATCATTATTTTCCCATGTGTGTGCTGTAGGGTGTGATGCTCCCACTGCACCAAGGAGAATGGGACGATGCTCCCACTGCACCAGGGAGAACGGACCCTCCCTTTTTGCTGAGCAGGAGACTGCGATTCCCCGGCGGAAACCACACATTCTACTGATCTGACACCCAGGAAAGCCTACCTGCTTCTTCCCAGCACATCTCCCAGAGATTTACTTCCAGGCGTCTGTAAAATGGCCTGCCTGATTTGTGGGTTCAAAGACTCATACAGCTCTTTGGCATCTGTAACCCCACAGAGTCTGGGCATCTGTCACCTCAGTCTCCTCTCTATGTTATCATGTTTGGTTTAAATAAACTGTACAGCCAACGGTGAAAAAAAAATGGCCTGCCTGACTCTGGAGGGGTGACAAATGACAGACTTCTTATGTCTCCACTTCCCCATGAGTACAGGGGAGGGAGGCAGGCAGGGATGGCCGCCATGTCATTCCATCGCCACGCCATCCTGTGGGGTGGGTATGCAGATAAGAACTGGGGCCCAGGGAGGGAAAGTCCTGAGTCTGAGGCCATAGGCTAGGCTGAGATTTGGATCTGTGCAGGATACCAACGCTATTCTACTCTCCATTCTTTGTAAAGTCAGCACTGAAGCTTAAGAAAGCTACTCCCTTAGTGCCTTGAGACCTTGGGTCCAGTTGTGGCCCAGTTGCACAATGTACCAGCCTTGAGACCAGAGGGGACTTCAGTTTTCTCTCCATACAGTGGAGCCTCTAGTCATGGGGAGACACATACCACACCTGAGAGGACCCAGTCTCGCTGAAGCCTTCCGGGGACTTTACCTCAGACACAGCCCAGCGAAGCTGTTGGAGCTGCTGCAGGGCCCACGTAGGGTCCACAGTCCCATGGGGCTCCGGCCACATGTAGCGTGTGAACATGGACTCCCCAGCGTACAGCATGCTACTGGCTTGCCTCGCTAACCCCTTCAGGGTGCTGCGGGATGTGTAGAAGCCGGTCCAGGCCTGCTGTGGTTCTGGGAGGTAAGTACATGCAGTGAGGCTGAGCATCTAGCCCACGGTGCTGAGTGTGGACCTGGGAACAGCGAAGGGTGCTAGGGCTGCCTGGTCACCTAGGGAAGCATGCACCAAGATCTGTGGCTCACCCAGAGAGACCAGGACCTAGGGTTTCTAGGCAGGATCTGAGGCTTGATGGGAACCTCAGGCTAGGCTGGGCAGACTGGGGACAAGGTAGGTGCTGCAACCAGAGCAGAGGCAGCCACCTCTTTTGGAAGGTAGGTCTCAGGCAGACTCTTGTGATTTTTGTTTTCTTGCCTCTTCCAGGTCTAGCTTCCTCTATTTCCTAGTCTTTCCCAGGACCAGGACCAGACTCCAGCTGAATGGTCACAGGGCCCCAAGGAAAGGCCACAGGTGGGTAGTCAAATAGCACCAGCAAAGAGAGTGGGCAGAAGGCTAGGGATTCACAGCAACTCTGTTGCCCAAGCTGTAAGTCTGGCACCACCCACACACTGACTTGTATATGTACCAGGCCACCTCCACTCAGCCAGGCACACATGACATACCCACTCCCACGACCCAATGACGCCTAAGTGAGATCTCTCCCACCTGGACTCTAGTCTCACAAAGCACACACCATCCCGCTTTTGTTGTGGCCGTGCCCACATTCCTGCCCCCTTCCCCTCCATGTCTGCAAACCACTGCATGCCTGTGTGGTATAAGGGGCCTGAGGTTATAGCAGCTAAATCAAGGGGGCAGGATAACCCAGGCCTGTGTGTGCAGGGTCTTGGGAAGGGAGGGAATTGGGAGAAGGGAAGGAACCTTCACGGGGGTCTCCTCTCCTATCCCTTTACTTGTGTGTGACTGTGCTCTGGTCTCTGAGAGTTTCTGCTCAAGTGTGCCAGTCAGCACCCTACTCATGTTGCCTGAGCTTCTCTATCTGGGCAAACGCATAGCAGGGCCATAGGGCCCCTCACAGGTGGTGACATACGCAGCAAAGAGATTTGCGTTTTGTTTCTGGCATTAGGGATGGCACTTACACGTTCTATGTGCTAGACAAGTGCTCTACCACTGAGTTGTACCCCAGCCCCACAACAAAGACACACAAAAAATTACTCTGCCATTGTTCTGAGGCAGGGCCATAGAGCGGGCGAGGTACTTTCTACATGCCCTGGCTCTGCTGGAAGCTAGACAGAGGAGATGGGCCTGTTTGCAGTAGCTGCCAGCAGGAGGGGTGAACTGGCCTGGTGGTGTTGAAGCTGGGTGCCTTCACTATATCATGGAGCATGGAAAGCAGGGGTGGGATGAGTCATGGCCTCTGCTCTCGATGGTCACATGGACACAATGGCACCATCAGTGTCTGTCCTATGAGGCTAGATGGGTCCCAGACTTCATCCAGCCTGGGACCAGAGGCTGAGTGCTGAAGCCTGCTGAGGCCAGGCCTGAGGACACAGGTAGGAAACAGATGACATCCCTTGCAATGACAATGACAGAATAGAGCAAGAAGAAAGTGTGGCTGCTGGCACACAGGGGAGGCACTGGACTGCCTGCATCAGTGCGAGCAGGGGCTGCCCAGGGAGGAGCATGTAGAAGAGTGGGCAGAAGGGCACTCCCAGGAGGGGGCCCTGCGACTGGACAGGTGTTGAGGTGGGAAGAACAGGTGGGAATCAGCCTGGCACCCCTCTGCCCCCAAGCCCACGCTGAGCTAGAAGGAAGAGCTCTACTCTGGATACCAAGTTGCCCCTCAGCCTCCTGAGGCTCATACCTGAAGAATAGGGAAGGAAGTCACGGTGGTCATGGGTGGCCCAGGTCATGTTGAAGGCGTGTAGGGCTTGGAAGTAATCTCTCAGTGTGGCGTACTGCACTGAGACGCCGTACTGGGACGTGCGATTGTTGATGTACTCCAGCAGGGGGTCCATGTTATCAAACTGCACCGAGGCATTGAAAAACTGCTTGTCACATCCCTGCAGCACAAAGAGCAGTGGCCTGAATCTCTAAGAGCCTTCGGAGGCCTTGCCCAGGCAAGAAGCCTTATCACTGCCGTTCCTGCAGCCTACCCACCCTCCTTGGCCAACAAGGACGCCAGAAACACTCCTAGAGCGGTCAGGCCTTTCCTAAGTAACCATCTCTAGGTCTAATTGTGATAATGTGATCACTATTGCATAGACCTGACTCACGCATCCTGACCACAAGCAGCAGTGGATTAGGAAGGCAGGCTGTGGGTCACCAAGTCCATAGAGAATGCCATTCCTTTCTATTTGCTAAGTAGCTGTGTGGCCTCAGGACAATTCTATAACCTCTCTGGGCCTCAGATCCCTGTTGCAAAATGAATTTCAGAAATGCCTTCCTCTTGGGTCTATAGGTGCCAGTTAGATGGATGAGACAAATACCCCACAGAGCAATTGGTGCCTTAATAAAGGTTAGTGATGATGACGGGTATTCCTGGGCCTCATGGCAGGTAGCACTGTAAACCCGTAGCACAGAGGAGCAACCTGAGGCAGGTAGAGCTGAGCAGGCCAGTCTGGCTTTGGTCCTAAATAATATGAGTGGTGGGAATGGAGGCCGCTATGGCCAGGAGGTTACCTATCAGCCTGGAGGGGCAGCAGGGCAGGGTGGAATGGTGGGTGTGGCCAAGGGGTCTGCAAGGAAGGAGGGAGCATTGAGAACCAGGTGGAGGTAGGCTAGATTAGAGTCTGCCTCCATGCATGCTGCTCCTGCCATAGGGCCACACCCAGGCTGCAACGAAGGACACCCAAGTGGAGCATGCCATACCCAGGGCCAGAGGACATGGGGAGTCCGGAACCACGCGGCCCTCTGTTTAACATTGGCCACCAGGGCTTCAGCGTAGAGGTGGATGTTGGTTGGGGTGACGGGCTCACTCATGTTGGGATACACGCCATCTGGGGGCGGGTCCGGGAAGACAGCTACACCATTCCAGTAAAATCCAGACCTGAGGGAGGATAGAGGCCCAGCAGGAGAGACTGAAGCAGAGGCTTCAGCTGAGTGTGGTTTGCCAGCAGGATCGTGTGAATATCACTTCAGGGCCACACGGAGCCAGCTGCCTTGTCTTCCCACCACGAATGGGGATTGAATGAACTGCCTTGTCTTCCCCACCACGATAATCCAATGGGGATTGGACGAGGGTCACCTGTACCCTGTCTCCTGTAGGGCATTACCTTGCTTACCTGAGGCCAGGGTAAAGATTCATCTTGGGTACAAAACTGCCCCAAATATCAGGAGTTAAGATAAAAAAAATTGTATTGCAATTAAATAAAAATTAAAGCTGGAGTGATGGCTCATATCTGTGGCCCTGGCGCTTACCAGGTCAGAAGAGGAAGGCTTACACAAGTTCAAGGCTAGCCTGGGCTACAGAGGGAAACTGCATCAGGAAAACAAAAACCTGGGGCTTTTCAGTAGTACAAAACATGGCTTCGTAGTCCCGAGTCAGCTCCTGCAGAGGACCTGAGTTTGGTTCCCAGCACCTACATGGAGACTCACAAACACCTGTGACTCCAATTTCGGGGATCTAGTGTCCTCTGCAGGCACTAGTGCATACACATAGATGCAGGGAAAACATCCCAGACACATAAAATGAAAATAATGAATCTGAAATACACAAAACACACACACACACACACACACACACACACCAAACCAGAACCACCCAAGCAATCAAACAATTAAAAAAAAAAAAAATCTCCTCTCAAGACCAACCCCGAAATCTGATGAGAGCAAACATCAGAGGTTTCTATAGCAACAGGGTTATCTCTAACAGGTTCTCCAGGTCTCTAGGCTCTGGAGAAGTTCAGGAAGTGCCACCTCTGTTCATGCCATGCAGCTCTAGGTGGCAGTCATAAGATCCTGGGCCACCTGCCTACAGGGCCAGGCTACCTTTGCCAAGCCCTGTCTCTCCTTGGTAAGCAATGAGGCAATGGGAGGAGTAACAGAAATAATTTGTGGCACCGTGCCTGGCAGAGCAGCCTGCTAAGTGGCAAGCTCCCATCTCCTCTCTGCTTACTTTCCACTCCCAGGCGGTGAGCAGCTCACATGAGGACCTGCAGGTGCACGGGACGGAACTAGAGTCTGAACCTGGACCTGCCAGACTTCAGAGCCCAGGCTGTCTGTTGTCAAGGCAGGGATCTCTTCAGCACAGGGTGCCTGACAGTTGATTCCATGAGACAGTGTGGTCTGTGCTGTGGTCCTGCCCCTTTCCGTTCCCGACACCTGTACACGGTGACTGATCCCTGAGAGGGGCGAGGACCTTGGGTTACAGGTTTAGCTAACTGACTTTCCAGCTGACCCCACAAAGCCAGGCCAGCCACAATGTCCCCACATCTGAGAAATCCTTCATCACCCCTGGCCCAGTGCCTTTCCCTGGAACTCAGCTCATTCTTCAAGCCAGATAGACAGAGGCAGGGAGCTGGCTGGTCACTGTGGCAAGGGACAAATCACAAGGAAGCAGGGAGGAGAGCTGGAGGGTGAAGAGGCGCTGCAGCACTGTGAAGGGAACCGTGAAAAAGGAGGCCTGGTGCTGGGGTTCCTGGATATCGGCTGGCTCAATTTTCTCACCTTGGAGATGAGAACGGCTGAGGCCTGGAGCAGGCAGGGTCCCACTAAGACCAAGTGCAATGTCCCTGGAGTGTTATACCAAAACCTCATCCTTGGGGCAGGAGAGGGGGCTCAGCAGCCGAGAGCTGCTCTGTCAGAGAACCCAGGTTTGGCTTTCAGTACCCACACTGGGAAGCTCACAACTGCCTGTTAACTCCAGTTCTGGGGTAGGCGGTAGGGGTGAGATCCAACACCATCTTCTTGTCTCCATGGGCACTGCACACACATGCTGCACATAAACTCATGCATAAAAATAAATAAAAACTATTTTAAAAAACCTTCATCCTGTATGTGTGTGTGCAGATGTGCATACACCTGTGTGTGCATGCATGTGGAAGTCAGAGGACAATGCTAGGTATGACACTTTGGGAGCCATCTCTACTTACTGAGATGTCTCCACTTCCCTTGGCTTTTGGAGTAGTAAAGTGGGGTTCTATCAGCACCCTCATGCTTGTGAGGCTTGGACTTGGGAAAACTCATGAGGGGATACTGCTAAAAAGCTGCTTCTGATCCACAGGGTTCAGGGCCTGCACAGTTGTTCCCAGGAGCAGACATCACAGACAGGCAGGGCAGCTGCAGACAGGGGTACCTACCTGTTAGAGAAGGAGATGTGTGAGGGGGTGCAGTAGCTATAGTGGTCCATGGTGTGAGTGAAGATCTCCTGCTGCTCCAACAGGGATGGGGACCCACGCCACACGAACTGCAGACCCTGCCAGCCAGGGAGAACCGTGGAGGGACAAGGGTCACACTTACTGGTGCCCTGGTTCTCTTCCCTCCACCCCCTTGCATCTCTATGGCATGCCCACACCTTCAGTCTGTCTCAGAGGCCCAGGGACAGGGCTTCCATCACCTCCTCTCAGGCAGGCACTACCAGGGCCGCCTGTAGCTGTGAGATCAGCCTTCTGGAGCTGTACATGTCCCCCCAACACCTGCTCTTCAGTGCCAGCTCCACCAGGTCAGGCCTCAGAGGAGCTCACTCTGTTCTGCTTGAAATACCCACAGCCACGGAGAGGTCACTACTGTGCATTCCAGTCTCAGATGGCATAAGACAGGCTTGGGGTTCCGCTCAGCACTGCTTGGGGACCCTGGACAAGCTCTCAGGCCCATCTATGACCTGGTTTCTGAGTGAAAAACAAGGGGAAGGTACGCTCAGGACTCTAGAGCCACCCACAACATCTGTGAGCTCAGGTTTAGTGCCTGTGCTTTGTGGGTGACAACCAAGTGTTCCTGCATCCCACAGCTACCTGTGTGTAACTTTAGTGGCCAGCTCTACCACTGCTCCCTGGGTAATCTTGCATGGGACACCTTTCCCTCCTTTTCCCTCTGGAGCCTTACTCTCCCCGGCTACAAGGCAGGGTAACTCTGCCCACGCCCTGCACAAATACGCTCTCTCTGTTAGCACAATGGCACTCCGTGTAGAGTGGGTGGGTCAACATGATGCCATCAGAAGGCTCCTAACTGGGGCTGGAGAGATGACTCTATGGTTACAAGCAGATGCTGCTCTTTCAGGGACTGGAATTCGATTCCCAGCAGCCATGTCAGGCAGCCACAACTGCCTGTAACTCCAGTTCCAGGGCATTTGACCCTCTGACTTTTCTACACATAATCCACATACAGGTACACTCACGTGTAATTAAAAATAAAATAGATCTTAAAAGGAAGAAGGATCTTAACACAGACAGACTGGTGTCCGGATGGAAAGGGGTGGGCGGAGCCCAGTGGCCGAGCTTTTGCTGAGCATTGCAAGGTGGTCCCAGCTGTGATCTTCTAGTGCCAGTAGAAGAGACCAGACCAGGGGAAAGAATAGGGAGGGGAGAGAAAGGAAAGAGAGGTGAGGAGGGGAAGGCAGTGGGGAAGAGGGGAAAGAGGGGGAAGGAGAGGAGATAAAGGGAGAAGAAAGGCTGTTTAAAGAAAAGTATGGGGTGGGGGCATAGACAGAGCACACCACAGCAGGGATGTGAGGAGAAAATGGCCAGCTGCATGCCAAGGAGAGAGACTAGGGCAGACCCCAAGCCCAGCCATTAGGACAGCAGCCTGCCCTTCCCCATGACTCCACATGTACATTGACCCAGCACCTACAGCCTCTAGAGGTTTGAGGGTACAGGGCGGCTGCTCAAGACTCAGGTGCAACTGACATCCCACCTCTTAAACAGGTCCAGGGTTGATGGAGGTGCTGGCTGAATGCAGCTGACACCAGGCCCGGCCCTTCCTAGCCCAGAGTCAACCCACTGTAACTGCTTGTGTGTGATGTCCCCAGCTGAGCTCTCTGCCTGTCCCTCTAGGCCTTCATCCACATTTCCAGAATGCAGCTCAGCTCCAATCCCCATGGATAGTCCTAGGAAGGAGCTAGCCCAGGCCCAGCTAAAGGGCAGAAAGGCCCAGAGGCAGGAGGTTACTCTTGGAGGCACCTACAGGAGTCAGGCTGGAGTCAAGCAGTTGCTGCAAAGCCCAGTGAAGAGCAGGAAGGTGGGAGGAGGTGACAGCAGGGAAGGCGTGGGATGCACCTGGGCTTCCTGCATGGCATCCTTGAGGTTGTAATCAATCCGGGAGATGAGATGGGCGTTGAAGCCTGCCAGGGCAAACAGGGTTGGGGTCGTCGCCGATGCACCGAAGGGGTCCACATGCCAGGAGAACTGTGGCCGGATCCCAAATGTCTCATAGAGAAAGCCATGTCCTTCTGCAAAGACAGTGGTCACAGAGCTGGGCTGGCCAGGGTGGCCTTTCCCACCACACTCACCCTGGCTCTCTGGGTACCATGTCAGTTCTGAGGCTGAGCAGGTCAGGAGGGCAGCAGAGCACGGTTTTGATCTCAACTCTTAATGGAACACATTGAATTCAATTCACCACCAGTCTCCAGATGGACAGTTCCTGGGTTTCCGCACATTCGTACATACCACCATTCAGTTCCAGAACCTTCAATCTTGCAAAACTGAAACATAACTTCCCAGACCCCAGCAACAGTATCCTAGATGTCTCTCTTGATCTGGTGGCATTAGGGACCTCTTGTAAGAGGAACCTCATGTGTCTGACTCATTTCCCTCAGGACTAGGTGAATGAACTTCCTGTCTCCAATGATGTAGCAGGGCCTGACACCCTGAGGGCAACTCCAAGGGACCTGGAGCTTCTCATCCAGAAAGTGGGCATACGAAATGCTCACTGTTGGATGTTGCTAAGTTTGGGGGTAGTTTTGTCACAGAGCAAAGCACTTTGGGCCAGACTCATCCAGCCATTTGTCTACTCAGACATTATCCAGAAGCCACCACAATGGAATAGTCACTAGGTTCAGAGTTATAGGAGAAGAAACTCAGTGTGCTGAATGAACCACTGACTATCTCTCCCAAACCTTGTCCCAAGTGCTACCCAATGGGTTTGTAGTCTGCAAGGCAAGAGGGTTATACAAGGACTCAGTGACCCCCTAGGCCTGGGACTCTGACTGAGACCCAGGCGGTGCCCGGAGTTGGAAGTGGAATAGTAAGCCATAAGCAAGGTTGAGGCACAGAGAACATGGATGGTCAGGAAGGGCAAAAGGGATGGAGGATGCTTGTGGTCTGGTGGGTCGGCTGTGCAGAGCGGGTAAGGGTCAGGCAGACGGCATGGATTAGCACTGTTCTCCCAGTGGGGCAGGCTGGCATGTGCAGGAAACAGGGCAGATGGAGCACGGGGCTGCATGGTCAATGGCAGCATGCTGGGGCCAGGTAAACTCCCTAGACCACTCCCATACTGGCAGAGCCCTCACTGTGGTGGTGAGGACGCTTTGAGTCTGAGTGAGAGGCATGCTAACTGCCTTCCACAAGACATTTCATCTTCTAGTTGACAGGACTACAGAGCCAGCTCAACCAATGATAGCTAAGTCATGAGGCTGTGACTTTTCCACGGCCCAGGGAATACGCATATGCAACCCAAAGCCCAGCTCTGTGCAAACAACAAGAAGAGGAAGTGCACTCAGGAGCCACCAAGGAGTCGTCCCATGCCTCCCTTCAATCCCATCAATGTTGCCCTGGATTGCCTGGTGCAGCTTGTTCAAATCAACCCTACCGCTCTAATGTGCTAAAGTTTATCTTCCAAAAGCATGGATTATGAAGACGATAACATGTGGGTTAATAAGCTTGGTGGGCCTCAAGTGAAGATCTCCTCCTTATTTCAAAAGGGAGACAAGAAATGTGCTAAGACCTTTACAATATGTTGTGGTATCCCTCTGCACTTTCCCAGGGCAGCTGGACCCATGCCAGAGTGCAGAGATCATGGAACCTGCTGCTGTCTCGAGGCCCTGAGACTAGTACTGGCTATTGGCCCTTGATGGAGTCATTTCATTTACTGGGTCTCAGTTTTTACAACTCTATTTTTAAGGTTTACTTTACAAAAAAAAAATATGTGTATCTGGTGGATAAGTATACATGAGTGCAGGTTTTCACAGAGACCAGAAGAGGCATTGGATGCCCTGGAGCTGGAGTTACAGACAGCTGTGAGCTTCCTGGTGTGGATTCTAGGAACTGAACCCAGATCCTCTACAAGAACAGCAACTGTTCTTAACCACTGAGCATCTATCTCTCCAGTCCCTGGGGTCTCAGTTTTCACATGTGCAGAATGAGACTAAGAGTCCCAGGGCATCTCAGTCTCCGTGAGGACTGTGTGAGCCAAGTACCTCACCACAACTGGAGGTGACGGCAGGGAGAAGGGACACAATGGTGCGGTTATAACTAGGGGTAGTGATGGCCTGCCAGTGGGAATGGTGGCGAGATAGTGGTGATAGTGATGATGGTGATAGTGGTGATGGTGATGGTGGTGGTGGTGCTGGTGCTGGTGGTGATGGTGGTAGCGATGGTGATAAGGGTGATGGTGGTGGTGATGGTGATAGCGGTGATGGCGGTAATGATGGTGACAAGGGTGACTGATGGTGGGAGTGATAAAGGTGACGGCGGTAGTGGTGGAGACAGTAGTGGTAGGGACGGTGCTGATGACAATGTTGGAGGAAGAGCGGTAGTGATGATGGCAGTCATATCGGTGATGGTGATGAAAGCAGATAGCACTCATTAAGGAACTATATATTCTGCTTAAAGTACTTCATCTGAAGTATCCAGCTGAATTCTCTCAAGAGGCAGGTATTCATATCAAACTAATCTCTCAAGGAAGAAACTTGGGTTTGATGATCTGTCCCTTTCCTGAAGCCAAGGTCCACGGGGCCATGATGGTCCTAGGTCACCTGACTCTGGACCCCCCTGCTCAGGTATACCCCTCACTGTTTCCCTTTGCCCAAGCACTCTGTTCAGAGAAGCAGGCAGAACTCAGGGCATGGAGGCCAGACATCCACTTCTACCTACTCCAGGCCTCTGCGTGATAGGGAGAGTGACAGCTACGGCTTGAGTAGGAAATACCCTACAGCAGTAGTTTTCAACCTCTCTAATGCTTTACTACAGTTCCTCATGCTGTGGGGACCCCCGACCATGAGATTATTTCATTGCTACTTCATTATTGTAACTTTGCTACTGTTACGAATCATAACGCATGCATCTGATGTGCGACCCACAGGTTGAGAACCACTGCCCTTTAGACTTATCTCCCAGGGGCTTGAGGCCCATGTGGGAGAGGTTGGAAATTTCAGGATGCAGGGCCTGACTGGAGAATGTAGGTCACTAGGGCAGGTCCCCTTTGTCTCTGGTTCCTTCCTCTCCACCATGAAATCAACAGTGTCCTTGTCAACACAGTCCTGTTGTCCACAGGCCGACAGTCAACAGAGTCAGGGACTGTCGGCTGAACTCAAAAACTGTAGGCCAAGCAAATGACTTAACTGCTTTTCTCAGCTACTTTATCAGCAATGATAAAAGAAGACAGTACAGCAGCCAAACCTGTGAGCTGTAGGATCTGGTCATCCAAGTGGGTCACAGCCTCGTCATGCATGACCTGGCCTCCGAGCACAAACTCCAGGCGTCCTTCATCCAGGAGCTGGCGGACCTGGGCACAGGCAGGCAGAAGACAGTCAGGTCATGGGTACCAAGCATTTCTCAGGGGCTTTCATGAAACGCCCACCCTGGCTCACTCCACAAAATCAGAACACTGTCCCTGTCCTCAACATCCAGAAGCACACAGCCCACGGTAGCTATCTGAGACCCAGATCCAGGTCTGTAATCATAAATGTGTTTTTAATTTTCAAATAACTTGAGACTTAAAAAAACATGCAAGAGCAGAGCAAAATGCTTCCTCATACTCTTCCCTAGAACCCCTCGGTGGCAACAGCTCTGGACCCTTCTACCGAAATACTTCTGTGTCTATACCCTTTCTCTACTTGTCTGAAGCACTTATGGTGAGTCAGCTGCAGCCTGCTTTACTCTGAGCACTTTTGTGTGTGCCTCAGAGGAATGGGGGTGATGCTAACCCCAGTATTATCATTCATTCCAATCAGGAAACAGAATGCTCAGACTGTATTGTGCAATGTCCACACTGCGTGTGAATTTCCAAGTGTCCCACCAGTTTCCTGTCCTGGCACACCCATTCAACCAAGGGCCATCTGTCACTGTAAGCGGTCACTTTTCATTCAGATTCTTTCATTCAGGGAAAGGCTCCTCAGCCTGTCTTCTTTGGTGTCTGACAACTTAGAGGGAGACAGGCCAGTTGTCCTGGTTTCAGTGTGATCTTGCTGATGAATGTATGTCAGATAAATGAACACAGGGATAAGTAGAGAAAAATCATGGGCACGAGAGTGGGCAGTGGGCTGCCAGGGTATTTGTATGATGTTTTTGGCTTGTGTACCCCAAACCACCCACTACATATGGGGAGCTGTCCAGCTATTGGGGATTCTGCACTGAACACAGCAGACAAAATCCTGGCCTCCAGGGAACCGCACCAGTAGATTCCTACAGAGGGCTTTACCCAAAAGCCACGCCCCTCACAGAGAGTTGAAGACAGACCCCACTGGAAGAGGAAGGCTCTAAAGTCCGAGACCCCTGTTTCAACACCACACCTGTTTATTTATAAACTGTAAATCCTTGAGGCTGGTGCCAGACCACCTTCGCAAGTCTACATGACAATCTCCACATCTTGTATATGCAAGGAACCTCAAACATGAGGTTATGCACCATGCATGACTTGACAGACTTGATGAGACCCCCAGTCTAGCCCCAGTAAGACCTAGAAGACTCCTGTTAAGCCTGCTTGGTCTTCTAAGCTCACATGCAGTGGTTGTTCAGAAAGGGGAATGCAGTCAGGCAGTGGTGGCACACGCCTTTAATCCCAGCACTTGGGAGGCAGAAACAGGTGGATCTCTGCGAGTTCAAGGTCAGTCTGGGCTACAGAGAGAGTTCTAGGACAGTCAGTGCTATACAGAGAGACCCTGTCTCAAAGAAAAGAAAAGAGGTAAGAAAGAAAAGCAAAAGAAAGGTGAGTGCTGGGAAGAACACGAAGAGTTCCTAAGTATTGTTCCAGGTGTTTCCTCAGACTCATTCTTGGCATGAGCTGTCTGGTGGGGCGGGGGGGGGGGCAGCTATCTCATTTTATAGAAGAAGAAGCCATGGCTTACAGATGCCAGTGGCAGGACCAGGCACAAACCTGCCCAGGATTTTTGGTATTGTGTGACACTAACTGCCCCTGAGCCACAAGGATCCCAAACACAGCCAGGAGGGGCAGGAGAGAGTCAGTGTGCGCAAATAGGGTAGGGGGCAAGGTTCACCTGGGAGTTGATTCAACACCAACCCCCATGACTCTTGGGAAGGAGTGCTGGCTTGTGGGAAATTTTTTTCCTCCCCGAAAACAGACAGAAAAAGAAAATATTACATTACCCTCTCTCTGGGCAGTGTCCCTGACCACAGCCATCCCCCGCCACCCCGCGCCCCTTTTTCACAGCTGGCATGTCCGGAACTCCCTATCTAGTCTGGGACTTTCACGTGACACCTGGGATACCTGGGAACCCATAGCTTGCCATCCCCTGTCATTACCTTACCTGGTGTTTCTGCTTCTCAGAGGCCACACCATCCCACCACAGCCGGAAGAACTCTTGCTCCACAGCGATGAAGCGCCGGTGCTGCCTGCGGGTCAATTCTGCCACCATAGTAGTGTAGACATTGGCTGCATAGGCCCGCATGCTTTCCTGAGGAGGCCATCACAGCAGCTCCAGAGAGGCCGAGGATGGTGGTGAGCCCAAAGGACCAAAGAGAAGATCCAGAGACCAAGTGTCCTGGTACCTAATAGCCCCCAGTGCATCCAGAGTAGGAGTAACCACTCTCTTTTCACAGATGGGGAAACTGAGGCAAAGGACGGAAAACGCCGCCCTGTCCAAGGTTCTGAACAGAAAGAACCACGAGGTTACAGGCCCAGCGCCAAGATTAGCTGGCTGGCTGGTGGTGTGTAGAGGAAGCTGAACTAGCTAGCCCCTGTGTCAGCACCACAGAGGGCCAGCCCACTTCCCAGTAGTCAGCTGACATTCACCTGCTTGGAAGTCAGCCCCACCTTATGCTACCCCAGGTCTACTCCCGAGATTGGTTACCTGCCAACCCACACTTTGGGGACACACTCCCCTGCCCTGACTTTTGCGGGGACCATCCAATAAGATGTGATACCAGGACTCCGAGGCAGGAAGTGGCCAGCCAGACCGAGGCTGCGGCTCAGACAGCAGGGACCCAGGGTGGAGGCTGGAGCCCAGGCCGCCCCGCTTCCCGGCTGAGCCGTGCGTCCCCTGCAGGAGGCAGTGACTGTGCAAGGGGCTCAGGAACGCCCGCCACTTACCTGGACCGTGTAGACCCAGCCCACGTCCATGTGACTGTGGGGCACCACGAAGGCCTGGATGGGGCCGGCCGAGTGGGCCGCTAGCGGCCGCAGCAGCAGCAGCTGGCAGAGCAGCGGCAGCCAGCGCAGCGACCCCATGTCTGGGCAGGCGGGACGCTGCCCGGGCGGCTGTCCCGGGCGGAACGGCCCACTTCCGGGTCCGTGGAATGCGGTGTCCCCTGTCGGTGGGAGTGCGCGAGCGCAGCGAGCCGAAGGGTAGGGTACGAGCTTGGCGCGGTGCGGCGCCCCTGTCGGCTGGAGTGCACGGTGCAGCTCTCGTCCCTAGCTGGTGGCCTTGCAGTCCAAGTTTGGTGCCCCAAGCCTTGGAGACTGCTGTTGTCGCCACACCTGGAAGCCTTCAAGGACAACAATCGTCAGCATGCAGACTCCCAGTGTCAGTGTGGCTTGACTTGGAACTTTTGAGTCCATTTCAGTGGAGTAAAACTGGCTTTTACAGACATTGCTATAAAGGGGTCGAGGTTGGTAGGTTCTGAATCAAATCTGGTGCTCTGGATGGTGAGCTGGGGCAGGTGTTTAATCTCTTTGCTCTCCATAAGGCGGAATGTGATGACAGGGGACACATGGGCTGTGAGGGGAATGAGATCTAAATGAGTGAAGTGCCTGTCTACCTGCCCATTAGGACTGATGGTCTCACAGCTAGTAGGAGATCAGTACTCGGAGCCACCTCTGTCGTCCCTTTCTGGTGAGCAGGGGGCCTGTGGTTTGGGGTTCCTGGGAAGTGTGGGGCCAGAGCTGTGACTCTGGCCTGTTCGACTTGTTCACTTACCCCCTCGGCAAATACGACCTGAAAACAGGTTGTTCTCTGAGTAAGCACTCTCTCCCCCCATCCTCCTTCCTCTCTCTTCCTCTCTCTGCTTCCTGAGTAGGGATGAAATGTGACCACTGTTTCCTGCCAGGCCAGCCTCAAGCCCCTGCTACCATATCTTCCCAGCTCTGATGAACTCTCCCTGCTGGAACTGGAAGCAAAGCAAAGCCTTTCTTTCTTAATTGTGTTTGTCAGGGCATTTTTTTTTTTTTTTTTTTTTTTTTTTTTTTTTTTTTTTTTTTGCGACAGTGAAGCAACTGATGTGAAAAAGAGGAAGGAAGAGTCTCCAGAAGTCTCAACAGGCCATTGCTGGCTTTAGGTGGGGAGAGAGGAGCCAAGCCATGATGATGGGCAGCCTCAAGGAGCTGGTAGGTGAGGAGAACCAGTTCCACAAGACCCCCATGGGGATGGCCTGCATGTACCACACTAGGACCTGGGACTAGTACACGGACTTCAGATTTCTGACTCCAAGAACTATCAGGCGAGGTGTTTTGTGCTGCCCAGAGCCATTGAATGTGTGCAGATTTGTTACAGTGGCCACATGAAACATGCACAGTTAGAATCAGAGAAAAGCACAGGTGGCCGAGCCCCCGAACCTTGCACTGTGAGCCAGTGTCATTTGCTCCCCCTTCCTCCCTCCAGGCACCCTGCTTTTCTCAGAGTATCTATCTTACCGTAGTAACAAGGGAAAGAAACTCAGGCAGGGCCCTGGACAGTCATGCACGTCAGGACCAACCAAGTACCCACTTCCCTGAGAACCCTCTGTTTCCCTTTTCCTTTTTTCTTCTCTCTTTTCTCTTGATGTTTTTGTTTTTCAAGACTGGGTTTCTTTGTGTAGCCCTGACTATCCTGGAACTCACTCTGTTGACCAGGCTAACTTCGAACTCACAGAGATCCATCTGACTAATGAGTTCTGGGATTAAAGGTGTGTGCCACCACTGCCTGGCCCTCCATGTTTCTTGTCCCTGCCTGGGTCAAGGGTAAACAGGTAAAAGGGTACAAAACTTACTTGAGGTACTCACGTGTGGAGTGGCTGGGATTTGAGATGTAGAGCTTCCTGCCTAACCACTAGGCTGCCCAGCTTAGAGACGAGGAGAGCTGGGAAAATGGGAAGGGGTGGAGGAAGGCCTTGGAAAAATCCTGGTCCCTGGCAGCCCAGAGCCTGCTGCAGGGAGTGAGGATTGCCAGGTCTATCCAGGGCAGGGGGTCCTTCCAGAGGAGATCCATGAAGCTGGGCAGTGAGGATGGAGGAGGGGGTCATGGTGGAGGAGATTCCTGGCAGATGGGTCAGCAACAGTGTAGACTCAAACCGTGGGAGTGCTGGTGTTTGCTGAAGGACATGGGTTGGGGGTAGCCAGGGTAAGGTTAGTGGAGGAGACACTGGGAGGTGAGGGTGGAGAGGTCAATGGGACTTCATGTGCTCCTGAGGGGTCCTGACTGAGGGTCTTGAGGGTCCTGGCTGGGGGCCCTGAGGGTCCTGGCTGAAGGTCCTGAGGGTCCTGGCTGAGGGTTTGGAGGGTCCTGGCTGAGGGTCCTGAGGGTCCTGGCTGAGGTCCTGAGGGTCCTGGCTGGAGATGTGGAATGGTAAATGGAAAATAGAACGGATCAAAACTGTGATCCTTTATGGCAGCTGGGAGCCATAGGGACCAGAGAGGGCAAAGGCAGACGTTCAGTCTTACTTTGCCAATGGGGACAAGACTTATAGAGGCAGAATGACTTGTCCAAGGTTACACAGGCAAAGGGTGAAGAGGCTCTGGAACCCTGGCCTGGGGATTAACCACTGCCTCCGTCCCCAAGATCTCAGTTGCACGTTCTGCTGCAAACAGCAAAGTGATAAATTGAAAAAAAAAAAAAGTGTCTGGTGGTGGCACATGGTGAGGGTTTGCTTTGTCGCTTTTTTTTAAAAAAGCTTTTTAAGGCTCAGTTTTGCAATGTCACCTGAGTGTGTTTCTTCCAGTATCTGCCTGGGATCTTGTCTTGGGAAAAGCTCAAACTAGAGCTGCCAGGGCCAGGTCAGCCACAAACCTTCCAAGGCAGTGTCTGCTGCAGAGCACACCCTGGCTGGGAAAACACGTCAGTCTCATATATCCTATGTGTGTCATTTATGAAAGCCATATATTCTTGTTCCAGTTAGCTGGAGAGTATACGGGGCCTCTTGTTGGACCCTTAAATGTCATGTGACCACATCTGCCATCCCAGTAGTTTCTGCTATGATTCCAATTCATACTCGCCCCAAGATTAGAATGCTGAATCCTAGCTACTGGTTTTTAATTAGTCCTCTGGTCCCTTTTGTACAATGTCCTCTGTGAGATGTGAGAGAGGCAAGATGGCTTTGTGTTTTCTTGCGTGGGTGCGTGAGGGTTTCTGCACCACAGGTTAGAAAGATAAACCTTTTACATATCGTGTGAACCCACTGCAAACACTTAGTCCTCAGCCCCAGAGGGTACCCTACCTTCTGGACAGAGCTTTCATGCAGGGTCGTGGACATGTCTCCTGGTGTGGGAAGTCCTTCTGTATATGTATTGCTTTTATTGGTTAATGAATAAGGCTACTTTCGGCCAATGGCTTAACAGAATATAGCCAGGCTGGAAGAGATATATATATAGAGTAGGCAGAGTCAGGGAGACACCATGTAGCTGCCAGAGGAGAAAGACGTGAGCCGCCAGCTGGAACCTTTCTGGTAGGCCATGAGCCTCGTGGTAAAATATAAAAGAATAGAAATGGGTTAATTTAAGATGTAAGAGCAAGCTAGAAATATGCTTAAGCTATCAGCCAAACAGTATTGCAATTGACATAGTTTCAGTGGGATTATCTCAAGTCTGGGCAGACAGGAAATGAACTAGCAGCCTCTGTCAACAGTCTCCCAGGCTTCTCTGCATTCTGTAATGTGGAGTCTAAAGGGGTTTTATTATTTTAATATTTGTATTTATTTATTGTGTGTATGAATGTTCTGTCTGCATGTATATTATTTGTTACATGTATGCATGGTGCTTGTGGAAGTCAGAAGAGGGCATTAGATTCCCTGGAACTTGAGTTATGGTGATTATGAGCCACCAGGTGGGTGCTGGGAATTGAACCTGGGTCCTCTGCAAGAGCAGCTAGTGCTCTTTTGTTTGCTTATTTTTATTTTTTATTTTTTTTTGAGGCAGGGTTTCTCTGTGTTGCTTTGGAGCCTGTCCTGGAACTAGCTCTGTAGACTGGGTTGGCTTTGAACTCTCAGAGATCCACCTGCTTCTACCTCATAAATGCTGGGATTAAAGGTGTGTGCCACTACCGCCCCGCTTAGTGCTCTTAACCACTGAACCGTCTCTCCAGCCCTGAGAAGGGGTTTTATTACATGGAATCTCACCCTGTTCTCCTGGCAGGAATTCTTTGTATAGATGAGGTGAGTGTCCCAAACTGTTCCTTGTGAATACTCCGTGTCTGCTGGCCCATTGTCTAGTGGTCAGGGCCTCTGGTGGATGAGAACAAAGAGCTATTGTTGCTTATTAGAGTGTCAGCCATGCTGTGGTTATGTACAGAGAGCCCTGTGTTTACTTTCTGGAGCACAGGAGCCTGACATAGGCAGGAGGGGGTGGCACAGGTGGAGCAAGTGTGGCAGGGTCACCACAGTGATCTGTGCGCTTGAAGAAGGCCATAGTTGTGCTTCTGTTGCTGCGGTGAAGATACCAGACACCAAGTCACTTAGGGAAAATGGGGTTAGGCAGTCGCTGCGACAGGAGCCTGAGACCCCTGACACCCACAGTCAAGGGCAGGAGAGAATGCATGCGTGCATGCTTGCTTGCTCGACTGCTCTACTCGACGTTTCTACTCTTACACATTTCAAGGTCCCCTGCCTAGGGAATGGTGCTCTCTCAATTCTTCTGTCTCAATTGATTTAATTAAGACGATCTCCACAAAGCAATTCAATGAAGAAAATCCCTCCCTGGGATTCTTTCCAGATGGTTCTAGAATGCAATGAGTCAATTATTAAAGCTGACCCTCACAGAAGACCGACGGTGTAAACCCACGTCTGGTTTGTGCAAGCTTCTACCACCAGGGTCTCTGAAGAGTGTGAGCCTTCGGGTGCTTTTAGAGGCCTCTGTTCTTGTGCCTTGCACCATTTTCTGTTCCTCTACCCCCACTTTTCTTTCCCACTCTTCTTTCGTGTTGCATCCTGTTCGTCCCTATGTCTGCCACCAGAGGGCGCTGCGATGTAGACAGGCGCTGTTCTTGGTGCTGAAATTCTAATCCTGCATGGAGACCCTTACGGGTCCCATGAACTCTTGGGGCCTTCATCCTCATTCCCCCCTCTTTGAAAACACACTCTTAGGTTAAAAAGAAAACCATCTTATATTATCAAGTTATCAAGTATCTGTGGTCCCTTACTTTTTCACTACTTAGGTTAGAAGGGTTACTGAAATGCTTAGTGACATATACACACCTTGAGAGTCTTGGCTGGAACTGACCCTCACCAGCTGTGTGGCTATAGACTAGTTACAGTGCCACTCTGATCCTTGATATTATAATATGTAAGATGGGGATGATTGCATTATGTTTTAATTTTATTATTTTTAAGTATTTGTATATGTGTGTGTGACTGTGTGTAGGTACGTGCATTTGTACTGTGCTATAGAGACCAGAGGAGTTGGATCTTCCTGGAGATGGAGTTCCAGGTGGTTGCAAGATAATTGGGCAATGAGGAATTGGACTCTGGTCTTCTGGAAGATCAGTATGTGTTTTTAATCTCTGAGTCATCTCTCCAGCTCCCAGGATAACCATTTTAAAGAATTCTTATGAATCTCATTGAGGTTGTGTGGGGTAGGGTGATCTCTCAATGTCGTCATTTATGTCTCTATGACCATGCATGGTGCTTACTTGCTGTGGGACAATGCCCTGTACCCTGTCAATTGTATTTTAATAAAACGCTGATTGGCCAGTAGCCAGGCAAGAAGTATAGGTGGGACAACCAGGCAGGAAGTATAGGTGGGGCCACGAGAATAGGAGAATTCTGGGAAGAGGAAAGATTCAGTCTGCAGTCATCACACAGACACAGAGCAAGAAAGATGTGACTGCCTCGCTGAAAAAGGTACCAAGCCACATGGCTAACATGGATAAGTATTATGGGCTAATATAAGGTATAAGAGTGAATAAGAAGCTTGAACTACTAGGCCAATCAGTTTATAATTAATGTAGACTTCTATGTAATTTCTTTGGGACTTAATGACTGTGGGGACCTGGTGGGACAGAAACATGAGTCAACACTTACTGAGCATGTCCTTTGTGTCAAGAGTCTTCCAGGGATGTCCTCTCATGTGTGAAGTCAGGAGAGGCGATGCCTACCAACCTTATCTCACCTGTGATCTTCCACTGACTATGAGTGAAGTCTCTTGCACTATGCTCCTTGTTTCCATGGACTCTTGCTTTCTGCTTGAGCCTCATGCTATCATAAAAACATAGGATCATGTTGAAGAGTCCAGTATAGCTTTACTAAGATTTGGCACAGTGATTCTCTTTTTGTTTCTTTTTAAAAATTATTTATTTTTATTTTATGTACATTCATGTTTGCCTGCATGTATGTCCATGTGATGGTATTGGATCCCCTGGAATTGAAGCTGCAGATAGTTGTGAGTTACTTGTGGGAGCTGAGAATTGAACCTGCCTGGATCCTTTGGTAGAGCGTTCGGTGCTTTTAGCCACTGAGCCATCTCTCCTGCCCCTTATGGTGATTTTTCTTAATTGCATTTACATAGTTGCACACAGGTCTGTGTGTGCCTATGAGGACACCACAACATGCATGTGGAGGTCAGAAGACAACTTGCAGCAATCTGTCTTCTCCTTTTACTGTGCGCGTCCCAGGAGTCAAACTCAGGTCATTGGGTTTTTGGCAAGCAACTTTATCCACGGAGCCATTTCACTAGTTCTGGATAGTAATCTAAGAATATTCTTATTAATTCTTTGAGAACATCATATAATGAATTTGGCTCATATTTACCTCCCCCACTCCTCCCACGACCATTCTTTCCACCTTACCTCCTTACCCATCCAGCGTTGAGCAAGCTCAAGTCAGTCAAAAATCCCAGCACAGAGAGTGGGTAGGAAGATGAGTGCAGACTCCCACTACCAGCTGAGGAGTTATTGACATTTGACAGCTGCTGGGAGAACCAGAGTCAGCTTTCTTTGGTGACTCCAGGTAGGCTGACGAAGACCAAGCAGGCTCTGCTCCCATGCATAGCTGGACAACAATAAATGGACTTGATAGGGAAAAGAAGACACTGGACAGTGGTTTGGCCTCTCCTGAGCTGAGCACCTGGTGCACTTGGATGTCCACACACACACATTTGAAGCACCTTGTAAGCAGAGTTGATTTAGCATAGCAATTCTGAGTGACAGTGTCGAATGGCTTCAGTCATTTGTTGTTATTGGGGGGTCTGTCTGCACACTGGTGCCTCAATAAAGCTTTCTTTTTTAATATTTATTTATTTATTTATTTATTTATTTATTTATTATATAGACAATATTCTGTCAGTGTATGTGCCTGCAGGCCAGAAGAGGACACCAGACCTCATTACAGATGGTTGTGAGCCACCATGTGGTTGCCGGGAATTGAACTCAAGACCTTTGGAAACCATTGAGCCATCTCTCCAGCCCTCAATAGAGCTTTCTTAAATGACTTTTCAATGACTTCTGCCTGAAGTGTCAGGATCCATGTTCTCTAATTCATAACGTTTGCCATGGTGTGGTCAGGCCCCAGAGGCTTCATGAGGTGAGAAGGAGTCTCAACTGAGGAATTGCCTTCCTCAGACTGGTCGGTGGGGCATTTTCTTCCTTCCTCATCGATGTGGGGAGTGTCTAGCCCAAGTCTGGGGTTCCATCTCTAGGAAGATGGTAGCAGGCTAGGGGAAGGATATGAGCAAGCCAGAGGCAGCAAGCCCATGACAGCATCCCTCCATGGTTATTGCTTCACACTCCTGCCATGAATTTCTGCCATGGTTCCCACTGATGATGAACTATGACTTCTAAGCCAAATAAACCCCATAACATGAGGGTCAGGCTTGTTGGGGTTTATGTCCTGCCCAGTTTCCCACAGCCAGCAAGCCCCAAAGAAAATCACACGGAGAGTCTGCATTAGGTTATAAACTAATTGGCCCATTAGCTCAGGCTTTGTATTACCCCATAATCCTTAACTATGTTAGCCACATGACTCGGTACCTTTCTCAGCCAAGTAGGTTACATCTTGCTTCTTGGTGGTCTGGGCGGGACTGTGGAGGGAGCTTCCTGCTTCTCAGCATACTCCTGTTCTCATTACCCTGCCTCTACTTCCTATCTGGTTGACCTGCCTATGCTTCCTGTCTGGCCAATCAGCATTTATTTAAAACATGATTGACAGAATACAGACAATTCTCCAGCACCAAAACCCTTTGCTATCCAAGCTGATTTTCCCTCAGTGTTTTTATCATAGCACCAGAAATCAAACTGGGACAGACAGACTGTGCCTTGCAAGGAGATTTCCTAAAGCTGAAGTCTGGGGTGCTACTCACACCTGCAGTGATAGACAGATGGAGGGTAGGTGTGGCTGGGAACTGGACTGGACTGGATCCCATGCATGACAGGCTTAAAGGTCTGACTTTGAGATGCAAACAACTCCTCTACAAGTAGGGTAGCCATCTCCACCAGGCAGGGTTGTTGATGGTTGGAAGAGGCACAGTAGGGATTTGTGATGTACTCAGCTTTCTGACAAGATGTCCTTCTAATTATCTTCTTCACAGACCACAGAATCAAGAGATGCTCCCAGGGTCTTGGATCTCTTGGGGCAGGACTCTGGGGGAAAGCATTGGGACCATGAAGCAACTGGGAAAACATTGGATAGTCCTAAGGTCACATGCCGAAAAATGTTCCCAATATTTATATAGCATGAATTGTGTCCTTCAAAGGTATATTGTTATGGTCCTTGATCCCCAGACCTCAGAGTTTTGAACTTGTTTTGAAGTGAGTCACTGTAGGTATGATTAGTAAAGATGATGTCGTGAGAGTGAAACAGGGGTGAGGACCTCAGAAAGAGAGACCCCAGAGAGAGAGACACACACATACGATCAGAGAGCTAGACAGCTGAGCTGTGGCTACCAGCCAGAGAGTGCCAAGAATTGCTATTGCCCGTGTGTGCCAGAAAGGCCTGCAGGTGTCAGAGAGATGTGGTCCAGCCCACACCTTGTTTTCCAATATACAGACATAGTCACAAGCCTCTGATATTCTGTGATATGTGGCAGGTTTGGTAAGTGTGAGCTGAGTAGGGGTCCCAGCTAACTTTTCTGGCAGAATCCATCCTGTTTCCCACACCTTGCAGGCATCCCTGTGAGTTCCCTTGCTGCACTAACTTTAACTAATAATCGGTGGTTGGAGGTGAGTTCTGCTGTGGCTCTCAGGTTATGCTTGAGTAAACCAACAGGAGGAGCTGGGTGGGTTTCTTGCCCCAAGTCACACCAGGTTGTCCAGCTAAAATCACGTTCACTGCTGCTTTGAAGGCAGAGCCTTTGCTGATCAACAGTACATCCCCCTCTCCATCCTGATGCCCCCACACAAGACTGGCACTCAAGAGATGCTGGCCACCAAGACTTGTTTGCTGCTCTCCCAGGCCTGAGAAGGTTCTGGATCTTATGAGAGTCCTAGTATTTGTGTCTATAGAAACAGGACTGACTGGATGCTACCTTTAATATTTAAGATGTCACTTCCTTCAAGAGGTGTCCCCAACCAGCACCATCTACTTGGCATCCTGGTGTGGTTGAACAATGTGCCCTCAAATGGTTTGGTAAGTCCTTACTCCTAATACCTGCAAATGAGTCATAATTTAGATATAGGATCTTTGTAGACTAGACCAGTTGTTCCCAGTATTCATTTTACTTTTTGTTTGTTTGATTTTTTGAGACAGGGTTTCTCTGTATTGTAGGTGGAAGCTGTTTGCTCATTCCCAGCTGCCCAGACCCAAAATGATCACACAGAAACTGTATTAATTACAACACTGCTTGGCCAATCACTTAAGCATATCGCTAGCTAGCTCTTATATCTTAAATTAACCCATTTTTATTATTTTATATTTTACCACGGGGTTTGTGGTTTAGTGGCAAAGTTCCAGGGTGTCTGTCTCCTTCAGTGGCTACATGACTTCTCTCTGACTTCTGCTTGGAATTCACACCTTGCCCTATTCTGCACTACAATAGGCCCAAAGCAGCTTCTTTATTAACCAATGGTATTCACAGCATATGGAGGGGAATCCCATATCACTGTGTAGCTTTAGAGCCTGTCCTGGAACTCACTCTGTAGCCCAGGCTGGCCTCGAACTCATAGAGATCTGCTTGCCTCTGCCTCCCTAGTGCTGGGATTAAAGGTGTGCGCCACCACTGCCTGGTTTGTTCTACTTTTTGAGACAGAGTCTCATTAAGTCATTCAGACCAGCCTTTTTTTTTGTTGTTTGTTTTGTTTTTGTTTTTCGAGACAGGGTTTCTCTGTGGTTTTGGAGCCTGTCCTGGAACTAGCTCTTGTAGACCAGGCTGGTCTCGAACTCACAGAGATCCGCCTGCCTCTGCCTCCCGAGTGCTGGGATTAAAGGCGTGCGCCACCACCGCCCGGCTTCAGACCAGTCTTAAACTTTCAATCCTCCTGCCTCAGTTCTTGAAGTAGTTAAGAGTGAAGATCTGGGTCATCAGGATGGCTGGTAAACATTTCTGTTTTCTTTTGTAAAGGTTTGTTTGTATCTTTTATTTATGTGTCTGTGTGTCATGTGTCATATGGCGTATGTATGCAGTACCTAGAAGCCAGGAGAGGGTGTCAGAGCCCTTGGAGCTGGGATTACATGTACGTGGTGGTGAGCTGCCTGGTGTGAGTGCTGGGAACTGAACTCCAGTGCTCTTAACTGCTGAGCCATCTCTCCAGCCTGGGATAAATACTTCTTTAATTGAACAGAATCCTGAGCCTTCCAGTTGTTTCATTCAGCAAATGAAATTAAATCTCTCTTACAATCATAGGTTCAGAGAATTGAAAAGATTAATTGCAGGATATTTTCCACCTGATACTTAGATAAATAGGACAAGAATAATCCAATTATAACAGGCTTTGTGTTTCCTGAAAAGACAAAAAAAAATGTGAAAAGGAGGAAAATGAGTTTTTCCTTCCATAAAGTGAATCTGGGGCTCGTTCATGTGGCTGCTTTTGTATTTCCCAGCTGCCTAGTCTAAGAGGCCTGGTTTCTACACCCCATCTGTATTTGAATATTTTTAGCACGCCTCAGAACTAATGTTGATTTAATTTACTGTCACCAGGGATTTGTGAAATATTTTCCCAAGTTGTTTTGATCCAAAACAATTCATTCCAGAGGCTAGCAGGTGGTAACTTCAGGGAAGGTGTTTCCTATACGGAGACCCACACACACAAATCAAAGTAGGGCGAAGGGGGTTTGGGATGCCCTCCTGGCCTGCCTGCCTGCCTGGGCACCCACTCCAGGCCTCCTGGGGGGCTACTCTGTACACCTGCTGTCAGAGGCTGCATCACTGAAGGATGGAGCTGTGGCAGGATTCCCTGATAAGTGGATTCTGTCTGTTCCACGCTCAGGTCTGACTTTGCTTTCATGTTCACCCCCCTGGATTCCCCCTCCAGGTCTCAGGAAAGAGGTGCCCAACTGGGTCTAACTGCTCCACTCAGCTTCTCCGTTGAGGCCAATAACCAGTCTCCTTGCAGTTACGCGAGGCTCATCTCCTAGGAGGATGGGCCTTTCTAGACTTCAGGCCTTGTGACAGCTAGTTTTAAGTTGTTCAGCTTGCCATAGCCTAGAATCACCTGGAAAGAGAGTCTAAATGAATTGTCTGGATCAGGTTGGCTTGTGGCCATGACTGTGAGGGGCTGTCTTTAGTTAATTGGTATGGGAAGACGCAGCCCACCATTGGCAGCACCATTCCCCAAGCTTGGTATTCTAGACTGTGTAAGAGAGGTGGAATCTAGCTGAGCACAAGCAAACAAGACAGTTAATGTGGATTCGTTTCTCTCTGCTCTTGACTGTGAGTGCCATGTGACTAGCCGTTTGAGGTGCCTGCCTTGAATTCCACCCAACAATGAACTCGTGAGCTAAATAAACACTTCCTCTCCTAATTTGCTTTTTGTCACGGTGCTTTAGCAGGGCAACAGAATCGAAACTAGGACAAGATCCCCTGTGCCCCACTAGCCTCAGGCTAGAGACCAGCGACCTCTCTCTCCCAAGACTTAACAAAGGCTCTTCCCAGACAAAACCACACCTTAGTGCTGCTCCTGGGACAGACTCCTGTGATGGGGAATCTTTGCCAACCAATTATCTTTAAGAGGTAGGGCCGAGTTAGGGTGTGGCTTTCTGGGACCTGGAGAAACAAGGCACACACAGGTACCCTCTCTCTGTGTGGTTCCCTCACAACATGGCTGAGTTTTCCCCTTATAATAGATAAAAATAGAATTGTGTTATCTTTTAGCTAGCCTGGTTATTTCCGAAACTGAGGTAACTTCAACACTCCTGGACGCTCACTGTCCTTCACAGCTGTTATGGTGGTTTAATTGAGAATGGCCTCTGTAGGCTCATATATACCTCAGTTGGCAGAATGTTTTGGAAGGATTAGGAGGTGTGGCCTTGTTGAAGATGTGTCACTAGGGATGGGCTTTGAGGTTTCAAAAGCCCACACCAGGCTCAGTCTCTCTCTCTCTCTCTCTCTCTCTCTCTCTCTCTCTCTCTGTGTGTGTGTGTGTCTGTCTGTCAGTCTGTCTCTATCTCTGTGCGTGTGTGTCTGTCTCTGTCTCTTTCTCTGCATCCTGCTTGAGGATCAGATGGAAGTTCTCAGTTACTGCTCCAGTATTGCGCCTGCCTGCTGCCATGCTCCCTGCCATGACAGTCGCAGACTAGCCCTCTGGAACTATAGGCAAGCCAATTAAATGCTTTCACTTATAAAGTGCCTTGGTCATGGGGTCTCTTCACAGCAACAGATATATAAAATACAAAATACCAAGGCAGCAGTATACCACAGCAACTAAAACAGCCAGTATCCACTCACCACTGCACCATGGTCCCCAGCAATCGGGTGCCTGGGCTCTCCAATGAGGAGCTGTTCAATGCAGACCCGTGATTGCAGTAGTGCCCCTTCTACCATGGAAAACACTTCCATTTCTGATGTGGGATTCTCAGCTGTATGCTGTGAATAAGTTTTTTTTTTTTATTTTTCGAGACAGAGTTTCTCCGTAACTTTTGGTTCCTGTCCTGGAACTAGCTCTTGTAGACCAGGCTGGCCTCAAACTCACAGAGATCCGCTTGCCTCTGCCTCCCGAGTGCTGGGATTAAAGGCGTGCGCCACCACCACCTGGCCTGTGAATAAATTTTATTGCCATTTATTAATAAAGAAGCTGCTTTGGTCTATAGCAGGACAGCATATAGCAAGGTGGGAAATCCAAGCAGAGATAGAAGAGGAAAGAAGGTAGAGTCAGGGAGATGCCATGTAGCTGCCCAAGGAGAAGGACACTGGAATCTTACTGTTAAGTCATAGCCTCGTGGAGAAACATAAATTAATAGAAATGGGCTAATTTAAGATGTAAGAGCTAGCTAAGAATATGCCTGAAGCATTGGCCAAGCAGTGTTGTAATTAATATAGTTTTGTGTTATTATTTAGGTCTTTGTGGCCGGGAAACCAAAAAGCAGTCTCCATTTACACATTTCCTGGACCCATCCTCTTGGCATTTTTGACCCTGAATTTTTCTGTTCATCAGCAGAGTCCTGATCCAGGCTCTGTGCCGAGCTCCCGAGACCCAAACATTCAACTTCCCAGCCGCTCTCCCCTGGAAGCCACATCAGTCATAACTTTGATGGCTCATAATGAGACCTGGGCTCCATGTGTCCTCCACTCTAGAGCCCAACATCTCCCAAGGTTCAGGGTGCATCAGGGGACCAATGCAGTGAGACCATGGGTGCCTCTTCAGTGTTGCATGCCACCTGGGCCTTGACTTCCCCAATCTACAGTAGGCCAATGACATGCCTTCCTGCTGGGGATGAACACTTGGTCTCTCCTCCACTGTGGATCTGTAGTACACAGGCCAGTGCCAGCAATGTCTGGGAAGGGTTACATAACTGAATGTCACAGGGTTGGTGGCAGGAGCACATGTGACCTAAAATACTCAGGGGCGGGGGTGTATTTGGTATCTAAGCCAAACCTGAGAACAGGACTGGGCCACTCCGTGGGGCTTTGTAAGCATTTGCAGAGGGAAAGACAGGACTCTAGCTTCACTCCTACTCTGTCTGGTGTTCCTGGTGTAGATGGGGTTCATGAGCTTGAGGAGTTTATTCTGTCCTGCTACCATGTTACTTTCAGAGATACTCCCATGCCCCATGGTAATTATTTCCTCCGTTTCTAGGACCAGCCAATTACATTTTATGGCAGCCCTTGGGCAGACAAGTCATAGCACTGAAGCCCAGCATTCTGGGGCCTGTGCAAGGGAGGTGCTGAGTCTGAGCGTTTGTCAGAAAATAGCATCCGGATCGCTGAATAATTTATAGCTCACTATCCCAGCTTTAAAAAGCCTCCTTTGCAGTGATTATTCCTCCTCCAGAGTTGCATAGACACGTCCTGCTCATCTGGAAGGCAGCGAGGAAGAGCGCTCCCACCTTCCCTGCTGACGTCTGCCCCCAACGCGCAAGGATGTGCGTGTGTGCCTGTGGTTGACTGTTGTTAATGTGACCATTCTGCCAGCATCAGCTTTTGTCACCATTAAACCCGGCTCCCCCAGGGCCCTGCAGAATTAGAGATGATCTCCTAAATTAGAGCAATTTATCCTGTGTCTGGGATTTCGAAGCTTTCCCCATGGGGTGTCCGGAGAAAGTGTGCCATGCAGGGCCCGTAGGCTATTTGTCACTGGTGGGTGGGTGGGTGCAGAGGCTTCCAGCGCTCGGCTTAAACACACCTGGGCTTGGCTGGAGTTTCTATGGCTGTGATAAAATCAGCTTGTGACTGGGAATGAATTTAATTTGCTCACAGATCCGCGTCATAGTCCATCACCGAAGGAAGTCAGGGCAGGACTCAAAGATGGCAGGAACCTGGCAGCAGGAGCTGATGCAGAGGCAATGGAGCTTTGTTGTCCACTGGTTTGCTCAGCCTGCTTTCTTACGGCATCCAGGGTCACCAGCTCAGAGGTGGCACCTCCAGTAGTGACTAGGCCTTCCCCAATCAATCATCAACCAAGAAAACACACCACAGGCTTGCACAGGATCATCTGGTGGGAATATTATCTCAGCTGAGGTTCCCGCTTCTCAACTGACAGGGCCTTGTGTCAAGCTGACATAAATCTAGACAGCACACACCTCCCTTCTACCTAGTCACATGCTTGTGACATAGTAACCTCTAGGAAGTTGATTGGTGTCCCTTCTGGAGTAATGGGGGCCAGGAGGGGTCCTATGGGGGCAGGGTCCCTTCCAAATGATGCTCTGTTTAAGCCCACAGCCCTGAGGAGATGAGGTAAACAGGCCTGGATGACCACCGTCTCCCGGTGCCCTCAAGAGGGTTCTCCATGTAACACCTTACCACCCCCGCATTTGTTCCTCCAGCATTTACAGTTCCAGTCTGGAGTGGCAGTGAAGAGATCCACACGTTTCCCCCTCAGAAGCTCACAGGCAGCGGGAGGAGAGGCAACTTCCTGGGAGTATCGTGAAGGAGGAGGAGGCTGGGGGCGGCTCATACTTGGGGTGGGGATTACAGTCGCGGGGAGCATTCTGGGCGTGGAGGTGACTTCAAGGAGCAGTTTTTAGGTTACACAAAGGAGCAGCACCTAGGAGCTGGGGGATGCATTATGTTGAGTGTGTCTAAGTGTGGTTCCAGAGCTGACCGGAGCATGCGTGGGTCTGCTGGAATGACTGGGAAAGATCTGTGCCAGTCTGGGCAGGTGCCGCCTAATGCCCCAGGGAACCCAGAGGGGACAAAGTTAGCACGCAGCAAAGGGGGAGGAGATTCCTATGCAGAAGGGAAGTGTGTGTAAGGGCCTCAGTCTGCGGCTAAGCTGATAGTGTTGGAATTATGAAGACCAATGGAAGGACCACAGAGAGGATGAGGAAGGGGCATGAGGCTTGGTGTGTTGTGTATTTTTATGTCAACTTGACACAAGCTAAAGTCATCTGAGAGGAGGGAGCCTCAATTAAGAAAATGTTTCCTGGTGACCAAGAACCATAGACTAGATAGCCCAGGAACGTAGGGTAAAATCAAATACTACTGGTCTTAAAGACAAAAATAGTGATCAAATGACTCCTAATGACATTCTGCTATACTCACAGATCAGGGCCTTGTTCAACCATCATTAAAGAAGTTTCCTCTACAGCAGTCAGGAACCAATACAGAGACCCAGCATCAGACACTACACAGAGAGTGAAACCTTGGTACACTCAGTCATAAATGGGATGTCTCCATCAAGTCCCTCCCCTAAGAGCGTCAGAAAAGGAGGCAGCCTGTCCCAGCCAGAGGGGATGGAGGACACCAGGAGAACAAGTCCCTCTAACTCAATATGAGCAAAGCTCATACGAGCTCACAGAGACTGAAGAGCAAGCACAGGGCTAGCATGGGTCTGGTCCTGGTCCTCTGAGTATACATTATAGCTTCCACTTTAGTGTTTTTATGGGATTCCTGAACGAGTGGGTCTTTGATTTTTGTGTCTTCCCTTGGGTTCTTTTCCTTCAGTTGGTTTGACTTGTCCAACTTCATTGTGATAGTTTTTTGCTTTATCTTATTATATTTTATTTTGTTTTATTATTATCTCCTCAAAGCCTGTTCTTTTCTAATAAGAGACAGAAAGGAAGTAGATCTGGATGGGAGGGGAGGTGGGGAGGAACTGGGAGGGGTAGAGGGAGAGGAAACTGATATCAGGATATATTTTGTGAGAAAAGAGTGTTTTGTCAATAAAAGGAAAAACACTAACAATTAAAAAGAGAGAGATGAAATAGTAAGCTGGGGTTAGCAGCGTGTACCAGCTAGTCTTATGTCAACTTGACACAAGCTAGAGTCACCAGAGACGAGGAAGCCTCAATTAAGAAAATGCCTCTATGAGATTGGACTATCTGCTAGCCTGTAGGTCACTTTCTTAATTAATGACTGACGGGATAGGGCCCAGTCCTTTGTGAGTGGTGTCGTCCATGGGCTGGTGGTCCTGGGTTCTGTAGGAAAGCAGGCTGAGCAAGCCACAGAGAACAAGTCAGTAAGCATCACCCCTCCATTACCTCTGCATCAGCTCCTGCCTCCAGGTTTCTTCCCCATTTGAGTTCCTGTCCTGAATTCTTTCAGCGATGAGCGGAGATGTGGGCATGTAAGCCAAATAAACCTTTTCCTCTCCAAGTCGCTTTTGGTCATGATGTAACGTGGACACTGGGGAAGAAGTGGACTTCATATCTGTCTCATTCTTTTCTAGGCCAGGTCTTGCCCATGACTGAGTTCCTGCACCCGCCAGGCATCAAGGTTGGTTTTCATTCAGCCAGGTACGCAGGTCATTGACCTTGAGTGCTGGGCTGAGAGGATAAGGAGGGCCTGGTTGCTGGGGCCCCTGGATTGCAAGAAAGTCTGAAAAGAAGAGCTGCCACTTGGCACCTCCCTCCCTTTCCCTCTCCTCCCCAGCCACGACTTTCTGCTGCTTTTCAGAGTCCACTTTGTTCTGTGATGTCCAATTGGTTTGTGTTTCCCAAGCTAAATGTGGAAGAGAGAGGGGAGGGAAAGGGGGAGGGGAGACGGAGGGGGAGAGAAGTGATAGTTTGGCACACCTGTTTCTCTAGCTGTATTCTTTTTTTTTTTTTTTTTATTTTTTTTTGGTTTTTCGAGACAGGGTTTCTCTGTGGTTTTGGAGCCTGTCCTGGAACTAGCTCTGTAGACCAGGCCGGTCTTGAACTCACAGAGATCCGCCTGCCTCTGCCTCCCGAGTGCTGGGATTAAAGGCGTGCGCCACCATCGCCCGGCTTCTAGCTGTATTCTTAATATGACATTGCAAGGTTCCTCCTAGGATGGTGAGGTGATAGGGGTGATGACAGAAATTGCGGGGAAGCACTTTTCCTGTTGGTGGCGCTGGAGTTACCATGTTCTAGGAAGCCCTCAACCCCCAGGCCAGCAGCTGTGTGCTGCACCTAGGAACGCACTACCCATTTGGGGTGGTTCAGCGCCTGCAGCCCTGTCCCAGCCTGGGCACAGTTTCCAAGACCTGTCTCTTCTGCACGGAGCATGACTTTGTGTCCTCCCTCACACCCCCTGCCCCAGTCAGCACTGGTGTTTGATTATGTCTGCCTTCTGGTGGAGCTGAGTTCTGTGAATCAGATCTCTGTGTCTGTATTCTTTAACGACTGCCCTTTCTCTCGGTTACATGTCACTGCAGGCAGTAGCTTGTGGCACTGTCACCTCAGTGACTGTCCACCTCTCCTGGTGGGTTTCTGGGTGGCGGCCCACCCTTTGTACTTATGACAAAGCCCTCAGGCAATTATCACATCTCTCAAACTGTGGGGCCTGGGGCTGACTCTATAGGAACCAGAGAGAAACTGCTGGGTTTGGGGTAGCACGCCAACTTTATCGTGTCTTCCCCACTATATCCTCCCACAAGCCATTCGGCCATCACCAGCCATGTGTAAATGTGCCCTGGGGACTTGCCAGCTCACTTTGCTGGGGGAGAAGGAAGTCATATCTTGTTTACTTTTTAGTACTGAGGATGGAACCTGGGCTCTTACCCACACTAGGCAAGCCCTCTAGCAGGGAGCTACAGCCCCTGCCCTGGCTCTTTGCCCTTACAGGTCTGGGCATGCCCATAACCTCTCCTGGGGCAACAATTTCCATTTCTTGGCAGCCCGTCTCTCTGTTTCTAGGTGTTTCTCTCTGACTCCATGGGCAGCGCTATGCTCTAGTTCCTGCAAATGTTTTGCTTGGTTCCTTGGATATTTTTTACTGGACACTAGAATTCCTCCCATGTTTTTTCAGTCTATCAGATGCCCGTTCTGTGAGTAGCAAACATATTCTTCCTGCTCCAGGCTGCTCTTTGCATCCGTGTGTAGAGACTTTGCTAGAACCGAAAGTGATTTTCTTTGGCCATTTGTGCTTTGGGGTTGTTTGCAGAGTCCTGTTCAACCCCAGGGTCATGGTGGTGGTTTTCTGTAATGTCTTTCAAAAGCTGTTTGAATTTCCGGTCTGCTCCTTAATTTACCCAAAGTTCATTTTTCTATAGAGCTTGAGACAGGGTGGGACTTTCTTTCCTTCCATCACCACCTCCTGAGTGCCCCCTCCAACCTTGATGCTTCCAAAGAGGTTTGACTGAAGAGATAGCCTGTGGGTCCCACCTTCCCATGGGCTGGAGTCCCAGACTATACAAAGCAGACAGACAGAGAGAGAGAGAGAGAGAGAGAGAGAGAGAGAGAGAGAGAGAGAGAGAGAGAGAGAGCACTGAGTGCCAGCATTCTCTCTGCTTCCCGACTGTGACACATTGTGACCAGCTACCTTTAGTTCTGGTTCCCATGATTTCAGCCAGTGCCCTCAAACTGAGTGGAAGGAAATCTGTCTTCCCTTTAGCTGTTTTTGCCAGGGATTTTGGCACCTCAAGGGGAAAGGTGGCTAATACTGTCCTCCTTCCCAGCTACTTTGTTTGGTGGCTCAGCCTGTGTCCCAGCACCTCATTGGCCAGAGTGGCATTTGAGGTGCCGAGACCAGCTTACTGTTGCTAGGGTGGGCTCAGGAGTGTCAGATGTGTGAATGGCAGGGAAGGGGTGGGCACGGGTTCTGGCTTAAGTACTCAGAGCTGGGAGCCGCCTTTGCCCAGTGCTATGGCTGAGCTGGGCAGGGCAGGCTAAGCAGGCAAGGGGTTAAGGGTCAGAGAGAGGGACATGGATGACCCTCTGGCCCACCTCCCTCGCCACCACCCCCATGGGACGAAGTATGGGGGTTACTTCCTTCTAATGTTGCCCATTTCCATTTTCTGTACCTAGGATCACTACCTACTTGCCACTTTCCAGTAGGATGGCCTTCTGTTCATCCTGCCCCTGTACATGGCCTTGCCTCCTGCAGCCCCAGGTACTTACGTGTGTTGCTGAGAATCATGGGAGCTCATCAGCCATGGCATGGACAGTTGGTTGCTCAGGCAAGGGCTGAACTTGTTTTGTTCCCTATGGTGGGACTTCTGGCATGGAGCCTGGCCTACATGGCCCTTACTTAGGGGACCAGTGTTGAGTGTTGGTTTTATCCTCAGTAGGGATCCAAGCTCGGTAAGTGAGGACTCGCTCTAGATTGCTCTAACCATATGAATGAGTGCAGGAGGGCTTGAGCAAATGGGTCTACGTGAGGAATCGCTGGGTACTCAAGGAGGTATATCACACGTGTATGATGGACCCAGGGCACTGTGCTGATGGGCCATTTGGGGACCCGTGGTAAGGAAACAGTATCCCCTGTGTGCCTCCTCAGTTGCAGGGCAGCCTGGGATAGGAGAACAAAACCAGAGACCTCCAGTTTGGAAAGAAGGGGCCTTTCCATTCCATGGTAGAGAGCTTGCCTCATCCCATCCCTGGGCGCTGGGCAGACTGCCAGGAAAGCACAAAAGACTCCTGGGGAAAAGTTCAGCAGACCAGAGATAGTTTGGGAAGGTACCTTCTGGTAACTCCGTGAATCCAGGAGGTGGAGAACGGGTGCAACCAAGATGTGGGGCGGATAACATGTTCGGATTTAAAAAAGCCAAAGCGCCTAACAGCCAGGCAGGGTTGCCTGCGCATTCCAGCATATCTGTTGATTTATGGTTGTTGCTAAGCAACAGAGTACACCGAGGTGGGTGTGATTTTAAAGCTATGGCTCCTGACCAAAGAGAAAATCATTAATGGGGGTGGGAGTGGGGGAGGGCTCAGTGAAGCCGAGAGCACTTGAGATGGTAGAAGCAATTGGAACAGTCTCTCCCCCCTCCCATCCTCCATGCCTTCAAGGGCACGTTCAACTCCAGGTAGCCTAGAGCTAGCTGCTGCTGCTTCTTAGGAAGGCTCAGTGTTGGATGTATCCTCTATCCTGCAGTAAATACACCCAACGTGTGTCACGTTTCTGATGTCACTCCCCAGTGTACTGACTGCAGCATGTCACTTTGACGGTCAGATTGGTGACCGCTTTGCCGTCACCCACAGCTCCCATCCCATAGCACAATTCACAGGCAGGGACAAGGGTGCTGATACAAAGGACTGGCCTGGGGACAATCATGAAATATATAGAAGTCACATCCAACATGAAGCTGGCATTCAGATTTGGGGGTGAGGGGTCGGACAACAAGGCAGTGGTCCTCAACCTTCCTGGTGCTTCGGCATTTTAATACACTTCCTCATGTGATGGCGATTCCCCCCAACCATAATATTGTTTTCATTGCTACTTCATAACTGTGATCTTGCTGCTGTTATGAATAGTAATGTAAATATCTGATATGCAGGATATCTGATATGTAACTCCAGAAGGGGCATGAGAACCACTGTAGTAAGGAGCGACCAAGATTAAAGACTAAAGGGTGTCTTAGGATGTGGTGCTGGGGTCTCAGGTGTGGTAGGCAAACACTCTATCATGGAGCCCCACCCCCTGCCTTCTGAAGTCAGTAAAAAGAGATAAATACTAAGTGGTAGACCCTGGTTAACCACACATAGGTGACCCCTGCGGATATCTTAGGGAGACTAAGCCTTGCAGGGACTTAAGAAATAGTGATGGGGTTGAGATTGGGTGGGGATTGGAGGAAAAGAGTACCAAGGCCTGAGGCAGGGCATACATGTTGTGTTAGAAGAGTAATGGTGGGGGGCAGTGTGGCAGGAATGGGAGGGCCCTATAGGGTCCCCAAGTCACTGTAGATCGTTGTCACCTTGACAGGTCGGAACTGCAATTTTCCTAAATCTAGTCCCCTGGGTTTGGGGAGATGGCTCAGTGGTTAAGAGCACTGACCTCAGTGTCGGATTTCCAGCACCACATGGAGGCTCCCACCATCTGTACCTCCAGTTCAGGGGATCCCAATCCCCTCTACTGGCCTCTACGACACTGTCTGCTTGTGGTGCACAGACGTGCATGCAGGGAAAACACCCATACACATAAAATAAAAATAAATAAACCCCAAAGTCCAATTCCCCTACTGGGATCCAGGGCCTGTGGCCTTCAGGGACAGTTGCTCTTTTCCGAATGACTGGGTTGCACCTACTGTCTCTCCACAGTGTGCCATGGTTTGTGGTTCCCAGAAGCTTGGGGGTGTAGGTAGTTCATTCAAGACATATCAGTATGTTCTTAATATAGAGAATGGGGAACTTGGTCTCACCAAGAAGTCTGCAGGAGGCTCTCTATAAGTGAGTCAGCTACAAAGGGCAGGTGGGGAGGAACAATTCTGAATCTTCTGGGTTCAGGCTGGTGGGAGGTTGCCATGGAGGCTCTGGCTTTTCCATAGTCTGCCCTGCACATGCTCACAACCCAGTGACCTCAGACATGTCCGAGAGCTGGCCGTGGAAAGATGCCAGGTGTGCTGGGCAGAGTCTGAAGCCCCAGGCATTTCTTGTGGTGTTCCCTTTCTGACTAAACTGGTTCAGACTGCCTTTCTTTCTCTTGCAGAGTCCCAGTTAAGCATTTTTGTTGTCTCTGGTGCTGCCAAACTCTGCAACAAAGTCAGCAGGTGACTCTGACCCACGTTCTTCCCAAGCCTGCTCCCTGAAGGTCAGTTGAAGCACAACAGGCTGCTGGGCGGTGCTGAGGAGGGACTGAAGCATAGACAAGTCCTGACCATCTGCCACACACTAGAAATTCAGTTTTCTGGCCTCAGGCCAGCACCCATTAGGTCATCACATGTGGCTGAGGTTACCTCTAACACCGTTAGGCCGAAGTTTTCCATCAGTGACATGGAGATTCTGAGTCCAACCTGTGGGGTCTGGAGGCAGAGGGAGGGTTGAAGTATTTTCACATTCATGGAGTGGGCATGATCTTTCAGCCTGGGCCACTTGTCAGACACTGTCCCCTGGGATGCTGAGCTAAGATGGGGTACACCTCGTTCTTGGGGATGTACGGTCTATGACGTTTCTTCATTCACTGATCCCCAGCCACCTCCTTGGTTCTATGTTATGGTTGTTGCTGTTGTTTTAATTTGTTTGTTATGTATTTGATGTGTGTGTGTATGTGTAAGTCAGAGGACAACTCGTGAGAATCAGCTCTCTCTCTCTGCTGTGGGATGTGGGAATCGGTCCCATGTCACCAGCTTAACAAGGCACGCACTTTTACCCACTGAGTCAGCCGCCCTTCTAACTCTGACCAATCATTTAAAAAGTAAATGAACAAATTAATTCAACCAGTACTTAGCAATGTGTGTGAGCACTGAGGTAATAAAGAAGGGCTCACAGGAGAAAGTGTCCTTATGGATGCAGCTGGACAAAGTGACCACTTCACTGATGGACGGAGTGTGGCCACAGGTGACAGGCTGGCTCCTGGGCCGTGATACCAAGTTCTCAGGAGCCCACCCCGAGAGCCTCTCTTTTCTCCCTGACATCACCAGGCCCAGGTGGCAAGTAGAGTGAGCATGGACCTGGAGTGTGGCTCACGATGCCAGAGCTGACGTGGGGGCTTCACGCTTGCCGGGCTGCAAGTGCTGTGAATTATTGATCACCGGAGAGGCACACACAGACGAGGTCATGTCTCTTCTAGGCTAAACTGCTTGATCATACTTAATGGCCAGTTCTCCAGATTTCCCCAGGGCTAGCCTCGGGGAGGAATTAGCTGTATGCCCATTTATTTTTCTTGACTTGGGTGTGTTGGGGACAAAGGGACACCTTGCACTTTAAGTTTGAAGCCCAGGGGAGGGCTTGCACATCCTGGTAGGGCAAAGTTAAATGCCCCTCTGCCCCACAAATCCCCAAGTAGCACCCACAGCCTCCTTTTCTTCTCAAATAGTCAATTAAATTAACTGTGATATGCTAAGAGAACAGAATTCCACCCCCCAAAACTGACCAAACTGGGGCTGGTGGTAAGGTCCTTCCACCTTCAGTGGGCAATGAAGGAGGCTTAGAGAGGATGCCACTTGGAGGGGTGATACTGGGATCCAACACGGTAAGGGGAGGGACCAGGGAGCCTGACTTCCCCATACTCAAAGCTGAATGTGAATTCTGGCTTCTGGCCAAGAAAGACTAGTAGGAGCAGAATTTAGGGCACAGCATGGAATCTTCTATCATTCTCGAACAACTAAACACCAGGCCGACATTACCCACCTAGCCCCATGGAGCTTCTGAGCTGAGCTGGGTGGGTAAGGGGGTGTCACCAGGCAGATGGGTGGAACAGAGAGAGTTTCTGATGGCAAAGGGCTAGTCTGAGTTCTCTGATGGCCACAAGCACACGCATGAGAAAATTACTAAGCTGGAAGAGGAAGCGGAGGGACCCAGGGAATGTGTACAGGCTCACCTTACTGAGGACAGCGCCTGCTCTCATCAGCCTCATGAGAACAGTCCTGATTCACAGAGAGTGGGGACATTATTTGGTTCCAGACTCTGGTGACAGATATTAAATTGTTGAAGATCTGAATAAATGAGGAGAGATTATACCAGTGGATTGGAAGGCTGGGTGTTCCTAATACGTCAAGTGTCTCCAGATTAATCCATAAATTAACATCCAAATAAAATCAGGACAGGATATTTTTTTTTTTTTAGAAGAAACTGACAACTGAATCTAGAAGTCATCGACAAACCCGAAGGTCCCAGCAGAGCTCTAGCTGTGGAATAAAGACACAAAGCCGGAGGACTAACTGAGCCTAGTCACGGATTCAGGTTACTGGTGCCAAGACATAAGTATGTCAGTGGGAGAGACCTGAGGCCAGAAATAGACTCACACGCTGTGGGGCCTCACACACCTGAGTTTCAGGAAAGACAACAGGATAAAGGCAAGGATGAGGACCTGAGTTCAGATCCCCAGAACCCACGGAAAAATTGGTGTCCATAGAAACGAGGGAACTGATAGAGGAAGACATTCAGTTTTGACCTCTGACACACACGTGCACACGCACACGTACGCACATGCACATACACATACACGCACACAACATACATAGACACACATGCATACACACGAAGATGATTATTGTAGTGATATTTCATTTGTATTTTAATAAATAGAGCTTGCTGAAGATCAGAGAGTAAAACAGCCCCACTGGTCAGCCTTATAGACCAGGCAGTGGTAACACACACCTTTAGTCCCGGTAGCCACACTAGTTTGCCATAGAAACCAGGTAGTGCATGCCTTTAATCCCAATGGTGCTCGCCTTTAATCCCAGCTCTAGAGAGGAATACAAGATGGGAGGAGACAGTTCTCAGACACAATCTCATTCTGAGATTCCTGGAGGCAGGATCACCATTTCGGACTGAGGTAGAGGTAAGAGCCAGCTGGCTGTTTTGCTTTTCTGACCTTCTGATTGAACCTCAATTTCTGTCTCTGGGTTTTTATTCATTTTGTTCATGGTACAGATTGTAGATAATATAGAATAAATTCAGTACAAACTGCGCACCATATAAAAAATGAAATCAAAATGAATCATAGATCTTAATGCAAGCCTATGCATAGATCTTAATGCAAGTCTATGAATGTTCTCATCAGGACCCTTTTCTTAAAGGAGCGGAGTATTTTAGGATTGTGGGTCTTGTGGTCGCTGGTGACTCTCTACAAGTCTGTCACAGTGCTGTGAAAGAGGCTGCAGGGAATGCATAAATGGATGGGGACAGCTGCATTCCTCTGACACTCTATAGCTCAGAATAAACAGCTGTCAACAGTTTGCCAGCTTCTGCTGTAGAAGAAAGCAGGGTACACACCTTCGTGATTCTGTGACCTTGAGTTATCCAAATGTTTCTTAGATTTGGCGTTTGAAGTAGGATTCAAATAAGAAGAAAAACCCTAAGAACTTGGGTTTCCTAAAAATGAAAACCGCTTCATCTTTGGAAGCCATAACGAGTAAACAAACGTAAGTAAGTGTTGGACTGGGAGGAAAATCTTTGCAAAGCTTGTATCTGACAGTGAGTTGCATTAAAGCTACGGGGGAAATCTTTCAAAAGTCAATAATAAGAAAACAATGAGTTAATTTGCAAGTGGGCAAAATGCCAGAACTTTACTAAATGACAAGCTGAAGAAAGGGTGACTGCTTTATCCACAGAGCAAGGCACTACAGCTGCAGTGAACTGCTCCCCTGACCCTGCTGCAATGACCACAGCGAGAAGCCTGGAGCGTTGAGTGTTGGCAAAGACGCAGAGAAACTGCAGTCTCTAGCCCTGATGACCGATAGTGTAAACTGTACAACCATCATGGGAACCATTTGGAAAATGGCCTTTGTTGCACAGTACCTAAAAGTGTGCAAAGAAAGTTCTTCAGCTGGTTTCCTGAAGACTGACCTTCTAGAAAAACATAGGAAAAGAGACTCCCTAACCAGTATAACTTCTACACCTAGATGCAAAATTCAAAAATAATATCAAAAAGAATCTGGACATGTGTCTATTTATTTCTGTTTTGACACCTTAGGCAGCTGTGAGCCACCTGATGTTCCTGTGGGAACTGAATGAACTTGGGTCCTCTGCAAGAGCAGTGTGCGCTTGTAATCTTTCCAGCTCCTCAAAAGCACTTGTAATGGGATTTGAATGGTTATAAATCTATGTAGAGAGTAAAAAGCTCAGAAGTAGTTTAGACAATTCCGGAGAAAAGCTGAGATTCAGCCTTGTGGTCTATCAGATATCCACTACTATGAGGCTATACTACCTAAGCGGGGTGGTACCATCATTTGAATCAGATAAAAAGATTACTGGAACAGAACAGGGACCAGAAGTAGACCCATATCTGCACAGGTACCTCATGCAGAAGATAAGTGACGTCATGGGTAAATGGGAAGGGACGTATCGTTCTACGGATGGTCTGGAATTAGGTTCTTCACATGGGATGTAGGTAGTGTTTGAGATGGAACCCTCCGATACATGTCTTCACCTGTGAGCATGGACAGAATACACTCTGCAGACCTCCCTCACAGTCCAGGGTATGGAAAGTATGGACCCAACTGAAGACAGAAGGTGACATATCCAAATGACACACTGATATATTTCACTGCATGAAGCTTAGCATCTTCTATGAGTTCTTGTGGTGGGGACTCATGCCCTGCAGCAGGAGGACATTGTTTCTCAGTGTGGCAATGAGCAAATGTTAAATACACACTTCACTGTCACCCAGAGCGCCCCATCCCCAATGCCTTTACCTTTGGGTGTGGGGACCTGTGTGGGAGGCTGGCACTGCAGACTGTTTGCAGCCCTGGGAGTTTGGAGACAAGCTAAATGTCTGTCAGGGTGAGTAAAAGCAGAGATGGAGAAATGATAGCCTTCTGTGGCCACAGAAAAACACTTAACCTTCTATCTGAAGAGAAAAACTTAAACTTGTAGCTTTTGCCAGCTTCTGGGATGGAAGTTCTTCATGGTGGCTGATTTCCTGCCAGCCTCATTATGCTACTGAACACGAACACAGTCAGGGTGCACACAGACAGATATGCCAAGAAGGTTCTCAGAGCAAGTGTGGCACACACACCATTGACTGCTTCCTTCCTGCACTCAAGATCAACAGGGAAACTATGTAGGGTTGAAAGAAACCATGCTCTGAAGGGGCGGGGAGGTAAAAGCAGTTCGCAACACAGGGCAGTCGGTATGACAATGTTTACGTCAATTTTAGAATTAGACAAAATGATTCAAATGTGCGTTCATATGTTCAAGGATAGAAATAATAGTGTAGGGGCTAGCTCAGGAACAGTGCTTGCCTTTAGGAAGAAGGGAAGATAGGGGGTATGACCAGAAGGCGTGAAGAAGTCTCAGTTTCTCTTTCTCTCCTTTCTATGTACATAAGGGTGTGAGAGAGTGTGGTGTATGCATGTGGTATGCATACACACGTATGTGCAGGTGAGCATGCCTGTGTACACACAGAGGCCAGAGGAGACACTGGATCAGAACTCTATTCCCTTGAACCAGAACTCTATTACTGATCCTGGAACTAGCCTAGCAGTCAGCAAGCCCCAGTGATCCTCCTGTCTCAGGTCTCTTCAGTGCTGGGGAATAGCCACATCTAGTGTTTTTACATGGGTGCTGGGAGGTTGAATTCAGGTCATCACACTTGCACTGCAAAGCGCTCAAGGCCGGACCATCTCCTCAGCACTGGTCTTATGTCTTAAATGAAAGAAACTGTCATCAGCCTAAGTTCTGGATGAAGATGGTGAGGGTCAGACTAGCAGGTAATTCCTTTTGTTTTGTTTCTTACAATGCTGACGGTAAACCCAGGACCTTGCATATTGCTAGTGAAGCTCCCACTAAGCTATGTTTCTTGTCCTTGAAACCAATTCTTCATGATGGTCTGTGATATGTCTAAGAGGTATTTCTGAACTACTTTTCCTGGCAGCGTGCAACTTGGTCCATTGGACAGGAGGAGAAAGAATGTGGGGACGCTTTGCCTCTGCTTGGTGCACAAGACTACAGTAGTCAGGACAGGGAAAGGCATGCTGCAGAGGTGAACAGCCTCCAGGACTTAATGACTCCACACTGCATAGGTTTGTACTTGCTAAACTTACACATGTGATAAGAGGCCTTGGTATCTGCAGTCACTCAGTATCTAATGAAGGCTTTACCTAGATGAGTACTTTGCCTAAGATTCCTGGACATGAAAAAGAAAACTAGTAAAGCACACAGAGGCTGTGGAGTGCCAGGTCAGAGGACACTGAATGCTTCACATTCCTTGGTCCAAAGCATGCCTCATCGTCACACCTGAGGCCCACTGGCTGCCATTGGAGAGGTTATTTGGCCTGTAGATTCTGAATGGAGGAGGAAGACAGCAGGCTAGGCAGTGACTAGATTGTGAAAAGGCGGAGTCTGAGGGGTCCACCGAATCACAGAAGTTGCTAGTGTCTAGTGGAGGAGGAAATGAGGCAAATAGGGAGGTGAAGTTGGGGTGTACACTATGAGACTCCAGAATTTAGACTTAGCATTTGGAAGTTGGGAGCCCGGAGTATGGGAAGCAGGACGGAGAGCCTGGGAGACTATGAGGCTGTATAGAGGAGGGTGAGGATGGTTGGGGAGGCATGGGATGTAGAGTTGACGACCCCAGGGCATGCTGACTGGTAGGAGGGCCAGGCCAGAGGGTGCTGGACTCAGCGGTGGGAACAGTGAGTAGCTGACCCCATAAGCCATGGCAACAGCCCTCTGAAGGAGGCTGGGCAGCAGGAACATAATTCTCAATGCTTAGCATCCATAGCTGAGAGAAAAACCCACAAACCATGCGAGTGTGGAGACACAGGAGACTTGACCACCCAGCTTTTAAACCAATAGCTACCCTGCGCGCCCATTAAAACTGGGCATACGGCAGCATGGCTCTGTAATGGAAAACCACCCACCAGAAACAAGAACCAAAGCACAACTGCATATCCAAAAGCCTGAAGGAGTCTCCAAGACATCACAACAACCCAGGAGAGACGGTCAGATGTTGCAGAATATTTGTTTAACTGAGCAACGAAGTGTTGCATTTGTTTACCTTGCCTGCTGAAGGCACCTGATTGGTCTAATAAAAAACTAAACGGCCACTAGCTAGGCAGGAGGTATAGGCAGAGAGAGGAAGTAGGAAGAGGGATCTAGGCTCAACAGAGACAAAAGGAGATAGAAGGGAAAAGAAGAAAGAAAAAGAGATGCCAGGGGCCAGCTAGCCAGACAGGAAGCACAAAAGTGGGACATACAGAATAAAACAAAGGTAAAAAGCCTTGAGGCAAAATATAAATGAATAGAAACAGGTTAAGTTAAAAGAGCTAGTGGGATAAACCTAAGCTAAGGTCAAGCATTCATAATAAGTCCCCGTGCCTTTATTTGGGAGCTGGTTGGCAGTCAAAGAAAATGCCAACTACAGTCAGATCCCATAAGTCTGTTTATAGGAAGTCCCCAAACTAGTAAAAGTGGACAGAAGTTGCCTGAGGTCATCTATGGGGTGTTTTAACAAAGGCACCTGTCAGAGTCAGCTTAATTGTCAACTTGACAGAATCCAGTCACTTGGGAGCAGAGAAACTCAAGTGAAAAACTGTCCAGACCATGTTGGCCTGTAGCCTTAGCTATGGGGCGTATCTATTAGCCTTATCTATTAATTGCTAATTGATGTAAGAGGTCCCAGGCCATCATGGGCAGTGAGTGCCATCCCTAGTCAGTGGGTCCGGGTTGTATAAGAAACTAAGCTGAGAACAGGACAGTGAGAAGCTTTCCTCTGCCTCATTTTGACCTGAGAGTTTTCTTTTAAATACTTCAATTTTATTTATGTACATTGGTGTGAGGGTTTCAGATTCCCTGGAACTGGAATTACAGACAGTTGTGAGCTGCCATGTGGGTGCTGGGCATTGAAGCTGGGTCCTCTGGAAGAGCATCCAGTGCTCTTACCCAATCATCTCCCTCTCCAGTTGCAACCTTATCACTTCTTAAAGACCCTCCTCCTGACACTGACTCAGTTTCAACAGGTGACTTAGGAAGGACACTCACATTTGGGGACAGAGTGGGTTGGGGCAGGCCTAGAGAGGCTGTATCTCCATCCTGGCAGAGAGGACACAGCAAGTCCGTTTAGTCACTTCGTACTGCCTACCAAGGACATGTAACCTTTGCAGACATTCGTCAACTATAACACGATACCATCAACTGGGTGCCCTCAGCTGCAGAAATGTATTTTCTCCCAGCTCTGGAGATTGCTGTCCAAGATCAGGTCCAAAGTGGAGATTTGGGCCAACATAATTCTGCGGAGAGGGCTTTCTTCCTGGTTTGGAGGTAGTCCACATCTCTCACCTGGGGAACTGAGCAAGCTTTTCTGTCTCTTCCTGTAAAGCTGCTATCCTTATCACTAACCCTAAGCCTTCCCAAAGGCCCCGCCTGGAGACCCAGGCCTCAGGATAAGGGACACATCTGTGCCCCACCCGCCAAATGCATGTTCTGGATGTCAGAAGGAACCCAGAGAAAACACAAACTGCACAGTTTCTTGGAAGGAGCCATGGGAGAGTTGTGGCAGCGAGTGAGAAAGAGGAGGCATCTGTGTAGATCCCTCTAGCATCAGCCATGAAACGGCTGGAGCTCACGGGCCTATGAAGGCTGCTCTTTTTTTTTTGTTTTGTTTTTTTTTGGTTTTGGTTTTGGTTTTTCGAGACAGGGTTTCACTGTGGTTTTGGAGCCTGTCCTGGAACTAGCTCTTGTAGACCAGGCTGGTCTCGAACTCACAGAGTTCCGCCTGCCTGGAGGCTGCTCTTTATTGGAGGCTGCTCTTTATGTGGAGGAGAGAAAGGCTCCAGTGAATCTTGCAGGTGCATCTCTGGCTTAGCGCCAGCTAAGCTTCATCGTCATGACCCGTTGAAGCAGGGTGTTTATCGGTGCCGTTCATGTTCTCCTGTGCCACTGTGGGGAATGACTACACGGTAGGGACATAGGAAACATTCGCTGTGAATGCAGAAAGGCAGAAGTCCACAGAGAGAGGACGCAGGGGCTCGTGCTTCTGCTAGGAGCAGTGGTGAAGCTGCACAGGAGGAGAAGAGGAGCAGAGGCTCTGTGGCTGAGAGGTGTGGGTGTCAAGAAGGAGGCAGGAAGAGGAGGTCTGGCTCTAACTGAGGGTCAGAGTGTTGTCCAGGACTATTCTCCATGCCAAGCTTACCATCATCAGGGGTCTAGTGGGTCCTGTTTCCAAAACATCTTCCCACCGGGGCTTCTTGACTGCTGATGTTTCCTCCTAGGAGGGCTGGGAGGGCTATAGGACCCTCATCTGCATATCTGGCTGCCCCTCCCAATCGGCTGTATGCAATTCTGCTCTAGTTACATATGGCCTTAAAGGATGGAGGTTCTCAATGAGGGGCTAGAGTGTGCAAGTGGGAAGCTGTGATATTTTGTTTGTGCTTTAACAAATAAAGCTTGCCTGAAGATCAGAGAAGCAGGGCAGCCACTAGTCCTTACCTCTACGAAATCTTCAGACCTAATTGGGTATCCTGTCTCTAGAAGTCTCAGACTGAATCCTGAGCTCCTGGCTCTTCCTGCCTTATATTCCCCTCTCTGCCCAGCCATTTCACTTCCTGTCTTTACCTCCCTAGTGCTGGGATTAAAGGTGTGAGCCACCACCACTTGGACTAAAGGATGCATCTCCATCATCTCTGCTGTGTGCAGACCTCCCAGCATGGCCGCTTTAAGGTCACCCACACCCCTCATTCATTGTTCTATAGCTAAGCCTGATGGTTCCCAGGGCGAACTTAGGTGGACTCCAACATTTTATCATTGGGGCCTTGGGAGGGGGGATGTGGATGTAGATGTTGCCTAGTCCCCTCCGCCTCCCCCAGGTAAAAATTCTCACAACACTGAGGCAGTGCAGGTGAGCCCTGAGGAAAACAGCATATTGAAAACGCAGAGGGACTGATGCCAGCTTGGAACCCATGGGAGCTGGGATGTTCAGCATGGCTCAGCTATGACTGTGGCATTAGATCAGGGCAGGCTGCTTTCTGTGTGGTCCAGGGCATCCAAGCAGATAAAACTGGATGGACAGGCAAGAGGGGAGTGGAGATACCTTTAAGACTAGGGGATAGGAATGGGGCACTGTGAGGTGGGGGGTGCTCATCATGATGGTAAGATGAGGCCAGGCTGCATAGTGGGGTACTGGGTAAGGATACGGAGTGGGCATCTAAGTAGAGCGGTTGTTGGCGAGGGGCGAGCATGCCAGGTCAGGAAGAGACCATGTGTTTGCTAGTCACTTTCCTGTGGGGAGTGAGCTTGTCTGAACATTTTTGACCCTGACTCTGCACACAGGCCAGGAGGAAGGCAGTGGTGGCCTGCTCCACAGTGGAAGAGCTCAGGCTGGTCACTCAGCAAGCAGTGCAGGCCAAGCTCCAGGTCTCTGGGTAGTCTAGCCTTCTCCCCACTACCCTGCACTCTGGGGGGCTCTTGCTCCACCTTATAGGTCCTCAGTAGGCCTTTCTGTGGAAAAGAGTTCTGTCTCTGGATGCCTTCATTGTCCAGCAGGAAATTAGAGTCCCTCCGACCCACCCTCTCCCTTTCAGCACTTTCTGGACTGCACTGGGGAGAAGGGTGCCTGGAGTCCCATAGGCCACCAGAAACAGCGCTATGGAAAGGGGAACAGCCTCAGAGCCACTTGCCACCACTTGCCCCAACTTGCGCCCAGCCTCAGACTCCAGGCCCCTCTCTCTACTTAACCTAGTGCCCAGCCTCCCAAGGAAGGCTAAGCTGCTGTACCTGTCACAGGAGGGTTCACTGAGAACCCAGGTGGACTAAGGATCAACACTCCTGCCTGCCACCCCTCCCGCGCATCCACACAGAGGACTCCAGATTCCTCAGAGTAGGAGTCAGTTGGAGGTTGGAAGAGGTGGCAACTTGGTAAAAGAGACACCCACACACCCCCTCAGGGCCCTGCATATACCTGGCTCTTGTGGGATGCTGGAAATACCTGAAGGACTAAGGAAGGGAAGGAGGAAGTAGGGAAGGGGGAAGGGAACAGAAAAAGGAAGAAAAGAAATAAGTACTGAAAAGGAACGGAAAGGAGGAGAAAGGGGAAGAAAGGAGGGAAGGAAAAAGAGGAAAGGGAGAAGGAAGGGAGGGGAGAAGGGAAGGAAAGGAGAGAGAGCAGAAGCCCTCCCTTAGCAGGGACGAAGCTCAGTCAACCTTCCTCAGAGAGCTCCCATGCAGGTGTCACATCTCACTTGTGAGTAGAAAGGTGGGCAGGACCGGTGATAACTTACCCCCAACCAAATTATCCAGCTCTGCCTTGTGGGGGTGCTGACTTTCCGCTCCCCAAAGGCGCGCTGGGCAGGGCATCCCCCCAACCCGCCCTGCAATTGTCAGACCAACCTACATCTTCTTAATAAAGGGACGCGACATCCTCCCAATCCCCCTAAGTCTCTCGTCCCGCCTCCATGTCCCTAATTGGAACACCTGGCCACCAAGGTGGCCTCCACTCAAGATAGGTGCTCTTCCCGGGTGGCGTCCCAGGCTTCAGAGGTGACCGCTGTGGCCTGGGCTCGGTGCATCAGCTCCACCTGCGCTGTGGTTGCGCGACCGGGGGCGGAGAGGCGCGCGGCGGAGGGAGGGGCCTGCGACACGGCCCGCCACGGCGCAGCCAAGCTCAGCGCTGCGCGCGTCCCCTTACCGCCGCTGCCGCCACCGCCAGGCGCCCGGACGCCGCGCGAACCAAGCGGCCGGGATGCGCGCCCCGGCCCCGGCCCGCCCCACGCTGCGGCCGCCGCCTGTCCGCCGCACGCTCGCTTGAGCGCGGCGCCCGACTGTCCCCGGCCACTCGGCCGCTATGCCCGCCCTCCCGGGCCCCGGCGGCCCGCGACCCTGCTAGGCTGCGGCGGCATGGCCCGTGCGCCCGGCGCGACCTCTGCGGATTGCATCGGTGTGCGGCGGCGGGGCATGCCCAGGGCACCGGGCGCGGCCTTCAATGGGCGAGGACACGGACACGCGGAAAATTAACCACAGCTTCCTGCGGGACCACAGCTATGTGACAGAAGGTAACGTACGTGTTGTCTGAGACCCCCTCCGGCCGGCCGCGGCGTGGGGATGCCGTCGCACCGAATGCCCTCCGAAGGTTTGGACCGCGCGCTGTGTGTCGTGTCCCCCCACCCCCACCCCACCCCGACCCCGGGCCGGGAGGGAGGGACCCAGGGGCTCCAACCGCTGCCCAGCGCCCTTCTCCGTGTCGCCCTCGGGAACACAGCTGTCCTTCCCCCGCCGGGTGGCACTGGATCGGGCCCTGACTATCATTTACAAAGCCCAAGCCTGCAACAAATCTGATGTGGAAATCTCTGGGACGTGGAAAGGCTTAAAAATCCTTCATTTGCCCTTTCAGCCTGACCAGAGCCCGCAGAAATTTCTAGACTGCCCATTCCCTGGAGAGAGACCCAGGGGGAAAAATTCTATTGCCAGATCCTCCAGGGTTCAGCTGCCCTGGCACCTCCCTGGCCTCCAGAGGCGGATCCCCTGTGTGGGAGGGGGAAGGAGGCTCGTTCCAGCTACTGTTGTATTCCTGGGTAGTGCTACTGAGACAGGAGCTGAGCCAGACCTTCATGGTTTTCCGGAAAAAGTGGGGCATGCTACCCCAAACAGGCTCTGCGTTTAAAACCCCCTAAGTTGGCCCTGTGCGTCAGTCCCCACCAAAGGCTGGTGGGATGCAGAGGATAAGTGCCCTTTGCTAATATGACAGTAACTTCCGGGGTCCCCAGGCCCTGCCTCGCAGCAGAAACGATGGGGACAGCTCGAGCTCGCAGCTAGGGGCTGGAGGAGTTAATCGTCTGCAGTGGGAGAACTAGACCTGGCCACAGCGGCCCACGGGCACCCTGGTGCTGGATACCTTCCCGGGCAGTGTAGGCGCCTCCTGCTCCGGTGCTGCGGGCCTCACCGGGAGGTGTCTAGGGCTTAGGCAGGTGGCTGCCCCCGGTGGGAGGGCTCCTGGCACTGAGACTCGGGGACCGGTGTACATAGGTTCCTGATCCAAGGAACCTGCGTGGGCCTGGTCTCCCCCGTGCCTAGCTCTGCCGGAAATGAGGCGGGCGCGGCGACTCCCTGCGGGTGCGCGGACCCGGGAGGCAGAGGCTAGGTGTGCGACCCAGGCGTGTGGATGCTGAGGGCGGTGCTCCGCGCTCCGGGGAGAACCGCTGAGTCACGCGTTGCCGCGCGGTGTGCGGGGAGAGGGGGCAGGGCTGTCAGGCCCGGGCTGGGTGGCGGCACTGCCCTATCTCGGCTTTCGGAGGCCCCTGGTGCAGAACTCAGTCCTTTGTCGCCCGTGGGTGTTGCGGAGGAGGGTCGCACTTCGTGAAGATGATCTTCTGCTCACAGCCTGCCTAGTGGCAGAAGGCAGCCTGTGTTCCTGGCGGGGCTTGGGAGCTTCTTGGCAGGGAGTCGCACGCAGGGCCAGTGTTGGTCGGGCTTTCTTGGGGAAAGCCTTAGTTTTTATTTTTCACCTGCACACTGGGGATGAGTCAATGGTCCTCAGAGCTTATGTGTATCAAACACAAAATTCATGATGCCCACCGCACGGAGGAGCAGACAGTTCAAAGTGTCGCTCTCATCCGCATCCTACTTCCTCTTCCTTAATAAAATCACCTGGGCAGGGTCTGCAGGAGGAGGAAGGACTTTCAGGGTTCAGCAGCTCTTGCTGCTACTGCTGAGATCCCCTGAATCTTCAGGTTCCAACGCTGGGGCTGGATACCCTCGTCCATCCCGTGTTCTATCTAGCAAGGAACCCTGTGGCCTGTGGGGGAATCTCATGTGCCTTGTTTTATCTGTACAATGGGAGGGAACAAGACCCTCCCCTCAAGCCTTCAGGCTATGAGAACTGGGTGAAGACGGTGAGGAGGGGCTACCTTCGATCTGTAAATGGTGATTGGCAGCTGAAATGTATTGAGCACCTCTTGTGTCCCAGGGCCAGGTGCAAGTCTCCTCATGAACTCTGGGCATCGAGCAGTAGGGGGCTCAGGCAAGGAGGAACCCCATCAGATATCCCTACCCTTCCAGGGATGTTTAATGAGTGAGGCACCTCTAGACTCTTTCTGGAAGGTGATGAAAATTGCGGTCTCTCTAAATAAGGACAGGACCCCATACACACACATCCCAGTCACCCTAGAGTCCCGACTGGGTTATGCTCGAGTTCAAGGTCAGGCGCAGATTTGTCAGCTGGCAGACTGACTTGTGTTCAGGTTCTGTGTATGGTTTACCACCTGCTGAGCTTCCCTGATGAGTCATGAAACATCCCTGGACTTCAGTTAGCTGCTCTATAAAGGGAAAAGTCACAGTGACCTCTATCTCAGGATCGTTGAGATGACCGTGGTCCTGAGAGTGTAAAGTGCTCACAGAGAGGACTGGGCATCCTGGAGGCATTTCATAAATCACACCAGCTTCTTGTCCTAGGAGTGGATTTTGAGACTCTGTAAAAACCCAGGTGTTTGCCTTCCCATCCTATGTGGAGGTAGGTCCTTGCTCACTTATCCACTCCAGCCATGCGATTTATAGCTATTCCTTAAGCCAGCACTGGTCCTGCACATTTTCTGACTCAGGGGCATTGCCGTATCTCTCTGTTCTCTCTGGAATAACCCTCACCCCTTTCTCAATCCCCAGTCCAGTGTCATCTTTGCTAGTGAGAACCCTGTCTAAGTTCCTAGTAAATCCTAACTGTCCTTAGAACAGAGTTCTGTTAGCCACTCCTACTGTGGTGAATTGAATGAAAATGGGCCCCATAGGCTCTCATTCGAATGCTTAGTAGTCCAGGAGTGGAACTGTGTAATAGAATTAGAAGGATTAAGAGGTGTGGCCTTGTTGGAGGAAGTGTATGCCTGAAGGTGAGCTTTGAGGTTTCGAAAGTCCATGCCAGACCCTTCTCCATCTCTGCCTGCAGATCAGGATGTAGCTATCAACTGCTTCCCCAGCAACATTTCTTCCATGTTTCCCGCCATGAGGATAACAGACTAAGTAAGCATTTGAAACTGCAAGCAAGGCCCTAGTTAAAGGGCTTCTCTGATAAGAGTTGCCATGGTCATAGTGTCTCTCTGTAGCAAAGAACAACAGCTAAGTCAGAGGTTGGGACAAGGGAGCAAAGTATTGCTGTGATAGGCTTCTCCATGCTGTTTGTTAGAGGAATATGGAGGACTTTGGGGCTTTGCTCTAGAAAAGTAGTTGAACACTTCAAGCAGGGCTTAATGGTCCGTCCTAGTAGGGACATGGAAGATAATGCTGAGGGCAGTGAGAACTGCAGGGGCTCAGCTCAAGAGGTTTCAGAGGGGGAGAATATTGTTAGCAAGTGGCCAAAAAGACCATTCTTGTGATATTTTGGCGAAGAATGGGGCTGCTTTTTGCTCTTTTCTTAAAAGTCTGCCTGAAGCTAAATTGAAGAGTTTTTGGTTTAATGGTGTTTGCAGAGGAGGTTTCAAGACATCCAGTGTTGACTCTGTCCTGTGGTTATTAGTAATCACTCTTATGCAGACCTATCATGAGAAGAAGCAAGCTGGATGAAGAAAAATACAAAATGTACAGTTTGAGGAGAAAAGAAGCATCAGGAGTGTAACTGACCCAAGTGACATTTTCAAGGAGATTAACAGTTTAAAGAAAAGCCTGATGCTAAATGGAGTGAAGGGAGTGATGACCTCAGGGCAAGTCCCCGCTCAGCTAAGGTTCCAGTCTGTGGAAAGGAATTAAGGAAAAACATAAGCACAGAAGGAAGCAACAACAGAGAGCTGATGCAAAGGTAACTGAACAAGGGAACCAAGATCCAGCCCCATCCAGCTGTAGACTTTGGCACTTCCACTGGTTCTGGTTTTAGAGTCAAGGACACAAGAAAAGCGTTGTGGAATCCTCCTCCATGGCTAAGGAAAGCAGCTGAGGCCAGGTGTGTGTCAGGGGTGTCCCCATGGAGCAGGCCAGCATAGGTCACTGCTTGACGTTGTGAATGAGAAGCCTGGATCACCTTAGAAACCCTGAGATGTTGGAGATGCCGGAGTTATACCTGCTGAGGAAAACTGCAGGCTGGGAGTGAAACCAGCTCAAGAGAGAGAGAGAGAGAGAGAGAGAGAGAGAGAGAGAGAGAGAGAGAGAGGTGTGTAGTTGGAGTTCTGAGGAGCACTTTGACGTTGAATGTAGAGATTTAGAATTTGGAGTTGGCCCCTCTGATTTTCTGTCTTGCTTTGGTCTGGTATTTCCTCATTATGCTCTTTCTTCCCTTTTGGAATCAATGATCTCCCCACCTCACTCAATACCAGCAATATCTCAGTTCTTTTGCTAACCAAGGGTGTGCCTGTTGCCCAAAGAAGAAATTGGATCCGTTGGAACTGGAGTTACACATGATTCTGAGCTCTATATGGGTTCTGGAAATTGAACCCAGATCCTCTAGAAGAACCAAAAGTGCTCTTTACTGATGATTTATTGCTCCAGCCCCATATTTATTTGTTCTTTTGGGGGATAGGATCTTCCTGGAATTTATTGTTAGGCCTGACTGATGTGCCAGTGAACTCCAGGAATTCAACTGTCTTTACCTCCTAATGCTGGGGTTACATGTGTGTGCTCCTATGCTGGGCTTTTTATGTCGCTTCTGGAGATTGAACACAGACCCTCAGTTTGCATGGTGGCCACTTTATTGACTGGATCATCTTTCTAGCTCCTATATTCAGTCCCCCCCCCCCTAATTCTGGAGGTCTCTCTACAGACTATCTGGGTCCCAGACCCCTTGCCCAGGGTACATTGTACCGAGACCCTGCTCCGGATGACCTGATGCCATGACTCCTTTCTTTGGGTCAGCCTGACTCGAGTTACTGAGATGAAAAGTCATAGATTTGTGTTGGTGTAGAGACCTCAATTGTTCGGAGGAGAAGGGCTTCGCCAGCCATGTGGCCACTCGCTAGTTAGCCATCCGTGTGGAGAAATCTCAGTTCCACCTTCTCTTCTAAAGTAAGAAAGGCAGATTCAATGACCTGCAAGTTCCCTTCTCATTTAGTGTTCTCTGAGTCTAAAGTCAGAGCCAGTTTTATCTCTTTTTTTCTGGGCATATTCTCCGTATCCTTCATTGGCCAGGACTAGCCTCCAAGCCGAACACCTGCCATTGTGTGGCATTCAGCTGTGCCCGCGTGCAAAAGATCATTCTAACTGGGTTTGTTGGATATTTATACCCTCAGTAGAGGGGTGGGGGGGCCACAAGACCCTCATCTGAGTATCCAGCTGCTCCCTATCCCCTCACACACCCCCTTGATGTGCATTAGAATACCTTGGGTGGGTTTTTTAGTGAATGCTTTGGACTGAACTCAGCTCTGTTGAGGGCTGGTGTGGTCCTTGGTTGTGGGTGCAGGGCACAGAGAAAAGAAATAGAAGCTTGTAGGGTGGTGGAAGGACTTGAGCCCAAGCAAGGGGGGCCTCTAGGATGGGGGAAAATGGGGATAAGTAATGAAGTAGGGCAGTGGAGGGATCTGAGCCTGAGAGAGGGGGCGGGGCTTCAGGATGGAGTACTCTGGGGAGTGTCTGTCTATCAGACATTTTAAAGAACTGCATATATCTCCCAAAGGATTCTGCTTGGCTCAGTTTTGAGATCAGTCCAAGACTCAGCTCTAGACTGAGTAGGATGGACATGACCAGGCTTGACCAGACCTAGCTCATCCATCCATTTTTCTCTTAATACATTGGCCAGCATATCTTCTGGGTTGTCCATAGAATGCAGTTGTGGTCCTTGGGGCAGGAGTTCAGCCTAGGGGCAGTCCCAGCAGTGACCAGTCGCTCTGTGTTCCACAGGGTAGGTGCTGAAGGAGCGTGGTCTCTTATTAGTTCCTGGAATTCCTCAGCCACCTTTCCTGGATGTAGGCATCTCTTTACCTGTGCCCATGTGTTCTGTGTGAGGTTAGAGTTGTCTGTCCTTCCAGAACTGCACTGGCTTTATAGTGGAGGGAATAAAGAGGCTAAAGTGAGCAGGGGTCTGGCCCGTGTGTGTCTAGCACATCCATCGAACAGCCAGTGTCTAGGCTGATCCCTCCAACATCCATCCAGCCTTCCCTTCAGTGCCTGTGCACCTGTGCGTTCTAGGAGACCATGTACAATGACTACTCTGATAAGTCCAAAGGTAATTTCATCATCCAACAGCTTCCAGAATGGAAGCAGGAGTTAGTTCTGGAGGATGAATGAAAGATAAAGTACATAGGAAGGGGTCCTTCTTGGCACGGCTTCTGATAGCCATCTTGGCACCCTGCATGGGTTGTGACTGCGAGCCTCCATTTGGTCTGTCTTAATACATGGGTCTGTTTTTAATATCAACAGTAATCTCATTATAGAAACAGGATTGAAGCTGCTTTTCTAACTTAGCATGAGGTCTTGTAGTTTTCCAGGCTCGGCTGCAGGGCTAGTCTCGTGGTGCATTGCCTGGGCGGCCATCAGGACCCTGCACTAAGCATGTGGGGTGGATCTAGCTGTGCTGTCTTGTCTTGAGATTTCCAAGCATTTCTCTGGTAACTGGAGTTCTAGGAAGGTTGGTGGCAGGACAGAGATGTCTAGGCCCGATGTCTACCCCAGCCCCTCTGTCAGGAAACCCAAAAGGAACCCTTTAACACTCAGGAGACTGAATTTAGGGAAGCTGGGAGGGGTTTTCACCAGCTTCTTCTTTGGAGAGCCCTCCCATGTCTCTTATGCCTCTTGCATCAAGGCTGTCTGGCTCTGGATTTTCCTCCATGATCCTGGCTGCTGCTTAGATCATTAGCCAGGAGGAGTGTACTGCTGCTCATGTACTGTCTGTCTCTATGAGCTCCCACTCATCACTGAGAAAATCATTCTCAGTCCACCAGGGCCTGGAGCCCAGGGGCCTCCTCCTAATTTATGTACAAATGAGATATGGCTGAAGCCAGAATTGCCCTCAGAACTCTCATCAAACTGGACAGCCAAAGTCCCACCCCTACCCATGGGGAAACTGAGTTTAGGTGAGGGCTTTGTGGTACATACATGCAGTCCAGGAAGAGCCAGTCTTTGCTGGATTTATGTTTCCCTTGCTTCTGTTGGAAAAGCTTAGCGAGTCTGGCCAGGCTCCATGGAGGGGAGCGTGCAGAGTCAGGGTCATGGCCTTCAGATCTCTCAGCCTCTCTGGGCCTCAGTGTCTCCATGCTACCTGGTATCTCAGGTGTGGTAATGCTCAAAGTGCCATGTGGATACTCCAGTTAAACTTGGGGAAGACAATCACCACTCTGGCTTCCCTAAACCCATGTCTAGACCTACCCTGCCCCATGTAGCCCAGGCTGGCCTCTGCCTCATGGTGTAGTGGAGGCTGACCTCAAATCCTGCCTGTATCTCTGTTGGTACAGACGCTACCGTCACACCTGTCTCCTGGTTTCCTTTTTTGAGCTGATCAGGCACAGCTGGTACTTTTATGCCTTTCTTCCGCCAAAACAAGTTCTGATGGATTCCCACACTGGCTCCCGGCTCTCACCTTCTTCCTCTAGATTTTGGGTTTTGTCCTTAAAGCTCCAGGAGCTAAGGGACATTTTGCCGAGAGCTGTTCTGGACCTTGGAAAGTGAGCAGTTTGCCAGGTGAAATGCTGGGGTTCCATGGAGAGGGTAGCAGGTGTGGAAGGTAGCAACTGGCAGAGGAAATGGGCGGAGAGGCTGCCCATGCCAGCAGTCTGTGAGCCTCTGTTCGGTCTGCCTTAATTTCTGGGTCTGTTTTTAATATCAACAGTAATCTCATTATAGAAACAGGACTGAAGCTGCTTCTCTAACTTAGCATGAGGTCATGTGGTTTTCCAGGCTTGGCTGCAGGGCTGGTCTTGTGGTGCATCCCTTGGGCGGCCATCAGGGCCCTGCACTAAGTGTGCAGGGCTTGGCTGCAGGGCTGGTCTCATGGTGCATCGTCTGGGCGATCGTCAGGACCCGGCACTAAGTGTGCAGGGCTTGGCTGCAGGGCTGCTTGGCTGCAGGGCTGGTCTCGTGGTGCATCCTCTGGGCGGTCATCAGGGCCCTGCACTAAGTGTGCAGGGCTTGGCTGCAGGGCTGGTTTCGTGGTGCATCCTCTGGGCGGTCATCAGGGCCCTGCACTAAGTGTGCAGGGCCGTTCTAGCTGTGCTGTCCTGAAATTTTCAAGCATTTCTCTGGGAACTGGAGTTCTAGGAAGGAAGTTCAAGGAGCTGTGGCTTGGAACAGGCTCCTTTCCTTCACTGTCCAGGGTTGTGGACCTCACATGACCACTCTGCCCCCCTACATCAGTGGTTCTCAACTTGTGACCTGTGAAACCCTTTGGGGAATCACATAGCAGGAATTTACATGATGATTTATAACAGTAGCAAAATTACAGTTATGAAGTAACCACGAAATAACTCATGGACGGGGTCACCCCAACATGAGGAACTGATGCAGATTAGGAAGGTTGAGACCCACTGCCCTACATGGCCCCTTGTAGTATGTCTGTATTGAAGGAGCCAACTCTGCCCCTCACTGAATCCAGATCTAAACAATGACATCCTGAGACATGAACCCTCAAGATAAAGGCCTTTAAGAAACCAAGGGTGTGGACGTGGGATAGGGAGAAGGGACACCCACCTATTCCTTTCCCCACACATGTGAGGCAAGCGCTCCACCACTGAGCCACACCCCAGCTTTCTATTTTGAGACAGTTCACCAAGTTGCCCAGATGGGCCTTGAACTCTCATCCGTCCTGACTCAGCCTCTGGGGTAGCTGGGCATCTTTGACTCTAGAGTCCCAACTTTAAACGTCACACTCTGAAGGCAGGTGGGAGAATGGTCCCAGCTTTCTTCCAGGTTCTCCCTTTGGTAATCACCTGCGAATTCTGCCCTGGCATAGAAAGGCCATGGCCTGCAGCTGAGGACCCCATCCCCGGTGACATAACCCGCACTGCCCAGCCTGAGCCTGTGGGCAGCCTTTGTTCTGCCACAATAGGCCATTCAGCCCCTGTCCAGGAGGACAATGGCCCTGCTGTGTTAGGATCAGGGCTACCATGGCTCTTTGGGTGTGTCCTGTTCCCTGGGAAGCAGGCAACTGTCTTCTGGGCTCAGAAGAGGAGTACAGACACGGCCAGGCACAAACACTGACTGTGGACTGGCTGTCCTGCCTGAAGGATTCTAAAGCCTCATAGCCTAGTAGATGATGCTCAACCTGCAGCTTCTGTAGACCCTGCCTCCCCTCCCCTTGGCACTGCAGGGACCCTGTCTCCAAGGAGCCCAGAACTGCCAAGTTGCACAGACGGCTCAAACTCAACCTCCTAAAGCATAGTGTGTAATCAGAAGTGAGCAGGCCAGCTGTCCCTGCCGTGGTGGTCCCAGTTACTAAATGTGGTGGCCAGGCCTGTGGGCAGATGGCCTGCCTGCATTTAAACTCCAGTTTTGCTCTTCATGAAACTCAAGATGCCAGGCAGGTGCCCACACCCCCGTCTCCCCCTCTGTAAAATGGGGGTATGTGGAACACCCAGTAAGATGCCCAGCATCCTTTCTGCTCAATGTGTGGCCACTTAGAATTCTGTGGCCATTGAACTCTAAAGGCGCTCTCCATGTTTTCAAAGCACAGGGGCTGCCGACCACCAGGGCTTCAGTTGGAGGTTTTTGAAATGTGCAGAAGCCGCACAATTGTCCCCCAAAACTTCTCGCACAGACTGACTTAGCTCTGGTTGTGAGGCCCGTACCGCACATCTGACTGGGCCTCTCTCAGGTGTTTCCCGATCCAGGCGGGGCAGCTCTCCATTTCCAAACTGCCGACCTGCTGAAGGTGCTTGATGTGGCTCTGTAAGGATCATGGTGCCACCTCCACCACTGACTCTGGTTCGTGCCCAGTGACTGGACGGCTGGCCCGTCACCAGGAGCTGGTTCAGACCTGCTTAGTGACTAAAGGGGTTCTCTGCTAGGCCACGCCTGGTGACAGCGTAGGAGATGAGGGAGAGTGAGTGTGGTTGACTTCCTCTTGAGGTGTGGCGAGTGCTGTGTGGGGTGACACATGGGACAGGCCTCCAGGGCCTGGCATAGTGGGGACGAACCATCTTCCTCCCCAGGGTGAGGGCAGGACAAGGACCGCTGTCATGGCTACCTGTGTGTGTCCTGCTGCTGCTGGGATATCCTCGCCCCAGAACCGTCACTGCGTGGGGAATCAGCACTCTGAGAGCCGCAGATGGGCTCCTGGGGTATGGATGCCGAGGACTCCCCATTCCAGAATGTAGTGATACCATTGTTAATCTCAGTTCCATAGAAGCCACAGACCGGCGGCAGAATACCATGGCTGCCTATGTCCTGATCAAGTCCCTTATTGTCGTTCCTTTTGCTGTGATAAAACATTCTGAGAGGGCTGGAGAGATGGCTCAGAGGTTAAGAGCATTGCCTGCTCTTCCAAAGGTCCTGAGTTCAATTCCCAGCAACCACATGGTGGCTCACAACCATCTGTAATGAGGTCTGGTGCCCTCTTCTGGCCTGCAGGCATACACACAGACAGAATATTGTATACATAATAAATAAATAATTAAAAAAAAACATTCTGAGAACCACTCAAGGGGACAGGGTTTATTCTCTGGCTCACAGTTCAAGGTACAGTTCACCTGGTGTGAAAATCAGGGCTGCGGGAGCTTGAAGTAGCTGGCCACATGGTGTCTACACTGAGAAGGGCGGTAAATGCTGGTGTACATTTAGTCCTTTTAACCCAATGTTGGTGCCTCATTCAGTCCAGGGCCCAGCCCATGAATGATCCCAGTCATGTTCAGGTGGGATCCCCTCAGTAACCCAATTAAGAAAGTCCCTCCCTTGGTTGTTCAGAGACCAGGACACCAGGTGATTCTAGATCCTGTGTAGTTGGCAGTTAACTGATGATCACAGTTGTGGCTGGCTTGTTGGTGGTCAGCATGATAGGGGGAGCATCCAGGCCTTCCTATCTGTCATGCTCCTCCATCCCTTTTATTCTTTGAGGTGGTTTCTAAATACAACTCGCTGGCCTCTGAGACGTTTTGGCTCACAAGGGACACTTTTCACTCCACCTACATTCCATTGGCTGGAGCTGTAAGGGGAGCTGAACACTGGAGTCCATGGTTAGGTAGCCCAGGGACGATGCTAGTATTAAGAGAGTGTGGATCTTGGTGGGGCAGCCATATTTGCCACATGACCTGACCAAACAAAACCCATGCTTTTCCTCTCAAAGGCCCTGTTGAGGATTCCTTACCTCTGGGTATGGTGACACACTCCTTTAATTCCAGCACTCTGGAGGCAGAGGCAGGAGGAGCTCTGTGAGTTTGGGGCCAGCCTGGTCTACACAGTTCCAGGATAGCTAAAGCTACATAGACCTATCTAACCTGCCCCTCCAAAAGAATCCCACTAGGTACCCTCACCTCAAACCCTGCTGGTCTCTGCCCCTGCCTCAGTGCACGGTGATGAGGGGCCAGAGCGGAGATACAGAAAAGTACCTCGGGAGGTCAGGGATGTCTGAGCTGAGGGCTGGAGGGTTGAGCCCGGCTGCAGGATGATGTGGACACAGGCATTGGATGCATGGGCGTGAAGGTTGGGAGGGGCATCCTTGCAGGAGCAGTTTGTGGGATCGTGAGGTGTAGATTGGGGGGAGGGTGTAGGAGAGAGACTTGTGAACGGCTTTAAATGTCCCTAATAAGGAGTTTGGATTTCAAACTGTCAACCTTGAGGAGTCACATAGAGGTGGCTCAGTCCTTGCTGAAAAGCATTTTAAATTCTGTTACAGTGTCACGAAATATATGTGCACGTATAAGAAGGTCAGAAAATATAGGAAGAAAGGAAGTCCTACTCCTGAAAGAAGTTTGGGCTATTTTCCTTTATGTGGATATATATATATATATATATATATATTCTCCTCTATCTACCTCCCTATCACCTATTAGCTGTCTATCTATCATCCATATCTGTCTGTCCATCCATCCATCCTTCCATCACCTGTCTATTATAACTAGCAATGTTTTTTTCTGTCTCTCCAGTCTGTCTAAACTGAAACATGCTTCTTTTTTGGTCATTTATCAAGTGCTCATGCTGAGTTTTGCTTTTTAAGATTTCCCTTAATAACACACCTTGACAGTTCTCGTGTTAGAAGGGGCACAGTCTTCTGTCCGTGCCTGCAGATGTGGCCATAGGAAAGTGTTGGAAGGCAGCTTAAACAGTAGCGGTGTACCTGCCCACAGTACTGGACATGACAAGTCCAAGGTTAAGGTGTTGGGAGGACTGGCTCCTCCAAAAGCTGCCCTCCTTGGCCTCTGGACAGGGCCTTCTCCCGACGTCCTCATGTGGTTGTCTCTCTGTGCTGTGTCCTTGCAAGGACATTGGGCACATTGGATTAGGGCTGACCTAGAAGAGCATATTTTACCTCAGCCACCTCTTTAAGAAATCTGTCTCTAAATGCAGGCACCCTCTGAAGGCCTGGGGCAGAGCACAAGGCTTTAACATATGAATTATTAGGACTTCGTTGCCACTGGTAGGGCTCTTCCTCGGAATTTTAATGACTTGCGGGCTAGCGGGTGTTGTGGAAGCGCCATCTGCTAGGAGTCATGCAGGCCTCCGTGAAGGGCTTCTCTCACTGGATACTGTTCGGGAATACCTTCATGGACCCCCGCTTTCCCCAGGAATCTCACTCAGCAGTTCCCCCAGAGCCTGCTCCAGTCAAACCCCCCACACCTGCCAACATGGCAATAAAGAGGCGGCGTTCTGAAGTGGCTGTGGAGAGGCGAGGCATCCTCGCAGGTGCTTCCTCACCGTGGTGTCCACTCAGCTGTGAGATCATGCACACTCTCCTCGCCTGTCCGTCTGGTCACCTATCACCTCGGCTGCAAACACAGCTCCTTGCTTTCTTATTTGCTCCTCGTGGTATCTGATTTTAGATGGTCACTCATGTTGCTGTCTTCTTCTGAGGAAAACCAATAGAACACAGAGGAGGTGACTGTGTGGTGACTCTGTGTGGCTTTGAAGGCTGGCTATGCGTCAAGCCAGGGATTGCTCTTTGTGGTTGTTGGGTTTTTGAAGCAGCCATTTTGGGAGGAAGCCCAAGCAGTTTGTGGAGGCTCAAGTGGAAAGGAGCCAGGGCTTCTGGCAAAGCCAGCATCTAGGGCCACTGTGCCTGTGGGTGAGTGACCACTACATGAGTAGTGAAGGCCCTGCAGGAAAATCAGCTGTGTGGGAGGGAAGAGTGGCCCCTGAGACCTGCCCAGACAACAGATAAATTCAGAGTGACAGATACCTGACCAGTCATGAGTTCTCATACCGAATCCCCAGTCCTGCCCCTCTGTCTCCTCCCACTTGGGCAATAATGTGTGTGGTCTGTCTGTGGCCCTGGTGGTTCTTCATGCAACCCCTTCCCCCACTTCTTTCTTCACTTGTGTTAGATTCTGTCTATTTCTGGTGCTGATAACTGCGAAACCCAGGCAAAATACTCAGCTCCCCTAGGGAGAGGTGAGCTACCTGAGGCAGTAAGACCGGAGTCCAGCAACTTTACTGCAAGAGCCAGGGGTCCTGTCTCACACCCTGGCATCAGACACCATGCCCACTGGCTATGTCTGCCACCTCTGTACCCAGTTTGACACCTACTATCTACTAGGTCCCAAAACATGTGTCTGAGGAAGTGAGTGAACACATGGCTCCTTCTCACACCTGGCTCCTCACACACCTGGCTCCTCACACACCTGGCTCCTCACACACCTGGCTCCTCTCACACCTGCCCTTAGCAGTGCAGGCGACCTAATTACCAAGTGTCACACTTGCCCCCGGCCTAATCCTCCAGGACAAGCAGTTGTTCATTTATACGTGAAGTTTTGGTAAGTGAGGATTTCATATGTATGTATGTATTATGTATATGGTTTTCCAAGACAGGGTTTCTCTGTGTAGCTTTGAAGCCTGTCCTGGAACTCGCTCTGTGGATTGGGCTGGCCTTGAACTCAACTCACAGAGATCCACCTGCCTCTGCCTCCCAGTGCTGGGATTAAAGGCGTGCGCCACCACTGCCCAGGGAGAATTTCCTTTATAAGGCTTAAATACCACAGTCCTGGACAGCTGTTCAGAGCCTCTCAGCAGTGTGGGAACTGAATCGTAGCATTAGAACATCCAACTTCGGAGGGCTCCTCGGGCCCTGGGCATAGACAACCTTTTGGGCCATTGTGCCACTTCTCTGGAGGAATGTTTGTGTCCTCTGCAAGTTCCTGTTCAGTCCAAATCTCTGTGCAAGAGCCTTGCGGGGCGTTTCAGTCACTAGGGTGGGGCCCTGATGAGTGGGTTAGTTCCCTAGAGGACTCCTTTGCACCTTGACTTGAGAACACAGTGAGGAGACGCTGAGAATCCAGAAGCCGTCACCAAATGGAGTATTGGCCTTGGCCTTCCAGACCCCAGACCCGTGAGAAGTAAGTGCCACCCAGGCTGTGGCATTTTGTTATTCCAGCCCGAGAGGACAGAAGCACTCCCCTGTGACAACCCCACCTGCTGCTTTACAAAGACAGCTAACTCAGAACAGGAATCGGCTGATGATTCCTGCAGTCAGCAGGGCCATAAGGAGAGATGTGCCGGGCTGGGAGATGTCCTAGCTTAGTGCTGGAACACTTGCTTCCGTGTGAGCCCTGAAGAGAGAAGGCTGCAAGCGGGACTGAGTAGGTCAGAGGCTCCGCCCGCTAAGGTGGATGATGGCCTCGAAGAGAACTCAGGGCTATAAAAAGGAAAATAGTGTGCCCCAAAGATGGAGGTACCCCCCAAGGAAGTGAGGCTGGGGAAAACTCAAATCCGGGGCTTTGGGTAGTCCAGGCTGGTATGCTTCTACTGAGCTCCACCCCCTCCAGGTTTAGTAACTTAAGGTACCCTTGAAGTGGAAAGTCACAGTTGGAACCTCACGTTGCTCTAGATTTTGAAAGGGGGTCCCCCCGGCATGGAAGGCCTTTTCCTCAGGTTCAACTGCCTGGGCTCCAACAAGCAGAAGCCGGTGTGGCTTGAACCACTGTCACAGTAAAAGGAAGAAAACACTTGACTTCTCGAAATCCCCAGTGTTTTCAAGTCTAGTGTCCTGAGCCAAGCACAGGGGCTGGGGTAGTAGTTGATGGTGCCAGCCTGCAGTCTCGAACCACCGGAGAGAGGGGCCTCTGGGCATGCCTGTGGGAGAGTATCGTGACTGGTGGGGGAAGAGCCTCTTAACCGTGGGCAGTTCCTGAGCAGGGCGTCCTGGACTGTATAAGATGGAACCAGCACTAGGAAGCCTTCGTGGCTCTCTGTTTCGTGGCTCTCTGTTTCGTGGCTCTGTGTTTCGTGGCTCTGTGTTTCGTGGCTGTGTCTGTGATATGACTAGCTCCTTGGAATTCCTACTGCCTCACCCTTTACCTGCGAGCAGGAATAAACTGTTTTGTCGGGGCATTTTATCCTAAGAACAGGAAAAGAAACTAAGCTGGTGGCTCACACCTGTCCTCTCAGCACTCTAGAGACTGAGGCAGGAGGATTGCTGTGAGCACAAGGCCAGGCTGGGTTACACAGATCTTTCTGGGCATCTACTCCACTTGCCCCCAATTACAGTGTCCTTAATAAATAGTGGCTTACTTACTAACTTCCCTGTACATTTTAAACAGTCGGGACGAGAGCTCGTAATGTCTTGTCTACAGGTCACAGGGCAATTGTAAAACGCCTCCCTGATGGCTGAAACGACGTGGAGCTGAGTTAGGCTGGACCACTACTTCCCCATATTGCTGTGTGAAGGGGGAACAGCAAATGCCCTTCCAGGGTGAGCCCTTGGTGGTGTTTTATGCCATGCAGGAAGGCAGTAACCTCTCCCCTCGCCAAAGGCTGCAGTTAAAGAGGGTCAGGCATCCGACTTCCTTGCTGTGAGCGAATGTGGCCTACAGCCCAGCCCTGACATGGACTCTGCTGTCCCTCCTTGATGTTCTTGTAGGCACATCCCCTGCCAGCCTGTGCGCTTTGGGCCCATCTGGTGTGGAATGGCCTGGATGGAGTGGACTGTGTTAGCCATTGCTATGCCAGCTCTTCACCAGGAAGATGGTGAAAACACCATGAATATTTCATAGCCCTGAGGAGAGGTTAGGCACTTTATGGAAGTCATGAAAACACAGTCCATCATCCCGCGCCCCACACTGTCAGGCTGGGTATGGTGGTGGCTGGGAAGGTGCCCCAGCGGGAAAGTTTTGATTGTACTTCTCTGTATTCTGTCGTACAATAGAAAGGTGTAGAAAGTAGGAAAAGGTGGATGTACGGGGGGTAGATATATCCTTGATTTTACCCTAGAAGCATTGTATAAATTGTGTGTGTATTTCGTTTTAAGTCCTCTAGATTATAATATATAGTTTTGTTTCTTTTAAAATATTAAGTACACTGTAAACATTCCCTTGTTATGTGCTCACAGTGAACAATTTTATGGGCTATATAATATTCCATCAAGTAGAGATAATAATACATTCAATAGTTACACATGGATTCACTCATCACATTAATGGGACCTGTGGTAGGGATGTGGGGGGAGAGCGTATAGAAGGAAGGGGGTCCTGATGCAGTACGATGGGGTACAGTGGGCACAGTTGCAGCCTGGAACCAGGTAATCAGGGGTACTCAGGCTTGGATATGGCCTTGAAGCAGTTGTGTGGCACAGTAGAAGGGAAGGGGGGGTCTCAGGTGTTCAGGTCGGAGGGACATTGTGTGCGAGGCACACTGGTCAGGATCAGCTGGTGTAGCCTCTGTTACGGAGCCATTGCTTGTCAGTCTTGGAGGTTCTGGGCAGGCATGGTGGACTGCGGAGGGATGAGGTGGGTGGGATGGGGTGGGTGCTTCTTGCAGAACATCCCAGTGATGTGTCCTAAACTGTGGTGGAAGAGGTGTGGCACGGAGAGCTATCCCAGTCGGTGGGAGGAGGAGCTGAGCTTCCTGGCCTGGTCCTTGTGGAATAGGAGGCCCCAGGCTGGGAAGTATGGGTGCTGCAGAGGAGGGTGGTGTAGTTGTCCGGTTTGGCTGTGACCAAAGAGCTGACCAAAGTAACCCAGGGAAGGGTTTACCTGGACCTACAGTTTAGTTAGAGGTGTACAGCGAGGCAGCAGGTCCCACTGTTTAGAGCCGGCAAGCAGAGAGAAGAGGATGCAGGTTATCGGCTCACTTTTTCTTCTTTCTTCAGTCCAGGACCCCAGCTCATGGAAACACTATCACAGCTACATCCAGGACTGTTTCCATGGTGATTCCAAGTCCCATCAGTTTGACAAGATTTACTGTCACTGATGCAGAGAGCATCTCCCCTGCTGTTGACACCCACTAGCTAGCTTTTGCTGGTTTAGATTAAGATATACTGAGCATTGTGGGATATGCTGAGCATTATGGGATACACTGAGCATTATGGGATGTGCTGAGCATTATGAGAGGGTCTATTGGCCTGCGTCTCAGGCGCTCTTCATGTTGCCATTCTAGGAGTGTTGAATCTTGTTAAAAGTGTTGGGTGTGCTTCTTAAGGATTGAATAAAATTAGACATGTTGTCTACCACAGTAAACTTCGCTGGCCACAAGCGTTTGTTCTGGGTGTGTTTTAGAGAGGCAGCCCTTTAACCACTACAGTAGGAGGTTATCTGGAGAACCCAAATACCCATCTGCCTCTGCTCTATCCGAAGGATTGACCATAGCTCTACCACATGGAGTCTGTGGCCATGCTCGCTCTCACTAGGTGGGGTCTTCCAAGGTGGGGCTGGGGCTGTGTCCTTGACAAGTTGGAATGTCACTGGCCTGTCCGCAGCTCTAGTTTGTCCTCATAGAAAATGAGTTCGGAGTAAGAGTAACCAAGGATGTCCTTGTATCTCAGTCTCTGCTGCAGACGGCCATGCCTGTGGTCCAGGCAGAACTTTGGGAACCCTCTGGGAGCTATGGGGGTGCTGCACACGCCTGTCTCTCTTCAAGAGCTGTAGTTATTCGGGCTGTGTGACAGGTGAGTCACTTAGTGAGGCAGGCAGCAACCACTCTTTTCTGCCTCCTGGTCCTGAGGGGTCGGGCAAAGTGAGGCTGTCAATCTTCCCTCTGAAGGGTGCCTGCTGTGCCTCTTTATAAACGGTGGGTGGGCGGGTGATCACACGGTGGTGATGATGACGAATTCTGGAGGGTCAGGCTACCGGCTCTAGCACGTAGCTCTAGGGCAGTTGGATTCCTTAGGTGGTCGCTGGCTTTCCAGGGTCAAGGTCACAGGGTCTTCGCTGACTTTCTCAGAAGTCCTGGGTGTCCCTGTCATTTCCCTGGTGTGAGTTGCAGGCTAGCCCTGGTTGAAGGGGAGTCATGGGGTGGAAGCCAGCTTGGGCTGAGAGCAAGAACAGACAGGTAGGGCCAGCGGTGGTACTAAAGCCTCTTGGTGCCTTCAGTCTGCCCCCAAATGGTCTGGGTGGTGCCGAGCCCTGTCTGACCTTGGACAGGTTACTGTGCTATGCACATCCATCTTCCTGCCCAGACAGAAGTACACATCTTTCCCTCCCCATCCCAGTTCAATGATACCAACAGCATCCTTTAATCCCTCATTAAACATGCAGAACAGGACAGATGACTGGAGGCTTTCTTTAGAGAGCAGAATTGACTGGAGACAGCCTAAGTCCCTGGTGTTTCAAATACACAGAGTTCCTGTCCTTACCCTCTCCACTCCTGCATGTTTGGGTGGTCCTCAGATAATAGTCGTCAACGTGAGACTGGGCAGGCCTTCTTGCCAGGACACCTTGTGGGGAGGATGCAGAGTGGGAACAGGTAAGCCAGGTTGGCCTTTCTGCCCCGCTCATCTTGTGCCAGGAAGGACACACTGACCTTCCCAGCAGCAAATTTGCTCAGTGTCTTAGAAGCAGGTTTATTGGAAACCACTCCAGCCCTTGTGGTCCCGCCCCTGTTGTGGTGTGTGAAGCTCCTTCCAAAGAGCCGCAGAGGGCCATTCTCTGCTCTGTGGACCTGCCAAGTCTCTCCAGATCACGAGGGGAAGCTGGGACAGGCTTGGGGAGGGTTGGTTCCCGGTTTCTAACACCAAGTCCTCCAGTTTGTCCTTCCACCCATTACTGATTCCTGATGTTTGTGCATCTGGGAGGGGCTCAGGCCAATCTGGAGCTCCCTTTCCTCGGTGCACAGGTGACCAGTCCTAGCCCCTCCCAGCAGCCCATGTCATCTTTGGGTCTAAGTCAGTGACTAGAATGTCCTTTTGGGGTCACATTAAGAATATACAGAGATCATGCATGCCGGTGCTAAGAAAATTCCTCCCCCACACTGCTCCTTACAGTGGGCAGTGGGATCATGACAGAGGGATGTCTGTCCATGCTCTGTAGCCTGTGAAGAAAGATAAGCTGCCCTTGCACTTGCCTCCCTCTGCAGCCAGCCAGGGTGTAGCTGTGCAGAGTGAAGCTGTGCAGAGGGTCAGGGGCAGCAGAGTGTCCCCAGTGTGGGCAGCGACCCCAAAAGCGTGGACTGCAGTCAGTAGCTCATCTGCCCTAATACCCATGTTTCACCTTCTCAGGGGAGGTGTCAGACTCAGGCAGGAACCTTCATCATCAGGATGGTATCCATAGAGTCCCAGACAATCCAACACAGAGCACTCCAGAGCACTGCAGGTGAAGGGAGGGGCTGACCCAACCCACACACTTTCCTTTGTCCTCCTGCCTCCCTGGCCACCCCATCCTGGGAGGCTGAGGATTAATTATATGTTGTCTCTGTAAGCAGCCGGCTATAAAAACCTATCTGCAGCCAGTGCCTTCTGCAACAGCCAGACCTGGCTGGATTTATCACCTCTGCCTCCTCCAGACTGTTCAGGGAGGCCAAGGAGCCTCTTGCCTGCTGCATGCCCCCACTGTGACAGAGCTGTGAGCCATGCAAGACACAAGCCACAGAAGGGAATCTGTGTACAGTAGCAGAGTGTTCCTTGGAGTTGATCCCCACAAAAAAGGTGACATTATCTGGGGCTGTGTTTATCCAGGGGTTTTAGATGTTTTAGGAACAGTATCTGATATCTGAGGGTCAGCAGTTCCTGGTCATAACATGGTTTTTTTTTGCGATGGTCTGCAGGGTACCTGGTGCAACTCCACATCAAGGGCTTTAAAGGGAGGAAGACTGTGGTAACAGATGTGATTGACAGGTCTGTGTCCTGAGATGTCCCCAAACAGACTGAGTGGTCAGCATAGGCTCAGTGGAAGGAGGCTCCCACAGGCCAAACTGCCCAGAGGAAGCGTCTCATTTGCCTGAGTGATGGACAGTGCAGGTCAAGGAGGGTTTCCTAGAGGGGTAAATCGAGGCCTTCTGTAGTTAAGCAGGAGGCTGGTGTTAAAGAAGAAAGAGTCCCAAAGTCACAGTGCCTTCTGGATGAGGGGCGGGGCATAGGGTGCGGGGTAAGTGAGGAGCCTGGCGTCATGGAGGGAGGCTGGCAAGGGCCCAGGCTGAGGATGCTGCCACTGCCAAGTGCAGGACTGTCATTTCCAAGTGACAGAGATGGAAGGGAGAGAGTCCCCAGCTCAGAAATGGATGGGCCTGAACTTGAACTCAGACATGACAGGCTTTATAGCCCTGAGGCTCTGGGTGACCTCATTGTGTGAGGGTTGCATCTGGTCACTCACAGGCTTCTGGGGGGCCTCTCACCCTCTATTATTTGCTTGGCAGGTCTGGTGGTATTGCTGACCACAGAAGGCCAGAACCCCCCAAGCTGTCCTGTTGAGCATGTCATCTGGCACTTCCTTCCAGCCCTTGGCTAGCTTAGACAGTGAGACCGGGCCACCTCTTTGTGTCTCTGCGACCCAGATGAAAAACAAGGTAGACATTCAATGCCAAGTAGAGCGGGACTCTGTATTTGGGTTAAAAATGGAAGTGTTGAGAACAGGGGAGGCAAGCCAGTGTCTGTGTGTCCGTGAGGAACTGGGTTTGGATGCTGGCCAGGTGTGTCTGGTCCTGATTCCGTAGACCTCCACTGTTGGTGCGCCTGCTCTCACCCAAAAGATAAGAGCCGATGGCTCCACAGGAACTCAGGCCCAACTCAGGGCATCACAGTCCATGGTCATAGTGGTAGGGCATTGAGTAGCTCACCCTGATTGACAGCTCCACAGATGGGATTCCTACCACACCCAGCAGCTCCCAGTGCTAATTTTGTTGCTCTTGGAAGCCACAGACCTCAAAGATATCTAGGACAGGCGACCGAATAAAAGAGAATTAGGGGAATCCTGGGAACACAAGTCTGGCTTGTGGAGAGTTGAGGGGAAGCCTTGCAGGTAATTCCCTGGGTCTTGAGGCTGTGGGGAGGGCACTTTTCATTCTCCCTTGCCCTGGTGAGTCCCAGCCTCCTCTGCGAGCCTGTACCCCATGCACACCTGGCTAGGTTCTGAAAATTTACCCTCACCAGGTCTGACTTCTTGAGAACATTCTGGCCCTGTGGGGAGCTACTGCTTTCTAGACTCCTCGGGGTGGGGGATGGGAGAGGGTTGGATTGCAGCCTGTGTATTGCCGGGGGCCTGTGTGTGGGAGCTAGAGACCTGTTGAAAGTCACCTGTTGTGATCAGCAGACCTGCGCTCTTGGTGTCTCACGTGCACACTGAGTGGAAGTCATGTGTTCGTCTGGGACAGAGTCCTAGGAGCGGGATAAGGTGGGCCGGAAGTGCGTCTTGGTCCAGGTCTCTGGACAGCTAGCTTCTTAGGTGGGCCGGAGCTCCTGCCGATTCCCCGCTGATGGGTTCAGCAGGGTAAGATGCTGAGTGATACTGACCGGCACTTCTGCAGAGACCTTGCCCTGATTCATGCAGGTGCCCTTCTGCATCCAGTCCCATGGGTAAGGGCCGCTGGCTGTGGTTCCTTTGCTCAGTTGTGGGGAGAGGACACTCAAGAGCAGATGAAAGGGTCTTACATGGTGGCAGTTCTTTTATTTATTTACTTATTTATTTATTTAATAAAGATTTCTGTCTCCTCCCTGCCACTGCCTCCCATTTCCCTCCCCCTCCCCCAATAAAGTCCCCCTCCCTCATCAGCCCGAAGAGCAGTCAGGGTTCCCTGCCCTGTGGGAAGTCCAAGGACCACCCACTTCCTTCCAGGTCTAGTAAGGTGAGCATCCAAACAGCCTAGGCTCCCACAAAGCCAGTACGTGCAGTAGGATCAAAACCCAGTGCCATTGTTCTTGACTTCTCAGCAGTCCTCATTGTCTGCTATGTTCAGCGAGTCCGGTTTTATCCCATGCTTTTTCAGACCCAGGCCAGCTGGCCTTGGTGAGTTCCCGATAGAACATCCCCATTGTCTTGGTGTGTGGGTGCACCCCTCGTGGTCCTGAGTTCCTTGCTCGTGCTCTCTCCTTCTGCTCCTGATTTGGACCTTGGGATTTCAGTCCGGTGCTCCAATGTTGGACTCTGCCTCTGTCTCCTTTCATCGCCTGATGAAGGTTAATATCCAGGAGGATGACTATATGTTTTTCTTTGGGTTCACCTTCTTATTTAGCTTCTCTAGGATCACGAATTATAGGCTCAATGTCTTTTATTTATGGCTAGAAACCAAATATGAGTGAGTACATCCCATGTTCCTCTTTTTGGGTCTGGGTTACCTCATTCAGGATAGTGTTTTCTATTTCTGTCCATTTGCATGCAAAATTCAAGAAGTCATTGTTTTTTACTGCTGAGTAGTACTCTAATATGTATATACTCCATACTTTCTCCATCCATTCTTCCATTGAAGGGCATCTAGGTTGTTTTCCAGGTTCTGGCTATTACAAACAATGCTGCTATGAACATAGTTGAGCATATACTTTTGTTGTATGATAGGGCATCTCTTGGGTATATTCCCAAGAGTGGTATTGCTGGGTCCAGGTGTAGGTTGATCCCGAATTTCCTGAGAAACTGCCATATTGCTTTCCAAAGTGGTTGCACAAGTTTGCATTCCCACCAGCAATGGATGAGTGTACCCCTTTCTCCACAACTTCTCCAGCAAAGGCTATCATTGGTGTTTTTTTATTTTATCCATTCTGACAGGTGTAAGATGGTATCTTAAAGTTGTCTTGATTTGCATTTCCCTGATCGCTAAGGAAGTTGAGCATGATCTTAAGTGTCTTTTGGCCATTTGAACTTCTTCTGTTGAGAATTCTCTGTTCAGCTCAGTGCCCCATTTTATAATTGGGTTGATTAGCCTTTTACAGTTTAGTTTCTTGAGTTCTTTATATATTTTGGAGATCAGACCTTTGTCAGTTGCGGGGTTGGTGAAGATCTTCTCCCAGTCAGTAGGTTGCCTTTTTGTCTTAGTGACAGTGTCCTTTGCTTTACAGAAGCTTCTCAGTCTCAGGAGGTCCCATTTATTCAATGATGCCCTTAATGTCTGTGCTGCTAGGGTTATACGTAGGAAGTGGTCTCCTGTGTCCACTTTCTCTTCTATCAGGTTCAGTGTGTTCAAACTGATATTGAGGTCTTTAATCTATTTGGACTTGAGTTTTGTGCATGGTGATAGATATGGATCGATTTTCATTCTTCTACAGATTGACATCCAGTTTTGCCAGCACAATTTGTTGAAGATGCTCTCTTTTTTCCATTGTATACTTTTAGCTCCTTTATCGAAAATCAGGTGTTCATAGGTTTGTGGGTTAAGGTCCGGGTCTTCTATTCGATTCCATTGGTTGACTTCTCTGTTTTTATAATGTTGGCAGTTCTGATCCTTGGCCCAGGAATTCTCTACTGGAGTCCAGAGTATCGTGTAGTATCAGAGATTTGATAACTGTGTGCTTGGACCCCATCCAGTGGAGAAGAACCATAGACTCTGGGCCTGGAGGAAAGGGGAGGGGGATGGTGTGAGGGGGCACTCAGCAGAGTCTGCCTGAGAACCCAGCTTGAGCTCAGTGGGTACAACTGGCCCTTGGCAGGGTGGGGAGGGCCCAAAGCAGTCTGTTTAGTGGACTAAAGTCAGAACACCTGGGCTGTGGCCTGGCTTGGTTCTGTGACTGTTCAGTACCTTCATATTGTTCAGTGAGAGACTTTGGAGCCCTAATAATGGGTGCGGGGAGGTCCTTCCCAGAAAATGGATGGAAGGGCTTTGCACAAAAGCTCAATAAACATTTCTGCTTTTCCGTAATGACCACAGTTTCTCCCTCACTAGCCTGGCAGAGCTGGGAAGCCTTAGAATGTATAGAAAGCTAGGCAGGGCGGCTGCAGTCCTTAGAATGTATAGAAAGCTAGGCAGGGCGGCTGCAGTCCTTAGAATGTATAGAAAGCTAGGCAGGGTGGCTGCAGTCCTTAGAATGTATAGAAAGCTAGGTAGGGTGGCTGCAGTCCCAGCATGTAGGAGGCTGAGGCAGGAGGACTGGCATGGGTCCCAAGTTACCCTGGGCTATAGAGTTGAGAAAGTGTTTTAAAAATTAAAATAGAAGGAAAGAAAGAAAAGAAAAAAAAAGAGAAGAGAAGGCAGACCTTTCTTAGGCCCCTTTCCGGAAGGTGTGGTTGGGCGCCTGCACTTCTCAGCACACTGGACATTCAGGCAGCTCCACCCTGCACACCAGGGAGGAGTCTGTGGTTCTGAGCTGCAGGCTTTGAGTATTGGGCCCGATGCTAGGTAGAGCCTGAGAATCTGAAACATTTATCGAGGTTTCAGTGTTCCTCAGAAGGAAACCTTGGCAGTGGCCCTGCAAATAGGCCTTACTGGGCCTCATGAGTCCTCTCAGAGAGAAGGATGGGGTTCCATGGTGTGATCGTCAGTTTCCTCTTTTCCATTAAATAATTGCCAAGGAAGCAGTCTCCCATAGATGGGGAGGAATAAAGGGGAGGTCTCTCTGAGGCCTGATACCACCCTTGTCTTTGGGAGCCCAGTAGTGACGGGAGTCCAGTACCTGAGATTGGATCTGGGGCCTGAGTTTCCACAGCGTCCTGGGTGCCAGCAAGTGCTGCCTCCTTCTATTCTGTTCCTCCCAGCTCTTCCTCTGCAGGGAAGAATAGCAGCCATTGCTTCGGGGTTATTTCAAGGGGATCCCCATGGAAACGGAGAGTGGGCGGCTCCTCTCAGCCACAGATAGGGAGTTGGTTGCAGTGGCAGCCTGTCCTACCAGAGGGTATGAAGGACCTACTTTGACAGTGGTGTCTGCAGAGGCCTGAGAGAGGGGGGTGCTCCCTACATTATTCTCTCTCTCTCTCTCTCTCTCTCTCTCTCTCTCTCTCTCTCTCTCGCTCGCTCCCCAGAGATCCCCAAACTGGGCTCCACCTGCCAATCACCTCTTTCTTCAGCCAGTTTGGACTGGGGCTATTGGAGGCTTCCAGTGTTCTCCTGCCTAGAGCTCTTTATTTTGAAGCCTGGGTTCTCTCCAAATCTTTTCCCACCATGGACTGGATAATTCCCAGAACTCCTTTTCTCTTTCCCCGTCCCCCCTTTCTTCTCTATCGGCAGAGAGTTATCTTTATAGTTCATGGCATGCCTCGCCCCAGGAAAGTGCTGCAGAACCTCTGCGAGCCTCACTTCTCCCATCTGACGAATGGGAACCGTGGTGCCTGCCCTGCCCAGCTGGTGTGGCTCAGATCAGCAGTGGAGAGGGAGCTGCTTTGTGGCGGTCTGGATTTCCTCAGCCCTGGGTGGGCAGTGGCAGGTGAAGTCTATGAGGCAGGGAAGCCACCAAGGAATGCAAGATGCAGGGAAGTGCCCTCTAATGGAGCCTAGTAGGATCCCTTCATCCATTTATGAGCAGTGGGCTTCCGGGTTCTAGGTATCTCTGTTGCTTCTGCAGGGCCTGGTGGGGGGAGGAGGGTGGGAGGCCAGATGATGTTGTTGTTCCTAAAACTGAGGAGACTGAGGTCCAGAGAGGTGCTGAGCTCACAGCTTGGCTTCACCCCAGGGTCTTTGAGGATTCCGCCGCCCCCCACCCCCTGCCACTACCCCATGGCCTAGCTGCTGTACTGCCTTGGGGTGGGGCTGGGAGCTGAGGAAGAGAAGGACCTCGAGCATTGCTAAGGCCAGTGATACTTGGTGTTGGGAAACTGTGAGGGAACTGTCTATAGGGGTGGCAAGGAAGCTGGAGGAATGCCTCTGAGTTCTGGGATCTTGGGGTTTTAACTGATGCGTTCTAAATGGCTCCCGAGGGTCAGGTGCTGCTCCGGGTGCTTGGTTGTAAACTTCACTTTCTCTAAGGATCTATACCTTTGTTACTGGCTTTTAAGGACAAGCAAAGTAAAGCACAGAGAGGTTCAGTGCTGTGCCTGGTGGATTTGAACCAGAGCCAGAGGCACATGAGACACCGGTACTTGGGGCCCTGAGACAGGTGCTAGTTTAATCATCTAAACCAGGAGACAATACCCAGTGTAAGCTTCGAAACCAGGAGACAATACCCGTAGATTGAGGACATACAGCGATAGGGCCCAGAAATCCTCCTAGTCCTGGGTCCTGAGGGGTGAAAGGCAGAGAGACACAGAGCCCCTGTTTCATGGAATGAGGTTGTTGAGAGCTGGTGTTAAGTCTTGGACTTTGTAGCAATCATCAGTTTGTTTATGAAGTGGTACCTGTGTGGCAGATGGGCCGTTGCTGTCACCATTCTGAGGGTTTGATTAGCAGGTAGCAGGCTGAAACCCCATGATATGCCAACCTTAGTTCTTGACCTCCCTTGTAGAGTTTCCAGTTGGAGGAATTGAGTGCGTGGTTGCTAATACATGTATGTATGCAAGTGCTTCCGGCAGGTTCTGTCTTACCCACAACTATCTGGAACATTCTTAGCTATGGCTGTGGGATGATCAGGAGTCATGCCAGAGAGGTATAGAGAGGGATTTGTAATGGACTGGGCCATGGATGTGAGGATGTCCCCAGAAGTGACCTTTGAGGACTGTATCTTTGTTTAGGGCATGGTTCCCATCTACCAGCGTAGTTACAGCGAAATTTGTGTACACTGTGGATAGCAAGCAAGCCCGTTGCAAAGTGTGTGTGCTGGGAGAAGGGAGAGCTCTGCCTTCCCCTCATACACAGCTTCCCACAGTGTAAAGAAATGGGGAAACTAAGGTGGGCTTTGCAGCTTTGAAATGCAGAGGCCTTGTCCTTGGCATAGCAGGATACAGGAAAGGTGCAGCATCTGGGTCTGTGCAGGATGCTTGAGAGTACCCAGGGAAGCCATGTGACCTCCCTAAGTGCCAGTCTCTTGGCTTTCTAACCAATGGAGTCAAACGCTCAGATGTTTTGCTCGGAAGACTTGACTGCACAGGTGGGCGGGTCTGTTCCCTCGGATCCCCACCCTCCTGTCGTGAGCCTCACCCTCCTGTGGAGATCACCTCTGGCTTAGGGTCCTGCTCACTTCCCTAACCAGTCTTTGGACCAGCCTGGGGTCCTAGACACTGCTGTTGGCAGAGGGCTGCAAGCAGTAAGTGCGTGACCAGGGTGCGTCCCCATGGTTGCTGCCTCTCGGCTGCGTGGGCTGAGTGAAGCGGCCCACTAAGCTGCACCAAGAGCCATCTGTTTGCAGCCCGTGGACCAGATGGTCTGTTAGGACTCCTGGGGGCAGGGTGGGGAGGGAAGACATTTGCCAAATACCCAGCATCTTTGAGAGCCTCATCACAGCCCACACTTAAACAGACCAGGAATGGAAGGCCTAGAACGGTTCAACTACAGGTGAAGGTCATGTAGCTAGGAGGTGGCAGAGGTGACATCCGAACCTAGGGCTTTCTGACTTCCTGGGCCCCTGAGGGCTGTGACCTCAGTCCCAGTGTGTCCCTGGACCTTGTCTCGAAGTCCAGACTGTACCCAGTTTTATTGTGGTCAGACAGACAGGAAGACTGGGTCTGTCGCGGCTCTGTGTGTATCCTAAAGCACCCTTTACCTCTCTTTGGCTTTTTGAGACAGACTTTCTCTGTGTAGCTTTGGAGCCTGTCCTGGAACTCGCTCTGTAGACAAGGCTGGTCTTGAACTCACAGAGATCTGCCTGCCTCTGCCTTCCAAGTACAAGAATTAAAGATGTGTGTCATCACCACCCGGCTCCTTTGCCTCTTAAAAAGCAATACAAAACCTCTCCAAATAAATTTGGGGGAAGGGAGAAGTTTACTCAACATCATTGAAGAGGCAGACTGCCAGGAAGGCAGGCGAGAGGCTTGTGATCGGGTACGGGAGTGTGGAAGAGTAAAAAGAAGAGTTGGGGAGAAGGAAGAGAGCAGGGGGAGGCAGGAAGGGAGAGGCTTCGGGAGGTGAGAAACTGGGGTTCTCTACGGGGTCCCGCTTTCAAGGATACTGAGGGGTGGGGAACAAGGGTCAAGTGCACCATGTGTCATAGAGCAGGTTGTGAGCTTTTAGAGCCTGCATCTCCTCGCTGTGACGGGAGACCACAGTCACGGCGCCTCTCTTGGGTGGATGCTCTAGACCTCCATACAGAGCACAGCCTCCCAGGAGATTCGGCTGCTCCATCCTGAGCTAGTGAGCACCAAGGCTCTGGAATCAGGATGCTTCCACCCCAAGCCCCACAGCTCTCAGTCCTGTGCCACAGTGAAGTTGCCTAACTTCTCTGTGCCCACTCTCTTTCTCTGTAGGATGAAGGTCGTAGAATTGTCCCTCCATGCTAGGCCTGCTGGGAGAGTAACCTTCAGCACACAGCCGCCAGTTTCTCGTGGTGTCTTCATAGTCACCAAGGTCTCTGCCATCATCATCATCGTCTCCTCTTTCCAGCCTACTAGGCCATGCTTTGTGGTACACAGTAGGGCCTGAAACCATTTGGATTAAGCTGAGCCTGTGGCCCTCTGTGGTGATGGATTGGTGACCCCAGAGCCGAAGCCGTTCCCTAAGGGCAGATCCCTTTCCCTTTCCACAGGGTTCTGCCATTTTCAAATAGGCTGTTGGGAAGCCATGTGTCCTTTGCTTCGGGTAGGCACGATGATGCCTCCCAGCCCCAAGCAGGAGGGCCGTCTGCAGCCTGTGGGTGGGGAGGCCTTCTGCTGGGGGCAGATGGCTGGAGTATAGTCCAAGTGCTGGAAACAGGGGCAGGAGGTGGCGTGTGAGACACAGTTTAGTAGCCTCCTTGAAGAGCAGGGTCCCCAAGCTATTGGTAGTCTCTGAGTCACGTCAGAATGTGGCAGGCATGGCTGGGTGGTATAGGGACAGTGTGACCACCGCAGGCTGGTCACTATGACTCACTGCCTCCTCTTCTCCCTTCCTCTCTCCTCTCCTGTTCTCTTTTTTCCCTTTCTGTCTTCTTCTGTCCTCTGCTGTCCTAATCTGTCCTCCCTACTCCTCCACACTCAGGCTCAAACTAGATTTGTTCTGTCTGTCCAGTAGTCAGTTGCTTCCCTTGTAGCCTATGAGAGGTGCACAGGCAGGAAGAAAGCTTTGGTAGCTGAGAGCTGCCAGGCACCAGGCAGTTCTTTCTTTTTTAAAACTTACTTATTTTTATTGTATGTGCATTGGTGTTTTGCCTGCAAGTATGTGTGTATGAGGGCTTTGAATTTTGTACAGCAGGAGTTACAGACAGTTGTGAGCTGCCGTGTGGGTGCCAGGAATTGAACCCAGGTCTTCTAGAAGAGCAGTCAGTGTTCTTAACTACTGAACCAGCTCTTCAGCCCCAAGACATCTGTTTCTGATGCCAGCAGTACCAGGAGGAGCTGTAACTGTGTTGCAGAGGGAGGCTGGGTGGTTCCTACCTAGACATACAAGTGAGTCAGAGTGAGACCTTGCCTGTGCATAGTAGTCTCCAACTCCCCACCCCTTCTCACAGTTCTGCACATTTTAAAAATCCCTTTTGATCCTCACTGGGACAATATTAAGGGAGCAGAGAGAAAGAGGCTTGGGGTGCAGACTGGAGGTCTGGATACAGGTAGCTGCAGAGTCCTGGGTATGCTGAGCAAAGGTGATGGGGTGCTGTTAGCCAGGTGGTACCCCAGGGAGGGTAACAGCATGAGCGGAGGTGCAGGGAAGCAAGAGAGCAGGTGTGTGGGGATGAACAGGTGAGGCTGCAAGCACCGCTGGAGTGGTGCAGGCTTGGAGCAGGCAGAGGGTGTAGATCTGTGCTGCGGAGATCAGTGGGTGGAAAGGGTGGAGTCTGCTAGGGCTTTGAACTGAGAAGCAAGAGATGGGGGCTAGGTGGAGAAAGCCTCTGGCTGCAGTGTAAGGAAGGACTCAGGGAAGAAACAGGTCATGTCTCTAGCTGATGTCATTAGCACTGCGCAGATCCCCTTTGGGTCCCATTGCTGCTTTCTCTTCCAGAGCCTGTACCGGTCACCTTGCAGGAGTCTGACCTTGGGCTGTTGGAGCCCACCCTGGCTGTGTACTCAATAGCTATGAATCCTGGGAGTTCATATCCTCTGGCTGGCTTCCAGCAACAGTGGGAATACAGCCCAGGTCCCAGGATCCTGCCTAGGTTTCTCTGAGATGCTCCTGGGACTTGTTGCAGTTACTCTGCTTGGCTGTCTTCTTGCTCTGGTTCCATTTCTCCACAGCTCTTCTGGTTTCTGAGTCTGCTGCAGGGGAGCCCAACCCAGATGCTGGGGAAGATATGGCCAGGTCTAGGAATAGGAACTATGGAGTACAGACTCAGGGGAATGAGGCGGACAGTTGGGGATGTATGGCCCCTGCCTGGGTATCAGCATCACCTGGGTGTTTGGTTTCCGCACAATGTTACAGAACTAACATGCTATGTCAGTCTGTTCCACTGCTGAGAGGTCCTGAACTGCCATTGTTGGGAAGCAGTGCCTTAGTGAGCCTCTTCTGAGCCCCCACAATCACCCTACAGATGGTTGGCCATTAGGAAGATTTGGATTTTCACTTTCTTTTTCTTCCATGTCCTGGGAAATGGTGCAGACTTGCTGGGGTGCTTTGGTATAACGCCCTAAAGATAAACGCTCTGTTTGGATGACTTTATGGGTGAGGCCCCATGGGACATCTGCCCACCTGTCCTGTCCTGCATCTTGTTTTATGGGCCCCAGAGATACATAGGTCTTTTAGTTCATTATGGATGTCCTAACTTGGGCTGGGAAATGGCAATCAGGAGGTTTTTTTTTTTTTTTGGTTTGGGAGACTGGAAATCTGGGATTGAGAGCCAGTGCCTGGAGAGGACTCATGTGCTGTACCATCTCACAGCTGAAGGCAAAAGGACTTGAGGGGCCAAGCTTTAACAGCAAGCCCATTCTCGTAAACTCAGCCCGATGGTGACATTAATCTGTCTCTGATGACTAAGTCTTTGGGCCAGTTGCTTCCTACCACTGTTTCACAGGGGGTTAAGTTTCCCCTGAGCAAACTTGAACTGGCTGTTGCGGGGACGTAACTTCAGGGGACAAGACAATGGACCATACCTTGGTGTGGTGGCAGAGCTAGAAGGCAGGGAAGAGAGGAGGACACCAGGATGCTTTCTGGGAACTGGGCTTGAGCTGGGCAACAGAGGTTAGTGATTTTTCCACACAGGAAGGGGATAGGGAGAGGGCAGTGGGGGGAGGGTGGACCGTATGTGAGTTGGTGTCTTAGGTGCAGAAGTTCCCAAAGGCAAGGTGTGGTTTAAGTGCAAGCTGAGATGGGCTGTGGGCATGGGTTTGGCTAGCCAGGACTCCAGGAAATCCCCTCAAGGCTTTTGGACTCCAACCTTAGGGGACGCTCTCCACCTGGGTCTAGGAGAGTTAGCTCAGTTGGTAGAGTGCTTGCCTCCCATTTGTAGGGCCCTGAACCAGACCCTCAGCACTGTGTAAACTAGGCATAATAGAGCATATCTGTAATTCCAGCACTTAGCAGGTGGAGGCAGGAGGATAAGAAGTTCAAGGTCATCTTTGGACAGGCCGGGATATAAGAGAGTCTATTTTGTAAAATCAAAAATAAAACCTACCAGAATATGATGTCACATTTCCAGGTTAGGAAGATCTCTCCAGACATAGGGGTGAGGAGAGGGATGTGTTGATGGGTCCCAGGCTGAAGCCTCTCACCAGCCCAGATCATTTTCCCTACCTCAGGAGAACATCAGAGGCACGGTCCTTCTGTTCTGTTTCTCTGGGATGAGAACGAGCTTCTGAGCCTTGCTGGGGTTACACTTCCAATTTTCGTTCAATCTGTGGCTCATTTAGAGCACTAGGAAATAAAATCACAACCGTTCAAATGGAGCACCATGAATCAGTGCACCAGCTGCAAAGCCAGCCAGGTCGACTTGTGTGCACATGGTGCGTTGATGATGGCTCTAACTTTGTCTTCGCGAGCCTCGGAGTGCAGGAATTAGTCTTTTCTGCTGATCTTAGCAGAGAAGCACCAACACGTCGGGCGAAGCACATTTCTCTGAACCGCTTTTGCCGTTATGTAAAACTGTCTCTTCTGCCTGCATCTTGCAGGGAGAAATGTTCTGTGACTGCATTCTGGCCTTTCTAGAAATGGGCATTGCAAAATAGCAACATGTGGCATTTCTTGGGCTCTTTCCACATCTCTGTGTGCAGTTCTGGAAGGAGAGAATTCTTTGTCTACATGGATTCTGCCCAGCATGCCAGGAGGTCCTTTGACCCACCTGAACTCATAACTAACTAGCCTTTCTCTGTGTGCCTTCACCGTCACGATTCTTACTCCTAAACACTAGTCAGCCAAGAGCCACCAGTATACCATGTATATATTAGTCACCTTCTGTTTTCTTGGTACGTGGCCCTCTCCAATTAAGGGAAAACAAGCGTACAAATGGAAGCAGCAAAAGATCATTTGGGTATCTCTCTAAACAGCTGCGGGTCTTGTCTGTAACCAGGCACTGGCTTTCCCGAGCTCACAAGCAATTGGCCTGGGGACCAAGGCGCAACTAAGGTTGGCTTAGAGCCCTGGAAGCCTATACCGTATTTCACCTGACAGGGACAAAAGCATGAATCCTTTGGAGATCTGGCACAGTTTATAAAAGGCTGTTTAATTCCCAATAAGGAGATGGGGCAGTAATTAGAGAGTTTAATCTTGAGGGAAGAAAGGCAGCTAGATGGAAGGGGCTGCTGAGTAAGGGATGGCATTTGTTGTAAGCTTTACCCTGGACTGCTGCAAGACAGGGGCAGCTTCCAAAAAACTGGGATTCAACCCAACCTTCACTCGGTACTGATCGCATCCCCCATCCACCAATCACGTGATCAGACTGTTTTGCAGAAGTCGGCCTTGTAGGGTCACTAGTAATGGCAGAAGGACTGTGACCTCCTCTTCAGACCACTGTGACTCAGGTGTGCTTCTGAAGTTGCTGGCAGGCATAAGAACGGGGGGGGGGGGTATTATGAAGGTGGGCCTTGCAGCACCCTGTCTGGCATGGTCTGTGTCACTCCTGTTACCTTGAGTAGGGAGGCTGGAGAAGCAAAGAGTCATTGAGAGTCGCTTGGTGCACTCATCAATATCACAGAGGGAAATGTCAAAGGAGCCCAGGCCTGCAGCCCCGTGCATCTCCATTCCATCTCCAGGGAGTCAGGGAACTAGAGAGGCTCTGCCAGCCGTGGGCTCTGCTGAACATGCTTGGCAGAGAGACCGACCTAAATTGACGCAAGGCTATTTATGGTCTTTGTTTCTCGCAGGAGTGTGAATTGTCGTATGTTTGATGCTTGAGTTCTGTCCCAGATCTCCTGGGGCTGATGGATCCAGCGGGTAGTCACATACTGTATTACTACTTTCTCCCATCTGGAACATTCTCTGCTCTGAAATGCTGGGTCTGGCCCAAGGGCTGTGGGGCTCTCCACCTGACCCTGGACTCTCTATGGAACCGGAACACGAGAGCTGCTTCACTATCCCTACAGGGAGTTGGGAGGGTTGGTAGCTTAATGCCCAGCTCCTGGGGCAACAGCTGGTGCAGAAGAGCAGAGGCTCCTGTCTTGCCTTGGCCTGGGTGAGGCCCACTTGTCCATGGAGACCTCCTGCAGGGCAGGACATGCTACTCCTACAGAGCATCCTCTCCCTGGGCTTCTCTGGGCACTTTCCTTATTAATCACTTGCACCCTGATCCTTGTCTTGGGGCCTGTTCTGGGGGCTCCAGTGGAATACCTCTTCCTAAAGCTCTCCAGCCTGCCTCGGACACATGTTCCAGACTCTCCATGAATCTCTTCCCAGACCCTCAGGGTTACAGGGTATGTGGGACTGAATTCCAGTTCACTAGGTGGTTGAGGACCTAACCCTGAGCTCTCTGGAGTTCTGGTCCTTGCTTTGGCACTCCATCTAGTTCTTCACTCTCAGAGGTATGGTTCTGCTACCAGCAGTTGGCACTTGGCTCACTTGAGCTCCTGTGTGCTGTGTTTGGTATGAGCCAATAGGTAAGGTGGGTCTGTGGGTGGTCATGTAATCAGCAGGGCAGGAATATACACACATACATACATACATATATACACATGTGCAAACACACACATATACACATTTATACACATATGCAAGTACACACATACACACATATATACATATGTGTAAGCACACACGCATGTGCAAGTATATACACATATATACATATGTGCAAGTACACACATATACACACATATACATATATGCAAGTACACACATACACACATATATACATATGTGTAAGCACATACTTATGCAAGTATATACACATATATACATATGTGCAAGTACACACATATACACACATATACATATATGCAAGTACACACATACACACATATACATATGTGTAAGCACACACACATGTGCAAGTATATATACATATATACATATGTGCAAGCACACACACATATACAGCACACACACACACACACACACACACACACACACACACACACACACTGGAAGCCAGTGGGTGCTGAAGTTTAGAGCCTTGTCCTGGCCACGTTGTACTGCTCTTGTCAGCGGTCTTTCTCCAGGCTTTATGCTCAAGCCAGGCAGTCCTTTGAGCTCACAAACAGCCACCTCTGTCATCTGACCCCCATGTACGTTCCCCCAAGGCCTTGTTTCTTAAAGTGGGTGGACAGTGGACATCAGAGCACTTCAGGACCATGGGAAATCTCCTCAACCTCTGCTGCACTTTATGAGGGAGCAAGCAAGATCACTTATCTCTAAAATCATTATTTGTGGAAAGCAGGAGCCAGCGGCTCCCGGACTTGGCTTGATTTCTCTAAGTAGGCATGTCAACTCATCAGCTCTGAGTGAGCTGGCAACAGGCCACTATTGTCCCAGCCTGTCTGGGGCCGGCTGTCTTTTCTGAGGGTCAGCACAACGAAGAGGGACATCTGGCCCTGGGTCTTCCTTTCTTCATGTAGAGGGGAGATTCTGAGGACCAGTTCTCCCCAGTGTCTGGGGACAGGAGTGTCACATAAAGAGGCACTACTTTTTTGAGCCTTTGACTCTCATTTGGCCCTTCCTTGGTTCAAGGATCTCAGTGGAGCAGAACTTTCTCCATGTCCCCAGGTGAGTGGCTCCCATACTTGCTGGTGCTGCCTGGCCCACCTGGCTCTTTTGGATACTGAAGAAGCCTCCCCTATCCAGGCTTGACTGCCCATTCCAGGCAGGGTGAGGTCATGATCTGTCCTAGGGTGTGATCCACAGCCGAGTCTGCTGACCCAAAGCGGACCACTGTGGATGGTCCTCTGCTGAGGCCCTGGTGTGTTTTTGATGAATTGGCACTGGCCAAAGAATCGGGGCTGCTCTGCTAATCTCTGGGGGTGGGGATATCAGCATACTCCCATGCATCTCTGTTCTTCTCCAGTGAATTATTTGAAAGACATTAAGTATCAGTTTTTAACATAGGCTTTCATCCTTGCCTTGCAAAACCATCCATTGTCCTTCCAAATGTGTGCCCTCTCCCTTCTGTCCCTTGTCCTAAGTCAGTTCACTATATTTTTCCTTCTGCTATCTCCTTCTAGGGGGCCTCCTTGGTGCTTCAAGCCCTCTTGAACGTCTCCTCAGCTTCAGCCTGGGCCCCTAGCATCCTAACAATTACTGCAGTGGTCTCCTCCCCAGAGGCCTGTGCCTCGGTACATTGGACTGTAGTTTCTTGCTGTATTTCCTGCTGACCACCCAGGCAGGACCTGGGGCTGTGCAGGTGCTCTGCAGCTCCTCTGTACCTGCCGGGGAGGAGGCAGAGCATCTCCTGGGATGTTCTCGGAGTGAGTAACAATAAAGCCTATCAAATACCCAGCAAGTGGAAATGACTAGGTGCTTGGTGGATGCCAGTTGTTGAAGGTGTGACATCTATTGGGATCCCACTGTGTATGTTGAACTTTACACATTATTACCATATATAAATCACACACACACACACACACACACACACACACACCCTATGTTAAAGTCTTAGTCTCCCAGGATCTCAGAATGTAACTGGTTAGAAACAGGTTCTTAAAGAGGAGCAATCACAGAGAAATGAGGTCCCTACGATGAGTCCTGTTCTGGCTGGCAGCTTTCCTTCCATGTCCAGATCAGGACCCAGACACTGAGGGAACTCCAAGTGTGGACACACAGAGAAGGAACCATCTGCAAGCCTAGGACAGTGGCCTTGCAGAAGCCCCAGAAACTGGCTTGCTAATACCTTGAGCTCAGCTCCCAGCCTCATCAGTAGAAGACAGGTGTCTGCCTTATTTGGTTAGAGCTGCTCCGGAGAGCCTCAATCTGGAAGACTTCTCCCATCTTTAAGAAGTGGGGGTTCAGCTCAATGTGGTGGCACAGATCTATAATCCCAGCACTTGAGAAACAGAGGCAGGAGGATCAGTTCCAGGCCAGCTCCTGCTACATAACCAGTTCAAGATAACCTGGGGCTATCGGAGACTGTCTCAAAGAAAGAAGGGAAGATGCGGAGGTACAGTCCTCAGCTGTGCACCCTTCCCCTTCCCTCTCAGCTCCCACTGAGGTCAGCCTGTTAGCTTGGTGCCATATGACCCACCTACCAGTGACCAAGTAGAGCCAGGTCTGGGGATGTGGCAGTCATGGTTGCCTCTGACTGCTATCAGAACACCTGGTGTGAAGGGTCTGGAGCTGTTCGTCATGTACCCATAAATACTCCATACCTAGGTACCATTAGGGTGATTTGAGCAGCCAGAAGCAGGGATGCACCCTGGCTCCATCTGGGACTCGTAGACTCAGGGGAGGGCTGGAAAAGCAGTCTGTGAAAATGGCAGCCTGGAAGCCCCAGAGCAGGAGGTCCATGGCTGTTCCAGCAGCACAGACATGATATCTAGCGTTATTGCTCTGGGGACTATGTTTCCGGCTGATGAGTTTTGAGGTACACGCTCAAGCTGTACTAGTGGGCACTTTTGAAAGGTATATGGACTCAACTCCACCCTTTTCTTCAGTGTTTCCTGCAGCAGGCTAGTGAGCAGGTCATAAGAAGTCCTAGAGGGGCATCCCAAGCACACAAGAGCTCCACAGAGGACAATTCCTTTTCTAGATTTAAGCATATCAGATGGAGAGGCAGACAGAGAAGCTGGGAGGGGAGCTGCTTGGACCCTAAGGCTGGGGCAGGGCTGATGTTCGGCAGAAAAAGTGTCTCTGTCTCTTTAGAACGAGAAGCCTACAAGGCTCTGAGCGCCATCTCTGAACCCTGTGTAAGCTGCTGGCAGCTGGCCCCACAGCAGACGGGATGATGCTGGTGGGCCACACACAGCAGAGGTTTTATTCCCACCTGCATCGCCACTGGGTCAGACTGGTACAAGGATACACTGGCAGTGGGACTTGGCAAGAGACAAGTCGTTTGTCACGGCTGCATGCCAGCCTGCAGGTCGCCCTACAACCTGTCCTTGGGAAGTCTTGCTCACCTGTCATTTGGAGTAGTGTGTGTGTGTGTGTGTGTGTGTGTGTGTAAGGGGAGTGGACGAAAGGAGGGGGAGGTGTCTACATCCTGAGAACACAGTCCTGCAGAGGAGACAGAAATCGGAGGTTCAGAGTAGAATGTGTTCCATATTACAGATCTTCTCCAGATTCCCAAGGATGGGACTTTATTTGCGATGGCTTCCTAGTGATGTTGCCAGTTAGAATGAGGCTACAGTGGGTTAGATGGACCCTATGGTTGGGATCCCTATGAAAGGAGGGGAGGAGAGAAAAAGGATAGAGACGAGAAGGTATGTGAGCACAGAGGCAGAGGTTAGAGCAAAGCATCTACAACAGAATTGCTCCACTCAACAAGCTTTGAGAAAGCCTGGAACCACCCGCATGTCCAGAGGGACTGCCCTGTGCCACCCTGCTTCTCTTTCCCCAGAGCTGGAGGAGAATTGGTTACTGCTGTGTTGAGACAATGGACTTCTGTCCCCTGCCACAGGCTGGTGATGTGCAGACCTGCCTGCCCATCCCAGCTGACCCTGGTCTCCCAGCTGCAGGTTGAGGCTTGTCCTGAGCCGCGATCATGCCGCTGTGTCTGTAAAGGGCTGGGTGACTCGGAGCCCGAGTTCCTTGGGTGTACTTTTCTGTTTTGCTGTTCCACAACCCTTTCAAAAAGTACTCTCTGCTCTTGAGCCACACCTGTGCGGTGCAGTTTGCCATCCCGGATTAGAGTCATGAATTCAGACTTTCCTCATATGCATAGCCTGTTAGCAAGGTGACTTGGCCAGACTCCACCATGAGGGTGGAGTGAAGTGTGGATGGGGTGTCCTTGGTATCCCTGTTCATCCCGGGTCTGATGCTCAGTGGGAGGCATGAGAACAGTGACTCTAGGGTGTGGCCATAGATGTGGGTCCTCAGAGCCTCTGTGGGCCTCAGCAGGTGAACGTGTTTACTAAGAACCAGAACAGGAGCATCCAGAGGGAGCTGGGCCAGGCAGGCAACACATCAGTGGCTTTCCCTTGGGATTCAGGGAGCCTGGTTCAGTCTCAGCATGAGGCAAGAAGAGGGTGGTTCCTTGGAGAAGGCAGAGCATGGTCACCCCAGGGAAAAGCAATAGGTCCCTTGGCCGCTTGTGCTCAGTGGAAGATTTCCAAACCCAAGGTCATGGAACTGGAGGTAATGACTTCAGGCGCTATGCTATCCAGCCATAGCGAGCCTGCGCTCTGTAACACGAAAGCTAGGCTACCTGTCCTTCTATCATTACTACCCCTCCCCGCTCCTCAACTCCATCAGCAGGGTCTACCAGAATTCTGGGAAATGGCTCTCTTCACTTAGAAGAACTAGAGGAGCCTAGTCTCGCCCTTGTCACCATGTTATTGCTGTTCCTTAGTACTTGGCCTGGGCATGGTGGCCGTGGGGGCCCCCTGAGACCCATTAGCCCCGCTGGTATGGTACATCCACCCTGTGCTGGGTGCCGGCAGTGGGAGGGGCAGAGCAGAGTGACTTCCAAGAGGAGGGTGATGGATCGCCTTACCAATGTCTTTGTAAAAAGAAAAATCACTCCTAGGAGAATGTGGGTAAGAGAAAGAGGCAAAAGAGCCCTCCCAGGGCCAGGTATGGGCATCTGGAAGGAGATGTGGGGAGGCTCAGAAATAGCTGCAGGGCAGCTTCAGGGGTAGTAAAGGGGCTTTGAGAGAGACCTCTGCTCGAGTCCCAGCTCCCATGTTTGGTCTCTGTGATTTGACTCAGTCATATGACTTCTCTGAGCCTTGAGTTCCTTATCTGCAGTGTGGGGGAGGGGCCCTAGAAAGTCGTTTATATAATGCATCTACTCCAAGCAAGAGCACACAGGGATCATCATGTCAGTACTGTCCATGCTGAGGAGAGGAGTGTTCCTTGCCCAGCCCTCCAACTGGCTGAGGGGCGGGAGTAGTGGAGGAGGGGTTTGTTTGTAATATGGTCATCTGGATCCTAGGCATGTTGTTTAGATTGCTGGTGGCAGATCAAAGAGATGTGTGGTGAGAAGAAATGGCTAGAAATTTAGGACAAGAAACTGGTGTTGGGGGTCTCCATCACTCATATGGATAGAGACATGAGTTGAATGCTCTGTCTAGTCCTGGTTGGCAGGGCTGGACCAGTTAGGGAATCTTATAGTATAGAGGCTTGTGGAGAGTTGTTTAAACCCCCAGAGAGGTCTTTAAATGGGTAAGCTGTGGAAATGGTAGTAGCGTGTAGTGGCATTTCATTTGTGTTTTAGTAAATAAAGCTTGCCTGAAGAGCAGGGAGTTAAACAGCCCCACTGGTCAGCCTTACAGACCAGGCAGTGGTAACACACACTTTTAATCCCAGTAGTCACACTAGTTGCCATAGAAAACAAGCAGTGCATGCCTTTTATCCCAGCTCTAGAGAGATTATAAAACAGGAGAAGGCAGCTCTCAGACATAGTCTCATTCTGAGATTCCTGGAGGCAGGATTGCCATTTTGGACTGAGGTGGAGGTAAGAGCCAGTGGCTGGCTGCTTTGCTTTTCAGACCTTCAGGTTGAACCCCAGTTTCTTTCTCTGAGTTTTTATTAATTGTGCTTCAGTTGCCTAAGGTAGAAAGTTTCTTTGTTAGCTTCATTGGAGTACTCAACATTTGAGCACACTTCCACACACATACATTAACACACACACACATGCACACATGCACGCACATACACACGCAAGTGTGAGATCTATATTAATGCCCAGCACATCACTCAGTAGATCTGGACCATTTTCATCTGGTAGATGGCGTTGCCTTGGCGCTGCCTTGGCACTGCCTGTGGAGCTCCAGAGGCATGCTGGTCCTAATCATAACCAAGAACTCATGGGAGAATAGGGAGAGGCTGTAGGTGACCTTGGTGTGCTAACAAGGTTGCTGTCTCACATTGTCAGCCTGGGGGCAAGCTAGAAGGCCAGAGTTATGGTCACACTGCTTCCTCGGCCCTTAGCATCTCCATCTGCCCACAGAAGGGCTGCTGGGGTACCTATATATAATAGACACAGGTCTTGGCTTGTTAGTGGAATCTGGTAGCACTCTTGCTGCCTAAGAGGCTGAAGGGAAAACTCTGATGGTCACTCCAGGAACACGCTCTCACACTTACCATGCATACACACCTGACACACGCAATCTCAGGCTGAGGTGAATGTGTATGAGGCACCAATGATGTACCTGGCAGCTCAAGGAAGGAAGGGTTTATTTGGGCTCTTAGGGTACAGTCCACTGTGTCTGGGAAGGCATGGTGGCAGGACCTTGATGTAGCTCACCTAGCATCCACAGCCAGGGAGCGGAGGGAGAGATGAGTGCTGGTGCCCAGCTCACTTTCTCCTTTCAGTCCAGGCCCCCACCCCCTGGGATGCATTTCCTGGTCTTGCTCCAGGGTAGGTGTTCCTGGAGTTAAACCTTCCTGGAGACACCCTCCCAGGCATACTCAGAGGTGTGTCTCCTAAGTGATTCCAAATCCTGTCAAGTTGACAATGAAGCCATCACACCGCCCCAGAGCTCCACCACGGAATGCCATTGACCATGAGTTTAGGGATTAAATTTCTAACACAGAACCTTTTGGGAGACACATGCAAGCCACACCACAGTGCAGCAAACACTTCAGAAGATCAGCAGACAATGAAGGGAGGGACAGCAGATGGTGTCACTCCGCAGCCTCTCACCAGCTCCGGTAGTCACCCCTGTACTCCAGAGCTGACCTCGTGGTCCTAGGGGGTCAGGACTGCAGTAGCAAACAGTGAGAAAGCCGAGGCTGGAGACCTGGGCACACCCCTTCCTGGCTGGGTGACTGCAGGCATGCTGCTGATCCTCTCGGATGCCATTGCAAGAGTAGCAAATACAAAATGGATTTGGTTCATAAGTACATCAGGATGGCTTCACACTTCTGAAGGGGTGACATCCTCTTACTCACTGAGATGTGACCGGGTAGAGCTGTGGCTCACTGATTCTGTCCAGTTCTCACCACCATGTACTCAGCTGTGTTTGTTCCACAGGGCAGACCATCCAGAGTGACCTGTAAGGCCCAATATCACACTCTGCTCTTTCCCTTCATTGACTTTGGCAACAGGTGTGCCTCTCTGAACAGCCCCCCCAGAGTATCATTCCAAGACTACCTCTATATAAATCTGAGCTCAAAGCCCATCCCCCACTAGCTGTGGGCATAGAGACCCCTGCCATGCCAGCGTCTAGAGCATATCCAAATGTTCACCCCTTGCCCTGCTCCCCCATCAGGCACGGGGAGTCTGCTCCATGAGTGGTGGGCGATGGGGGCAAAACCAGAGCAGAGGGCTAATTAAATCCCGAGGTAAAGCTTTGTAGAACACGGGATGCCTCATTAGGCCCTGAGTGAACAAGCATGCACGCCTGCCCAGCCCCTGAGCGCCCGTGAGCTCATGTAATTACAGCTCAGTCTCAGCCTCATTAGCTCCGTGCCCAGGGAGAGCTTGGCCTGGGGGGCTTCATGAACCCACTGGAATCTGCTTCAAGGTGGGCATGGCCTGCCTGCTGGGCTGTGTGGAGTTTAGCCCAGTGAGATTAAGGGCATATGGGGACTGTCAGGTAGATTCGACACTGGCGTGGCTCCCGGCTTGTATCCACTTCCTTTGAAGTCTCTGTAAACCCTCACACCAGGCAAGTCCTCAGGTGGCAGTGAAACTGGAACTTTCATTCAACAGACACAAGACAGACAGGCGGATGGGATCTGAGGAAGGGGACCAGGGCAGCAAGGACTTGGGAGATGAGGGTCCCAGAGTGGGGAGACAGCATGCTCATGGAGGCCAGAGACCTGACTCCTACTTGTTTCCACCCTGTTCTATCCATGGGGTGAATCTTGGGGTGCCTCACCTCGTGTCCCACTCAGTAGCAACCTCTGGCCCGCCAGTGATCACTCTTGGCTACAATCGCCCCATTTCTTTATGTTGGCAATGTTATTTTTTTATTCTCTAGGGAGACCCTCCCTACCTGACCACAACTCACATTCAAATTCCTGGAAGAGAAACAGGATTGATTTAGATCTCTGGGAAGCCTGGTGACTGGCTGTTTGTAGAAGGATATGACTACCTCTTGATTCAATCATCTGAAGGCAGCGTGGGAGTGGCCAGTGCGAAGCTATGTCCAGGCTGAGCTGACCTCCTGGCAGAAACAGCAGGAAGAAATTGTTTATGGCTCTTTGCATGTCGGCCTCCTTTTGGAGTCTCTTTCGTCTGAACAATGGATATGTGTGTGTAAACTAATCCGAGGTCACATAGCACTTAATTTAAATCCCCTGTGCTGGGCTTATCAATTTCCAGCAGCCTGTGTGAGTGCGCTAGGCAGTGGGAATGCACTGAGACCACATATGGAATTGAAGATCTAGCAGTCCCTGGGCATGGTGGCTCATGCCCCAAATCCCAGCATTCGGGAGGCAGAGGCAGGAAGGTCGCCTCTAGTTTGATTGCCAGGTTTAGTGCCACTACCCACCATGTACACCATAGCTTCCTTAAGGAAGCATCTTTTCTCACATCAGAATAATCGAAGGAGTCTTCAGTGTACTTGTCTAAGTCTATTTGATGTTAAAGTGTAAGGTTTCACAGCCTCACACATGCAGGGGGCGCTTGCAGGACGAAGGCTTGCCATTCTGGCTTGCCGTGTCCTGGCACCATCACGGTTGGTATACCGCAAAGTGAGCCCATTCCTCCACAGTGACTGTGGTAATGTCAGTGCTCACTGGGTGGCTAAAAACCCCAGAATCTCTTCTCTCTGGTTCTGCAGAGAAGGCCGTGCGGGGCTGCTAGCATCTCTTGACTTGCAGCCATGTTCCTCTGGTTTCCCATCACATCCTGTTCCTCTCTACTCCGTGTCTTCTATAAGATTATTCACCGGATGCTTTAAGGTCCACCGGGGTGACCCAGGATAAACTCCTTAAATGGTCCTCTGTTCAATTATATTTGCAAAGACCCCTTTTAAATGAAGTCACACACACAGGTTCTGGGGCTCAGTGGGTAGACTTGCCACTGGAAGACGTCATTCAGCCTCTGTTTTGGACCGAGATGCAAGGAATTAGCAGTTTGTTCTTTTAATCCAGGAAATGTGCAAATGGCCGCAGGTCACCTATCTAGTGGGTACCACTGCCCTTCTTGGCTGGGGCTAGGCTACTTTCCCCAGGGCCAGCAAAGGGCAGGGTGGGGGAGAAGGTCATTTGATGAACATTTAGGAAACTGAGAAAGCCTGTCACGGTCCCAAACAAGCACCCTTCTGTATACCACAACCCTGTCCCTCAGGTACTCCATATCCCACCCTGTTTCACCGCGTAGCTAAATACTACTACTGGTGGATATTGAGTTAATATCCATCAACTCAATAATAGATGATAACAGATGAGCAACAATAGACCATAATAGATAAACGAAGCTCAAAGTGCCCCTGCTAGAATACACAGCACAGCCCAGTCAATAAGCCAACAGCTGGATCGCCGTGCTGGCAGCCTTTATGAGCTCTGCCCGCTCCTCTTGACCCTGCCATCTACAGTCATGCTTGCTCATGGCTTTAGTTACGTGTGTGCCATCCTTCCACGACCACCAGGATGGCACTATTTGCATTTGCAAACGAGGTTCTTGGGATGTTATGTCAGTGTCTGGATTGAAGGTGGCTGCTTCCTGGATCCCATGCTCTGGGGGTGGGAGTGGTGGGGGAGTGGCTTGGCCCCTCCTTCAGCTGATCACTCCCAGGGAACCTGGGGATGTGCTAATGGGCCCAGGAAGCTGTGAGCTGTAATGAAAGCGCTGGAGATGAGGCTCAGCATGGGGCTGCCTGCGGCTTCCTTCCTCATAATTAAATCGGGGATCCTCCTGCTTTGGGGTGGAAGGAACGGTAGGCTTCCCCACGGCACTTGTTAGGCATCAACCCCCATTCATTTATTTGCTCCCCAAATCCCAGCTGGTTGCCTGCTGAAAACCAGTTCTGAGTGGACGGGTGGAAGGAGAGAAGGGCCACCAAGCCTGTGCTCAATCTGGGGAGTCCCTTTAGCATCCTGATTTGGTTTTCTCATCTATGAGATGATGTTTACGTAACAACAGTTGCTAGACAAGTGACTTCAAGAATCCAAGGTACGGACAGAGGTGACCTCCCACCCAGTCTGCCACAGGGCAGTAACAGAAGCCACGGCTTTCACGCTGCACTTAGCTTGTGCCCATGCTCCTCTGCGCACCTCCTCTGTTTCTTCTTTTAGCCCTTCTAGCAGCTCTCTGTAGGATCTTGCAAGCATCCTTCATATTGGGCTGCCGTGGCAGTTGGGATCCGGAAAGGACAGGGGTTCACTCAAGGTGACACATGCAGAATGGGAGTCCTGTCTATGGTTGGCACGCCTCTGCCTGCTCGCAGCTTTTGTGGGACTCCTGCTCATCTGGGCTTCCCACACAGACCAGACTACCAAAATTGTCCCGGCACATTAAATAACACAGAGAAAAGTCCTCCACTGGTTAGCATCTGAGAGCAGCAGGACATTGCTGCGGGGACCGTGATATCTACAAGGGGGTTGAGGCAGGCCAGTTTTAAGGAACGGTGTTGGTTGGCTTTAATTTAGGCAGTTACTCCCCCACCCCGGACTTTCATCCATTTAAAGGCCACGGCTTATTTAAAGGCCACGGCTTATGTAAGATATTTTGGCACAGCAATCCTTGGCCACAGACATCTTCCAGGTGCAGGACAGAGGATCAGGAGGAGTCTTTTTCTGGTCATACCCACGTCCTCAGCACTTGGGCTTGGCTCCACCTGGCTTTTCTGTGTCTTCCACCTTTGCTACAGGGTATGGCCCTCCCACATTACCTTCTTAATTACCGATTCCCATTGCCCCCAGTCTTCCCAGTTAGAGATCTCAGAGCCCTTTATTTCCTGGCAGACCCTGGAGGTGCTTCTGATTTGCTGAGTGTATAGAACCCCCACTCTCTAGGATACTTCTAACTGTCCCTTCAAGTCCTCATGAGACTGAGTGTGCTTCCCAGGTGCTTCGCAACCAACGGCACAAATACTGCACCAAACACAAGAAGTGAAAACGTCCCCATTTGCGGAGGCATGGTGAGCGGCAGGATCAGAAGCAGCCTAAGCTCTTTTGGCAGGCGCCCTCTGTCAACAGGGAGGGCTCATGTTCTCATCCTGTAGACCTGATGAGACCAGGCACATTCAGGGTAGTATAGCCGTAGGCAGAGGGCTTGTGTTCTCATGCTCGGAGATGCAGCATCCAGACCAGGGGAAAGGATGCTCCCTGGATAAGGACAGTAACACCCTTGGCAGGACATCCCTCTAGCCTGGGGATCCTGTGGCAGCCTCACTGCTGTCAAGGTCCTCCTTTGCCTCCACACAGGGTGCCTGAGAGTTATATTGTTTTAATTCATTTGCTCAACCAGACAAGACTCTTGGGAGGTCCCAGACAGAGCCCGAGGAAGAGCTTCTGTGACTCTTGCCTCTGGACCATTTCTGAGCAGGCTCCCATCTGCAGCATTGAATGCCCCACCCACCTTAGCTAGAAAGCTGCTCTTGTCTGGCCTGTCTTTAGCTGCCTAGAGAGTGCCAGCCTGGTGGGCCTAATCTTCACCTGCATGGGAGGCACCATCCTGCCAGGCGCCATAATTGAAGTCCTTGGCTGTTCAGTTGTTCTAATTAGCTGAGAGGCGCCCTCCTGCCTCCTGGCTTTGCTAGCTGCCTAAAATAAGGGCCTAGAGTGCTAGGCTGCCTAGTTGAGGGTGGGGTGGGCTTCCCTGGTGGTTATTTGAGTTTGCAAGAAGCTGGTATTCCAGGATCTAATGGGGCCCAGGCTCCCTCTGGAACGGTTGCATACATGCACACCCTTCTGTGGTCCCCCACCTGCAGCATTTCTGCTCCTATGGGTTGATAAACCTTGTCCATGCTGCAGCTGAGGACACAGAGACACTGGCAGCTGCCAGGTTCCCGTGCTTTCCCTGTAGCGCGAACAGGGCGAATCTGATGCGCTGACACAGGGAGGAGAGTGTGAGGAGCCTCAGTAAGGTAGTTAGAGACCAGCGAGGTGTGTGCCGTGCGAGCCTGCTCTACAGCCTTGGCCAGGACATCAGCCTGGCAACCTTGGCTTCCCCATGCCCTCCCCAGGCTACTGGTTGGAATGAGAGCAGCAAGCACCACCCCTTGGAATTCCAGATCCTTTTCTGTGTTATCACAGCCTCAAAGGACCCCACGGACGCTGTCACTCACCCCATCATGAACCCTAATGTGAAGGGACTGTGGTAACTAACGTTCCCTGGGAGGTGTGAGCAAATGTCTGATAACCCCAGATAGGACACTGACTATGTACCAAAGAAACCCGATCACGGGTGACCTTAAAACAGCTGGAACAGGTGGAACCTCAGAGGTCCACGCACCCCAGTGTGGGCAGTGCCACCCCAAAGCTGAGTAAATAGCATGCCCCTTCACTTAATCTCCCCCCCCTCCATACTCTCTAGCACCTTTAGAGGTGGTCACTAATCCTGTATAATCATGTATAATCCTGTCACCGGGGCAGGATTACAGATGGCTGGGAGCAAGGGCCAGGGAGAAGTAGGTGGGATCTCAGGTGAGAGCCTGAGGAGCCTCTGCACCCTCCTACGCTGGACAGCCAAGGGGTCTGATCCTGGGAGGGTTCCTGTTCTGTGCTAACCACAGCTGCTCAGGCGAAGACGGTCACAGCCATGCCCAGGGGACACTGTTCTCCGACAGGGGAGTGCCAGTGTTTAGAGAGGATCACTTGCTGTCCCCAATCCACACAGCTGGTTAGGGACAGTGTCTTAGTTAGGGTTTCTGTTGCCATGATGAAACACCATGACCAAAGCAACTAGGGGAGGAAAGGGTTCATGTCCCTTACACTTCCATGTTGTAACTCGCCACTGAAGGAAGCCAGGCAGGAACTCAAGCCGGGCAGGATCCTGGAGCCAGGAGCTCAGGCAAAGGCCCTGGATGGGTGCTGCTTAGTGGCTTGCTCCCTGTGGCTTACTTGTTCAGCCTGCTTTCTTGTAGAACCCAGGAACACCTGCCCAGGGATGGCACCACCCACCATGGACTGAACCCTCTGCCATCAGTCACTAGTTAAGAAAATATCCTACAGGTTTGCCTATGGCCCAATCCTATGGAGGCATTTTCTCAGTTTGATCTGTCCTCGGATGACTCTAGCCTGTTTCGAGTTAACATAAAATTAATCAGCACAAGCAGGCAGGGGGTGTCTGGCTCTTGTCCATATGCCCTGGCCAAAGTAGCCATGGAGAAGGAATTCACCAGGGTATCCCTGCGGCCCCTCGCCCTGCACCCAAGGCTGGCAGACTCACACTGTGGAAGCAGTACCTCTACACTAAGCAGCTGAACTCTCCATAGCCAGCCAGACCCTGGCCATGGTTGAGCCTCATTACTTAGGCCATTGACCATAGCAGGAGCAGGGAGTGGGGGTCTGACTGTCCTTCAGGCCCGGTTCCCTGGTTCTGGTGTCTGTGGTGTTGGCTCCTCCCTGGGGACTTTGTAATGGTCATGTGACAGCCACATAGGGCACGGTGCTTCAATGGTGAGAATCTGAACTCAGACTGACACTGGCATTCAGGGCTGACCATGAGGTAGTATCTAGTTGATGTTCTGGGTGGGCCTCGCCGCTTACTCTGGCTGTGGAAGCCACCTGTGCTGTTTCAGTTTTTCAAAGGCAATTGTTAAACCACAGTGGTTTGGAACCAGTTTTAAAGACCATGCTTGGCCTTCCAGATCATCAGCCTCAGACGAGGCTTGAGAAGCCCAGTGCTGTGGTCGAGCTCCGTGAAGGTGCAGGGCTGTTACGGTGAAAGGCTCAGGGGTCTGCCTGCATGGTGGAGTTGAGGGTACTGGCCCTAGAGGTCAGCAGGTTTGAAGTAGCCGCCCGTTCCTGGGTTAACTCGTATTGTGTAATGCATCTGTGTAAGGCCCTTTGGTGTCTAGGTGAGGGACCTCTCCAAAGCCACTATCTCCATTGCTGTCAGGCCAGGCTGTGTCAGCAGGGGCTGGGTGGGTGTCAGCAGAGAAAGAGGAGGAACTGGGCAGAGGCCAGCATTGTTCCGGGCTGTGTGAATGCTTACAGCATGTGAGGACAGCTCCTCGCTTGTCAGACTCACCTGACACACTTCTGAATCCTTGTGTAGCATAAGGTCTGGCGCTTAGTAGGTGAGCAATGGATGCTTAGTGGGTGAACAGTAGAGGCCTGTCTCTTTTAGAGCATCAGAGACCTGGCTATAGGGCAGAGCTCATTGTGGGAGGTGATAAGAGGATGGGGCTGTATCCCAGAGGCAATGGGGATCCACAGAAAGCTGTAGGAAAGTTGGGATAGGATGCTGCTGGTCACGACTTGAACCAGAGCTGGAGCAGGAGAGGTAGAAGAGATGGGCTGGTCCTGCCAACTGTGACCTCAGCACTCAGAGCTCCACAGCTCAGCGCCTGACCCACTCTGGAGCAGACAATCCTTGGGAAGGTCTGGTGGACACAGTGATGGGATGAGACTTGATGGTGCCAGATCGGCATGGTCCCCACTTCCTTCCTGACAGCTGCAGCCTGAGTGGGGACTGCAGGTGCTGGAAGGGCTAAAGCTGGCCCCAGCAACCAGCATCAGCTCTCTGGGTGGTCAGTCCAAATCAGTGCCAGTGCCCCTCCCTCTGGCACAGCACAGGGCAGCGTCCTCATCCTCGACCGCCGTTGTCACCACTTTACAGAGTCACTGAGACTCTACCGAAACCATGCCGCAGGGCCAGGTTAGATTCAAACCCAGGTCCCCAGCAGAGCATAGCATCCCACATCATCTCTCTCCAGATGTCTGTTATTCATGCGTCAGTATCATGGTGGCCATGGGGTCGGGGTTATGCTTAGAACTGTGGTGATGCTGACAGTGCCTGTCTTAGCTTAGGGTTTCTGTCACTGCGATGAAACATCCTTGAGTGAAACGCAAGTTGGAGAATAAAGGGTTTATTTGTCTTCCAGTTCCACATCATGGTCTACCAGGACCACGGAACCAAGGAAATCAGGATGGGAACTCAAACAGGAGCTGATGCGGAGGCCTTGAGGGATGCTGCTCACTCCCCTACTCAACATGGCTTGCTCAGCCTGCCTTCTTATAGCACCCAGGACCTGGAGCCCAAGGGTGTTCTCATTCACAATGCCCCCCTCCCCCTTAATCACAAATAAAGAAAATGCCTGACATTATGGGGGCGTTTTCTCAGTTGAGGTTCCCTCTTAGGTAACTCTAACTTCTACCAAGCTGACATAAACCTAGCCAGCACAGTGGTGATGATGATAGCATGCTAATTGTACCTAATGATGGCTTCTGGCCAGATGATCCCCCTCCGATCTCAGCACACAGGGAAGAGTTGTCCCTCTGCAGATTCCACGCCCCGTCAGACCCTCCAGGTCAGGAGGAACTCTGGGATCTTCTTTGGTAGAGAAGCTGGGTACCATGGAAACCCTTCCATGGAAGTTCAGGGAAGCAGGCGGTGATTGGAGGGTGTTCTCTCCATCTTCTTCACCCTGTTCTGTCCCGAGGCCAGAGGCTGGCCTCAGTCCACCTGGCCATGAGGCTGGAACCAGAGCTGGGTGTCCTCCTGCTTTGAGCACCATCCAGCCTGGCCTCAAGGCACAGCAGGGTGACCACATGGTACTGACCACAGGCAAATTCACAGCTGCCTGTCTGCCTTCCAGACCCATCTGTTGTTGAACCAGTCTGGCCAGCAGACATGCCATGGGCGGGGATCAAGTCATCTGGCCTGGGTAGGAGGAACTGACTGTCTGGGTCCCAGCCACCTCCACCCTGTCCTTATGAAGTGGAAGGGGCAGTAGGTTCTCACTTCCCACCAGCTCCCTCAGCAACTGCAGCCCTAATCAAGGTTTGGTGGCTTTCAGAGGCTCACACCCCTGAGGGATAAGGAATGTGTCTTAAAACCATCACAATGGCAGTGGAGCGTTGCAGTCTCAAAGGCAACTGGGCACTAACGAGTACAGTGTGCTCGGACCTCACAGACCGCATGCACCGTGAGATGCTATTTATGTAGAATGGCAGTAGTCAGATCCCACAGGGATAGAAGTAGGTGTGTGGCTCCCGGGCTGGACTAGAATGCTGCTAGGGTCTAGAACCTTCTGGGAGATGGGAGTGTGAGTCAGATGGCACTCTTGGCTTCCCAGTGTGTGGAATCCACAGAGGGGGAGGTACACTGCAGAAGTGGGGGGCTTTGAGTTAGCCGAGAACATGCTGACCTCAGCACAAGATTACTATGCTTACAGGATCCCACCATGAAGGAGGTGGGCAAGAGTCCAGGCTGAGGAAGGTGAGAAGGACGACAGGCAACATCCTACCTGCAGGGACTTTGCTTGCTCTGGTCATTCTGACAGGTGGATACGGATGTCTGTTTCTGTCACAGATCCCTTCTCTTGTGTTTTGCCAGTTCCCTACTGTCCAACAGACACTTGACCAGGAGTCACAGCTGTGGCCAGCAGTCAGTTGTGAACTGAGGTTTCCATGTTGTAGGTCCTCCTTTGCATCCCTGTTTTGGCTTTTTTTTTATTTTAAAGAATTTTGTTTTGTTTTTGTTAGAGTTGGGGTCTTTCTATATAGCCCTGGCTGTCCTGGAGCTCACTATGTAGATCAGACTGGCTTTGAACTTGCAGAGATCTGCCTGCCTCCTCCTCCCAAGTGCTGGGATTAGAGGCGTGCCTACCATACTCGGCCCCAGACATCTGAATTGTTTGTAAACCTTAGGCACATGGTGGCCAGGTGAGGATGACAGTTCCTTTTTTTTTTTTTTTTTTTTTTTTTTGGATTTTCAAGACAGGGTTTCTCCGTAGCTTTTTGGTTCCTGTCCTGGAACTAGCTCTTGTAGACCTGGCTGGCCTCGAACTCACAGAGATCCGCCTGCCTCTGCCTCCCGAGTGCTGGGATTAAAGGCGTGCGCCACCACCGCCCAGCGACAGTTCCTCTTTTTATCACTGCGTGGTCTAAGCTGAGATGGGTGAGACACAGCTCGGGAGTAACGGAGCTCAGGCTGGGTTGCCACACCTTGATGAACCTCAGTGGGCATCTCAGGTCCACACGGCATGATGTGGAAGGCCAACTTGGGCACAGATGGGGATTCCTGTTTTCCAGGAGTCATGGCTGCATAACCTCACCACAGCCTGAGTGTGCTGAATTCTAGGGCCAGCATCTACAACTATACAGTTTAAAACAAAAGACACATATCCTCTGAGCACCAGAGGCCAGAAGGCTGAAGTCCAGCTATCCATAAGGTGGCGCTGGTGCTCCCCTGTAGGCCCCAGGCTAGACTCCACCCGGCCCCTTCCTAACTCTGGTGTTGTTGGTAGTCTTTAGCTTGTAGACTAGGGTCTGCCTGCTGCTTCTCATCATGTGGTCCCTTCCCCATGTCCATGTGCCTCTGTGTCCTCCTCCATCTTCATGTTAGGTCTTTGTGCTTAGAGCTGGTCTTCCTAGAGCTTGACATCTTTATCATGACCGGAGCAGTCTGCTCCCTGCAGGGATCCCCACTCTAGGCCACACAGCTGACTGTGGGAGCCAGGATGCTAACCCAGACTTCTGACTGGTCCATGGAGAGCTCCCACAGCTTTGCCTGTGGAAGGAGCACTGTCTTCCTGCCACCAACTGTAAGTCACACTAATCTCTCCCCTGGGTAGGGTGGGGGACGCTTTTGAGGCACCAAGGAAGCAGTGGACATGAAAATGACATACAAATTGTAAATTGCCCACAGACATTAGTGTCTGTTACTGTGGTAACCGTCCGGCCTCGGTGGACCTCGATTGCTCTGGATAGTGAGGTTATGCCAGCATTTTAATTTAATTGCATTATTTTCCCATCATAAAAATAACGAGCGTTATGTATATACCCAAACTCATCAAGTTGTCTACATTAAATATGCCGGGTTTGATGTACTGATTACATCCTAATAAAGTTATTAAAATAATGTCGCTGCATTGCAGAACATCTACAAAATCAGGAAGGGAAATTTATTTTGTTGCATCCATCCTACATAAAGCTTTGTTGACATTCTGGGAAATTCCACCCCCCCACCCACTTCAGCTTGTTTGCTTGTTTAAAACAAGGCTGTGATCACTGGTCTATATAATTAAGACATTTTATATGCAATTTTATATTCTGCTCTTTCCCCCTTAGGGAGTTTTAACGTGAAGTATCAATAGCCACTGCTCCATCCGGGAGCCCAATACTGCAGGGTGAGGTCAGCCCAGAGTGTCCGTGGGCTGGGGCAGGTGCTGTGTGGAGGGATGGGGTCAGCGTGTGTAGCAGGCACTTGCCGGTCCCCTCTATTTAAATGTAAAGGAGGTATGTTCTGCTAACATCTTGTGTCTATGCCCTAATTGGTTGCTACCACGACTGGCATTTTTCTCAGAGGCCCAGTGTGCATCAGGGGTTCCCTCTGGAGGGCACACATTAGAGCTGGGCATACAGCTCAATGATGGGCTATAAAAACCCTAGGTCCTAGCCCGGCACCCTCAAATTAAAGGTTTTGATAAGCAAAAGGTTCGTATTATGTAGACACACACACTATACCGGACACAGGTGCCAGTGAGGTTTTGAAGTACATCTCAGAGCTCGGCCATCATGGAGCCAGGCGCCAGACACAGACAAGGACATTGCATACAGCCTGGGCCAGGGGAAGAGGGCACAGGATGAAAGGTTCAACAAGGTGGGCACGCTGGCTCACTGAGCAGGCTGCCCATGTGCAAGATGAGAAGAAAGTCTCTAGGCGACTGTGCAGTACTGATGTCAAGCGAGGACACCCAGGCCCAATGTCCAGACTGGGCACTGATGTCAGCTGGGATGAGGAGGCTCCTGGACAGGCATGGAATGATGGCGAGGTAGAACAGGATAAGGCTTAGAGGGTGTCTATCACTGGCAAGCAGTTTGTCATGCATCTGCAGAGAGCTGAGTTTGGGCTTGTATGTGGCCTGCTCCAGGCTGGGCTTGGCCAGCAGCTCTGCTGCACCTGCTCCTGTGGGGACTGGCAGACTAGCCCGGGCAGGTCCCTCTGCTGGCAAAAGCAGAGGCAGCAGGCTAGAGCTGAGTGTGTAAGGCCCTCTTGGCCCTGCTGCAGCTCGCCAGCTATTGTCTCAGAGGCCCAAGCAAATCCCAGGGACCAGCCCAGAGGCCAGGGCAGGTGGGAGGCATGTGAGTTCTGAAGAGGGGAGCAGGCACAGGGGACGTGAAGGTCTGGGGTCCTGACGTGCACAATTGCAGATGGCTCTGAATGTGGGGTACGAGGCTGCTAGAAGCCTTGGGCAGGGAAGTGACACATCAGAGTGTCAGTCATGGTGTTGCTGGGCCCTGCCTGTTGTTTCCCTGCAGTCTGTGGGGCACGTGAGGTAGGTGAACATTTAGGAGGGGCTCAGGCCCTCCTTTGAAGGACAGGTGTGATTGCCGTTTTCTTTGAGTCACCAACCAGCTCTCAAATAAAGACACACAGACTTATTATTAACAATGAATGCTTGGTCTTAGCTTAGGCTTGTTCCACTAGCTCCTCTTACTTAATTTAACCTGTTTCTATTCATCTGTGTCTTGCCTTGGTGCTTTTTACCTTTGTTTCATTCTGTCATACTTTCCTGCTTCCTCTGTCTGTCTGCCTGGTCTCCAGCATCTCCCTGGCATCTCTTTTTCTTTATCCCCACCCCCTAGCCTAACTTCTTCCTCCCCCTTCCTCTCCCTGCCCAGAAGTCCTGCCTGTACCTCCTCCTTTGCTATTGGCTATTTAGCTTTTTATTAGACCAATCAGGTGTCTTAGGAGCACAAGGTAAAACAGCAACACATCTTTGCACAGGTAAACAGATATTCTGCAACAGACAGGGAATAGCACAGGGATGTGGGTGTCATGGAAGCTAAGCTGAGACCTGTCTGTGGGGCTACTGCTAAAAGCCAGAGAAGAGAACTAGGTTTGGGAACTGCTGTGGATGGAGCATGAGGCAAGATGCCAAGATTCAAGGGTGTAAGCATCTCCCTGGTGACTATCTGAAGAGTAGAATAGGCAGGGAGGCCTGCTGGTGCCCCACTGGGGTCCCTGGAGGGCTGTCACAGATGGTCCTGTTACCGCAGTTGGGGCCAGAGATTTTGGCACTGAGAGAGCCCAGGCCAGGAATGTGAAGAATGACCAGGAGCCCATTCACAGGAGTAGGCTCTGCCCTGCCCTGCCAACAGTTGCTGCTTGGGCATATGGGCCAACGTTGTAGAACTTTCTGTGATTCATAATATATAGGAAACACTTTTTTAAATATTAGTAATATGTTTAAATTAAAAACAAAGATTATTTGGGGGTTCTAATAAAGCCTGGTGGTAGGGCAGTCTTGGGTTTGGGGCTGGTGAACTCTGGAGCTTTTTCTAGAATGAAGAACTTTCCTTCTGCCAGGCCAGGGGCTAGCCTTTCCAAGCATGGCCCCTGAGATGTTCACTCCATTTTCGTAGAGCCTGAGAAGGCTGGGGAATAGACTGGGTGTTGCCCTCATTCCAGATACTGAGGCTGGAGTCTGGGTTGAGCGCTGTGGGCTCTAATTAGACATCTGCACACATAGGTGGGTCAGACACTCCAGTTACTGGGGTGACCCATGAGGAAGGCCTCTAGGTTTCAAGCTGAGTTCAGCCTTCTAGAGGCCTGCCTGGAGGTGAAGCTCTGAGGTAGAGCAGACAGTTCAACCCAACCCCTACCAGGTACTGTGCTGATGGGGGAGTGGCTCCTTTTTTTTTTTTTTTTTTTTTTTTTTTTGGCCTGCCACAGGTGTTAGGAGTGAACATGAAGCCTGGTTCAAGAAAAGGAAGGCAAAGAAAACCCAGGTGGCTTTCAATGTCACCTTCTGTCCCCAGTTCGTAGGCAGTCTGCTAGCCATGGTGGTCCCCAACTTTGCACCCATTCCTTACCTGTCCCAGTGCAGTGGCTTTGACTTTAGGCCTAGACCTTAGTTTCCCCAAAGGTGCCCATTAGACACAAACAAGCCACCGTGTCTTGACCCCTGGTCCCTACTGTCCCCATAGACAAATTGCTCTCCCTTGCCTGACCTCCAAGGCTGAACAAGCCTGACTTGTGGAAGGCCCCGATGGCATCCAGGGCTGTGGAGTGGTGGCCTCCGTGCTCCGATACCCAACAGGCTCCAGGCCCTCAGCAAGGGGCCCACACTGTCCCCAGTCCTGTCCCCTGGGCCTGGAGCTCAGCCTAAGTGTCAGATTTGTACTAGTGACCTGCTGAGCACAGGAGGAAGCTGCCTGATGCTATGTGAGGGACAGGGTGTAGGGAAAAGTCACACACTCCTGTAGGAGGGTGGGGACCCTCAGCATGCTCTGTTCGCCTGGGCTCCCGCCTGCTCCATGGGCCCCCAGGGTTGTGGGGTCTGCAGAGCAGAGCCCTGTACTGATGTCACTGTGTGATGGTGCCGTAGTCTGAAAATGCTTTCTGTGTTGCTCCCTCCAGCTGACATCATCTCCACTGTTGAGTTCAACCACACTGGGGAACTGCTGGCCACAGGTGACAAGGGTGGCCGCGTGGTTATCTTCCAACGGGAACCAGAGGTACGTGTGTGGAGGGGTCAAGAGGGAGGTTGGAAGAGGACGGGCAGATGGCTAGAATGCGGGCGTGAGGGTGGGGTCAGGCAGGTGTAGGTGTGGCCGGGTGCAGACCGTTTTCTGAGTAGGATTTCTGGCCCACCTTGTCCAGTGTTCCATCTAGTCCCTCACTGGCTCCCCTCTGTCACGAGGTCCCTGGGGCTGCAGGGAAAGGGAGTGGACCTGGCAGTTGGACTGGGTCAGCTCCTAAAGCTACGCTCTGAGCCCCCCTCCCCACTCAACAGGAGTTTTTTGACTGTTCACTGACAAGGCTGCAGTCCCAGGCAAACCAACGAGCCCCCAGGAGAACCTATCCTGCCCGTGTTAGGAGCGGGGACTGCCACCCCCACCCCATCCAGCTCTCTGCTGACCCTGGCAGGTTTTGCGCAGGCCTCCACCCTTCGAGCAAGTCTCCATCTGCACCTCTGTCCTCCCCAGTTGCTATGCAGTAGCAATCTGAACACGCCAAGAACAACCTGAGACCATCCCCCCAGGAGGTCATTTCTGAAACCTTGCCCCTTCACGGAGGACATACTTCATGCAGACACTGGGCTGAGCGGTCCATTTCCATACAGTTTCTGCCTTGGCTCCTTGCTGGTCCCTGAGGGTACAGATGCACACCCATTTACAGACAGGCCAATCAGAAGCCAGTCCCATGGAAATCTGCCAGGCTCTTGCTGCCTGGTCATGTACCACCCCAGGCAGGGTCCTCTCACCACTGAATGTTGAGAAACCAGGGAGGGGAGAAGGGAGAGGCTCAAGGGAGGCAGGGCTAGAGAGAGGAGCTGAAGCCACCTTCGCCTCCTTGAGTGTGGTCCCCGTGCTTCATAGAGAATGCAACCCTGTGTTGCCACCCCACCAGGCAGAGAGCTGCTGTCACCCTTCCTCTGACAGCTCAAGAAGCGCAGCACAGAGGGCTTAAAATAGCTCAGCAAGGGCAGGAGAGGGACAGCCCGATGCGCACAGGTGTCGCAAGGCAGACCGACCGTCCCACATCAGCGTCAGCCATCGTTCTGTCTGCTGCAAAGAGAAATGAGCTCAGAGGTTCTGGCTTTTCTCCTTCCGTTTGTCTCCTCCCGCTGGTCCTGCTGACATTTTCGCAACTCGTGCTCATGGAAAGAGGAGGCAAAAGACGTGGAAGGATTTTCAAACAGATCCTAACGCAAGACAGAGATGGGGACCTAAAAATAGACACTTTCAAAATGAACAGAAAAGCCTGACGCCGGGCTTGGCTGGCCATTTTCACTTGTTCCCAGCTGTGATTTCATGTTGTCATAGAAACTTGATTTGTCTGCTGGAAAAGTGATCCCTGGTGTTTATGGCAGGTCTAACATTCAGTGTTTGGGGTTCTCCAATGAGAGGAGATTCATAGCAGGAACTCTGCAGCCCCAAATGCCATCATGCGGAGCAGGGTTAGGACCAGACAGATGAGGGTAGGTAGAGCCTTGACATTAGCATCTGGTCTCATCAGGGTGAATGGTGGCCATGTCATAGATACCTAGCCTCACAAGCATGAAGACCTAAGTTTGATCCCCAGAACTGACATAAAAAAATACATGTGCCTGTGATTCCAGTTTTGGGGAGGCAGAGACAGGCAGGCCCCCAAGGCTTGCTGGTCTAATTGGTGAGGTCTAGGATAATGAGAAACCCTGCCTCAAAGAGGGTGGACAGTGTTCCGAGGATAACATCGAAGGTTGTCCCTTGTCTCTGTATGCGTACTCACACACATGCATGCACACCTATGTCCTTATACACACATATACACCTGTACACACACCTGCATGCCCCCTATACACATGCACACACCCCTGCATACAGCCTGTACACACATCCCTGTACACACACACACCTGCACATACCCACCCTGTGTACACACACACACACCTGCACATACCCACCCTATACACACACACACACACACCCCTGCAATACGAGTACACTTGCACTAGCATCTTCCTTTGGTGGTGTGGATAGCACCCCCCACAGCAAGGCGAATTCAGCCTCATCTCATGTCTGCCTCCATTCGCCCTGGCTGCTTCTGTGGCTCATCTGCGTTTGGGTTTCCCTGCAGAGTAAGAACGCGCCTCACAGCCAGGGTGAGTACGATGTGTACAGCACCTTCCAGAGCCATGAGCCCGAGTTTGACTACCTGAAGAGCTTGGAGATCGAGGAGAAGATCAACAAGATCAAATGGCTCCCGCAGCAGAACGCCGCGCACTCGCTGCTGTCCACCAATGGTGAGGCCTGGTGGTGGGGCCAGCCTGACCTCACACAAGCTTCCCCCTTTCTCTGTGGCTTTAGTGACAATCAGGCCATTCTCTTCAGCTTTCCCTGGCTGATCACGAATCTCCCCTCATTGTAAATATAATGGTCATGGATGTTTTCAAGGTAGAGATGAAGTTGAATATTCCAGAAACAGGGACCAGGGCCAGAAACCAGCGACCACCAGATACAAACTGAATTCTCATTCAGAGCCACAAATCACTCAGCCTGAAGCTGCCCTGAGTGGTGGGGAGAATAGACAGGTAGCTGGCCTTTGTCCCTCTGCTTCAAGACATGCTGTGATCTCAGAAAGCTGTTGCTACATGCTAGCTCTGACTGCCACCTCTAGATTGGGTCTAGGCCTCCCAGCCCCTCCTGGCCTCCTAGTTCCCACACTTGCTTTGCTTTTCTCCCTCCCCTCCTTAGCCCATGAGCCCGGGCCAGGAGTCTGGTGGGGCAGACTTGGGTCCAGGCCAGCTCTGTGGACTGGGACAATGTAGTCTTACTTTCATTAGCCTCAGTCTGCACACTGCCCAGGGGTCTCAGCTCCCTTCTGGGGTTATGAGATACTATATCCATCTGGCTCTGAGAAGAGTAAATGCTGTGTGAGCCTGAGGTGGGCTGGTGAGATGGCGTCACCTCTGCATTCCTTGAGGAAGTCCTAGTACTGAGGGGGCTTCAATGGCTTCCTGAGAATGACTCAGCTTTTACCCCCTGCCTACCCCACCACAGTCTCTCACGTGGTGACTTCCCTCCTCCTCCCCTGTCCGTCCCCGTGAAGTCTGTCCTGATGTCTCACCTCTTCTGGACCATCCTTGACAGGACACTTGTCATTCTAGCTGTGCATCTGTCAGGCTTTGAGAGGACAGGATCTAGCTGGCCTCCCAGAGGCTTGCCTGGGATCAGCTCAGCACACCTGTACTCTGGGGTCTTTATCCTGTGTGAGAGTGGGTGGATAGTGACATGAGAGCATGCAAAGATGGCACTAAGCTTGTGTGTGTGTGTGTGTGTACGCATGCATGTGTATGCACACACGTGAGCGCCCATGCATGCATATATGTCTTCAAAAATAACGTCCTGCCATTCTGGAAGGAAGGCCAGCCATGGGAGTCACCCACTTCTTAGCCCCACAAAACTTATAGATCCTCTGTACCCCAGTTCCGCCCTGTCCTTACAGAAGACTGAAGACCCTTATAGAAGGCCCCATCTGGAACCAGTTTTTCTCAATCCTTCCCATGCTTACACTGTTGTTTCTTTTGACTGCTGAGGTTATCGGGGTTCTCTGGGGAATCCAGAGAGAGGAGAGAGGGAACGAGGGAGATGGAGAGGAACTTGCCCCTGTGATTGTGAGGTCAGAAGCACACAGCTCAAGCCTGGAGGATGTCTGCTGAGAGAAGCAGCACTTTGGTTCTGTCAGGGCCTTCAGCAGTGATGCAAGGCCCAGCTCCTGATGGCAGCTTATCTGCTCGCCAGATTTAAATTTTAATTGCATCTGAAAGACCCTTCCTAGCAAGAGACAATGTGTAGCATGAGGGCCGGGCTTGCTTGTAGCCCTGGCCGCCCAGCTAGCTTAGTCCCTAAATAATCACACAGACACTGTATTCATTAAAACACTGCTTGGCCCATTAGCTCAGGCTTCTTGTTAGCTCTTATAACTTATATTAACCCATTATTCTTACCAACCTTGTATTTTGGATGGTGTCTGGCACAGCCCAGGTGAGCCATAAGGTTACCATCACCTGCGCTTCCTCCTGTGAGGTGCAAGAGAGGAGTTCAGAGAAGAGAGGCTCCTGGAACTGGCTTCTGGGTGGCAGGTACCACTGAGCTAGCAATGGCAGGGAGGCCACCCTCTTCTCAGGAAGACACAGTGGTACAGACTCAATGTAGAGGTCAGTAGTGATCCTTGCAAGGACCATGCCCTTTGACCTAGCAGCATCCCCTGCCAGGGACTCGGGAAGATGGGCTGAGGCTAGAGTAGAGGTATTCTGTGTATTCTGTGTAAGGCGTTGGGAGGGAGAACCTGGCTGTGTGAGAACAGGGCTGTGGGGTGACTCCTGAGGTACATGTCACGTCCCTCTGGCTGTGATAGACCTGGGCTGGGCTGACCTGGCTGTGACAGGGTGCCTTATTCTTCCTGTTCTATTCTTAAAGATAAAACTATTAAATTATGGAAGATCACCGAACGAGACAAGAGGCCCGAGGGCTACAACCTGAAGGATGAGGAGGGGAAATTGAAAGACCTGTCCACGGTGACATCGCTGCAGGTGAGCTTCTTGAACAGAATATTTGGCATTTATGTCCTCCTAAGCCATGAGATGTTTAGGACTCTTGGTGTCAGGGCCAGAGCCATACTGTCGTGATGTTATTCTACATATCCTAGATGGCGAACCAACGACAGACCAAAGTACAGATACTACCAAGTCCACCATGGTGAACCAATGAGTTTGGGTTTTTTTTTTTTAAATATTGTTTGTTTGTTTTTGTTTTTGTTCTTTTTTTGAGACAGTTTTCTCTGTGTAACAGCTCTAACTGTCCTGGAACTCACTTTATGAACCAGATTGACCCCAAACTCACATAGATTCCCCTGCCTCTGTCTCCCAAGTGCTGGGGTTAAAGGCATGTGCCACCACACCTAACCGAATCAATGAGTTTTATTGGGATTACTTCCAGGAGCAGAAATGAGTGATAAACAGATACCTTAGCAAAGTCCACCCCAGCATGGTGACAGCTCACAAAGCTGGGGACCTGGAGCACACTGCACAGCCTGCAGGTAGCTCGACAGGTGCCCTTTCCAGGTGACTCGGCTGGTCTGAGTCTCTTCAGGCTGCCGGCCCAAGCCTTTTCTGAGCCGAGCAGCTCAGCTCGTTGGAGAGCGACTCTTGGCAGGCTTTCCTGTTTATATGCTCCTGGAAAGGGAGGGACTCAGCGACCCTGGTCAGTTTCAGGGACTTCCTGACGCTATCATGGGTTGTTTATCTACTGTCCAGAGGAGCTTTCCTGCAGGATGGAAGTGTTTCACCTCTCCTTAGACCAGGAGTTCTCAACTTTCCCCATACTGTGACCCTTAGTACAGTTCCTCATGTTGTAGTGACCCCCAACCATAAACTAATTTTTGCTACTTCATAACTGTAATTTTGTAATTCACAACTGTTATGAATCATCATGTAAATATGTGATATACAGGAGATCTGAGGTGAGCCCTGTGAAAGGGCCATTTGACCCCCAGAGGGGTGTCGACCCAGAGGTCGAGAACTTAGAACATCCTGTTGTTTCACCTCCTTGTAAGCATCCTGTCCTAAAATAGCCTGTTGTTTTACTTCCCTTTTACATCCTATGTCTTCAGAATTCTTCCTTAATCCACTATACAGCATATACCTTGGCTACTTCCTTACTGGCCTGGTGTGGTGGGCTTTGTCTGTGAAGGGCTCTTCATATGCAGTTGAGGGGGATAGCAAATCAGAAAATACCCACACAGAAAGGAGAAACTGAGGCCCAGTGTATGGCCACACTTCTCCAACAGTTACTAAATTGAACTCAGTGCTCCCCAGCCCTGGGCTATTATTTGGCAGAGGGAGTTGGAGGGAGTTGGGCTAGATCTTTGGTGCAGTGAAGCCCAGAAGGTGGCGCTGTAGAGTTGTACCAAACTGGGCATTTGTCCTGCTTAATTAAAAGGCACAAGAGCTTGCATCCTTCAGCAGAATGTGGAACTTGCAAGAAAGAGTTCAGGGGGCTGAAGCGATAGCTCAGTGGTTAAGAGCACTTGCTCTTCTTGCAAAGGACCTGGGTTGGCTCCCAGCACCTACATGACAGCTTATAGGTTACAACTCTCTATAGTCCTAAGGGATTCGATGCCCTCTTCTGACCTCCCTGGGTACCAGGCACACACATAGTGTATATGCATACATGTACTCAAAATGCTCATACACATAAAATAAATTAAATAAAATATAAAATGAATGAGAAAGAGAAAAGAGAGAGAGAGAGAGAGAGAGAGAGAGAGAGAGAGAGAGAGAGAGAGAGAGAGAGAGAGAATGTGTACGCATGTGTGTGCACACATGCTGGGCACTTCAGTTCATGTGAGGTGGGTCAGGTTTACCACCTGAGCCCCTTGTACAGGCTAGGAAACTTTGAAAACCTCACAGTTGAACAGCCATACAGAACATGCTGCATGAGCCGGGCAGGTGAAGGCCATTTGCCATCTGTGATCACTTATCTCACATGTGACTGTTTATTTCGCACCCGGCTCCCGAATGAGTGATGCAGTCTCCCATGAAGATTGTGAGTCTTCTGCCAGGCAGTGGTGACACACACCTTTAATCCCAGCACTCGAGAGGCAGAAGCAGGAGGATCTCTATGAGTTCAAGGCCACCCTGATCTACAGAATGAGTTCCAGAACAGGCAGGGCTACATAGAGAAACCCTGTCTTGAAAGAAAAAAGATTATGTGTCTCCCGACACTTGTCCCACGTGACTCTGCCTGCCTCTGCTCTGCAGGTGCCTGTGCTGAAGCCCATGGACCTGATGGTGGAGGTGAGCCCGAGGAGGATCTTTGCCAATGGCCACACTTACCATATCAACTCCATCTCAGTCAACAGCGACTGTGAGACATACATGTCGGCGGATGACCTGCGCATCAACCTCTGGCACCTGGCCATCACTGATAGGAGCTTTAGTATCCTTGGCTTGACCTGCAGGGAAGTGACTTTGGGCTGGTGTATAAGCGTACTGTCTTCCAGGGCTTCAGGCTTGGCGACTTCCTCACTGAAGGACTGTCCCACCTAGAGTGTAAAGGAGGCAAGGTGTGGGATCACGAGGTGTGTGTTTATGAACATTTAAAGGACATGGTTGCTGTGAAGGCTCCATCACACCCAGTGCCACCTTAGGATGGCAGTGGTCTCCATCACCTGGGTCCCCATAGGAACCATGAAGGAGCGAGAGAGCTAGAAGCACCATGCCCTGGAGGAGAGGAGGCTGACCCCCCAGGACAGCTACCTAGAGGTTGCATTCCCTTGTGTTGGTCCAGTGTGTGTCACCCTGGATGTAGAGTGACAACTGGGGTATCAGAGACTTGGGTATCTGAAGCCAGGCAGAAATGGGGTCCTGGTGTCAGAACAAGCTAAGGACTAAGCACTGCCCCTCCTGCGGCCTGCTAAGGAGAGGACCACCTACAGGATGTGCGTGTATAGCCTGCACCAAGCTGGGGAAGGTCAGGGCCAGTCCAGGAAGGGCAGGTTGTTACCTTGTCACTGTTGTGCGGACTATTAATGACAGCGATGCTAAGTTAAGCTTTACGCACTGGCCTTTCACTCAGTGAGGCAGACACTGTCACCAGACCTTTCCAGTAAGGGACCTGAGTCATAGAGCCTGAGCTCATAGATGACAAGTATCTCCTGGGAGAGAGTGAGGGGCAAGGAAGCCCATAGCTGCTATAAAATGGAGACAGTAAAAAATGTTGACTTCGTCGTTTTGGGCTGAGTTGTAACTGTCTTTGAACCTGTGTGGCCACAGGACATTAGAACAAGTTAGTCGTGAATGAGGACACTGAGACCTGTCTCTTTGTCACTGGCTTCCTTTTCCCATCCAGAATACAGGACTTATGCTCACCCATGTGAAGAGCACAGCACTCACCCTCAGGTGTTTATCAAATACCCACTGACGTGCTTGAAACTGGCATTAGGTACGCAAGGCCCTGGCATGCAGGAGTCTTTCGTGACCAGTACTGGGGGTCTTGGACACAGACCAGCATATGCCATGGGTCATAGGCAGCAGGTTGGCAGAGAGGAAACCAAGGGGGGCCTTTGCCATGTGAATCTGTGGGCCTGGAGCAGATGGCATGTATGAAAGTGAGTGGGATTATTGACCGGAGAACCTGGGCTGCTGAGAGGGGGTGGAAGGGGAGCTTGTCAGCGGACTGGTGGGCCTGTGGGAACTCGAGTGGAAGGGGAGCTTGTCAGTGGACTGGTGGGCCTGTGGGAACTCGAGTGGAAGGGGAGCTTGTCAGTGGACTGGTGGGCCTGTGGGAACTAGGCAACTAATGTGTTTGTTGTGGAACTGTATCCAACTTGTGTGTGGCTCCATTTTGAAAGTGCCTGGTAAGCCGGTGACAAGAGATGCCTGGCTTGTTCACTGGAGGAAGGGGTGTGTGTCATGTGCTAAAGACCCAGAGGTAGCTTAGGGAAAACTAGTATTAAAAGCAGCCTCCTCTCTGACTGACAGGTTCACTGGGGAACTGTGCTGCCTCCCTGTGGCTACTAATGCCAGGCCACAGAGGGATGAGATTCAGACACCTGGGGCAGAGCTCTGGTGAGCCTCCCTTAGCAGAAAAGGGTCTGGACTCCGGGCTGCAGGTGTTTCCACAGATATGATGGCAGCTGAGTCATTGGAGATGTCTCATTTCCAGCATGGATGGGGCCAGAAGATGTGTGACCTCATGCTGAGCTGGTTTGGCTCTGAGCTTATGAGATACCCTCTGAGCATGGGTCACCTGGAGGATTCTGGCTCATTCATCCTGAGGAGGAAGCTGAGATCAGGGTTGGAGGCCACACTGAGGGCAGGGAGCTGGGCTGGGGCTAGACCAGGGCCAGGGTCTTGCATTCCTTTCTTTCTTGCTCAAAGCTCGCAGGGGTTCCTTTGGCTTCCGAGACTGCTCTGTGCTCCTCAGTGGTTGCTGGTGATTCTTGGTAAGTCAGAGAGCTATTCTGCACAGGGACTTACTATGCTGCTGACATCACGCTGTGGCCCTCACTGGTGTTCTGAAGCCCTGTCCAGAATCCCAAGATGACGCTGATCTGCCATCAGTGTGTTCAGGGATTGTTAGTTTATAATCAAGCTCTAGGGGTCCAGTATAGCTGGTGGCCTTAGCTGAAGAGGTGATGGAGATGCTGATACCTCACACCAGCAGGGGTAAGGACACAGGGAACAGAGAAGGTGACCTCTGGAAATGCCATCAATAGAGCCTTGGGTGACTTATTCCCTATCCTTACCTTAGCAGTGAACTTCTAGCTTCAAAAATTCTGAGAGCCAGGTGCGTGAGGCTTGACGCACCCACCTTTGGCATTGAGCCATGGCAGCCAGGACCTGGGTCTAGGAGTTGACAGGCTGTGTCTTGAGTGCCCTCAGCTCTTGTTTGCAGCCAGGTCATCTGCTGAAGAAAATTGGGAGAGAAAAACCAATTCTATTTTTAGACCACTTCTATGTGCAGAAGGCCTTGGGGGCGCTCCACAAAGGAGGCCCTTCTGCAGGGTTTTGGCAGAGCTGCCTCTTGTCTCACTCCAGTCATTACTTGGTTGCCATGACAACATCTGGTCTTGAGAGCAGGCTCCTGGGAAGACATGCGGGTGAGCCTCATGCTTTTCCTGGTGCAGTCTGGAGCCCCATGAAACCTCCGCTTGCACTTGGCATCCACTTTGGTGTCACAGCCACAGCCACAACCTCAGGGCCCTTGGCATGCTGAGGCTGCTGGGAGGCTTGCCCTGCCCTGGTGTTTGGCAGCTGGCTCCTTCCTCTACAGCTCCACGTGTGGCTCTGGGTGTGGCTCTGCTCACCCCAGCCTCCCCGCTTTCTTCAGGGATGGGCTCCATGCTGTTAATTACCCAGGGCTGTGTCTGGAGGCCCAGTTCATCGTTGCCACCCTAGCTTCCCTCCTGGTGTCTCCATGAATGCCCATGTGAAGGGGGTTGGTGTTGGTTCTCTGCTTTCTGTGCCTACTTCTCGCTTGGTATTTTGTTAGACAAGTCAATGATTCTCCAGCTTGCAGTCCAGACTCAGTGGATGGTTAGCAGAGAATCCCCTGTGAAGGAGGAGTGGCCCTTAGTCCCCAGCACTGCATAGTATGGATGCTGAGACTCAGTGAATGGAATTCATGGGACACCTAGCCCCTCCTTTTCACAACTCACCCATCCAAAGTGATAGCATGACCCAGGCTGAGCTTCGGGAGATCAGGCAGTGTCTTTGGTGACAGGAGATGAAGGACAGCCTATAAAAGTCCCTACAGCCTGACAATGCTGCAGAGGCCCGTGTGGCTCATATTTCCTGTGTCCTTGACCAAGGACCACAGATGTCATTCTGGAGCCTGGCTCTGCCGTAGCCTGATGGTCCCTTGCCTGACCCGCAGATCCACCTGCTTTTCAGGGCTGTCTCTGGTGGTCTACCCACTACCATCCCTTCTAGTCCCTGGTGGCAGCTGCTGTCCCCATCACTGAGTCACTCGGTATGTGCCTGTCTCCCACCCCCAGCACTCTGTGCCAGTTTTTCTTTTGTATGGTCTAATATGGACACTTGGGTTGGACTCCAGGACACCAGGGGAAGCCAGGAGTGCTGTCATATGGAGGGGTCCTAGTTGAGGGTATCTGGAAGACCCCGCTGACACAACCTGCAAGGAGAGTGTGCGCGGTGCATTTGTGCTGTGTGTTCCTCCTGCAGCCACCCCCTTCTCAGATGTCTCCTTCAGTCCCCTGCTTTAGGACAGATTCAGTGAAACTTAGTGGGATATGTTGTGATGATTAATCTCGATTGTCTACTTGATTGGATTTAGGATCACCATGGAAACCAATCCCTAGTCCTTCTGTTGAGGTGGTGGGGAATAGCCATCTCAAATGTAGGTGACACCATTCCCTGGGCTCAGGTCCCTGAAAGAGTGAAAAGGACAAAGTCAGAACCCCCTTTCCCCTTTTGAGACAAGGTCTCACTATGTCGCCCTGGCTAGCCTGGAGCTCGCTATGCAGACCAGGCTGACCTCAAATTAACAGAGCCTACAACTGCCTCTGGAGTGCTACAAACCCTTGCTTCAAGGCTGGACAGGCAGCCCAGTAGAGGAAAAGGGTCCTAAAAACTGTCGGGATTCCCCCCCCAAAAAAACCAAGCCAACAACTATAACATACGCAGAGGTCCTAGCAAGGACCCATGCAGACTCAGTGACTGCTGCTTCAGTCTCTGTGAGCCCCTATGAACCATGCTTAGTTGATTCCATGGGCTGTGCTCTCTCAGTATCCTCAACCCTTCTGGCTCCCACAATTCCTCCTCCCCCTCTTCCACATGGTTCATTGGGCTCCGCATGAGGGACCTGATGGAGACCTCTGACATGGGCTCCCTCTCTGTCTGATGTTTGACTGTGGGTCTTTGTGTCTGCTCCCATCATCTATCTGCTGGAGGCAGGCAGTCTCTGACGACAGCTGGACTAAGTACCAATCTGTGAGTATAGCATAATATCTTAGGAATCTTTTCATTGATTTTTTTCCTGCCAGTTGTGTTTGGTTCTGACCTGTGTCTCTGGGCTATCTAGCCTCCAGTTCCTGGTCATCCAGGCAGTGTTGAGCATGGGCTCTCTCTTGTGGTATGGGCCTTAAATTAGATCATCCATTGGTTGGTCACTCTCACAAATTCTGTACCACCATTGCCCCAGCAGATCTTACAAGAAAAGGCAGATTGTAGGTCGAAGGTTTTGTGCCTGGGTTGGTTTCCCAGCCTTACCCCTGGAAGCCTTGCCTGGTTGCAGTAGGTAGGCAGTTCAGGCTCCGTGTCCTCCATTACTAGGAGTCCTCACGAGGGTCACCCTTGTAGATTCCAGTGAATTTCCACTTCAATAGGTTTCCACATTGAGCCCCAAGTGCCCCCCAATTCCTGTCGTCTCTCCCAGTACTGCTCTTCCTCCATCCCTCCCCCAACCTGATCCCTCCTATTCCCATCCCCAACTGCCCCCAGTTCACCCGTGCAATCTGTTCCACTTCCCAGGAAGATTCATTCATTCCCTCCTTGAGCTCTCCTTGTTACGTAGCCTCTCTGGCTCTATGGATTGTGGCGTGATTATCAGTCACTTAACAGGTAATATCTACCTAAAAGTGAGGATTTATCACGTTTGTCTTTCTGGGTCTGGGTGACCTCACTCATCATGATTTTTTTCTAGTTCTATCCAATTGCCTGCAAATTTCATGTCATTTTTTTTAAAGTGATGAGAATACTCTTGATAGGAGGGAGCATCTTTTGGGTGTATGCCCAAGAGTGGTATGGCTGGCTCTTTTTTTTTTTTTTTTTTTTTTTTTTTTTTTTTTTTTTTTGGTTTTTTGAGACAGGGTTTCTCTGTGGCTTTGGAGCCTGTCCTGGAACTAGCTCTGTAGACCAGGCTGGTCTCGAACTCACAGAGATCCACCTGCCTCTGCCTCCCAAGTGCTGGGATTAAAGGCGTGCGCCACCACGGCCCGGCTATGGCTGGCTCTTGAGGTAGATCAATTCCCAATTTTCTGAGGAACTGCCATATTGATTTTCATGGTGGCGATATGTTTGCACTTTTTTTGCTCAAATCCTCGCCAGCATGAGCTGTCAATTGTATTATTGATCTTAGTCGTTCTGACAGGTGTAAGATGGAATCTCAAAGTAGTTTTGATTTGCATTTCCCTGTTGGCTAGGAATGTTGACCATTTAAGTGTTTCTCAGCCATTTTAGGTTCCTCTATTGAGAATTCTCTGTTTTAGCTGGATTGTTTGGTTTGTTGCTGTCTAGTTTCTTGAGTTCTTTGTATCTTTTGGATAGTAGCCCTCTGTCAGATGTGGAGTTGGTGAAGATCTTTTCCCAGTGTGTAGGCTTCCATCTTGTCTATTGATGCTGTCCTTTGCCTTGCAGGAGCCTTTCAGTCTCATGAGCTTCAGTTTATTAACTGTTGTTTGTTGTGCCTGTGATATCAGCATTCTCTGCATGTTCCTCTCGCAAGTTGCTCTTGCCAGGTGTTTTGTTGAAGCCATGAGAGAGGGAAGTAATGCATAGACCCTCAGTACGTAATAACGTCCATCCCAGTGGCACCTGACAGCAGCCAGGCAGTGGCACTGGCCAGTCCTTGAGTCCTAGAGCCATGCACTTAACTGGACACCTACAGCCTGTAGGCCACTTTGATGCCCAACAGGTACTGGCCAATCCTAAGCTCCACGATCATGTGGCCAGCTAAATGCCCACAGCCTGAATACTGTGGAATGCTCTTTTGCCCTGCAGGCAGGGACTGGGGTGTGACTCCAGGCCCCAGAATCCTCTCCTCTGTTCCCACCCAACCCCAAGGAACCCATGTCCCAGCATCCCTGTATTCCAGGTTCTGGAGCCTCCAAGGCACAGGTCAGAGCTGTGTGGGGCTGGCTGAGATCAGAGAACATTTTTCCACTGGAGAGTCTTGATACTGTGGGTAGAACGAGAGTAGCTGCTGGGGCAACAAACCAATGCACATGGTCCAGACACAGTTCAGTGGGGAAGTGATGTGAAATTACTCACTAAAGGTGCCCATGGCCCAGCATGTAGTGGGTGTGTCTGTTTATCACCTGCTGAGTCTCCATGACCACAGCCCCTGATGGAAGGAAAGGGTTGGTTTGGGTTGACAGTTTGACCTGGGCAAGGAAGGGACGGTGGAGGAACATAGTCCATGACCGTGGGAGTGTGTGGCCCAGGAGATGGAGAGTAAGACAGGAACCAGGGGCAGGTGTTGCCTTCAAAGTCCTGCCCCTAGTGACCCTCCCCAAGCAGCAGCGACTGGAGGGCAATCATCTGGTGGGGGACAAGCCTGTGGGGGATAGCTCACCGTGACAGCACACACTGAGCACCCCTTCTCTTTGGTTGCTGAGAGAGGAAGGTGGGCTGTCAGGAGAGGGCCATGGTGACTTCAGGGCTGGGCAGTCACTCTTCTCTGAGAGGGTATGAGTTCAGTTCTGCAGTGCCAGTGGGCAGGTATTGGGAAGGGGTGCTGGGCAGCAGTCTTCTACGTGAGTACGTGTGGCTTAGAGGACCAGGGACTGGTGTGTTGGTTGCTGGGGTAGGGGGTCTTAAAAACCAGATTGGGCTTGCCCTGGGTCTTATGGAGGGAGAGAGCAAAAGCACCCTCACTGTTGCCCTTGACCTCGCCAACCCAGATATCGTCGACATCAAGCCAGCCAACATGGAAGACCTCACGGAGGTGATCACAGCATCCGAGTTCCATCCCCACCATTGCAACCTCTTTGTCTACAGCAGCAGCAAGGGTTCCCTGCGTCTCTGTGACATGCGGGCAGCTGCCCTGTGCGACAAGCACTCTAAGCGTAAGTTTCTGCACTGGAGTGGGTGGGTGGGTAGGGACTAGATATATTGGGACTGGCAAGTGGGTGCACCAGCATGGGTTGGGAGGGTTGTTCTAGCTCCTGAAGGCAGGATGTATAATGTTCACCCTCGCCAGGGGGCGTCTGCAAGGCCCAGGATAGAGTCAAAAACAGCAAGAGTCATTTCTGAAACCTCTGGCAAAGTCTGCCACACTCTACCTGTCTCAGGTGATGGTCATATTGCTCCAAGGGATCTACTGAAACCAAAGAGGAAACTGAGGCCCCTCAAGTCTAACTACAGTGTTGCAAAGAGACAGTAAGACTTCCTACAGCACCACAGGGCAAGGCCAGTTGGGCACCCTCTCCTCTATTGCTTAGGGTCTTAGCTGGGGTCATCCTTGTGGATTCCTGGGAATTTCTCTAGAGCCAGGTTTCTTGCTACCCCACAATGGCTCCCCCAATCAAGATAGCTCTTTCCTTGCTCTCATCTCTGCTCTCTTCCCTTTTCCTGAGGTTGGCATCGTACAACCATCCCCCAGGGTCTTGTATGGGTCGTGTGTACATCTGGCAGATATCCTTTTGAGGGAGAGACATGGTTTTTTCTTTTAACACAAGGGCTTATTATATTTCCTTTAATCATATGTCTATCTGTGGGTTAGGTGTGTGCAAACCAGTTTTTTGTTGTTGGTTTTGGGGTTTTTTGTTTGTTTGTTTGTTTTGGTTTTTCAAAACAGGGTTTCTCTGTAGCTTTGGAGCCTGTCCTGGAACTAGCTCTTGTAGATCAGGCTCATACAGGTGTTCTTTTCCAGTTAATTCTATATTTTACATTCTTATGAAAATTTTTCCTCACCCTCTAAGTCACCTGTATAGAATCCAGAATCCGGAATCCAGACTCAATCTTCACCTGCTTGCCTCCCGACCCCATAGTGGATGGAATCCAAGCCAAGAGCATTCTAGATAACACTCTGACACTAAACCACGCCTTTGCCACAACATCTTACACTTTGATGCTGCTACAAGGGCAACTGTCCCTAAACTGTGTGTCTCATCCATAGTGTTTGTTCTCAGTGTTCACAAGAAGTCAAGCAGCTGATTCCCAGTTGCCGGGCACAGGTTGTTCTTAATTAGCCATGACCATCATTCCAGCTGTATTTGTGTAAGAAGTCTGGAGCTTTGGCTGGTTCTCTGCCTCCCACTCCTATGTTCAAAAGCCAGGGTGTAGCTGTCAGCGACTCCCTCAGGGTCCTGCCCACAGCCTCCTTTCCTAACAGGATGACTCTGTGGCTTTCTTCTCACTTAGTGAGAAGCATTGCAGACCACTGTGTGCTCATCATATCTGGCACTGAGCAGAGGAGGAGGCCAAAAGTCAAAGGAGCACAGGAGCTCCTCAGACCTGTCTGAACCAGGTCAGGCTGGGGTATACTGGCTATCCTGTACTCCCATCCATGGCTTCAGCTCTCTCAGAAACTCTAGATGAAACCCAGGTTGTTGTCTGCTAGGCACCGTGACAGGGTAACCATAGAAACAGCCATCCATGAGTCTTCAGAACAGACAGTTATTTCTGCAGCAGAGTCTGCGAGAAGGAAGGGCTGAGCACTGAGCATGCACTTGGTCAGAATGGGTGGGGGTGATGGTTCACCGTCATGGGACTCCAGCCATGTGAATGGCAAATGACTGGGACACTTACAGCTAACAGTGGCACACCATCAAATGCTCAGAGCCTCCCAGGGTAGAGCCACGGATACCCCTTAACCCATGAAAGGCACATACACTTCCTCTGCTTCTGAAGTTATCACCCTGGAGCCGTGAGAGAGCTTTCTTTCCTGTGGCTTAAAACAGCGCATGTGTGTTCTGCATAGTTGTGGAGGTTAGAGATCTAGTCAGGGTGTGGGCAGGGTTACCTTTAAGAGCAGCTGTTCCTTTGTCCTTTCCAGCTGCTGAAGCCGCCGTGCCTCTCAGCTCACGGCTGTCATTCCAGCCCCTAGGCAGCCAGTGCAAATCTCCATCCCATCTCAAGATTCAGGAGAATCTTCAAGATTCTCAATATAGCGTTCTTAACCAGCATGGTGGGAAGGGGCCGCTCTGGCAGAGCAAGCCTGTGGGGTGAAGCCCAGAGCTTCCCCAGGGGTGCCCTTTGCATGCTACAGTATAAGGGACAGTGGGACTCAGAAATGGGTGCCAAATCATGTCAGTTCTTGAGGGGCCCCAACTAGGAACAGATTTCACTTTGTCACATGGGGACCAGTTGTATGAGGCTGCTCAGGTAACAGATAGTTGTCAGTCAGTAGTCAGAGAGCTTTGCTACATCGGCTTCTCAGTGCTTCCATCCCTTCTGGGCTGGGCCACTGCTTGGGGGTTAATGCCGGGGCTGGGCTTGGAAAAGAAGGTGTGCAGCCTCTTTCTCCTGACATGGCTTTCCCTTCCCCAGGGTGCCTGCTTCTTCCCTCTCAACCCTTCCCCTGACTCTTGAGAACCTTGTGTCCTGGAAAGGCTCAGGAGGGGCGACAGTACTGGGCCAGGCTCCAGGTGGATTGCCTCCATCTTTTCCCTTGCTCTTGGCACAGCCTCCTGGCAGAGCCTGTCCTGTTGGCTTCGGGAAGCAGAGCTTTGTGTCACTCATCCAGTACCCTGAACAGAGCCCAGGGCATCACAGACACTTGGCGTGGGCTTGTTGACTGAGAGAGTGCCTAGCAAGGAAGTCAGAATCTTCAGATGCCCTGTGGGGGCTCTGGACAGCTTAGGGCAGCAATGATATGTGTGTTGAACAAGAGGGCAATGGCAAGTCCCAGATGAGAGGCAAAGGGGTGGGACCCAGGAGGCCGGCCATGACACCTGTGATTCCCCAGGGGCCCACTGGAAGGGTCTGTCCCAAGTCTCTTGGGAGCTGTGGCCAGCCCTCTTCTTCCAGTGAGGCAGTGGTCAGGGCTGTCACTCAGTGGCTTCCTGAGGCTGGCTCTACAGGTTGGAGATGCTTAGATCATGGCTGGCTGCCAGCCAGCACCCCACTCCTACTCCACCCTCTGTCTGCCCACAGAGCCCAGGGAGTTAATGCCAGCCCCACAGTAATCCTGGTCCCTATCTGCTCTGCCACCAGATACTTAGGGGGCGTGACCTCAGGCATCCACTGCGCAGGTCCAGAGGCAGCTTCTGGCTTGAAGACCTGGGACCAGAACCACATCAGGCCCAGCCTAGAGACTGGCAAGAACCTTTCAGCTCTACACTGCCAGTAGGGGGCAGCAGAGCATTGCAGCAGGTGTAGCTCTGGGTTCAAATACCCCACTTTCATCTGCCTCTGAGAGCTGTCCGTGGATTCGCTCTCAGCCTTGGTTTTCTTGGATATAAAATGGGATAATTAGGCTACCACCCTGCCGTTTTTATTAGGGATTAGATGAAGTCGTTCACAGTACAGTAAATACTCAATTAGCATAATTCCACAAGGAAGCCCTTTGAGGGCTTTTCCTCTTTGGAGAGTTCTTAGAGCCAAGGGCTTTGGTAGGTGTTTAGGGAAAGGCTTGACAAGTGAATGAATGATGATGGTTTAGATAGACAGCTAAGCCTGATACAGTGGGCTGTGTGGTTCTGACTGTGAGCAAGGCAGTCGATGACAGCCGCTGATTCTCTCTCCACAGTCTTTGAAGAGCCCGAGGACCCCAGCAACCGCTCTTTCTTCTCAGAGATCATCTCCTCGGTGTCCGACGTGAAGTTCAGCCACAGTGGGCGCTACATGCTCACAAGGGATTACCTCACGGTCAAGGTCTGGGACTTGAACATGGAGGCGAGGCCCATAGAGACCTACCAGGTGTGTGTGGATGTCTAGCAGCCTCGGGGCCCTCTGTGTGGGGTGAGATCTCCCAGGAACACCCCCTTCCTTTTGCTGACATCCCCACAGGGGGCTGCCCAGCCACAGGGGCTTCCTCTGCTGCATTGTAGATGAAGCTGCAAAGAATCTTCCACCCCAGACACTGGTGCTGAGGAGGCTCCTGCATGGGACTGCCACCTGCATCTAGAACCCCAGTTTCTGGGAAAGGAGGGGAGGGAGAGGCAAAGAAAGGCATGAAGCCAGGCCTAAAGTCAGAGTGCAGATGCCACCCCCAGCACCCACAGCCTTATCAATAAGTAGGTAAGCATGGACTGTGTTCAGTGGCCGCGTGGGAGATGTTTCTAGACCCTCAGGGTAGTCTTGAGTCAGTGTGCAGGGTGGACCTCTGAGCACTTCTGGGGAAGCTTCCTTCATTCCTCATCCTGCCAGGTCTCTTGGTGGAGCATGGGATAAAGCTGACTTGTTGTTAAAACAACACATGTGTAGTGTAGCTTGTTGGTGTCTGGCACATGTGGGGGCGGGGCAGGACAGGGCTTTCTGGAGGCAACTGCATTTGTACTGGGCCTTGAAGGTCGCCTGGAATTTGGGTTGGCAGATAAGGAATCAACCAGAAACCCACCCGCACCCACAGGGCTGTGTGTGTGTGTGTCCACACAGATGCCCATCGCCTGTTTTGTCCTGCTCCAGCAAAGACAATACTGACTGCCCATTCTGCAGACAAGGGACACTCTGGGAAGTTTGAGGGTGACAGAGGCATCTCAGCCCAGTGGTGGCATGCCCAAAGCTCAGCCCTTTTCCTCTCCTACCAAAGCTGAGGAAGTGCACCCAAGAGGAAAAGCTTCCGGCAGGGACTCCTAGAAGCCACATTCTCCCACTGACCCAGCCGCCCCTTTGTTAGCAGTGGGCAGGGCCTGTGGCTCCCCTCTTCTCTAGGTCCTGCCCTGTACACTCTAGATAGGGACAGGCCCTCTTGTGTCCCCTGTGAAAATGTCAGCAGCCCAAGACTTGAGGTTGGAAACAACCTCCTGTGAGGTGTGAGCTGACTGAACCAGCGCCTTCCCAGCCCCCTGGGGCCATCCCAATACTGCAGACAGCACAGGCCTAGGTGTATACATGTTTTCTTAAGGAGGGGTGAGTGTGGAGGCTCTGGGCCTCTGAAAGCCTGGGGGCCCCCATGAAGGGGCAGCATTACTGTTTTCACCAGCGCTGAAGCTCGGTGCCTGGTTTTCCGTCCAGCTGACCTACAGTTTTTAAAATAGCCATGATTAATGACTATTCCCACTCAGGTCTTTGGAGGTGACTTTTGTGTCCTGGAAACCGTAGATAGTGGGACTGTGCTTGGCCAGCTTGCAGTACTTGACACGTGAGAGCTAATCCATCCATCAAAAAGAGTCTTGGAATGGGCTGCAATGAGTGGGGTTTCCCAAGACTTCACCATCTCCCTCAGCCCATGGTTCTTGAAGATGCTGGGTTCATAAGCATGGAACATCCTTCACGGCAGGCCCAGGAAGTCTGGTGTTCACTCTTTCCCTATAGCTGAACCATCTCCTCCTGCCCCCGGGGAGCAAACCAGGCTTGGCACACAGGAGAATCTGCCACACCTCTGCTTGGACCTGCTAATGACTGATGGGCCTGTGCGAGAGGATGGGAACTTAAGGACCCCTCCTGCTGGCAGGGTTGGCAGCACCGTGGGTCCCTTTGGTTTTAGTCAGTGTACTGCTGGGTGCTGGCCTTGGGATCAGAGAGATGTAGAGCTTTGGCTTGGTCCTCTGGGGTCCCAGGCAGGTGGGACCATGGGGATGGTGAGACAGCACAGTAGGGCTGTGAGCCAAAGTCTAGAGCAGGAGGAGTGGGCCCCTAATCTGTAGACAGCAGTGCCCACCCTTTGCCACCTCACCAGTGACAGGCTCTATGGTTTCTGAGAGGTGAACGCTCCCTGATGCTGTCTCCATGTCACACAGCTCCGAGTCGGCTGTGTGTTCAGGGCTATGCCAAGACCATTGGTCCCATGGAGGTGTCAGGGCTATTCGGTGTCCATTGCTCAGCCTCTCCCCTCTTCTCTCCAGGTCCACGACTACCTGCGGAGTAAGCTCTGCTCCCTGTATGAGAGTGACTGCATCTTTGACAAGTTTGAGTGTGCGTGGAATGGGAGTGACAGGTGAGCCAGCTGCAGGCACCCAGCCTCAGCCACCCTGCCGTGCCCCTCACCCTTCACCCCGGGAGGGGTCTTTTCTGTCATCTGTGATCACAGAGCTGAGCTTTGCCAGGTCGCGGTGTGGGAGGTCTCCTCCCTAGCAGGCAGAGCTCTCCGACTCAAGTTCAGGGCTGAGAAGTGAGCTTTGCTTCACCCCTGTGACTGATGCTGACACCCACTTTAACCCCCTATCCTAGGGTGCTGTGAGATTTTAGGTCAGGATCAGCCAAGTGCCTCCCACACCCTGGGCCCTCGGGTGAGGGCTGTAGCCCAGTATCTCCATCCCCAGAAGACAGAAAGGCATTGGGCCACCCACACTTTCCTCCTGCCATCGCTCTGGCAGCCTCACACAGGTCCTCTGGGGCTCACAACTTGAACTGGTGACCTCTCTCATCCCACAGCCTGGAACCCAGCCCCTAGTACATGGCACAGGCTCCTGTGTTACCACAGCCTGGACCCGGCAGTGATGTGGATGGGCCCATTGCATCCTTCACCCCACCTCATTCCCCTCCCGTACCCAAGAGTCTGCCTTCCTGTGTGCCTGTCCCCCATCCCAAAGCTCAGAAGCTTTTCTACTGGCGAGGGGACATTGCTTCCCTGTCCCCCCTCATGCTTTCTTAGGCCCCACAGGTCTCAGGCCCAGTTAGTTACCTGTGGCTGGTAGGTGAACCTCTTCAGCTCCTATGGATGGACAGCTGCATATCCCCCCACCCAGATGAAGGAGAGAGGCTCCAGGTGACCAGGGCAGCATAGTACCTGGCATGTGTTTGTATCGGAGCCTCTGAGGCATCACCTCCCTCCCCGCGTTCCCTGTCCCTCCATCGGCAGGTGAGAAGTGGTGGCATGAGAGCCTCAGCCCAACTCCCCTCCATCCAGGGGTGGATCCACACAGGTGGCATCTGCTTTGCCCTGCGCCTGGGTGGGCAGGATGCTCCAGAGCTTCTGAGTTGGCCTGTAAGGGTGGCTGTGTTCAAGGCTGAGTGGTGCTCAAGTAGGGGTGGTGGTGACAGCGAGTGAACCAGTCTGAGGAAGCCACTCTGAGCAGGCCTGGACCCACATGGGAGCTGCTGTTATCGCAAGGGTCCACCAGTTCTGCACGGGCTCGTGACATAACCGTGCTGAACAGAGCGCGCGTGTGGTGGTCCAGAGAGTCCACTGAAGGACAATGATAAGGCAGGATATTGGGGTAGATGGCTGAAGTTATCACCCACTGCCTGCATTTCATGTTGCCACCAGGGGGCGTATGTAACCAGAGAGTCCCTAAGCCCAGCACAAAAAACAATGAGCCTCTCTGACTGATGGAGGCCCAGCAGCAGCCTACTTCTGCCTGATACTTCGCATAGATGTGTCCCACGCCTCCTTTTCTTCCTTCACATCCACTCTCCCTGACTCTGGGATCCTGCTGAAGCACATGCTACTTAAGCTTGCTCCACTGCCGTCTCTTCCAGGAAGCTGCCCTGGGGCTCTCTGCCTTGCCCCACAGAGTCCTGGGCTTTCTTCCTGTAGCTCGCTATTTATGAATTGACAAATTCTCGTTACCTCTGTACTTGTTTCCCCCGGGAGGGACCTCAGGAGAGTGTCCAGCCAATAGCTATCCATATTTCTGGGAAGTAAACAGCAATCTGCCCCTTCCCCTGCCTTCCTCTGAGCCTGGTCTGTCTGTGGACAGGGACCTCAATGCCTACCTTCTAGGGCCCACAGAGGGCTGCTGTGCCGCTCCCTGAGTGAAGGTGGCACCTTCATTCCCTCCAGCATCGCTGAGTCGGGGCACGGGACCCAGCTTTGGTTCTATTCCTGATTTCACTCCCTGACTGGGACCTGATGAATTTATCTGAGTCAGCCCCCTGGAAAGTGGCTTTATGTAGCCTTTGCCAATGTCTTAGGCTTAATGACCCCCCCCCCCACACACATATGCATACACACAAGGAAGTGGTGTTCTGCGACCTGTATAAACAAAGCTGGTGTAGGCCTATGTTCTTCATCAGCCTCCGAAACAGTTCAAATATTCCCTCCTCTGTGGAGCCCTCTGTGGTAAACAGCTTCCCCCCACCCTGGGCTTTTCCTCCTCCTCTCCCCATAGCTTTTCCAGCCTCTCACAGGCCCAAGCCCAAATTCTTCCTCTAGGCCCAGGCCTGCTTTCCACATGCATCAGGGGACTAATGTATACACCATGTCTCACTGGACGAAGTCCATGGAGCAGAAGGCATAGAGCAGAAGTCTGCTTCCAGGGACCCCTTGTCTGCCGTGGTATGTGCCTCACTCCGTGTCATCCATGGCGGTGAGCACTAATCTATCCATTGGTTTAGCCACTCAGGTTGTGGAGGGGACATAGGCCTGGCAGGTACAGAGGCCCTGGGACAGCCACAGTCACATCTCAGAGTCATCCCTGTCTCTGCTGCCCCTGGGGCTACAAGCAAGCCTTGTGTCTCTTAGGCTGTGTACAAATGATGGGAAAGTACCCATAGTGTTGGGGCAACATCATAGCTCCAGGGCGCCCGTGTCCCCTCCGTCTTCCCACGCTGAGTCCTCTTCTTCTCTCCCCAGTGTCATCATGACAGGGGCCTACAACAACTTCTTCCGCATGTTCGACCGCAACACCAAGCGGGATGTGACCTTGGAGGCCTCCAGGGAGAGCAGCAAACCCAGGGCAGTGCTCAAGCCCCGGCGCGTGTGTGTGGGTGGCAAGCGGCGGCGTGATGACATCAGCGTGGACAGCTTGGACTTCACCAAGAAGATCCTGCACACGGCCTGGCACCCAGCCGAGAATATCATCGCCATTGCGGCCACCAACAACCTGTACATCTTCCAGGATAAGGTCAATTCTGACATGCACTAGCTGGCCTCAGTGGCCCTCCTGGCCACCTCTGTAGGAAGGCAAGATGAGCATGGTGGCCACTGTGGGGATGTGAGTCCCTCGGCTGGAGTTGCCTTGGATGGCAAATGCCGGTTTAAACAAAGGAAAGGAAGGAGCCTGAGTCACAGGTGATAAAATGGATGTGCCTGGTAGGCCTTGGTCCAGGGTTCCTTTGTTTACGGTCTTTCTGCTTCAGGCTGGGCCTTTGTTTATTATCAGGACTTGATTCGGGTCCAGGGGTGATTTTTACCACAGTGGGTCAGTTCCTATCAGGGAAAGTCAAGTTGGTCCCTGATGGGGCTCCAGAGAAAGAGTGAAAGCTCCCAAGCCAGGCAAGATCTGTGGGTCCTCAAAGGAGCCAGCCACGTGCCCTGACTCGGAGCTGCTGGCTCATGTTGGATTTTGGACGATGCATTTTCACTGAGTGCTGGCAATGCCAGCTCCCCACTGGGGTGTTTGGGATGTCATTCCGTATCCTAGGTGCCAGGCCGGGGCAGGTCCTGAGAGGCAGAGCTGAAGTCCTAGGGTTAATCTTGAGGCGGGGTTAGGTTCCTTGTGTGGTTTTCCAGGTTGGGGCAAGTCCTGAGAGGCAGGACTGGGGACCCTGTGTGGCTGTAGCCCTTACCTCACTGCCGTCCATTTGTGAGTGCCCACTGCACGCTGGGCATGGTGCTCAGTCCACAGTGGCTGTGGATGGATTCCCACAGCCCACTCTGTGGTGGTTTTGCTGTCGCCCTCCCATGCTAGCCAGTCATCTTCCCGCAGCCTACAGTGGGTCCTGTCCCTGACTGCAGAATCCTCAAGCCATGAGGCATGGGGTATAGTTACCATCCCCTTTGTACATAGGAGGAAACTAAAGCAGAGAAACGGGGTGCCTAAGGAGTCACACCCCAAGGGCTGAGTTAGGGTCCCATGCAGGTCTTTCCATGGGCTCTTTCCGGCCCACCACATGGGTGACTGGTTTTCAAGCAGCGTCCCAATGGAAGGTTCTGGAAGGGAAGCATCTGTACTTGGTGAAGTCCGAGCAGGTACACCAGTGATGGGAGAGAAGACGGAGAAGATCGGCCGTGGCTCCCCGTTCTGCTTGGTGGCATCTGGGCATGCCTCCCAGATGCACTTCGCCTCCATTGTTGCTGCAGCTTTCTCCTGCCCTCCCAGCTGCTCCCCGAGGAGGTTGCATGCAGCCAGGCGGCCTTCCCCAGAGCCACAGGTCAGTGGCCACTCGGTGACCCCTCCCCCATCCTCCCTCCTGGAATCCCAGAACTGCAGGACTTGGCATTTCGACTCTGGAAGCAGCGAGCAGAGGGGCTTTTGTTTTTACAACATGGATTGAACTGCCGACCAGGAAACAGATGCAACGGAGCTTTTTTTTCTCAGTGGATCAAGGTATCCTTGTGTGTGTCAAAGCACAACCGCATGCACACTCACTTCCGGCCATGTATTTACACAGAAACTGGGTCCATTACATTTTTGGGTCTTTTTTCTTTTTTAGTTTATTTTTAAATCAACGTGAATGAAGAATGTTTATCCATCACTGTAAAATCCAGGCACTCTGGACAGTATTATATGTACATATTGACCCTGATTAAAAAGAGCAATCAAAAGATCGGGTGACTTTCCCCTCTTGTAAAGGAAGTTGAAGAATGTGGCCAGTTGTACAAAAATCTCGTTGAAGCCAAAATCCAGGTGAGAGGGCCTTGCACGCAGGTCTGGATCTCTGGCACACCCACCTGCCTTTGCAGTTCGGCGTTAGAAAGGATTCTTGTCTTGGGAGCTGGTTGCTGCTGTGAGATTGCAGGTGTCACGGGTGCTGTCTTCAAAGTTCGATCTCACACGGTCTTCAAAAGGAGGGGTCTTTCATATGCCCCTCGTTTCTAGACTTATGTTTTAAACGTTGGGTACCAAAGTAGGAAGGAAAAAGAGACAGAACACGATCTCAGAAGAAAAGCATGTCTTTGGGACCCCAGGACATCACCCAGGTCCAGAGCAGACTGAAAATAGCGCTTCATGTCTTGATTGAGGACAGAGCTGCGGAGGGGGGAGGGGCAGTGTGAGAAAGAGGGACCAGAGCCAAGCCACAGACTTTGCTACCTGACTCTGCTTCAGTTCTCTGGTCTCGAATATGTGGCATTCCCATAATCATCGCGACATTGTTTGGGGTTTTGAGTTTATCTCTTCTGCTTTGGTTCTTCTCTGAGGGCAAAGCCCTTGGAGGGTGTTGGGTTTGTCCGTGCTGGTAACATAGTCAGGCCCAGTCATTTGGGGTTCTGTGGCTCATAGGTGCATTCTTGTTTTCTTCTTTGGTGTCTCACAAACTATCCAACTGTTGAATAAAATTATAAATATGTTAATACCAGCTTTTTCCAATAAAATAACAAATGTTACATCTAAGACAAGGCTCAGAAGGCTGCTGATTAGACAGCTGGTCCAGGAGGGGGGCTAGTGGGGTGGGGTCACATCTGGCAGCGTCTTTTTGGCCCTGATCCTAACCCAGGTGGAGGAAACAGTCAATAGGGACACCAATCGTATATGTGCCTGGGGGAGGCAGCCTGCAGAGCCTCTGCCGGGCATGTGTTCCATGAATGGCCTGTCTCCCTGGGTAGCAGTGTGTATGACTCAGTACAAACACAGGGAAGAAAACTGAGGCTCGGAGAGGGGCATTAGCCTAGTATCCCGGCTGCGTGTGCTTTCTGGAGTTGGCCTCAACTCTAGAGTCCCTTGGTGGGCCGCACCCTGCAGAGGCTTTGGGTTCTGGAAATGGACAGCTGGATGGAGGAAGTCAGAGCTCCCAGCTCCCTGTATTCCTTGCAGCCCAGACCTCTCACACTCAAGGTCCTTTAGGTTCAGGAGGGCGGCAGGACTAAGATCGCCATCTGTCCACATGTCAGCGTCGAGATGAGGTCACTTCCTGGCCATGTGTCATTTGGCTGACCTCTGACCCACACGTGTAAACAGAGCATGGCTCTGCAGGACCTCTGACTGACTAACGAGATAAAAGCTCTGTCATGGAGGCTCGGTGCCCTTGTGCAGACTTTGATACAGGATCGGCTAGCCTCAGCTCCATAGGATGCTTCTCTAGAGTATGGACAGAGTACTGTCACTATACCCAGTTCCTATATGGAACACTGAGGCTCACAGGCAACTAAGGATCATGTCTGAATTGGTAAAACTAGGAGGTGGTGGGTCATGATTCAAACTGTCACGGTCACAGTGTTAGCACAGTGTTAGCACAGTAGGAAGCTGGCATCAGATGCTGTGACCTCGGTTCACCAAGTCCAACTTCAGCTACAGTGACAGAACATCATCATTGGTGTCGGCGGCTGCTCCCATGCCCTTAAGGTAGAGAGACTATCCCGGATGACCCAGGTGGTCCCATCAGATCTCCTGAGCTCTCCATAGTGGGGGACTATCTGTCCCTCTGTGACATCAAGGAAAGCTTCAGAGAGGCACCATGGCTGGCTGTAGAGATGGAGGAGGAGCCTCAGCGACTCTAGGAGGTCTCTAGTCTCTCATTGGCCTGAGACTTGCCAATTCCGGTAGCTAGCTGGGAATCCTCCTTTCTCCTCCAATGGTTTCACCTTGGTTTCCTTGGGTTCCAGGAATCTAACTCTGGTCCTCATGCTTGTCCAGCATGCATTACTGACTGAGCTGTGTCACTGCTGGAGCCTCCAGAGGACTGGCTAACTCCAGGTTAGCCCTGCCAACCTTGACTTCTCCTACTGAGAGCCACATTGGACTCAAGGCCTCCGGACTGTGCAGAGATGAATGTGTTCCTTTTAAAACACCGAGTTTGTGGCCCTTGTCACAGAAGCCCCAGGCCAGCACACTAGAACCTTCCCTCAGGTCATGTAGGAACATTCCCACCTCCCTTACAGACAGGATGCTCGGGCGGGGGGTGTGTGTGTGTGTCCCAGGACTTGCCCAAGTTGCAGAGCACAGAACAGGCAGCAAGGGTGGGAACTGGATCCACCCAGACCACACTGAGGCCTTCCTAAAGGGGAAGATGGTGGCACTTTCCTGAAGAGCTGAGTGGTCATAGGTGGGGAGGAATGGATCCCAGGGCCAGAACTTGAACAGTAGAGGGGCAGCCAGCCAGACCTACCATAACACTGCACCCTGGACAGCAGACAGGACCCTCTGATGCCCTGGGGAGGAGCTTTCCAGGCCTTCATGAAGCAGTGCTCAGGTTCAGACTCGGGTTCCAGAGCCTTTCAGGGTCATCTGCCCTTTGAAAACAAGCTTGTATGTTAATCTCTGCACAGCCCCGTGATCCCCGGCGATCCCTGCACCTGTCAGCCCCTTCACTCCGTGTCACCAGTAAGAAGAGGGACTCCTCCGGTTCTGGGGAGATGGATCTGTCATCTGATGGATGCTATGCAAGCCTGGAACCCACAGGGAGGGGGAGGGGAAGCCAATCATGGTGGCACACGCTTATAAACCTGGCACCAGGGAGGACCTGGGGCTAGTTCCAACCCTGGGCCAGCTACTAGGATCATTGGCCCCAAGACAATGAGAGATGCTCAAAAAATAAGGTGGCAGCTTCTGAGGGACAGTATCCAAGGTTGACCTCTGGCCTCCACATGCACAGACACACGTGCACTCATGTGAGCACACACATGCGAGCGCGCGCGCGCACACACACACACAGCGCGGGATGCCTCTGAACCGTGTGTAGTACTAAGGGCTGTGTGCATATTTCAACCACCAACGTGTCATCCTACAGAAGATGTTAAGTTGTTCAAGGCTACTCACTGCCATGTTGGTGCCAGACTCTGCCCCCAGAGCCCCTGGTCAGAATGCCCATACTGTGCTCTGGGACTTTGCAGCTGCCCCTTCAGCATGGGGCCTGCAGGGGTAGTGGTGGATGTTTTAGCCACTGTCCAAACTTCCGCCATGCCTGGAGCTATGTGGTCGTGCCCACTGATGGAGACCCGAAGGGCCCGGTCACTGTACACTCCTTATTTCTTCTTAGAGTAAACCCGCCCTTGGTACTTAGTCCTCACACTGCAGAGAGGAGGAGCTTGAGGCTCAGAGAGACCTAGGGGTCTGCCCATGGCTACACAGCAAAGCACAGCCAGACTGGAAGCTGCGTCTCTGACACCTGTGCAGGCACACGTTCTAGAACTGAGATGAGCATGGGAGGAACATTCTTCCTGTTTCAGAACCTTGCCAGCTGCAGGATGATGCTCAGCCAGCAGCACGAGCCAAAGGGAGTGTTTCCATTTCTGTGGGTGTCTACCGGCTTCCCGTATCTGTGTATCACAAAAGGTTGCTGCACAGTGCCTGCGGCCACTCTGATGAAAACCGCTGTTGTTAAACCCCAAATGGCTCCCAAGCCTAAGCTTAACAGAGCACCCAGGCAGAATCGCTCTGTGTGTGTGTCTGTGTGTGTGTGTGTATGTGTAGATCACAGTCAGCCCTGAGTACTCCAAGATGCTCCTGTTTTTGCCTCCCCTGCACTGGGATTACAAGTCCACACCACCACACCACAGTGGTGCTGAGCTTCCTCCTTGGCCCCCACACTCAGCAAGTCCTAATCAACCAACCCTGTGGAATCTTCAACATAGCCTTTTCCCCTCTGGGAACTTCAGTTTCCAAGGCACAAGAATGCTTGTGGGAAGGCCACATCTGATCCTGACAGACAAGGCCAAGACCTCCGTCCCCATTGAAGGGGATGACAGCTTCCACATCTCTATTCTGTGGTTTCGCCTTAGGATGTCTGAAAACTGCCAAGTCCTGGCAGTCAGGAATATTGCCTCCTTAAACTTCAATATACAAACTCTGAGACAAGAGTGATGGAAACATCTAGAAAAACAAAATTTATTCAGGAAAAAAAAAAGGGAGGTACTCACCTTTGTTGGCAGCTGTGGGGTCAAAGCATTCAAGGCTCCTGGGGCTTGTCGGCATTTATCTGTGGACCGTGTGTGTGCAGTACCTGCAGAGGCCACAAGAGGGCCATCAGCACTCTCAGGAACTGGAGTTATGTCCAGTTGTGAGCCAGTGCCCTTAACACTGAGCCATCTCTCCAGCCTTTGTGGGGACTTCTAAGGGGTGAGGAAAAGAACCCAGAGGACTGCTGCTGCTTCCTGAGGAGTGCTGGAGAGTCTGTCCTTAGCTGCTGCGTAACAAACTGTCCCCAAGCAGCAAAAGGTGTCACCAGTCATCACCTCCCAGTTTCTGAAGCCAGGCTCCAGGAGAAGACAGGCCCTGGTCAGAGGGAGACACAGCCAATCTGCATTTCTGGATTGGGAGATTACATGGATGGAGGCTGTTCCATTTGCTTGGCTGGCTGCTGGCTGGAGGGCTCAGTCCATCAGCATGCAGGCCTCTCCATAGAGTCATCCAGAGCGTTGCTCAGAGCCCCCGCCCCTTAGAGATAGTCTGCTCTCTTTGTCAGGTTCTGCTGCTCAGAGACCAGCCCACTGCACTAGCGCGATTGCTGCGGGTGTGTGGAGACTATGGACCATCGTGGAGGCCACCCCAGGACCTCAGCAAGAAGAGACAAGTCATATGGCCCCAAGTTAGTATGCTCAACCTGGGCCCTGGCGGCCACACTTAATGGGGCAATTATACATATAAGCACAGTGAAAAGCAGAGAAAGGAGACTGATGTTTCACGGTGGCCACACTGGAAAGAGGAACAAAGGTGTCCAGTGACACCCCCCTCCACCGAGACCATTTTCAGGGTTCTGTCATGAAGTTAGTTTTAAGTAGAGAGAAAGAGGTCTGCATAACGGAACTGTCCTGGTCAAGGTGTGGTCCTGCCCATCGCTGCACCATCATTGTCTCAGCTCCAATATCTTTTGCATCACGGTCTGACAAGTTGTCAGAACCGTGTAAAATCTCTTTCTGGGAGACAAATTTCCCCTCCGCCTGGCACCAGGCTCCAGTCTTCCTTCTCCCAGCATGAGATTCCTGGGCAGTTCCCATAGCTTGGAAACCATTGTTTCAAGAATCTCATAGCCAGAAGGAGGGGTGCTAAGGGTCTCTCTAGAATAACTTCATTTCTGCAAGGATGGTGACATATGACACCAGCCACAGGACACATTTGATTCTTTTGGTTGCCTTCAAGACCCAGCACCAAGCTACTTGGTGTTCCAGGATGAGATCAGCCCAGGGACCTGGAAGAAAAGCCCTGGGTTACAGTGTCCCACATAGTAGCTAGTTCTGATGATTAAATAGGAAGATGGGGGCTGGAAAGATGGCTCAGCAGTTAACAGTACTAGTTGCTCTTCCAGAGGGCCCAGGTTCAGTTCCTAGCAGACACATAGTGGCTCACAAGCATCTGTAACTGCAGGTCCAGGGGATCCAGTGCCCTCTTCTAGCCTCTGCAGACACCAGGCTCACATGCACTGTAGATATACAGATGGAGGCAAACAGATAAATTATATATATGCATGTGTGTATGTATTTATATACATGCATGTATATGTTATACATACATACACATATATGTATATATGCACACATATATTAAAATAGGAAGAAATGAACCTTTGTTACTATCTGAAAAAAAATCCTCTAGTCAGAATGAAGACCAAGCCCATTGCGTTTGGTTTCTTCCTTTCTTGCTCACCTGAGCCCTTCCCTAGTTTGGTTCCTTTTCACCCAGTCTACCTTTCAAAGCAACACTACTCAAGTTCAACCACTTGATGCACAGACGAAACTTCCGGGCCTCCGGCACTGTTTCCTAGCAATCCAAGCTTTGGGGGGGCGGGGGGATCATCACTGGAGTGCAGAATGACTGTCTCAATGACGCTATCTTTTCCCATCACTGTCAGGATTAGTCAGCCACATGGCCAGGACTTGACAGGTCTCAGAGAGAAAGCTGGGAGTCTGTATTAAAAAGAGTGGTGGGAAGCTCGACTATCAAATCCGAATCCCCAAAGTCCAGACATGGGAAATGGACAGGATAGTCAGAGCAGTGAGTGCTCGTGGTATCATCTGAAACACTATGAAGGGATGGACGATGGGCAGTGCCCTTAGGGACGTCAGTGTCTGTCTGCCACCACCCAGCTGTTCATTCAACACCTGTCCTCAGGGCCTACTGAGCGCAACACAGGAAGGGAACTTGGGTCAACACTAGCTGTGGACCTGAGGGGTGTTACTCTGACTTGCTGAGTTCTACTACTTCTTGTTCCTGACTGCAGCCCTCAAAACCTTGCCTTGAGGGGCTGCTGCCCCCCCCCACCTTGTGCCTGACCCCTGCAATCCCACCACATAGTGTGACTAGGTCCCGGCTGTCCCAGAAAAAAGTGAGACCCTCTGTAGTGCATGGTGGGATTTAGAGACTTCACCTTGAACAGCCACAGCTGCAGACAGTGGCGGGGGGGGGGGGGACTCAGGAAGAGGGTACAGGGTGGGGGGGGTTGACTTGGAGCCTGGAGCCAGTGCCAACCGAAAATGGCCTATGGCGTCCATATGCATCTGCCAGTGCAGGGTCTGGCCACGGGTATTTGTTGTTCATCGCCACTACGTCCCCGCTCTGCTGGGTCTGGACTGGTGTGAGGCGTCTCCCAGGGCTGGAAGATGAGTGCTGTTGGTTGTGAGATACCATGTCAGCCCTGTGACTCAGTTCTTTGCTGCTGCTGAGGTTTGTCTTCATCCCAACAGTTGGTCCGTAACGACGTGTGAGCATAAGGACAGCAGGTCCTCTGTCCCTCAGCGGTATGACCTAGACACTGACTCTGTCCATTCCCACTAGCTCCTCGGTCACAGGGAGCTGCAGGTGTAAAGGTCCCTGAGGTGGGGGATAGGGACACACCTGAGCTGACGTTTCTACGGGGTTGGTTGAGCAATTAGAACTCTATGATTGTGGAGCGTTAGAATGTTGCAGCTCCAAACCAAATTATCATGCAATGTTTGAAGTTCCCTTACTGGCTGTTCATGGCCCAACTCGGTGCCCTACCTAACATCCTTATGACTGCTGGGTAAATCCTTTAGAACACATGCTTAGCAGACTGCTAGCTTCCATCAACCAGCAAGCTAAGCATTTCATCAGATTGCAGTCTGAAGCCTGTAGCAGATTTCCCCATTGGCTGTGGGCTGCCTATCCCCGCCCCACACACAATGCCTACGTTTCTGACTTTGTTCTGCAACTAACTCAATCTCAAGTGACCACTTCTATGGTAGAATAGGTCTTAGAGGACACCTTGAAATGGTCATAGCCCCAGGCCCAGTTACTCATATTGAGCTCATAACAAACTTTGATTCCTTTTGAAGCAAGAAAGAGCTGGGTTTTGTATCAACACGGGGGAAACTGGGTTATGAGATTATTTTTGGGCAACAATAAAGCTGACTTAAAACCAGGTCCTGACAACCATGGAAGAAGGGGCCCTCGGGGTCACCTACCCCACTGTTCCTGCCTCTGACAGGCCAATGGTTCTGTTCACTAGGGTGCTGCACCCCAGGACTCCCACAGACCTTGGATTTCAAGCTGGATCCCAGCAGCTCCAGCAGGATGTTCGGGGAAGGCAGATTCCATCCCCCTGGTTTGCCACCAAATGCTATAGGGCAGTCAGAACTGTGATGCCTATTTGGGAGAGACACAGACTACGGAGACAACGGGGCCGGAGAAACTGGAGGAACGAAAGGCTGGGGCCGTGACGCCAGCCTGAAGGAGAGCTCGTCTCTCCAGAAAGATTTTCTGCAATTCTGACAATTTGTTGGATGGCCTTGCAAGAGAAACTGGAGCTGAGACAAGGAGTGGGGTGCCCTGACCAGGCCTTATGCATAGCTCTGTCCCTCTACTTAAATCTCAGGTCCCCTAGAGTGGTGGTCCTCAACCTTCCTAATGCTGTGGCCCTTTAATACAATTCATGTTGTGGTGATCCCCAACCATAAAATTATTTTCGTTGCTACTTCATAACTGTAATTTTGCTACTGTTATGAATCGTAATGTAAATCTCTGTGTTTTCCAATGGTCTTAGATGATCCCCGTGAAAGGGTCATTCAACCCCCAAAAGGGTCACAATCCACGAGTGGAGAACTACTGCCCTAGAGGTACTTTGGGAGGAGTGTCACTAGGCATCATCTCTTTCCAGTGTGGCCACATAAAATAACCCCCTTTCTCTGCTTTCTATTCCTTGTGTGTTTAATCGGCCTATGGAGGGTGGTGCCTAGGCCTGTGTAGTGAGGGCTTGCAGGACCCAAGCTCTGCCCCTGACAACTCTGATCCTCGGGATGGAGCATGCGTCAGCTTCTGACCAAGAGCAAGCATCCTGATGACAGTCCTCCCGAGACAGCTCTACAGTCGATCTGCCCATGGGTGTGGGGCCGTTGGATTGTTGGGCAGCAGGACCAGGGCTGTGTAGGTCTGAATGAAGGAGGCTGCACTCCCAACCAAGACATGCCTGGGAGGAATGAGGCCTGGGCCAGAGACCCTGCTTTGGCTGGGGGGAGGGGGGGACTCAGGCCGCACACTGGGGTCAGAACCCACTTCCAAGGACAGCAGGCAAAGAAGAGACCCAAGGATGCCTCCAGTGAAGTTTTAGAGTGGGGAGGGCAAGAGCTGGGGATCGGGGACCCTGCCGCGAGCCCCACCTCTTCTCAGGTCTCCCTAATGGTTGATGGGATGCATTCAGGCATCTAGCTAATGCAGACAAAGAATATTTCAGACGGTAAGACACAGATACTGGCCAAGGGGCTTTGGTTAGATGGCCAGGAGGAAGGAGGGCTGCTTGCGTGCAGACAGCTGGGAGCCAGGTCCTTTGTTTGGATCTTGTCATTTAGCTCAGCTCTAATCTAAACATTGCTGTTTTCAGCTTTAAATAGGGAACCAGCAAGGACGTCACAGTGTCTCTGGCCCAAGGTTCAGCCATTCAGGAATGTTCTCCTTTTCAAAGAGGACCCCTGTTTATGAGGGTTTATTGAGGTTTTGTGATCACCTTCCCAGACAATCAACGTTTCTCCCCCTTCAAAGCAGCCTATGACGCTGATGCTGCAGGGATTTGCTCAGGTTGCTCCACTGGGAGGGAGCAAGCATGGGGCTCAGCAGCTGCCCACAGGCTGGGGACGCTGCCTCCAGACTGGAAGGCAATGCTTCTAGCTACACAGCAGGGTGCTGTATGACATTCCATTTCTGCACAGTGGTCACTGCTAACGTGTGAGAAGTGCCGTCCCAGACAGGGACATGGAGGCTGTGGGCAGCTGACCCTTGCCTTTCTCGACAACTCCCATCCAGGCAAAGATGAATCGAGGTTATCTGTGCTTTGGTCCTAGAGTCTCATACAATCAGTGGCGTGATGACGTCATAGAAATCAAGTGGCAGCTTGGTGGCTCATCCTTGTACCCTCAGGACTTGGGAGGTTTGTGGTAGCACGATCACTGACTTTGGGGCCAGCCTAGGCTACACAGTAGATTTCAGGCCATCCTGTGCTATGTATACAGCGAGATCCTATTAAGTTAAACAAAACAAAACGCAGCACCAAAGAGCGGCCCATGCCTACACGGAGCATATCCTAGTTAGCTTTCCCTGTCAGCTTAACACAGGCTTGAGTCACCTGAGGGGGAGTCTCCACTGATCGCCCAGATCGAGTGCTCTGTGGCATGCCTACGGGGTTTGAGTCACCTGAGAGGGAGTCTCCACTGATCGCCCAGATCGAGTGCTCTGTGGCATGCCTACGGGGTTTGTCCAGACTGTCAACAGATGTAGGAGGGCCCAGCCCATGATGGGCAGCGCCATTCCCTGGACAGGTGGTGCGGGACTATATAAGAAAGTTAGCTAAGCATGGGTCTGTGAGTGAGCCAGAGAGCGAGCCACCAAGTACAATTCCTCCATGGTTCCTGCTTCCTTGGCTGTGAGTGAGGAATAGCAAACAGGCTGACCTTGAGTTCCTGCCCTGCCCCTCCTCAGCAACGGACTATGACTTGCAAATATAAGGTAAATAACCCCTGTCTTCCCCTAAGTTGCTTTTGGTCACGGTGTTTGCCACAGCAATGAAACCAGCACAGCGTCCTAACTTGTCCAGGCCCCATGACAAATTCTGACTATGCCCCTGTGGAATTATTGTTCATGACTGCATACTGTCAGAGGTGCAAACACCAATCGTGAGTCGTGCAGACGATCCAATCAGCGACCTGGGTTTCAGTGACCATTGCCACAAAGCACTTTTCACCCAAAAGTCAGGGTCAACAGCTGAGCTGACGCCTGCATGCTGATATCAGGTGCTTGGGATTGTGGCCAAGACCTTGTGTAGGTCCAGCCTGCTACTCAGCAGATGGGGTCAATTATGTGGACAATAGTTCTGACCTCAGAAACCCAAAGGGCACTTTCTCACCCAATCAGACATCTTCCGATATTCACGCACACACGGACAAAACTCCTTGAAAGCAAACCAGGAGGAAGGGGCGTGGGTTTCAAAGCTTTTTATTTTGGCTGCCTTAGGACCTTGCTTTCGACTCTGCCATACCGAACATGGCCAAGTTTACCTGCATACAGAAAGGGACACTTCTGTACCGTTTCCCAAGTGCTGGGAGATGCAGAAGAGGTGACCTCACAAACTCCCTACCACGCTCCAGGGCCGGAAGAGCTCCAAGGCAGGCTGTAGTGTTCAGAGCCCAGTGTAGACATGCTATCCCCAGGCAGGAAGCCAGGCAGGACGTGACCACTGGGGACAGTTACTGTCAAGGATTAGCAGCAACCAAATAAATAAGAATACTACCATGAAGTCTACACAGACACGTATTTGGTTCTTTGAAAAACAAATCCAACACACACAAAAAAAGGGACGGCAGGGAAGGCATGAAGGGCTGAAGGGGAAACTCTTATCTGTAAAGTGCTCTTCGGGGTGGAGGGTCTTTGGGGCCAGGCCCAGAGCTCCAGCTTTGTGGGAAAAGGGCAGGACTGTGAGAGAAGATAGCATGCAATTTCTAGACACTTGGCATTCAAAGTGGACAGAGCTAAAGAGAGCCACTCTCCAGCAGGGTCTGCAGTCTACAGGTGGGCACAAGGCCCCTGCACGTGGGATCTACCCACATAAGAGCAGAGTAGAGACACGCACACACACACATACACACTCACGCACATGCTCAGCACAGCACTGCTCCAGCTGGCTGGGTGGCCACGTGGGGAGGGCCCCACGGCAACATGCGTTGAAGCCTCCTCCAGGAGCAGACACTTCTCAGGCGGCAGACAGGAATGGGAAGAAGAAGAAGTCGAAGGCAAACTTGAGGGCACCGTGCACTGTGCTACGCCAGTCCTGCTCGATCTTCACGTGGCGCCGGGCTGGGGACAGTTGTGCCATGCAGTTGAGGCAGCTGATGGCCTTGAGCTCGAAGACGGGCCACTTGCTGCCCAGGCGGCCCTCGAGGATAGTGCTGAACTCAATGAGGCTGCCCTGGCGCAGGTTCAGCAGCACATCCTTGAACTCGCTGCTGGCCCGCAGAACGATGTCCTTGGTGATGTCGTCTTCTTCGTGGCCACGGTTGCCATTGGTCCCAAATGGCATCCCCACCGTGATCTCAAACTTGTACCGGTCAAACCTCTTGATGTGGCAGGGGTGTTTAGCTAGCTGTTTGAGGCGGCAGAGCTCCTCCTCAGCTGTGGATGTGTTGTCGGGGCTGCAGGATGGGTAGGCCTCGCCATACAGACAGCGCATCCAGTCACCCAAGAAGAACGGGAGCATGTTGATGGCCGACTCAGCACTGTTGTCGATCTCGGTCACTCGAACGTACTTGAAGCGGCCTGTCCACGTGACCCTGTGGCCTTCCAGGTGGCTGCAGAGAATCTGGGTCCGTGCCATGTTGGTCTCCTTCCAGGCCCGTGGCCCGCACAGGAAGCCATACTGCTGCCAGGTAAGTGTGGAGTTGTAGACCTTCATGCCTTCTGAGCGGTACACGTAGAACCAGCAGAAGAGCAGGATAGCCGTGAGCCACACCAGAATGAGCTTGACCATGGAACTCCGAGTCAGGGACTTGACCATCTCCACCACTGAGAAGTTGGCCTTGGTCCACCATCGGACAAGCAGGGGCACGCCACAGATCACCGTGGTGACCATGATCTTGGTGAGGTCCAGTGACAGGAACCATCGGGCAAACTGCACCATGCCCATGAGGACAAGGCCAGCCACCAGGATGGGGAGGGCAAAGAGGAAGAGGAAGTAGCCAATAGAGGCGCGGACCAGGCCCAGGCCGGTTGACTGGAGCAAAATGACCACGGACAGTTCACACCACATGAAGCACACCAGGTAGGGCACCAGGTAGCAATAAGTGCCCTTGAAGTTCCTCAGCTGAGCCATTCGGAAGAAGAGGTAGAAGAGGTAGACATAGAGCAGGCAGGGGAGGCTGACATTGAGGACGATGAAGTGGCCGATGGGCACGGTAAAGAATGTCTGGCCAAGCACTTTCAGGAAGTGCCAGTCCACGGGCATGGTGGGCAGAAGGGACAACAAGCCAGCAGCCACCTCCGTGACCAGGGCCCGCCTGGTATAGGGCTCGGCAGAGCTGCTCAGGCTCATGTAGCTGGTCACCGTGAAGAAGGTGGAGATGACGGCCAGCTCCGAGCAGGGGATGCAGTCCTTGCTGGCCAGGGGGAAGGAGAAGATGACGAAGGCAACTGACAGCAGGAAGTGGACATAGGGCTCCAGGTGGTTCCAGCCGAAGTTGACTTCCGCCTGCTCCACGTCTAGGTTGGGCTCGAAGCGCAGCAACAGGTCCGTGAGAGTGCGGAAGTTCTCCCAGGCCTTGCTGTCCTGGAACACCTTGAGGGTGCAGATGACCATGGACACAAAGGACAAGTAGAAGACCACCAGGGGGATGAAGAAGGCGAAGAAGTCGATGGTTAGGTTGCTGATGATGAAGAAGAAGATGAGGGCATTGATGTGATGTGTGGGCACGATGGTAGACAGCCAGTGCATGCCTGCCTTGGAGGCCAAGTCGATCAGGTACTCTTTGATCTCCATGATGGCATGTAAAGGGTACTTCATCACCTAGGGTGAGACAGGCAGTTGAAACTAACCAGGACAAGAGCCCCTTGCCATCCAACATGGACACTCTCTAGTGCTCCCCATGCTCCACAGTGCCTAGGGGTCTGCTTTCTTCTAAGCCCTATACCTCCGTGCTGAGGTACACCTTCCCACTGTGTTGTTTGAAATGAGAATGGACCCCACAGGCTCACATATTTGGGTGCTTGGTTCCCAATTAAGGAATTGTTTAGGAAGGGAGGTGTGGCACTGTTGGAGAAAGTTTGTCACTGGAGGTAGGCTTTAAGGTTTCCAAAGCCCACACCAGGGCCAGTCTTGCTCTCTGTCTCTGCCTGCAACTTGCAGATCAGGATGTAAATTCTCAGTTACTGTTCTGCTCCAGTGCCAGGCCTACCTGCCTGATGCCATGCTTCCTGCCATTGGGAGAACGGGCTTACCCTCTGAAACTGTAAGCAATTAAATGCTTTCTGTTGTAAGTTGCCTTGGTTATGGTGTCTCTTCACAGCACTAGAACAGTAACTGAGACATTCACCTTCTGCTAGGGTGATCAGGAATTTATTTGCACATGCCTACCATATCTAGGGGAAGGCACATGGGTCCCTAGCTCCCCCTCTTCCCTTAGGCCTCCTGCTTTGATATACAACAGCACTGAGCCGCCCGTCAGAGGTGTGTCCCTCTCCTGGGTATGGATGTCAACTCCCTGAGTCTGTTTCCTCAGTTGTCAAAGGGACAGTAACCATGACGTCACCAGGCTACACCACACACTAGAGATGGTAGCATGAGCACCGAGGAAGGTCCTCCCACTGACTGTAAACCAAAGCAGAGGGCTGCAACCCAAACTGGCATGGAACATGGCCGCCTTTAACTGGCATGCCCGAGGCAAGCGGGAGGAAGCTGAAATCTGAGAGAAAATGTCCGTGTCAGATTTTCCACAAGTTAATGTAAAACATATTAGGATTTTAAAACATTAAGTTTGCTTTTAAGAGGCTACCCGGCTTCCTCAGTCTTGAGGAAAGCTGCTCGGCAGCTAGAACATTCTTTGTGGGAGTCATCGGTTTAAGGCTCCTGTTACTCTCTCAGGAATCTCTTGCTTCCCTGCATACTCCCTGCAAGGTAAGGCCCTGAGGGCTGAGGCAGCTTGCATATGGAGACTTGAGTGAGGGCTCACTGCTTTTTTTTTTCTGTACAAGACTCCTAATGACACAGTGGGAAGAGACGGAAGGGCCAGGATGGCTCCAAACACTACTGCATGGAGTATCTCGTTGCAGACTTTAAATCTTTCTCTCCTTAAAAGAACTTCTTGACCTCACACAGTTCAGACTCAGGTCACTGGGAAGTGACAGGACACACACTCAGACTAGGGCGTCGCAGAGGAGGCACTGCGGTGCAAGCTGGGACGCTCTGGCCTGAGGGTCTTCCCCAATTCATCCTTTCAGCTTGACCTCACGAGCAAGAGTGTTATGGGGGCTCCTCTTGGCCAAGAACCATATGTACCCCGGCTACCTTCTCTCATGGTAGCAGTGCCATCTGGGCATCCTGTCGTCTGTGAACATGCTCAATCTGGTCCAGCTCTGGGTGGACTTTCCTCCCAGCCATGAGCTCCTGTGCCACACTGATGCTCAGCACCTTCAGGGTAACAGTCCTTTCTGCTCTTCCCGCTACCAGCCTCAGTGGTGAGAGTAAGGCTTTCCCTGTCAACAACCCGGGGGCATGGCTCACACATGGGTCTCATCTCTCTGGAATGTGCTGAGCTGCTCCCTGCTTTCTATCTTTCTATCTGTCCTGTCTCCCGGTCCCCTGCGGTGACCTGCTCCGTACTCCGGCTCCCTGTGGAGACTTTCCAGTTACTTCATGCCAGCTCATCCAGCTAAGCCATGTCATGTTGTCGTCCCCATTCTGACCTATTTGCCACATCTTACTCATCACGCGTGGTTCATCTCGTCTTGGTCATAAACACTGGACTGTGGCACGCACAGCTCTTTGCTATGTGACAATTCCTCTGGTGACAGGTCCTTGTGTGGGCCTTGGGTTTGTGGCCATACTGTACTAAACCATTTACCTGGATCAAACTGCCCAGTACCCAGTGATGCTCATATTCCTGCAGAATAAAATATAGAGACATCTGGCCCAGCTTCATAAGCTGACTTGGGGCAACTCTGCAATGTCCTAAGACCACACCCTGTGTTTGCACTGAGTCCCAACAATGTGGAGACTTGTCAGAGCAGAGTGCATTTCTATGTCTCTCTTATCCTCATGTCTCCCTCCAGTGTGTCTGCCCTCCCAGTTCATTTTTAGTGTCCCTGACTCAGCTGGCCCTAGACCCTAGCACTGGGTTTTGGGAAGGCATATTTAGAAAGTGGCCTCTGTCCTGAGCCACAGACAACATCGCTACAGAGTGACTCTAAATGAAAGTGCAGCTCCAGGGCCTCGGCCTGCTGCCCACACACATCTGCCCAGACACGAGGGCTGTGAAGAGTCACAAGCACCCGGTGAAGACCACCCCAGTACATCTGCATGACCCTGCCTTTGCTTTCTGAGGAGTCAAGGACCCTTCTGACCTGCAGCTTCTGGGAGGGGAGCCGTTGGCCGGGAAGGAGCTGCACTTACTTTCTGGCGCAGCGGCAGGTCCTCGGGGCTCTTCCCTGCCAGCTCATCCTCATCTTCATCCTCATCCTGCAGGAACAGGTTGGTGGGGATGATGCCCTTGGCATACTTCTTGGTGAGCTCCACGAAGTCATCCAGAGCAATATAGTTCTTGGCTGAAGCAAGGGGAAAAGATACCAGGTTCTGCAAAACCCCATCACTGTGACCCTGATAACACAGGTGATGCAGGTGGCAACTTGGGGCCCAGATGGGTTTAGGCGTAGGACCATTCCTGGGGCAAGGGCACGGGAAAAAGGTGGTGGGGAGGAAGCGGTGGGTCTACCCTCTGTTACCCCACCTCTGCCTCTGACCTAGGTGACATACTACCTATGTGAAATGACTTGCCTTCCCAGTCCTTAATGCCTGAAGTCCCCCTGACCCCTCAAGCCAAGCTCTACTGCTAGACCATCAGACAGCTTGCATCCCTGGTACCCTCTGATGTCCTTCCCTCCTTTCCACCTGGCGGGGCCTCAAGGTGCCAAGGACTAGCCGCTCCTAGGATCCAGGGGCCTGTCACTCTCTGACCCCCGTCCATCATGACCCCCAAAAAGACCTACTATACACCCAATAACTCCTCCATCCAACAAGGCCTACCATGCGTCCACCAAGCTCTCATCTCACAGGATCTGTAGAGGGCCAACATAAGTTTGCCTCTTACCCCAACCCCACCAGGATCCCCCGAGGACCCACGAAACACTGGGGATAGGTGAAAGAAATGCAGCCTGTGTCAAAGGCTGGGCTCCCGGCTTTCAGGGAAGACAAAGGCTAGATGCTGGCAGGGAGTCAGCAAGAGCCATGGCCATGTTGGAAGCTCCCACTAGGCTAGCTTCGTGAGTTGATATGACAAGTCACAATTGTGAGCCCCTGTCCCACCCACTGGGCTCTCCTATCAGCGATGAGAAGCCATAAGCCCCCTCCCACATGTCCATCTTCTCAAGGATGGGAGTCTGGGGCCCTTGAACTACAGATTTCATCCCCTACCCCTACCATACACGGAGGGATCGTCTGGTGCCTTCAAATTCTGATCCCAGACATTCCAAGAGTACCTCCAGTTCTGTGTGCCCCCAGCCTCTCTCCTACATGGATGCTGTAACACTCTACTGCTGCCTCATCATAAGTGCCCACATGGGACACACCCCCCACACACTCCCTGGTCCCCTTCTCCTTCCTCTTTCCCTCACTGAACTTTCTGCTCACTCAGGTTCCAGCCCTGACTCTGGCCTTCACAGGGTTGAGGACTGTCACACTGTAATCTCTTTTCCACTGTAGTCTGAGCTCTCAGTGTACAAGGCTCAAGTCACAGGGACAAAAATACTGTCCCTCAAAGTGACTGAATGAAAGTCCATTTAGGTCAGAGACGCTGGCAGGCGAGCCAGGCTAGGATGCACAGGAAAGGTGGATGCTGATCTGGGTAGTGGACGGGAAGCAGACAGCGGATAGCAGAATGGGCATCCATACTCACATTCACTGCTGACAAGCCGCTCCAGCATGCGCCTCTGCTTCTGCAAGGACTTGGGGACCGGGCCTGGCTGTGGCCCTCCATCTGCAGGATCAGAGAGGATTGGAAGCTGGGGCTGCCAAGTTGTCCCTTCATGCCCCATGCATGAGCCCACCAAGTACATGTCCTCAGGATCCTGGGCTATTATGTGCTCAGGGACCACAGGGCTTGGGGTCCCGTCATATGCCAGGGCCATATCCCTGGGTAGTTATCTCTGGACCATCTCACAAGGAGGACCAGCGTGCTCGGGGCTGTTTCTACTCAATGATAAACACACCCTACCCATCCTTCCCCTCTTTGGCTGGCACTGCCAGCTCTTGACCACCTTTAGCCATTATCATATACTAGTCCTCTCCCTGGGGGTGAGGACCAAGCTTCTGTCACTCTCTGTATCTCTGATCCTTAAACCAGAAGCAGACCAAGATACCTACGATGAATAAGTGAACTATAAATGGTATTTACAGCTTTGCCAACATGCCAGCCACCTCCTAACCATGGGGCCCCAACCCCCACAGGAAAGGCAAATGGAGTTGTCGGTGATGTGTCTGGCCTACCCTGCTCGTTGACCTGCCCGACATTTTCCAACAGCTCGGACACAGTCACCTGCTTCTTCTTCTTGGGGTTGAGTTTCCAATACATGACCAGGGCAGCCTTGCGCACGGCCCTCTCTAGGTCAGTCTCAGAGGACAGCTGCTTCACCTCGGCCTCATTCTCAGAAGTGATGCCTGACAGACAGACAGACAGACAGACAGACAGACAGACAGACAGACAGAAGCATTAGGCAAAGCCATGCCCCACAGCATCCCCCAAAGGCACTCCCAGGAGGCTGGCCACAGGGCCATGAGGGATCTGACTGGCTTCCTGACTCAGGGTAGAGTGGATACCTGTCCCCAAAGTGTATCTGAGCCTATCCCTGATGGCACCCATGCTCCAGGTTGGAGGCCAGGCTGGTCTGGCAGTGCCTCAGTGTACACTGGAGCACATAGCTGCCAGCCCTTCCTGGCTTGTTCCCTCTCACACCTTGTCCTCAGGGGACCCTCAGCAGGGACTACAGTAAGAACAAGGTACAAAGCAAGGTGCTGCGGGCCCAAGTCTGAAGAGGAACAAGTCACTTAGAATCTGGGTCAGAATCGCTGCAATTACCAGTGGAACCGTGGCAAGAAGGGGGCATCCCTGTGCCCACGGTGTTTCCTGGGCTGAGACTCTACACAAGGTAGCTGGGAACATGGATTCTTCCACACAGAACAAAGAAAGAATGCCAGATGACCCAGGGGCGTGAGGTGAGCAGAGACAAGGGCAGCAGTGGCAAAATGGTATGGCTTCTCTTTCAGGAGGACTGGACTTTTTACCTGCCCAGGAATCTCAGGCAGGATTACAGGGCAGGGCAGGGCAGAGCGGGTGAGCCTGTGCTGCCTCCCCTTCCCACCTTCCAGGGCTGTGTGCCTACCCCTGCTCCTAGGCAGCCCTGGGAACCACTGGCCCCAGCCCACAGCCTAACATGACCAGCTCTAGGTTATTCTGCCTGCTGTGGCCTGGGCAGTTGGGCCAGGACACCCTGGCTGACAGAACTTAATGGGGAAACCATTCTTGTTTTATTTTGTTTTCCCCACAAATGACCAGTCTAGCTGTTGAAGAGAAAAAATTACGTCTACTAAATGTAACTTTGAAAACACTGATATATACCAGAAGAAAAGATACAGCGTGCCTCTCTGTGCTTTGGTTATGAGTAATTTGTATCCTGATGGCTTCTATATATTGCAAGTTTTATACAGCAAGCATAAAAATTTACAATTAAAAATAAATATCGAACTACGCAACCACAACAAAAACTCAGTGAAACCCCCATGTCACCTTCCGCAGACTTGGAGGCTACAGGACATTCGCACTCCAGGACACTTGGGACAGTTGCCTCCTCCTGACTCTAAAGAGTTACTTCCCGATTTGAACTAGAACCCAGAAGGGAAGTGAGAATAATTAATTACTAATTACTGCAGACACCAAGCACAGGACGAAGGACAAAGAATTGGCCTGGCTTGTGAAGTACCTGGCAGATTTCAAAAACCTCTCAGGGCAAGGAGGCAACAAAAAGACCTCTCCCTTCCCGACAGCATGGCCAGCATGGCAAACCACATACCCGGCGTGCAGCGGCTGAAGGCCCCACACAGTCTCACCTTTCCTGTCAGCCAGGCAGCGCCTCAGCAGCTTCACAGCTTCCCGCCTGCCCTGCTTGGCTGCCAAGATTAGCCAGGCCACGGCCGAGCAGCTGTTGAGTTCTTCGTCGACATCATTGGCAAGCCGCAGGTAGTGTTTGCCCACCTGAGAGCAGAGACAGCCATCACCCTCCAGCTTCAAGGACCCTGCTCTCCTCACTATGGGGCAGGAAGACAGGATGTGGGCTCTCCACCGTGCTTAGATCCTTCCCTCGCTCCACGCCTACTGGGTGCTGGAACCCCATTATGGTCAGAAAACTAGAGGCAGAAAATGACTGAGTCCATTTCCTGCCTCTCCAGCAGCTCAAGCTGGAGAAAGGCAGCCAGGAGAAGCCCTGGTCCTAGGCCAGATTACTACTTATTTTTATAATAGAATTTTAAAATAAAAAGCATTACATTTATTTATGCATTTATTGCATATGAACATGTGTGTGCATGGATGCCACAGCACACATGTGGAGGTAAGAGGACAACTCGTGGGAATCGTTTTTCTCCTCCCACCATGTGGGTTCTGGGACTCGAACTCAGGACACCAGGCTTGGGGCTGCAAGCACCTTTACCTGCTGAGCCATCTCGCCAGCCCTGACAGATTTACTGAACTGTAACCATGGCTGCTTGCTTACAAGCTGACATGACAGGTTTTCTGTTTGTCATGGAAATGTTGATTAGTTTAGACAGATTGTGGAGTCCAAAATATTTACTCTCTGGCCCTATGCAAAAATGCTCACTAACCCAGTCCAATCTTCCTACTCTACAGATGGGCAAAGGGAAGCCAAAAACACAGACAGGCCAGGAAAGAGCTGGGCATGCTCCCTGAGTTCAGGAGGATTTCACAATCCAACCAGCTCCATGGATGCTCACTAGCCTCTGAGGCACAGGGCACAGGCTGGGGACAATTTCACAGTCCAACTGGCCCCTCAGATACAAACAGAAAACTTTCCTTGTGCCTCTACATAGAGACTTTCGCTCCTCTTTGAGGGTTGTAGGGTGGGAAACTCCAGGAGTCACTTGCTTGAGCTACAAACATGGAAGTCAGGTGGTCAGAGGTCATTCTCGGTCCCTTACATCACAGTGACCTCCCTGTAGGGTTTGCTGAGGTGAGGCTGGAGGCAGAATGGGGCACCCTAGACCCAGGGATGGGAAATAGTAGGGAGCATGGACTGGTCTGGCTGCCTGCACAGTGCAGAAAGACCGACAGGAGGGGACAAAACTGTCTTGGCCTCCATGGCAGCCAAAACGTGAGACATCTGATTTCCACCTGCCAGGGCATCTTGAGGACAGAAATGATGGCCTGTCACCTGGGTCTCTGACACCCAGGAAGTTTGTCTTGTCTGGGCTCCTCTGCTTACAACGTTCCTGTCCAATGCCCTGGACATGGTGAGCCTGCAGCTGAGGCAAGTCCTCCTTAGGAGCAAGCCTGCTGCAGACAGCTGGAAGAGGAAGGAGGGAGGGTGCCCTGGAGGAGTGCATGCCTAAAACAGGATGTGTGTGCTGGACCAGAGTGGTGAACACAGGTGCACCAAGAAGGTACTGAAGGAACAAAAACCACCCCAAACTAACCAATATGGAGGGTTACATAACCACACTAGTTCCCCACAGAAAAGGTCAGACCCCTACTCCATGAGCTACAGGGCACCAAGTCAGGCTCACTGTGCTGGGGTCACATTCTAAGATTTCCCTCCACCCCAGATGCTGGTCCTCACCTCTGTCTGTGCTTTGGGGTCTCCAGCCTTGGCTTTCTCCAGGACTTCTTCAAAGGGGATCTCCACATCTGCTTTCACGGGACCTTGAACATGAGGAGAAATCAGAATGTCACACAGCCAGACCTTACACCTGCCAGTGGAATGAGGGATGGAGGGTCCAGGCTTCAGGAGTTCTGCTACTGATTCTCAGTGAGGCAGGAGGAAGAGGCTGCGAGGCAGGAGGATGAGGTTAGGACATAGAGGGAGCCTGGGAGACAGCGGGTTGCCTTCCGACGCTGCTAGCAAGTCGTAACAGTGGCAGCCTGTTCTGTACCAGGGGTGTTTGCCACTAGGAGCTCTGTGGTATGAGGACTGGGAGTGGGGTGCAGACCTGAGTCCTACTGTTGCCCTTCAGCTCCAACCCACTCACAGGGCTGCAGTCTGAGAGGCCTTAAAGAGAATGCACAGCTTGCTCAACAGGCAGTGCGGCTTTGGAGGACGCAGTTGACGGGCACCTTTATTCTGAAGGGTGGGTGTCTTCACTGTCAAGGCTGCCCTGAAAAAATGCTGTAAGCTGGGAATTTACAATCTGGAGTTTATCGTTTAGGGTTCTGGGGGCTGAGAAGTCTGAGTTCATGGTGTCAGTAGACAGATCTCAGGGACTTATTTTATAAGGGCACTAATCTTATTTGAGACTCTACCCTCATGATCTCATCACACTCCAATAAGAAATAAGCAACAACCTCGTCAGGGGCTGTAGGGAAATGTGTGCAAGTCTACCTGGCACCTCCCATCCCCAAACAAGTGCATGGTTCAGGGATGGACAGTGTCAAGCCAATGGTGTCTTGTACTGGGTCTGTAAGAACAGCCTTCCTCTCATGCCAGATCGGCTCTATGTGGGGGGGTACCCTATGGAAAGAGCCTACCTGAGAGAGAGGACACCACAGGAAGGCAGAGCAGAGTAGAGAGGGGAGTAAAGGGGAAGATACCTCCTAGTGACAGTATATGAACCCTGGGTCCAGCCTCACCTGGAGTTGAAAGCTAGAGTTTCTATGGTATGATAGAGGTGGGTCTTGTATTTATCTGTTGCTTTCAATGGTTAATTAATAAAGAAAACTGCTTGATTAATAAAGAAAACTGCTTGGCCCTGATAGGACAGAAAATTAGGTAGGCGGAGTAGACAGAACAGAATGTTGGGAGAAAGAAGCTGAGTCAGGGAGTCGCCATGATTCTCCCACTCCAGACAGACGCAGGTTAAGATCTTTCCTGGTAAGCCACCTTGTGGTGCTACACAGATTATTAGAAATGGGTTAGATCAATATGTAAGAGCTAGCCAATAATAGGCTGAAACTAATGGGCCAGACAGTGTTTAAAAGAATACAGTTTCCGTGTAATTATTTCGGGTAAAGCTAGCCGGGTGGCAGAAAGTGGCCCGCCATTTCTTCTACTACAATGGTATATGGTCCGGGGCTGGGGAGATAGTGCAGAGGGTTAAGTTCAGAGTACTTGCCCCATAAGCAGTGAGGACTTGAGTTTAAATCCTTAGCGCCCACACTAAAAAGCTAATCACGGCTATGAATGCCAGAAACCCCAGAACTGGAGACCAGAGGAAGAGGGATTCTGGCCAGCCAGCCAGCCAATCTAGCCAAAACAAGAAGCTTCTAATTCAATAAGGGAACCTGTTTCATGGGAATTAGAGCAATAGAGGAAGACACCCAACATCTTCCTCTGGCCTCTGGTGTGCACACCTGCACAATCACATGCACACACTCAACACAATCCCCCCCCCCCACACACACACATCATACCACACTCCACATACACAGGAAGGATAGAAGGAAAGAAGGAAGGAAGGGAGGGAGGACAAAGAAAGAAAGGAAGGAAGGAGGGAGGGAAGTAGAAGAAAAAGGAAGGAAGGAAGGAAGGAAGGAAGGAAGGAAGGAAGGAAGGAAGGAAGGAAGGAAGGAAGGAAGGAAGGAAGAGGTCCTTGCCATTGTCCCCTACTTTTGTTCCTGCCAGTGCGTACTGGGTTTCTGTCATCTGCGACTGAGAGGCTCCCAACTAACTCCAATCGTCTAGTCACATGTAATCAGTCAAGTAGCTCATACAATTCTGTGAAGGTCCTGACCTCTGTGACTGCCCATCTCTTCAGCTGGTGCTCTTCCACAGGCTCCATGTACTTGAAAGAGTCCTGTACAGCATGCAAACTTGGCAGTCCTGCTGACCATCTTGGGGAGGAGAACCCCCGTGGTACACTGTCCTTTCTGCTGGCTCCAGCTCCTTCATCCATCCCAGTCCCCAGCAGTGCAATGGCGTGGTCCACTGCACTAGGTCTGACTGGTCTCCATGCCCCAGCTTCCAGCAGTACAGCTCAGCGAACTCAGAACAAGCAGGGCTAAGGGCACTGGGCCGACAAGGGAGTAGCTGTGTGTAGGTCTGCAGTGTTCTGGCCTACACGTCTCAGCACACCCACCCAGCACTCACGGTCTGGAGACTGTGGTGCTGCCTGCAGGGCCATGCTCAGCCACGCCAGACAGTCTCTGACACTTTTCTCTACCCAGCCTTGACTGTACACCAAGCACTCCCAGAGGCAACCTCTGTTTCCACACCACAGAGTCATCTTATACCTAATAGATGCTTAAACTTCCTAAAACATGTTAAACACCCTTAGAAGAACACAATTATAAACACACGACCAATAAATCTGACACAGCATCCTGTCTCTAACATGTCACACTTCCTCATCATGGGTCCTGGGTCTTTGGCCTCCAGCATTTCTCTGTCCATCCATCAGAAGGGATTATGTTGATGGGCGAGAAGAATGGCAAAGGCACTGGGGTCACATCACCCCTGTGGCCAGAGCAGAGGATCATGTGTACTAGGGTTTTCCCACACTGGACAGTCAAGGCTACCTGGGTGGGGGTTTCCACAATAAACAGGGTAGCTGAGGCCACCCTAGACCAATGGAGTCTCTTTCCCATGTAGGATAGCCAGGTTGAGAAGTCTCCCATAGGGAGATGGGGATACAAAGAACTGATAGAGTCTCCCAATGGGGCAATCAGGATCACTCTGGGAGGAGGGGTTCTTCAGCATATGTGGGACAGTAGCGACACCACCCTTCTAGCTGGCAGAACCATAGGGAAGGCGCAAAGACAACTGTTGCTTGGTGGCCTGAACAGGCTAAGGCACTTGGCCCCTGTCACCCACCCAGCGGATGTTACTGAGCCAAGGAGCCATGGTCACAGCTCACTCTGAGAGCCAGTGAGGAGAGCCATGGAAAACAGCCATGTTGTCAGCTCAGGTGACATGATCACTGGAGACAACGGCCCTGCCTAGAGAGACTTCCTGGAGAGGCTGACATGAGAGGCTTGGAATGCAACCAGAGACTGGAAGTAACAAACAGAGGCACGCTGCCAGCTTTCCAGAAGACACAGGGACCATGGGGGTGACCTCACGACACGGCCGCTGAAGCACAGGGTCAGTGTGTACTCAAGGACGTGGGCCGGGCCAGGAGGAATAGAGGCTTTGCTGCCTCCTAAACTATGGGACTCTGAGACCAGAGCTCAGTTGTGTGACCTAAGGGAAGCAGGGTCCCACACCCAATTCTACATTGGCTCCTCACACCTAAACAGCCATGGTTCTACCAGAAGCCCTGTGAGGCCCAGGGGCTCCTGAGAGGCTCAGAGGGGTGAAGAGAAAGGGCCGTAACCAGGCTGGGACCGAGATGGCCTCGGTCCCAGAGGTCTGCGTCTGACCCCGGGGCACCTGGGCCAGGGCTGCAGGTCCATGCAGCCTACTTTCCGTCCTCCTGTCACACCAGGCCAGGGGCCCTAGGCAGCACGACAGTCCGAAGTCTCCAACAGGCCCAGACCAGTGTCGCTTAACCCGAACCAGCAGCAAGTCTATTCACTTCTGCCACCAGAGGGGCACACGGGCAGGGTTACAGATAGCATTGGCAGACCACACTGAGTCCCCGGTCCTCTGTGTTCACTGAGTCACCTAGGCCACCTAGGTCACTAGGACCAGGCTCTGGGTTTCTGCTGAGGTGAGTGTTAGGACCGACCCTTGATGCCTGAAGCCCAGGACACCTATGGAGAAGTGCTGGGCTCCTGTGCTGACCTATGGGCTATGTGGCTATGAGCTCCTGCTGACTGGCTGGGCACAGCTGGACACAAGTCGTATGTGACCTGGGCAGCACTGCTGGGGCAAAACTCAACATTCAGAATGAACCCATCTCTTTGTTCCGAAGTCCCTAGGCACTCTAGAGCCTCATCCCTTCCTGTGGTGGCCTGCTAGCCCATGGCGCTGGTCACCTTTGCTGTCTGGTCTCAGGAGCATCCCAGACCAGCCACGAGCACCAGCAGGGCACCTTCTCATATGGCAGGTGGCTTGCCAGGACTACCAGCAGGGCCAGGAGTGTGAGTGTTCCAGCAAAGTTCTATGGACCAGAAGGGAATCTGGAGGAGAGCTGAAGAGTGGGGACCCCTAAGCAGCGCCAGGTTTTGAAAGGCAATTCAGATGATACCTTAACCCCAGGTTCCCTCAGGGGCTATAACCAAAGTCCCCAGCACTGAGATCAACGCCAAGGATGCCATCCCTCATTTGTCACCATGCAGCACAGGTTTGGGAAGGGTCCTATAGGGCAGTCATGAGCCTTGGACCCTGTCACCAAAGCCTGGCAGGCTCCACTCTGGGGACAGATAACTGGCTTGGTGAAGGTTCCCTTGGCCAGTGCACTCAATTCAGCAGGCACACAGTATGTCCTCTGTTCCTGGCCACCAAGTCCCTGGTGGCCCACTGGAAAGTACAAAATCAAACTACTCCAAACTCCCACGTCTCCCACCCCAGCTGAGCGGGGCCCAGAGGGCCACAGCTTCTTTTTCCATCTTCTTTCTCATCTGAGAAAGGAGATGGCAGCAGGTGACAGTGCCCGACCCCAGGCTTGTAGTGGGGGAGGGGCCGATGCAGTTGGAGGCCAAAAGAGTTATTAGGCAGAGCCTCGTGTTGTAGCTACACATCTGTATCTTAGCAGATGCTCAGTGAGCCTGCAGACATGTTAGCCAACTAGCTGAACTCTCCCTGGCAGGAACTCTAGGCCCCAATGCCCCTGCCAGCAGGGTGGGGCCTATTGTCCAACATCAGTGACCAGGGACAGGGGAGTTGACACTTGGACTTTTAACGACTGGAACCTCTAGACTGCTGTCCCACCTGGCTGGCTCTTCCCAGTGCCACTGTGGGCAGAGCACACACAGCTGACACCTGCTTCCTGATGGTATCTGAAACAGCGATCTGGGCCTTTTACTCAGATACCCACAGTGAAACCCAGCTTTCCGGCCATGGCCTCTGCCCCCAGAGTCACACGATATCAGAGAGAAGGGCTGGGTGGTATTTGGCGCTGGGCTTGGATCTGGGGCCAGGCCTTGACTGCCTTGGAGGCAAAGCTGAGGGACACAGTGATCTCTTAAGAAGATTTATAAAGCAAAGGGTCTGAGCACAGGGCAGCTGAAGGTGACATTGGCCAGGCAGTGTTAGCTGCCCAGGAGCCTTAACCCCAGTCAAGCAGGCTGGAACCCCTTCAGCTCTGCCAGGGAGGCAGCCAGAAGATCTGGTCCCTTGATTCAGGAACTAAAAAGCAACAGGCTGCGATCTGTGGACAGGCTGGCAGACAGTGGTAGACACAGGGGTGCGCACCACTAATCGAGGGACTCAGCAGGTGCTGGGTGGGGGTGCTGCTGGGTTGGAGCGGTCACTGAGGACTGCTGGCCTTTCTCAGAGAAAACAGAAAATGCCAACAGCTGCAACAAGGTGGCAGAACAATGTTGTGGAATATTACTGTAACTGTGTAAAGGTGTGTTGCATTTGTTTATGCTGCATTTGTTTCACTATGCAAAGATGTGTTGCATTTGTTTATGCTGCATTTGTCTGTGTAAAGATGTGTTGTATTTGTTTATGTTGCATTTGTTTAACTCTGTAAAGATGTATTGCATTTGTTTATGCTGCATTTGTTTCACTATGCAAAGATGTGTTGCATTTGTTTATGCTGCATTTGTTTAACTATACAAAGATGTATTACATTTGTTTAACTATGTAAAGATGATGTATTGCATTTGTTTATGCTGCATTTGTTTCACTACGCAAAGATGTGTTACATTTGTTTATGCTGCATTTGTTTAACTATGTAAAGATGTGTTATATTTGTTTGTGTTGCATTTGTTTAACTATGTAAAGATGTGTTGCTGTTTCACCTTGCCTGCCTAAGGCACTGAATTGGTCTAATAAAAGGCTGAACAGCCAATAGCTAGGCAGTAGAGGGATAGGCAGGGCTGGTGGGCAGAGAGAATAAGTAGGAGAGAAATCTAGGCTCCAGAGAGAACCAGAGGGAGACACCTGGGGCCAGTCAGCCAGGCAGCCACCAGCCAACCAGACACAGAAGCAGCAGGAAAAGTAGGACATACAGAATGAAAGAAAGGTAAAAAGTCCCAAGGCAAAATGTAGATGAAGAGAAACAGGTTAAATTAAGTTATAAGGGTTAGTGGGACAAACATAGGCTAAAGGCTGGGTTTTCATAATTAATGAGAAGTCTACGTGTCATGATTTGGGGGCTGGTGGTCTGAGAAAGTCTGAACAAACTGACCAGGACTGGAGGTGGTACCCCATCACTCAGACCTACCACCCAGGGACCAAAAGGTACCTCGCACTAACCCCCCAGGTATAGAAAGAGATAGTCTCAGCATCTGCATGGCAGCAGTTCAGGTCACACAGACACCACCTCTTTACAGCCCATGGAGAGAAGTAATTTGACACAAACCTTTGCCCAAAGATACAGCCCCACTCTGTGACTACCCACCCCAGGAGGCAAAGGTTCGGTAGATGACATCACACGCTGGAACGCAGTGTCAAGTGGAACTGTGGAGTCACACAAATGCCAGGGTGGCAGGACTAACTGGAGGGGACAGGCCGAGTACACGGGATCCAGAGCCGGAGTCGATGCTAGTCAGTTGCCACCAACAGGCATCATTGTCCTCCTGCATCATGACAGGCCATGTCCAATCTCCACACATGGTCCTTGGGTGCTCCTTCCTGACAGGCTCCCATCCTCTCCCCCCCCCCCCAAGGCAATCCTTGCAGGATTGACCCTGTCCTGCATTGCTGGACTCCAGACTCTGCAGATAGTGTGCCTGGGCTCTCATTCATTTAACTTGATGCTTACCCCGCCCCCACATCCTCCCACAATCATCCCCGCTTGGCACCTGACACAGGAGAAGGGCACATGCTGCCTGGAGGCACAAGAACTTGGGGAGGCCAGAGGTTGACAAGAAGCCCCTATATGATCACATAGGCTAGCTCCTGTGAGGCACAGAGTCCCACACTCAGCCCATAACTGACCTGCTGCATCTCAGGACACTTCTAAGTCAGAGGCGAGTCGCGACTATTCCCAAGGCTCAGTTTTCACCCAGCAGAGGCCCATGAGGTCAATTTAAATGCTTCACAGAAGAAATATTTTTTAATTAAGAAACCAGGAAGAGACATCAAACTGCACTACAGAATAAGGAGGATATTTCTTTTTTTGTTTGTTTGTTTTTCGAGACAGGGTTTCTCTGTGGTTTTGGAGCCTGTCCTGGAACTAGCTCTTGTAGACCAGGCTGGTCTCGAACTCACAGAGAAGGAGGATATTTCTTTGGAAACATTTGGAGAGAGAGAGAGAGAGGAGGGAGGGAGGGAAAGAGGGAAGGAGAGAGAGAAAGTGCATGTGCACAAGCACATGCATCCTTGCACCCCACAGGCACCAATAGAATATGTGGTTCTTCCCATGAGCCGAGACTGGAAAGAGGTTGCAAAGGCAGGTGACCTCATGAGCAAATGGCATCCCAAAAGGTGAGGTGAGCAGAGCACTTTGGGGGTAGGGGTTCTCAGTGGGCAAAAAGGAGGTGAGAAACCATGAGGGCCAATCCGAAGGATGCAGAATGACCTCAAGGTGCAGGGAGGAACAGGTGACAAGCCAGAGGTAAGAACACAGGGCTGAACCACTATGCACTCAAGCCCTTCTGAGAGCTGGGGGGTCCAAGTAGGACCACAGAGACTGCAGGTGTGACCGTGAGCATCTCTGAGCCATGTGGTCCACCTGTGAGACTGCTGCCCAAGGGAGAAAGATACTGACTGAAGGGCTGATCATACAATTGACATCCACATGCACTTGGCATGCTGCAGCCCCAGTATTTGAGGAACTTAAGGAACCCAGCCATGTGTCCACCCTGCTTCCCCAGGTTGCTGTGGACTGAGGACTGCAGGCCTTCCTGGCCCTAACCCCTTACCAGTTCTATGCACTCCTTCTCGGCTGCTGGCATGAGGGGCCCGTGGCTCTGAAGTGGTTGCTTCCCCAGCACTTGGTCCAGCGTTGGGATCAGCCTGAGATCTGGGAGCATGTGAAGCCTCAACCTTTTCCTGCTCCAGGGAGGCAGTGGCATTGAGCCGGGCCCGGGCCTGGGGCTGGACCTGAGGCTGCGGTATGGATGGAGGAGGTGGGCCAGAGGGGCTTGGAGGTGGAGTGCCAGAGTTCATCTTGCCTGCAAACAAAAAGGAGGGTCAGACACACAAAAAGGCCCCTGAAACAGCCTGATGATAAAATAAGGAACGGGTGTGAGCTGCCAAGCTTGGTAATCTCGTTTAATCTGACGACCCCGGGGGGCAGCTTCAAGTTCTAACAGGTCAAGCCAGGTGACCCTGAACTTTTGTGCTTTCCTTTGAGAAATGAGGATGATGCTGATGACACTCAGAGAGATGGGACATGTGGTATATACTGAACATAGATAGGGCCTCACCATGGAGGATGCATGGGAACCTACATGTGTCACCTAGCATCTGTGAAAAATGAGTCTTTGCCGAGGGAATAGCTGAACTGTTTGAATGAGATCACGTGGACTTAGGCTGGTCCTAAGTTCAATTGGAGTTCAATTGGTGGTGTCCTTAGAAACAGACCCAGCACAGGAGCCACATGGAGATGGACCAGAGGATAAACATCAAAGACTAATGGACACCCCAGGCGATGGAGAGGGGAGAATAGCCTGGAGTCTCCAGAGGGACCAGGCCTGGACACATCATTTTGGCTTCAGCTTTCAGATTCCACAACTGCAGACAACATACTTCAGTAAACACACTGACTTCTGATGGAAGCTTGAAGAAATAACACTGGGGCTAGGGAGAAGGCTCGGTGGTGAGGAGTATTGACGGCTCTTCCAGAGGACATGCGTTCTATTCCCAGCACCCACATGGCAGCTCACAACTGTCTATCTCTAACTATAGTTCCAGCAGGTATGATGCCTTCTCCTGGCTCTGCATACATGCACATGGTACACATACATGCACACAAACAAAACTCTCATCTATATAAAATAAAATACACACAAAATAAAAGCAAATCCTTTTTAAAAGACACTAACACTTGGATAGAGTAAACACACGGGATGAGGCCGAGGTAGGGGGCACAACTGGTGAGCCCTAGGGACCAGGCCCTAGTCTCAGGACCATGAACCCCAGCTTGTAATACACGTTCTACAAAGCCAGCTCTCGAATCGCCTGGAGAGCGGTCAGTATGCAACACTGGTGAAAGGGGTTGACTGGTCAGCAAAAGGGCCTTGCATGTTGCTTAGCAACTTGGAAAATAACAGGTCATCGTCATTAAGGCAGTCATGAGCAGAGACCATAGAACAGCAAGTACTGGAGGATTCCAAGCCAAGAAGGGCTTTGAGGGGACGGAGAGAGACCCCTGAAACTGCTGGACTCCTGCACACAGGAATTTGGAGAGACCGTTCCTCAGATTCCCAAATGACCCTCCATAAAGTCAAGGCCATGTCTGTCCTCTTCATCACTTTTAAGGAAGCAAGCTGGGGAGTCTGGCTATGAGGAAATAGAATTCTGACTCAAAGAGTCCCTGATCTCTTGGTCTGGGCTACCAGTCATGTGATCCTGAACAACTGTGTGCCCTTCCAAGCATCAGCATCCATATCTAGAACCCAGGACATAGCTCCATGCTCAGGATGACTGTGAGGACAGAGGACCCAAGACCAAGTTGCAAGGGACCAGGTCTCAGTATCTAGCCCTGCGCCTGACCAATAGTTTCCAGATGGGTGGTTCTGCGCACTGTACCACCAGAAAAGCCAGGAATGGACACAGGCTTCTACGCTAGTCACAGACTCTTCCACTTCTGTTCCACCCCCAGCTACAAATGGGTCCCATAGAGGGGAGCTGTGTCTAAAGGGCAAAGCAGATTTCAATCTAACATTCTCCTTGCACGGGGAAGAATCTTTAATTCAATTTACTTTCTTATTTATGTTTTCTTGAGCCCTTATTTTAAAACATTCCCCAGAGATATTTAAAACCAAAAGCATGACCAAGTCTCATGAATCTGTTTGGAAATCAACATGGGGCTCTGAGCGCAGGCTTCCGGGAATGGCAATGCCTTGCAGACCTTATCAGCTAGCTAAATGTGCAGCCCCACAGGGGCATGCAGAGCAATGGGGGACTACACATCGTACATCTACAGGGACATACAGACCCATGAGGATATGCAAACTGACAGGGACTTCACACCCATGGGAGCCCCCAGACCCAAGGGAGGCCACAGCCGGCAGGGCAGCGAACAAGGGGCTATGATCTCCACATAGAACCACCTCACCGCCAGACCACCTCAGACTCAAGACAGGGTCATCGGCAAGCTGCCTCCTCCATTCGTTCCCCTGCCATGAACAAAGGTACCGCTTCCACTTTCATGAAAGGTAGAAGGGGCAACACAAGGCACAGCACCTGTCTTTAGGCAGAAGCTCTGCTCAGCCCTCGCGTGCACCTCCTGTGGGCTCCTGCGAACCTAGCAGGTAGGAACACACCATCCCAGGTCCCTGGTGAGGAAACCGTTCAGCCTTCAATCTCATCCATCGCCCAGACCCGCTGTTCAAACAGCTTGAGGTGCCGGGGCTGGGTTCAAACCCACTCCTGTGATTCCTCCGACCTCAGCAAACATGGTGCTGAAAGAGGCCTTGCACGCTCCCTACCCTTCTCCCAGTCCGTTCATTGACACACTGGCTGTCATCCCACAGTACCAAGCAACGGCTGTGGCCTGCAGTGTCCTTCTTCAGGGAGCCCTTCCACCCCTCCTCAGTACAAAGTTTCACAACCTTTAGTTGCAGCTCCAGCTAGCTACACATTGGCCAGGGTTTCCCAGAGGCCTCTTCTGAGGCCCTAAACACTAGCTCTCAGGGCTTCTGTCTTCTCTCCGTGATAAAAGAGGGCACTTCATAGTCACAGGTACCATGGGGAGTGGCTGCTTAGCTTCCTTGCCTCAGTTTCCCCCACACCTTCCACATCAGGTGCAAAGGGATATGGTAAAAGAGAAAGCCACCTATAAATGGCGAGGTATTTTAAAACAAAACAAAAAAAAAGCCCTAAATGGGGGACTTTGGGAATAGCTCAAATGGAAAAATGCTTGCCAGGCATAAGGCTCTGAGTTCAATCCCCAATCCCAATGTAAAAACAGAAGCCTTACGCAGTAATTCTGGAGGCAGACAGGCTGATCCAGGAGCCTGGCTGGCCAGGCAGCCTCACCTAGTTGGCAAGCTCCAGGCCAGGGAGAGACCCTGTTTCAAAAACCCAAGGTGGACAGTGGTTGAAGAACAGCTAAGGTTGACCTCTAGCCTCCCACATGTGTACATCCATGAGTACATGCATACATATGAACACACAGAGACCTGAGTATGAACGCCTCCCCTTCAGGAAATGTAAGGGGAACAGGCTTCGGCTGACTGCTACGCTCCTACGTAACTGACCACGTGCACATAGTGGTCAAAGCAAAACTATTTAAAGCAAGAAGTCTGGTAAGGCTGGGTGGTATTGGCACATGCCTTTAATCCCAGAATTTGGGAGGCAGAGGCAGGTGGATTTCTCTGAGTCCGAGGCCAGCCTGGTCTACAAAAGTGAGTTCTAGGACAGCTGGGACTGTCTTGAAAAACCAAAAAGAAAAAGAAAAAGAAAGAAAGAAATCTGGTAAGACAGGATGGACGGATGCAGGGGAATTCATTTCAGGTTTTGAGGGCACTGGCCAAGCCTAGTTTAGGGCAAAGATCTTGTTAATTCAAAACAGTTTCCTGGAATTATTGGTCACAGGGACACAAGAATCAGACCATCAGACCTGATTGGGGGTGGGAGAACTGGCCTGGTGCCGTGGTGAGTTCGGAATTCAGGGCTGCACCTCAGGGCATACACTCGGACTTAAAGAATGCAAGCTGAAACACTAGGCTGTCAGGCTTCAGGGCACTGGGACTGATAGGGCTGAATGACCCTAGGCAAGTCCCTCCTAGGACTGGAGATCCCTGGCTGTAGAACAAGAACCTCGTCACCCAGCTCTGGCCCCAGATCCACAGTGGCCAGAGCAGTGGCTTTAGAACCCATCATTGAGTAAGAGCCCCAAACACAAAGTGGCTGGCATTCCTTCCCTGTGAACACCAGGGCGTATTTTTATCCCATCTAAACAAAAATGTCAGTGTCAAGGAGCTGTGCTGAGGAGTGGCTATCCCCGGAGAAGCCACGCTGGAGAGGGCTGCCTGACTGTGTTCTATTGAGGTTGGGGCTATAGGACGCATGGAGCCTTCTATGTAGAAAGTTCTAACCCTTCCAGGACAGCTTCATTCTGGTCTACAGGGGATGGTGCCTCTCTCTCAGTCCCTTGGTAACAAGCCTCATGACCAGCCTTTCTGCTTCCACATGGTGCTCATGGGAGACAGGCGAGGCTCACACACAGAGGCATCCCTCACAGCAATGCGCTGGTGTCCAGAGAGCCCAGGGATAAAGTCCTCAGCCTCCACATGGTACCCACTGCACGCTATTAACCATGATCTTGTGTACAGAGAGTCAAAGACAGAAAGCAAAATACACTGTCAAGCAGTATTTCAAAAAAATTTGGTAATCTATCCTGGGTCTGTTTCGGATGAAAACAAAATTTATCTGTAAAAACTACGGAAGAAATGCCCCTCCCCAACAGCAGTACTATCTGAGTAAGGAATATAGGTGGTTTTATTTTAGCTTAAAAAATACATTTCCTTTATTTTCTATCATGAATGTGGAGCATTTGGAGAGTTAAAATGAAGCATTATTTTAAAATCCACCAGTGACCAAGCCCCTGGCCTAGGATACCCACTCTGGCCCGGCCTGACCCAGCCCTCTGGCACAGGGCTGACCCTCAAGACAAGGTCACAAAGCCCTTCATGGCTCCCAGATGCCTATTTTTGCCCAGAGCATTAAGTCCAAACCAAGGAGCAGTCCAGCTCTCCCAGTGTGACAAGTTCACAGGGACAGAGGGGGAGTGAGCTGGGAGGGGCATGGGCTGCAGTGGTGGGCAAAGCTCATCACATTGCTCCTGCTCTGGGCTGGCTGTGAGGGTCAGCAGGTTGGATTCGGGGACTATCTTATGTCGAGCCTCCCTGCCCAGGAGAAGATGCTCCAGGGCTAACCTCTGAGCATCTGTCTTGGTAGGAAGGCGATATCTAGTTAGACAGCCCGGCTGGAGAAGCCACAGTGATGGAACGAACAGAGAAGCTCTCATTTAACCATGGAAAAGGCCACGTTAGGGACTTTGCAAAGGCCTGGCTAAGCCTTTGGGACAAATGGAAGAGAAAAGGAGATTTTTCAGCATTAGATGTACCCGTGTCCTGGGGAAGGGGTGAAGAGATAGACAAACATCAGTCCCCTGGGGCCAGATGGAATGCCAGGCTAGGAGTGAGCCTGGTCCCATAGGCCCAAGAATGTAAGAGCCTTTGAGGGTGCCTGGAGCCACGGAAGAGCAGGGAGGGGAGTGATGGCCATCCAGACAGAGTGAGAGGCCTGGACAGGGCAAGCACTGGGGTAGATGGGAAGCCAGGGTTCACAGGAGATTGTAACCGGACTAAGATGTAAGAGGAACTAAGAAGTGGGGACTCAGAAGTGACTTGGCATGTGTCTGGGGACTTCAGCCTACTCCTAAAGTTGGGGAGGTGGGAGGAGGGGTGCCTTACAGAGCAGAGTGCTCCCTACCCATTTGGCATCTGTCAGACAGTGTAGGCATTTCTGGGACCAAGACTGAGCTAGGTCTCCTGTGTAACCAGCCCCAAAACTTCTGAAGGTATAGGGGAGGCCAGCACTGGGGCACTCCCCACATTTTTCCACCTGGGAAAGAAGGCAAAGGGCATCGCCAGCGGATGCTGCCTGTGTCTGGGGAGGTTCAAGGAGCATTCAGGAAGGAAATGGAACATAAAAGAACCTCTTTCTAGATCCCTAGTCGGATGAAAAGTACCTGTGAAGGAGGCCGAGATTAACAGGTGAAAAAGCAGGAAACGGTCCCCCCTCCCCCTTCTTTAGGGCTCTGAGTGAGTGATGGAGCCTAGAGATAGGAAAGTCCTAGCCAACCACCAGGGGTCATTGTCCAAGGTGAAGGAGGAAGGGCTGCACTTGCTTGCTGTCCATTAGCAGCGTTGTCCTGGCCAGGTCCCAAATCCACTGAGCTTCTAGTGGCAAATGAAAACTCTAAGTTCTACCCCTGGAACTAAGGGGTCCGCTGCGGTGGAAGGTGGCGGTAGCAGGGAGGTAGTTCTAAGGAACCCATTCACTGGTTTATTGGGCTATCATATAACGTCAACTAACCAAATACGGTGAAAGGACACTGCTGCAATCACACCAAAAGGACAGGGTCAGATTTTCCAGAAGACAGTTATCCGACCAGAACCAAAGTTTCCTAAGGTGCGGTGCATACAGAGCCAGGTTCATACTAGGGTGGGTCACTCCAAGCAGTTCACAAGGGTTCCCGCTGTCCTGCCTCCTTCACTGAGAACCGAAGGAGGAGAGGAACAGCCTCCAAACGCCCCAAGAATCAGGTCCTGTGGGGCCCTGTGCAGGGCCGGGGGGGGGGGGATAGGTCATGATGGGGCAGTTCTGGGGCGTGAACAGTCCCAGATGACCGGCTGTCCGATCTGCAGCGCAGTCTCGCGGGGAGATTTGTAGGTGTGCCCAGTACTCCGGGGCTAGACGAGAGGCGCGCGGTTGGGGCACACCCGATCCGGTTGCGGCAGTAGGCGTCTCGGGCTCCGAGGAGCAGCGAGAGTCCTGGCCTACAACTTCTGGCAACTTGGAGCTGACTTGGGGCCTGGCCACCCATCAAGGGAAACTGAGGCCGGTAGAGCGGTGCCTCCCAGCGCTCCGGAACCCTCCCTGCCGTTGCGCACCCAGAGCCAAGGCCACGGCACAACGATCCTGAAGTACTCACCGGCCGCAGTGCTGGGCCTCCCAACCCGCAGCAAAGTTGCTCAGAAACCGCGGAGATTTGCCCCGGCCAGCAGAGCAAGCAAGGCGGTGCTCTCGGCCCTGCAACCAGCGCGGCCCCAGGCAGGAGGCGGAGCCTGGGCGGGGCCTCTGCCGCCCTCCATTCCTGAAGCTGCTCCCGAGACTGGGCCCGCTGAGAGGCCGGTGAGCCCGCTAATCATTGGGTGTTCTCGCCAATCACAGTACGCCTCGCCTTGCAGCGACGCGCTCTCTTGGTCCACAAGCGGACAGATGGCGTCGGGAGGGCGGGTCCGGCCAGCCCACAGAGAAAGTCTGGAAGTGAACTCGGCCGGGTCCTGCCCTCTAGCCGCCCCGCCTCCAGGACTCTTTCCTGATCCAAGCTTATGAGCCTGCAGAGTAACAGGTGGTTGGAACCAGGAGCAAGAGTCGCGCCACCTTCCGCTCACCTCTGCACCGGGGGCCCCATTTTTACACTTGAGATCGGCTATTGCAATGCCTGCTGACCGCGCACACTTCGTGCCAGGAGCCCTAATTCTGAGGCATCGAGATAGAGGACTCGCCAAAGTAGCAGCGAGTACCAAAACAGTGTGGCTCAAATAAGTGTGCACGTGCCACTAAGTACTGCTTTAAATGATCAAAACCAAACGCAGTCTAGCAGGCTTTAAAGATTAGCCAGACAATAACGCCAGGCTCAGGCAGTTGGAAGGCCCCTTCTTTTTGATCCTCTTTTTGGTATCTGAGAGATGTGGTTTGGAGATCAGAGCTACGGACTAGTTTCTGTGTTCCTTTCTTCTCTGGACCGCACATCCCACTGCATGGAACCTGTCTTGCTTACGTGCAGCAACCATTCATTGTTCAGGCTGATAGAGACAGGACAGCATATCAGGGGGAGTAGTCCAGATGACTTTGGAGATGGCCTCTGTCCACTGAACCACTCCAACAGTGCTCTGTCAACGGCACCTGGTTCACCAGACACTTCGATTCTGCAGCTGCTGGGGCCTAATCTTCTCACCTACCCTGGAGAGGCTCAGGGAGGAGAAAGGAAACTCATCCCAGCAGAGTGGCCCTGCCCTGGTTCCCTCTGGGGCTCTTTCAGAAGTGGAGGTTTTCCGGTTCACCCCTGTGTGTGAGTGACTATTTCCCAAGGATCAAGTTCAGGAAGCAGGAGCATCAGATGCCAGTGGCTTTCTCGGACCTATAGCAGCATTTGACCAAAACAAGTTTCTGAGAGTTGTTCAGAGAAATGACATTTTTAATTTTTTTTTAACCTTTCCCAATATGGAAAAGGGAAAGGGGCCCTGCAGTAGCAATTCACATTTCCATGGTAACTAATTGTCTTACTGCATTTTCTGTTGCTATGACAGAATATCCGGGACTGGGTAATTTGCAAAGGAAAGAAGTTTATTTGGCTCATTGTTCTGGGGGTGGAAGAAGGCAGGATCGGGCAGTAGCATGTGGGAAGGGCCTTGTCCTGCGTCGTTTGCAGAAAGCAGAAGGGTAGGTGGGCTGTGGAAAGCAGAAAACACAGGCACCATACTTCGTAACCTGCTCAGTAGAAACTAATTCAATGAGAGTAATTGGTGCACCCCTCAAAAAGACTTCAACCCCTTTTAGTAACCTAACCACCTCAAAGGTCCAACCTCCTCTGAGCTTCACAGTGGTGAACAAAGGTTTGTGTCTGCTACTGCTAATATAAATGTACTTTAATGGATACATAAAACTTATCCAGACATATGGGTACTGTTTGAGGAACACACACACACACACACACACACACACACACACACACCAGAGAGAACGAGAGAAGTTGAGATTTAAATCAGGGTAAACATAGCTCAAACATTTGTCATCTCTGTAATGGTTTTCTTCTATTTTTGAGATCCATAGCACTCACCATATGCGTAGGGCCACTTTAACGTGTGACATCCACCAGAACTTCTCCTTCCTCTGAGTCAGTGCCCACCTCCCACCTCTCCCCATCCCACCTCCTGCAAACCACAGCTAAGCCACACACCTGTTTCCTCCTCCTGGGAAGCTCATCCCTCCCAATTATCTCTCGAACATTTAAAAGTTTTTTAAAAACCAATTTGGTGAGTTTTTTCTTCTTTTCTTCACACTTGGGCCACCTCCCCTCCATCTGGGAGGGCTGGGGCTTAGCCCACCCTGAGGATTAGCATCCTGCTACACTTGCGAGGCTCGGCCCAGATAGGCTTGCTCTAGCTGGACTTTGCCTCCTCATTCTTTATGGCCTCTAAGGACATGCTTGACTTGGTCATCCGCCCCTGCTGGCCACTGTCCAGGAGATTACAATGGCTTGGCTCTCAGGATGCTGCATAAGCTGCCACACAGGGACCAGAGTGGGGCAAGATCATGATGAGTAAAGATGAAACAAATCTTCCTGTGGCCAAGGGAAGAGATTTGAATAAAATTGCCTCTGACTGCACAGGGAGTCTCAGAAAGCACCACGCTGCCTTTTCCATGGAGCTGAAAAATGAACAAAGTCACAGGCAAATCTGAAAAGAACGGTAGAAGTGAGGGCAAATTAGCAAACTGGAAGATAACTAACTGGAGGGGTGGACAGTATATAATGAGGAGGGAAAACACATCACACAAAAGTGCATATGTTCACACACATAAAAAGGAGATGAGCAGGAGGAGGAGGGAGGGAGGGAGGAAGAGGAGTTAATGATTTGAAAAACCTCCCGAGGAGAGTGCTGTGCAACAGACAGACCAGAGGGGAAGCAAAGAGGAGAGAAGGGGGCAGTGACCCCAGGCTGCAGGTGTACCCTTTAACTCAAGGAAACGGAGACATCCTTGTGGGATTTCAGGAAGAAAGGGTCACAGCCAAAGGAGGGGAGCATGCTAGTGGTTCCAAGTTTCTGGGGGACTTTGGAACAACATCAAGGCTCCCTTCTCTGGGTTACGGGACTCATCTGTCAGGTAGAAGAAAAGGAACACGCAACATGGCAAGCAGCTGTGCTGAGCCGCTTTTTAGAGGGGAAGAGCCGTGAAGTTCTGCTCTGACCATGACATCCCAAAACATAGAGGCGGCTCCTAGACAGAGTACAGCCAGGAACAGGAAGTGGTGGCCAGTTTAGCTCTGATTTGATCTGCGCCAGTAACTCCCTGCTGGGCTGCCAAGTGAGGCTCTCAAAATATACACTGCAGGCTCCCGAGAAAGCCTATGTTGACCCACAATTAAAAAAATGTAATCTAGCTTCTCTTAGAGAAGTCAGGCCATTCTAGGATCACAACTGAGAAGTAGGCAAGAAGGGAAGAAGGAAGGGAGGGAGGGAGGAAGGGAGGGAGGGAGGGAGGAAGGAAGGAAGGAAGGAAGGAAGGAAGGAAGGAAGGAAGGAAGGAAGTCTGGTTGGTACTTGGAGAGAACACAGGGCATGAAAGTCTCCTTTTGGGAGACTTTATTTTTATTTATATTTATCTCCATTTATTTTTAATGCTTTAAAGGAAAAAAAGCCATTTATGACTCAGGAATCAGAAAGCTGCAGTTAGTGGGAAAGTGACCGTGAATTTCTGAATTAATGCAGAAGTTAGGCAGGGCTTAAGGACAAAGAAAGAAGCAGGATTGAGGAGGGTGTCTTAATGAGGGTTTCTGTCGCTGCGGTAAACACCACAACCCAACAACTAGGGGAAGAAGGGGTTTATTTCAGCTTGTGGGTCCAGAACACAGTCTACCATGAAGAAAGTTAAGGCAGAAACTCAAAACAGGAACCTGGAGGCAGAAACTGAAGCAGAAGCCATGGAGGAGTGCTGCTTACTGGCTTGCTTCTTATGGCTTGCTTAGCTTCCTTCTTATAGCACCAGGACCACCTGCCTTGTCTTCCTCCCACATCCTGATCCTGATCTCTTCCCATGATGTCATGATGTTCAGATTCTCCACTCAAGTGCCCCCCCACACACACACACATTGCAGCTCCCTTTTGCAGATAGCCCTCTCTGACTTCCTCCTGGGTCAAACTCACCCAGACTCACAGACACTAAGGGCAGGGACTGGTGAATTGTCTTCAGGAGAGCTGAGCTGGAACCTTTTCAGGCCACTAGTATACTAGAAAATGAATCATCTGTATCAGGTCCTGATTGCCGAATCCTGTGAATGGTACCATGCATGCATGAATGCAGGCCTGGGTGTCTGGGTGGACCTTAGATATAATCGCTGGTGTACGTCTGGAGAGATCATCAAGAGGTTTGGACCACACAGAGGAGAAGATGAACCTGGAATAAAGAGAGATCAAAGATGCTGTACTTGGATGGATGTGGTGTCAATTGGCCACCACTGGAAGCTGGAAGGAGCAAACCGACTTCTCCTTGGTGGCAGCGTAGCCACAGTGACTTCAGAGGGCTGACTCCAGAATGGTGGTAGGTACATCTCTGTGGTTGGAAGCCACCACGTTATCACAAGGCAGCCACAGGAAGTGGACAGCCAATGACAGCATGCCAGAGTTGTGGCTCTGTGGTACCTGATACCCAGCCAAGTTCCCATAGATAAGCTTGGGTGGGGTATGAAAATTCTGGTCTTTTACAAAGATGACCTTGGGGAAAAGGTGGTCAACCCCTTGCCATTTGAACAGACAGTCATCAAATGAAAGACACAAGTGCTCACAGGATAAGCAAGCAGCACTGTGGCCCAAGTGACCAGGTCAAATGCTTTAGAGACTTAACATATGTGGTGGTTTGAAAGAAAATGGCCCCCATATGGAGGTGTGACTTTGCTGGCGTAGGTATGACCTTGTTGGAGGAAGTGTGTCACTGTGGAGGTGGGCTTTGAGGTCTCCTGTGGTCAAGCTATGCCCAGCACACCGTTCACTTCTTGATGTCTGTAGAACTCTCAGCTCCTGCTCCAGCACCGTGTCTGCCTGCATGCTGCCATGTCCCGTCCCACCATGATGACAATGGACTAAACCTCTGAAACTGTAAGTCAGCCCCAGTTAAATTTTTTCTTTTATAAGAAAACATTTTTTTTTTCTGCCGTGGTCATGGTGTCTCTTCAGTGCAATAGAAACCCTAATGAAGGCACCATTTCCATTCCCATAGCCTGAATCCGGGAGCTTTTAGTCCTATGGGTTGATAGTGATAACACAGGGAGCAGGTCAGGATTGGGGGACCAGCTGCATCAGCACCCAATGAGATAGGCCTAGGCATCTTCATTTTATTAGGGTCCCTGGAGACTATGATATATAGGGTCACTGTACTGACTAGTTTTACGTCAGTTTCACACAGGAAGAGTCACCTGGGAAGAGGGACCCTTAAATGATTGACATGTGGACAAGTCTGTAGTGCAGTTTCTTAATTAGTGGTTGATTTGAGAGGACCCAACTCATTGTAGGTGGTGCCACACCTAGGCAAGTGGTGCTGGGCTCTTCTATAAGAAATTAGGCTGAGCAAACCATGAGAGCAAGCCAGTAAGCGGCACTCCCCCATGGCCTCTGCATCAGCTCCTGCATCCAGGTTCCTGCCCTATTTGAGTACCTGTGTTGACTTCTGTCAGTGACTGGACTGTGACGTGGAACTATAAGCTAAATAAACCCTTTCTTGCATGCATTACTTGTATTCATAGTGTTTTGTCATGACAATAGATACAAATACAAACACTTTAACTGCTAAGTCAGCTGGTCTTAATGGGATCAGTCACCATGCCAACAGTATTACCGCTGTCAAAGTAGAAATGCAGAGCCCAACCCTAGACCACCCAGCTCAAAACTTTGCTCTAACAAGATGCCTGTGAGACCTGGAGTCACCACTGTAGGCAGGAGGCCCTCATCCCACAGCACCCTGGGGGAGCATGATTCCCAATCCCAGCAGCTGAGCTGGAAGACTGAGTTCCGCAGGAGTCTGGGCAGAAGTGCACGTGAACACCTTGAACATCTGGCAGTCCTGGGACTCCCCCAGTCATGCTAAGCTCATCCCTCCCCAGCTCCCAGTGCAGGCTTCCCAGGCTTTGCCTATATCCCGTTGTGTTGCTGTTTGGGCTCCGTGAATCTTCCTGTAACCTATCTGTCCCTCCTGTCAAAGATGGAGGTTCCTAAGGGTCACAGTGCACAGCCGCCTAGTGGCAGAGCCTCTGCTTTCCCATCCTTCTCCACCCCCCCCCACCTTCCAGCATGGCCCTGGGCAGCACCCCCACCCCCACCCCTTTTCTATCTTTCCCTCCTTCGGCCGAGTGGCACCCACTCCATAGTCTTCTGGGAATCACAGTACAAGGAGTGGGAGTCTGAGGTGGTGATGGTCACACAGCTCGTGTCTCAGGGCTGTGTGCTCCGTCAGGCCCACGACTACCAACACCTCCACACTCCCCAATGTGCACACACACCCCCATTGTCTCTCGGAGCTCTGAGCCTCTGTGTGAGTCTGAGTCGTGATTTACCCACCTCTGAAGGTAGAGAGTGACAGCCAACCGTGTACCACCACCACTTGCTAGTGAGTCACCCGATGCATTGGGAAATTTCATGTGGGCAGAGTGTGGGGGAGCTGTGAGAAAGGCGAGGCCCCTCGGAGGAGGACCATTGTCTGAGGATGTCTGCTCCTAGGCAGCCCACTGAGGTACTACATAGAGGCAGGTGACTTCCTGTGTCCAGGTCCTTATCTGCATCATGTGTAATGACCATGAAAGTCCACACAGGACTCGCGCTTCAGGGGTGGCAGTTCAGGTCCCAGAGTGTCACAGGGATGGACACAGCAGCAGTGGCACTACAGACTGTGCGCGCCAACGTACCTGTCCTGTCCCTGTGTCTATCTTGTTCTCAGAAGAGGCAGGAAGGCTATAGCTACTTAGACAGCTACTGCTGTGTTCCATAGGCCTCTCTACTACTAAGGCAAGAGTGAGAGGGTCTGAGGCAACCCCCCCTCCAGGGACCAATGGCTAGCTGCTGGGAAACTAGAAATAGAAGAACTGGTTAGGCTCCCGGGGGGGGGGGGGAATGCTGGGAAGAGCCAATAAAGAAACAATGCTGATGCAGATTCCTGCAGGAAGAAGGCTTGCCTTCAGATTTGAGCATCAATCATGGAAGGCTCCCAGGAGGAGGTGCTGACTCCCTTCCTCCCCCTTTGTCCTCTTCTTCCTTGGCTTTGTTTGTTTGTTTTTGAAGGTAGGATTTCTCTGTGTAACAGCTCTGGCTGTCCTGGAACTCACTTTGTAGACCAAGCTGGCCTTGAACTCACAGCTATCTGCCTGCTTCTGCCTCCCAATGCTGGGATTACAGGCTTGAGCCACCACTGCCCAGATAGTCCACTGCTTTTTAAATAAACTTCATTGTTTGGAGAGGTTTAAGCTTCACAGCAAAACAGAGCAATACTGGATATCACATCACCCCTCCCTCTCTCTGCCCGCTCTCTCCAACTGTGCACTTCCAGCTCCCAGCAGGACCAGCAGATCATTATCTCCCTGGAGCTGGACCTTCCCTCTGGGATCTCCGTCCTGGATGCTCACTCTCTGGGTTTAGACAAAGGAACCACGAAGGCTCAGGAAGAATGTGTCTAGTCTGTCCACTGTTCCTTTGTCCCCACTGTTCTCCTTGCCTGGATGACATGGAGCACCCCAGTGACAGCTCCCTCTTAGTGTCTGTAGCTAGATGACTTCCCCATGGCCCCCATGGTTCTTTTTCCTCTGGTGCTGAGTGACATTTCATTTTCAGGACCCTGTGGCTTCTTCACCCAGTTACAGCTCAAGGTGCCTTGGTTTCCAAGACCAATTTCCTTTAAGTCAGATGGCTGATCCTGGACAAGGACATCAGTGAGTCCGGCATATGGGGTGCCCTTAGAGCTGCAGAAATCCCATGATCCCCTCTGAGCACCCCCTCCACAGACTCTGGGCTGCTGAGCTGGCCCAGTGCAGCATGGCACACGGTGGTCGGCCAGAGCTGGTGGTCTGTAGTCACTCCAGGGGTCAGTGGCACCCTTCTCTGAGTGCTTGGGGCACACCCATACCCAATGGCTCATTTCATCCGCGGGACAACCTCGGGAAGAGAGCCTGAAAGATATACCCAGAGCTACTATGGACACCTTCTGGGTCCAAGTGTTCCCAAACTTTGCTACAACATGCCCCACCCTCAGTGTTCCAAACGCAACAGGTGTGCCAGGAACATTTCCTGTGGCTCCAGAGAAGAAACACTAAGAACATCGCACACACCCAGGCTCCGGGTTGGGGGCAGTGCATGGCAACCGCCCCTACTTCTGCTGTGAAGTGCTTTCACCCCCAAGCCCCCACTCTCTTCCTTACAAAGCCCGGGGGCTGGTGGGAGGGGAACGCCTTGTTCTGTGTCGCAGGAAACAATAGAGGAAAATCTTCAGCAATGCAGAACTTCAGATTTGAGGGGGCACTGAAAATTACCCCAATTCAGAAGCAGCTCAAACTTCCAACGCCCTCCAGGCTCAGCAGCAGAGACTGCTTAGACCTGTGGAGACATGGCGCACGGGGGGGGGGGGGGGGGGGCGTAAAAGGTTTCAGTTGCTGGCAGGAGTCTTGTAGACAGTTGAGACGCCACCTCACCTCTGACACTCTTTTTGAGTTCTTCATATAATCTTTATATGTGCCGTCAGATGTCTGTCTAGCAGAGATTTTCTCCCACTGTGCATTCTGTCTCCACTTGGTTAATTGTTTCTTTGCTGCACACATGCTTTTAAAGTTCCTGGGATCCTGTTGTCTGCTCCTGCTATTACTCCCTAGGCATTTGGAGTTCTTTTCAGAAAGTCTTTGCTGGTGCCAAGATCTAAAATATTTTCCCTTTGTTTTCCTGTAACAGCTTCAAAGTTTGAGGTCTTACATTAAGGCTGTTGATCCATTTAAATTTTTTTTTTTTTTGCATGGGGCAAGAGTCAGGGATCTAGTTTCACCCTTTCTGTGTGGCTATCCAGTTTTCCTGCACATGCTTTGAAGAGTCAGTCCTTTCTTCAGTGTAGATTTTTGGACCCTTCCTCAAACATCAGGTGGCTGGAGCTTTTTGGGTTTGTTTAGGTCCTGTGTCTGTTGGCCTGCTTGTTTGCATTTGTGACGGTGCCATGCTGTTTCTGCTATTGTAGCTCTGTAATATAACTTGAATGTAGATCTTCTGGTACCTGCCACACTGCTCCCTTTGCTCAGGATTGCTTTGGCTATTCAGAATCTAAGGTGTTTCCATTTCGATCTGTGGTCTTTTTTGTTTCTATTTGCGCACAGAATGACACAGGAATTTCGATGGAGAATATTGAATCTGAATGTTGCTTTGTATATAGCTGTTTTCACAATATTAATTCTGCTGGTCCATCTTTGAACATGGGAAGTCTTCCCATCTCGTAGGGGCTTCTGTAGTTTTCCTCCTTCAGTGCCTAAAATCTTTTTCTCTTTTCCCTGGGGAAGGAAAGGTTTTGTTTGCCTTCCATATCCAGAGTAAGCCTAGCATTGCCTAAAATCTTAATTGTAAAGATCCCATGGCCCCTTGGTTAGGCTATTTCTGGGTGTGTAATTTTTTGACAGTATTGCGAATGGGAATGTTTTCCTGTTATTTTTCAGCATGTCCAGTGTTACTGCTCCTAACGATTGTTGGTTTTTCATGTTGATTTTGTATCTACTTTACTAAACATGTTTTTTTTCCATCTAAAGGTTTTCTAATATGGTTTCTAGGCTGTTAGATTTTATTTTAATTAAAAAAAAGTGTGTGTGTGTGTGTGTGTATGTGTGTATGTGTGTAGAAGGATATTAGGTCCACATGCTCACAGATAGTGATAGAGAAGCCAGAATTGTTAAACATGGCCATTTTTTTTTTCTAATGAAAGGGATGTGCATACCTGTTTTCCATCCAGATGACTGGGAGGGATGCTGTTTAATAGCTTTTTTTTCTCTCTCTCTGTAGATCCAGGGCTCACCTGAATAACCCCATTCTTATGAAAGAGGTCCCGTATACTTTGCAAAAGACTTTGCTATTACAAACCCTTCCTCCCGAGACCCTCATCCCGAGCACTGTTTCTCAGTCAGCGGAACCCATTCTTTTGTTTGTTTGTTTTTCGAGACAGGGTTTCTCTGTAGCTTTGAAACCTGTCCCGGAACTAGCTCTTGTAGACCAGGCTGGCCTGAACTCACAAAGATCCTCCTGCCTCTGCCTCCCAATTGCTGGGATGAAAGGCATATACCACCACTGCCCGGTTGGAACCCATTCTTACGGGAGAGGTCACAGGCGATTTGCAAAGGCCTTGTGCTTTGGAGAGGGGTTTTGATGTTGTCATGCCTTAAGCTTTATTGTGCTCATTGTCATGAGGAAATCTTTTCCAAAGTTGTGCTGTCTTTAAATATGTCAAAACCAAACCACCTGGGGTCAGACTCCAGCAGTTTGAACCAACCTCGCTAAGTCGTGCTGAGCTGGTTTCCTTCTTGCTTCCTGCTGTTTGTTTCTCTGCCATCAGTAGAGCTCACAGGGACCCCACAATCAGGCTTGGTGCCTTTGCCTGCAGAGCCATCTCATTGTTCTTCCTCCATATTAATTTTTGAGACACCTGGCTTTTCAAAACCATCAGCTAAACTGCATCTCTTTCGCTACTCTCAGTCTCTAGGACTCTTGTTACGAATGGAGATTATTGTTTCTCACAATGAACACATTGCATGCCCTTTGTGTCCGCTCTTCCTTCTGCCTGGCTGCTGTTCCTAAGTCCATACAGCCATCCCCAAATTTCATGTTTCTGATTCATGAGCCGCCTCCTGGGGCGTTCCCTGACCACCACATGCCTGTCCTATGTCCTGCCCTCCTGGCTGCCACAGGCTCATTCATAGGACATTGTCTGCCTGCCCTTCCCAAGAACAGGGGCCTATTACTAGGCAGACATGTTAGGACCATGGGCAGCTCCTGTGTCCTGGCCTTCCTTTGCCAAGGCCAACACACTGCTCCCGGAAGGGTTGATGCGTGCTGATTGCCCTAGTCCATGGGCTTCAGATGAAGCAACAACACTGGGGTGCTGCTCCTGGCTTTTTGACAGTTGGGTTCCATTGCTTGTTCTACCAGTGTCTGGCCCATAAGGTATGGCTGTTTCCTTCCCTGGGCCTCAGCTCCTCCATCTTTGAATGACTACATGGATTTCCTGCTTCATTCCATGCTTCCCCACTGAGGTTCAGAGTCTTTGCAGCAAAGTGCTGTTTGTTCCCAACCTTGAGGATTGGAAACCTTCACACCCAGGGTGGCAGAACCCCAATTCTGGCAAGCCCCAGGTCTCCCAGGGCCAATCACAGGCAAGGAGTGTGTTCTACTTGTGGACATTGGGATGTAGAGGCGTATTCCATTTCCTCGCCAAGTTCTGGGGCCTAGCACAGAAGGCTGCAGAAAAAAATGACCTCCACAGTCTGAGCCACTGCCTTGGAACCAGAAGGGACCCCGGGAACCTGGTAGCCCAAATATCTGTACATCATGCACGGGGACACTCAGCCCAGACAGGAGACAGGGTTGGTCACAGTGGGAGCAGTACAAACAGCAGGCGTCTAAGGCCTAGGTCCCTGGGCCCAGCATGTTGGCCTGTGCCCTGGGGATTCTGTGATGGGAAACCAACCTCTTATTTTTGATCGACAGGTCCATCTCAAGGACTTTTCCAATGAAACACATTTGTTGTTGGGCAGAGGCTTGTATACCCGTCTAGGTGGAAAATTATCTGTTTTGAATATGTTTTCCTTCCAGACTGTCTGGCAAACCGGTTATCTAATGCTTAGCTCTGGTGCCCTCCTGTGGCCACGTTGAAAACAGCAATAGGTGAAACTAAATTTCCCAAGCAAACTTAACTCAGGTTAAGTTCGCTGTCTGTTTCTTGCCTAGGGCTTCATGTCCTCTGGGAATGTTATCAGGACATGGATGCCATCGCAGCAGACCTGGGCGTGGTTGGGATTCCGCATTTATAACGAGCATCCAGTCACGGTTACGCAGGTGCTGGGGCACAGAACCGGCCAGACCTGGGAGGAAGGTTGCTAGGGATTCACACCTTGCCCTCAGGTACAGGCAGGAAGTATCTCCCTCTCTTCACCTCCTGTCAGAAGAAGGACGGAGCTGGGACTCCCCTGGGATATACGCTGGGGAGCTAACTCCAGGCTGGAGCTCCCTCACCCACAGTGACACGTAGCAGACTCTTGAGGGAATGTAGTCTATGCTGAGGGTACTGCAGCCCCGAGTCACAGAGCACAGGGAGCTTAAGGAGCTTGAGGGACCCAGTTTAAAATAATGCAGGACACTTGTTCTGAGGGCAAGCGATCATGCTGGCAAGGGCATGGCATAGGGTACTTATCCCTTTAAATTTGATTATTTACAGACTGTGGTAGGGGCAATATTAAGGATGGGTGACACATGTCTTAGGGTTTCGATTGCTATGAAGAGACACCATGACTGAAAGGGACTCTCACCCAGTGGGGGCTCCCTCCCAGACCCCAGATTAGGCACAAACCACACCCAAACACCTGTTTTCACAGAGAAATCTTTTATTAAGCAGGGAAGAAAAATTAAAACGACTGCTTTCTGACTCAGGCAGAAAAACAGCAGCAAATGACCTTGCAGGTGTAATTTTTTGAAAGAGAAAGAGCAGAGGTAATTGTTAGACTGGGCTAGAATGAGGTGGGAGAGGGTATGGAGGATGAGGAAGAAGGGGAAGGGAGCAGGGGTGTTTGTCCTGGAGGGACAAGGGACTGCCTCTGGATAGAGAGGAGACAGATGTGGCACATAAAACAAACAAACAAACAAAAAACGGCAGTTTATAAAGATAAAGGGGGAACCTCCGTGTTAGAATGAGATGAGCCAAGGCGGGGTGGGGGCCTTTTGATTGCTGGATTTCAATACTTTGATGACTGGATGGACCTTGGTAGTCAGTTTCAGGAACAGGAAGTGGTCAAATAAGGGAATAGACCTTGGTGGCTTCCTTTAGAAATGCAATCTAATGGTTTTTAGCAAGGCAGAGGGAATTGGGGAGAAGGGCAAAGCCTGCCAGAGCAATGTTCGAGTGGGCTAGTGTCCCTTCAGCCACAGCAACTCTTATAAAGGGAAACATTTAATTGGGTCTGGCTTACAGTTCAGAGGTTTAATTCATTATCATCATAGCCAAAAGCATGGTGGCATGCAGGCACACATGGTACTGGAAAGGTAGTTGAGAGGTCTCTATCTGGTCCCACAGGCAGCAGGAAGAGAGCACCACAGTGGGTCTGGCTTGAGCATCTGAGACCTCAAAGTCTGCTCCTAGTGACACACTTCTTCCAACAACACCACATCTACTCCAACAAGGTCACACCTTCTAATAGTGACATTCCCTCTAGGCCTTCAGGCCAACACACAGCATAAACATGTAAAGTGTACCCTACTTTGCTTCCCATTGCTGTGAAAAATACCATGACCAACACCAGCCCTGGAAGGAAAGGGTTTAGTTCATCTTAACACTTGCAGGTCACACCCCATCACCAAGGGAAGTCAGGGAAGGATCTCAAGAAGGAAGAAATCTGGAGGCAAGATGTGAAGCAAAGAACATGGAGAAATCTGCTTATGGCTTGCTCTCTTTGGCTTTTAAACACAGCCCAGGGCACCTGGGTCTTTCTCTGCTTCCTGACATCAACCTCAGACCTCCACACACACACACACCTGCATGCGTCTGCATATACCCCTATAGACAGGCAGATCATGTATACATTTAACACAAATAAGTGTGTGCACGCACACACACCCCTCATATAATCTTAAATCTGGGCTCCACAGGAGATAAATAACATGGTGTTTTTCTTTCTGAGTTTGGCTTCTTCCAATTACCAAAGTAATTTCCAGTCCCATCCATTTTTATGCAAATGCTGTGGTTTCATTAGCATAAAATTCCATTAGGCACATGAACCTGTGTTCATTATCTATCTGTCCCTCTGTTGGGCATCTGGATGACTTCCATTTCCTGGCATTCACGAGAAGTGCAGCAATAGCCCCGGGTGTTTGAGGATCTCTGTGGTGGGATCCCGCATCCTACATGTAGGTTCCTGGGAGGGGTCTAGCTGGGTCACATGTTACCTCTGTGTTCAGCATTTGAAGAAGCTTTATGTTGCTGTCCTTGGTCTCTGGGCTCTGACTGCATCCTTCCAAACCTCTGTCAAGTTCACTGTCTGCACCCTCAGTTCTGGTCTTGGCTGTAGCTAGACAGTTCACACATAACCACCTCTGGGCCAGGCTTCCAGGATGGAGAGCCAGTGGTCTCCCATGTTCTCAGGATGGTCTGAGCATTAACCCCACAGGACCCTTCCCACCTTCTGGGATCCCCACAGTTACCGTCACTATCACTATCACCAGCAGCAACCCTAACCTGCTGCCCAGCGCCAGCCAGCTGTGCCAGCTCCCATGTTTCTCTCTCTCTCTCTCTCTCTCTCTCTCTCTCTCTCTCTCTCTCTCTCTGTGTGTGTGTGTGTGTGTGTGTGTGTGTGTGTGGTGTACTCGGACATCCCACTGTCCCAAAACACAAATCCAAAGACAAAGGGCAGAAGGTTCAAGATGGTGACAGTGGAGCATCTGACCCAGGTCCTTGTAAGAATGGTTCCTGTGTTCTGAGAGGCCACTCCCCGCCCCACCTGCCTTGGCTGTGGTTTGCCATCTTCAGTCCCTGCCTCTTCCACAGACCTACAGCAGGCAGAGCTCCATGGCCCTCTTGTGTTGTTGCTGGTCTGCTGGACTAGAGAGAGGCCAGCACTCAGGGTGGGGATTCCTAACGACTTGGTTCCAAATGAGGGCATGAGAGTAAGGACTTCAGGGAGTGATGCCTGAGGTTTTCATTTTTAATTTTTATTTTTGACGTAGTATTTTGACAGGGTCTCCGGCCCAGGCTGGCCCTCAACTTATTATGCAGTGGAGAATGACCTTGAACTTCTGATCCTGTCTCCACTGCTCAGATGTTGGGATTCCAGGTGTGCACTATCACGTCTGGTTTATGCAAGCTTTATGCACGTTAGCTGAACACTCAATCAGCTAAGCTGTCCGGCCCTGAGCTCTGCCTGAAGTTGTGAGAGTAGAGTTCATGGCCAGTGGAGAAGTTTTGACAGTGGGGCCCAGCTGTTTAAGACATGAGATGAAAAAGAAGACAAATTGTCCGAGTCACTCCTGAGGGGGACTAACCCTGTCTCTCAAGAACTCAGTCATGATGGGTCTCTGTCCAGGATCACCTGAGATGTGTGTTTCTTACTGGGCCATGGTGTGAGAAGTTTGAGTCCTACCGCGTCCCAGCTCAGCTCACTAGGGACCATACCAGTCCCCACTGAACTGGGATCTGCATTCCCTGGGAGTTTCCCATCTACACAGAGCACCCCTGTGTCCAAGGCCACTCTGGTCCTATTCTGTGCCTGTCACCCTGTCATTTGGTTTCCCGGGGGATCTTTAAGTGCATACAGAGAAGCATGTCCTGTCTAGGTCTGACCTTCAGGAATCTGGTCAGGAGGGCGTCTGGTGGCTGATCAGTTGGGATTGCATGTCAGTGCAGAGGTGGGGACTGTAGCCCACATCCCTGTCATACCCTCTGTATCCTTGGTCTCCCTAGTCTTATCTGGTGGTCCTGACTTGACCTAGCCCCAATTCAACCCCAAATAGAGGATGAGTTCAAGACAAGCCTGGGCTGCAGAGTGTGGCTCTGTTCAGGGTCGGATGCTGCCTTCCTAGGGCAGGAGATACAGAGCAAGTGAGGGGTCCAGCAGGAAGCCACAAAGTTCTGTCATCTGTGCTAGGGATCAAAGCACTGAGCCGTTCAGGCCACATAAGGGTCAGGATGGCAACATAGGAGCAGGCAGACAGAGCTCAGGTCAACCAAAGGCAAAGACCCAGTTAGGGACAATGTGTGCTAATGAAACAATGTTGCATAGGGAACCGGGAACCTTGCACACAGTAGGTGCTCAGCAAATACAATTAGATTCACAAACTCAAGAGATGTACATTACCCGATGCTCATCTGCGTAACTCTGTGAAAGAGGGGCTTTAAGCATCAGAGAGCTCAGCCCTAGGCCATTGACTCAAACCAGCCAGGATCCCCACCCCCAACCCCACCCCATTCCTGACTCCGAGTGTCTTTCCCACCAGTAGTAAATATTATCATTCCATGCCATTGAAAGATGTCATGACTCGGTCACTGAGTGACACTGCCAAGCCCTGTGCCCAGAACACACTCACAGCTTGGAGGAGCCACTTGAAAGATGGGTCAAGTCACCTCTTCCACAGGTCACATAGCCCCCTCTTTTTGTCCTCAACTACTCCACAAGGCAGAGTTTTGTGTCATTGGAGAGAATATTCCACACATTTTACTCCCACCCTCCATATTTCAATAGCCTTAGCCAAAAAATCAAATTGAGGAGCCTTTCCCTTGAACCTCTCTCTCTCTCTCTCTCTCTCTCTCTCTCTCTCTCTCTCTCTCTCTCTCTCTCTCTCTCCCTTTTGTGTCAGTTTCCCATTAAGATAAAAATCCTTCCCGAGAGTTCCCTTAGCTTGCCCAGACACCATGGTTACAAGGACAAAGAGACTTGGGTGCACTATGGAATGATTTTCTTGTTTTTTTGTTCTTGTTGACTTTCTCATGCAGGGTTTATACCAAGCAGCCTCTGGCCTACATAGAGCCAGGCAGACAGTAGCTTGACAGCTCATCACTAGGCAAAGGGCGTTTCCACGCAGACACAGGCACCCACTAGAGTGCACCAGCAGAAAGCGAAAGGAGAGCATGCAGATCAAAGGGTAAAGATGTCTCCAGATTGCAGCCACCGTGCTGCAGAAAAGCAAGAGAAGAGCAAAATTCGAGGAGCCACAGGGTCCACCTGATCGGATTTTCCCCAGAACAGGCAATAGGCTCAGACTGCGGCGGAGCGCTTTGGACATTTAGTTCAACAAATTGGCTTTTGTTTCACAAACGCAAAGGAAGCCAGGCTTGAATGGTGGTCGGCTTAGCCCCAGCCCTGCCACACAGGACTTGTCAGCATTTTACTTCTACAGATGCCACTAAAAAAGGCAAAAAAAGAGGTGGGGCCATGTGTGGTTATGTGTGCGAAGAGCCTGGCACAGAGCAGGAGTATCAGGGATGTCCTCCTTCCCAGCCATCCTCAGGCTGAAAAAACCCAGGTTGAAGCTAACGGACAGGCTTCTATGAGGAGCCTGGGCCAGTATGCAGCACCCCATGTCACTCAATGGAGAGCAGGGCTCCAGCCCACACGATGAGTATCGTTATGGCTAGGGAGAAGCTGTGCCTTGTGAGGATTTACAGATTCCTCGGTAGGTCAGGCCTGGTCCCTGCTAAGTGGACAATGATTTTTTTTCTGAAGCATGTGGTGCTCTGCCTTTTTGAGCTATGGGAATGCTTTCTACAGAAGTGCAGCGCCACCTCACAGTAGACTGCCAAGCCTGGGCCATGCCTTCACACATCACAGCCCTGCCTCTGGTCAGGCTCCAAGTTCATTTGTTTGGAAATGAATTGCCCCTGTGCATTAGAGTGAATTCTGCTTCCCTTGTTTCATGTTGAAGCGTTGACCCCCATCATCTGGAGGAGGGGTGTTCAGGAGACAGTTAAGGCTAAGGATGGTGCCTTAATCCCATATGTAGGACTGTGTTCTTGTTAGAACACCTCTCCCTGTCATGTGCGAATGCAGAGACAGGGCCCTCTGCAATCTAAGAAGAGGACCCTTTATCAGAAGCAGACTAAGCTGCGCTGTCACTGTGATCTCAGCCCTAGGTGTCTATGGGCTGAGAAGCCCAATCCGGCTTTTATTTGCCCTGTTCCAGGAGCAACTGAGCCCTGAATTTTAGGCGCTCATATGGTCACCTAGGATAATTATGCTTCTCAGCATCCCTTATAGGCAAGTGGGGTCACGTGACTAAGTTCTTGCCAATGAGACTAAACTGAAGTATAGTGTTCAACTTCTAGAACATATGTATAAGGATATGGAATCTTTTATAATCCTTATCTGTTTCCTGAGATGGAAATATTTGAATGCTGGTGCTCAGTAGCTACCTTGGACCGTGAGGCACATGGTAAGGCTATCGGAGTGGTCAGCTAGAAGGGGTATGGCTGATTATACTGATTGTGATGTTTCATATGTCCTCAATTGTTTATGTTGCTGTAAAAAAAAAAACACGGTAAAAAACAACATGTAGAGGCGAGGCTTTATTTCATCTTATAGGCTATAATACATCAGAAAGGGAAGCCAAGGCAGGAGGTCAAGGCAGGAGCTTGAAGGAGAAAACCACTGCTTTGCACGCAGGCTCACACTCAACCCCTTTCCTTATACAAGCCCGGCCAAGCTTCCCAAAGATGACACTACTCACAGTGCTGTGGGCCCTTCTGTGTCAGTTAGCAGTTAAGAAAACGCCTTGCAGACAAGCCCATAGGTCAATCCTGAAGGCAATTCCTTGGCCGAGAGTCCCTCTTCTCAAGTTCCTCTAGGTTGGTGTCAAGCTGACAGCTGAAGCCGACGATGACACCACATGAAGGAGGTTGGCTTGAGCTACTGCCTCATTGTTGCTTACAGGAGGGAAGGTGGGGGGGGGACTTTGCATAGCTTGGGTCAACTGGTGCATGCATGACTATGGCTTGTCTCCCCGGCCACACACATGAGCTAATATGTAGATGGAAATACTAAGGTGTGGGGAGACACGGGAGGCTTAGAACCATACAGGTGGGAAGAGCACATGCAAAGTATTGAACTCAAGTCTCCTGACAGCCAGCCCAGGACCTGCCCACATACCTTATGCCACAGCAGGCCCTTCATACTGAGCAATTCTCAAGGTAACATCTGTATGTGGAGGCTGCTCATTCATTTCCCACTCACTCAGACCCAAATAACAGCATAAAAACTATATTAATTACAGCACTATTTGGCCAATGACTCACCCATATTTGGCTAGCTCTTACATCTTAAATTAACCCATTTCTATCAATCTGTGAATCACCACAAGGTTATGGCCTACTGGTAAGTTTCTCTCTGGTGGCTGGTGTCTTTTTCTTTTGGCAGCTACATGGTGTCTCCCTGACTCAACCTACTTTCTCTCTTTCTCTCTGTTCAGATTTCCCACCTGACTTTACTCTACTAAGCCATTGGCTGGAATAGCTTCTTTAATAATCAATGGTAATAAAACATATTCATAGCATACAGAAGGGTATCCCACACCAAGCATCCTCAAAGGTGACCTCATCATATCCATGCCCTTGTGAAGCCAAAGCACAGTTTTCTGCCAATCATTCTGAGAGTACCAAAAAACAGGCAAGAAAAACTCTTCTCAGGAACTTCTGGAAAGAGAAAAAGCACAAATAACCACACAAGCCCAGACTCTGGCCCTAGCCTGGCCTTCTCTTGCCTTTGTGTGCACACACACCTGAGCTTAGGCAAGGCCCAGGAGTTCACTGCTGAAACTATGCTTCATGTTTTTATGAAATTTGGGGTTTGGGTTGTAACTCATGCGTATGACTCAGAGGGATGGTGGGAGAGGCAGAGTCAGCCCTGCCCTGGTCCAGCAGCATGTCATGGTTTCCCTGGAGGCTGGGCTTCTCCTTGGCCCCTCTCAAAGATCCAGAGTGAGTCTGCCCCTATGACCACTTTGCTGGACACTGGCACCCTAGGCATGTTGCCCTGAGCTATTTGTTTGTTTTTTTGGCTGCAAGTGTGTCTTAGCGGCCTCTGTGCCAGTGTACCTCAAGCATGTCTGCTGGAAGCGTCTGTACCATGAGCCATAGAACATTCATAGCCCAGTCATAGGTATAGAAGGTAATCATGGTCTCTGCATATTACATGTATGTGCTGAGCCAAAGGGAGAGCCTGCGATATAGATGGTATGAAGACCAATAGCCATCCTTAGTTTGATTGATTTAGAATTACTATAGAAACATATATGTGTCTATGGGTGTTTCAGTGAGGGTTTTTCCAGACTGTGACTATTGAAGTAGGAAGGCCTACCCTAAATGTGGGCAGTATCATCTCGTGAAATGTGGTCTCAGACTAAATAAAAAGCGCAGACTGAGATAAGCAGCAATATTCAACTTTCTATGCTCCTTGACTATGGACTGAATGTGACCACTGCACCATACCCCCGCTCCCAGGATTTTTCTACCTTGACGACCTGTGTCCTGGAACGCTGAGACAAAACAAACTCTTTCTCCCGGGAGTTGCTTCTGTTATGTATCTTGTCACAGCAATGAGAAAAACAACTTACACTGGTGGATTGATAGAATGCTTCTCTCTCCATGGCTGCCCCCAGCCATGAGGGCCCTCTTCCATACCCATTCCCTGCTGCTGGGTCAGTGGGCATGCTTGTGCCCTCTGCAGCTCCCACCACTTTTGGCATGAAGCCCAAGCATTCCAGCCTGACATCTGAGGCTCTAGAATGCCCGGCCCTACATCTGCAACCTGAAGTTCATCCAACCTCTGAAATTAGCTCTGAAAGGCAGGGATTGAAAAACAACAAAACAAACCCCTAAACCTCAAACAAAACAAACCCAAACCTCAAAACAAAACAACAATGCTCCCAGCATGACCAGGTCCTTCAGACGGCTTTTCCCAAGTAAACTTCACCTCTACTCCTTTACTATAGCAATACACAAGTATATCTTTTGGACAGAAGGAAACACAAGTTCATTGACATGGGCACAGGAAGACACATACTGCCCCCTGATCTGCTCTCCACTATCCCCAGGCACACTGACACATAGAAATCCTCTCCTTACTCACCACACCCTGGACTTTTACTCTAACAGGACCTGCCTGTATCTCCTCCAGTTTGACCCTTTCCCAAGGGCCCAAATTTGATGAGCACTGGGAAAGAACACAGGTAGCTGGCTGCCCTTGGCCTGTCCATTTATTCTGTGGACAGATATTAGTATAAGATTGTTCCAAGTCATACCCAGAAGAGAGAAACAGAAGTGGGCATAGCAAAGTGAAATGAAGAATAATAAATGGTCACTCTTGTTTTAATTTTGAGTAAACTGAGTCCCTCAAGTGCCCAAGATTGCCAGTGTGTGGCCTGCCCTGGAGCCCAGGCCTGCTGAGCAGCTGGACAGTGTAGTGACCACACCTTAGAATAGGGCAGTATAGCTTGAGTCAGTGCTACCACCTAGCAACCACATCTTCCCAGGCCTGTTTTTCACCTGTGAGGTGATTGAGGGACTGCCAAGAGGGGGCCACTAAGTTCAACTGGTTTCTTGCCATCCGTGGCGCCCAGGAAGCAGGCAGCACAAGGGATGGCTGTCAGTCTAAGGTGCACCCAAACATGGAACCATCCAATGTAGGAGGGGCAGCTTCATAAAGGAAAATTACAGAAAGAAACCAAATCTTTTTCATGTCAATTTCAACATCTGTATGGTTGGCTTGGAAGGCAGAACCTTCCAAGTACTAATGTGGGTTCCGACCAATGTTCAAGGTGCTAGACGCTTTTAAAAACGTTGATTTGGGTCAATCCTTCTGCCAGGACGCTGCGGGCGTGCTACAAAACAGCTGAGCATTGCGTGCCACTGCGCTCCCCAAGCAGTGCCAAGACGCGCCCTGTGGCCAGTCTGGCAGCAGGCCATCTTCAATTCTCCTGTCCCCTTCAGCACCAGGCGGCGGACAGCTCCAGCGTCCTGAAGACTGCTGTGCTAGGTAACTCCAGCCTGGAGTTCCTGGAGCCAAGGACTCCGACAGCGGAGCAAGGCTAGTCACGACAGAGCCTGAAGACTACTTGGTGTGCTTTGTTTCTTCCAGAGGACACCTCATTCCGCCTCTGGCCCTCGCGACAGAGGCGGCACAGGACCAAGGCCAGCGGTTGAATTTGGCTGCTGTCTGGCTGCAGGGTTCCAATGGGCAGTGCCCTGCAGAAAGACGGAAATCGGCACTCTCCTGCTATGCCCTGGGGTGGGTCGCTTGATTCTTGAAGCTCCTGATTTTTGGAGAAAGCTGAAGAGCCTCAGCAGAGGGCCTGAAGCCCTGCCCCATCCGGCATGGGCCTGGTTGCTAGCAGATCTCTCCCGCTGCCAACAGGGAGCTATCTAGAGAAGTCTCCTTTCTAAATTATTTATATGTCTTTTTATATTTCCTGATCTCATAAGAATACGTGCTACATGATCGCTAGTGGTGAAATTAAAGCTCAGAGCAGTGTCTCTGTGGGTATCCTTTTATTAATACTTTGGTGTATCTCCTTAATATTAAAAAAATATACAATTTAAAGGATAGTTCAAACACTTTGAAAAGCAAGTTTCCCCTCCACTGCCCCCTTCCATGTTTGTATATTAACGGCCAACTTGTGTTAGGAGTAATCTCGAGTTCTTAGGCTCTTTGTGTGAGTTTACGAGGTTGCCTACATCAAGATAACATCTCTGTAGTCCAACAGTCTGGGATCGTGTTTGCTGACTGATCTCAGACTGGTGTCTTCACATCCCTGGAGGCTCAATTTCGATGCCTCTTAAGTGGGCATAATAACCATACCTGTTAAGGAAGAGTATTTAGGGAATTTTGTTCACACTCTTAAAGTGTGAGCGTGGGAAGAGCCCAGCAAGTGCCTTAGCTGTTGTGACTGAGGACGTCTGCAGGCGTCAGAGCTAACGGACTTGTGTTATGGCTGGGGGAGGAAGTGTCCCCGGTGATTCTTTTGTTCAGGCCAGGCACCGAATGCAGCACTGTTCAGAAGTGGGACTTTAGGAAGAGATTGGCTTATGAGGGCTCTGTCAGCGGACTCGCTCCTCCATCCCGCTATAATTTGTTGATCATAGTGAGAAGAGTGAAAATGAGAAGGTGGGGCTGAGCTGGAGGGAATGGGTTATTAGACAGACTTCCTGGGAGAGCAGCTGTGTCTTCAGCCCCTTCCTGTGGCCTTCTGCTTACCGACTGCCACGAGGTAAGCAGTTTTCCATCACAATCCTCCTGCCCTGATGTCCACCCCACCACAGGCCTTCTGCCCTGATGTCCACCCCACTACAGGCCTTCTGCCATGATGTCCACCCACCACAGGCCTTCTGACATGAAGTCCACCACACAGGCCTTCTGCCCTGATATTCACCCCACCACAGGCCTTCTGACATGATGTCCAAACCACAGGCCTTCTGCCCTGATGTTCACACCACAGCCCTTCTGCCCTGATGTCCACCCCACCATAGTTCTGAAATCAGGAGAGTCAGTCAACCATGGCAGTAGCCTTGGGAGCCACGAGTCACAGCAAACACTTCAGTTAGGTTGAGGCAGCTATGGTGGTACACACCTCAGCTACACAGCAAGTTTGAGATCTGCCTGATCTCCATGAGACTCTTATCTCAAAACAAACAAGATCAAGCTGATTTAAGGAAAAAAGCAAAAAACTGTACTCAACAAATAAATCATAAGGCTGGCATCCGTTAGAAACTTCTAGACAACCGTAGAAACGGGAGCGTGTAAATAGAGGTTGGTGCATGGCTCTGCTGGTAGAGGGCTCGCCCAACATGGGCAAAGCCCAGGACTCATCCTCGGTACTGAATAAACTGGGCACGTGGAGTGATCAGGCTTGTAATTCCAGCTCTTGGGGAGTGCTGGAGGAGATCACAAGTTCAAGGTCAGCCTAGGCTACCTGAGATCCTGTTAAAAAAATGAAAAAATAGCTGGGGGAAATAAACTCAAGGACACTTCTAGATAGGAAAGAGAGGAGGAGTTGGCATCTAAGGCTGTGGAGAAGCTGTTGCAACGCGTTTGGAACTAGAGAGAAATGCGGAACCAGTGAAGAAATAAAGATGAAACCACGGGCGAATGGGTCTTCTGGAAGTGGACACACCACCTCAGACACGGAAAATGCATTGGATTAGCTTTACATCAGTTAAGAGATAGTGGCCGTGAACGTGGAGCAGCAGAGACACCCTAAGAGGATGCTGGGAGGGGAAGTGGCTAGAGGGGTACTTTCGGGAGATTACGCATGTCAGCTTTGGAAGGGGGGCACTAGGGACAAATAGTTCCAGAAATTCTAAATTTGATGAAAACAAAGTCTAAACAGCTCAACGTCCCCCAAACATGAAGACACATTTTTACCCCGCTGGAAATAACCAAAGCAGTGAGAGAAATATTGCTTAAGGCATTAGAGTCTTACAAATGAACATGGTGTTGATATCATACAGACAGATCAATGGAACAGGAGACACACAAATAAACTCACACACATGTGGGAAATTGATTTTTTTTTACAAAGATGCAAAGAAAATTGAGTAGAGAACAGATAGTGTTGTTCAACAAATGGTGTCAGGACAATTGGCTAACTACATGTAAAATCAATTTTGAATCAAACCTTGAACCACTTATAAAAAATTCTTTATAATGAATGGCAGATCTAAATTTAAAAGCTTAAATCTGAAAAACTTCCAGCAGTAAATGGAAAAAAAGATGATATGGGCTTTGGGTTAGGCAAAGATTTCTGCGATATTATAGCATATATAAGATAATAAGATATTGCTGAATAATGAAAAGACAAGAAACTGGGACAAAGACATTACATTATTGTATGAATATATGATATAAATACATAAAAGAAAAATATTCACTATTTAATAAGAAAGACAATTAAAAATGGCTCGTGTTGAATAAGCATGAAGATAAATAAAAAACAAATAAATACTTGAAAACAGACTTGTTATTGATCATGCAAATTAAGAATTCAATGACATGGTGCACACACACCTGTGGGAATGTCTAAAGTTAAAGAGACTGGAGCTGGGGAGATACTGCAGCCAGCAAAGCACTGCCAAGCAGGCACAAGACCCGAGTCCAGACTCCTAGTCCTCATGTAAGAAGCCTGGCATGGTGGCTATGTCTACAATTCCAGTTCCGGAAAGGCAGAGTCAAGAGGATCTCTGGGGCCTTCTGGCTAGCCCGTCTAGCTGAAGCAGTGAACTCCAGGTTCAGTGAGAAACTGTGGGGAACAGTCAAGAAAGACATCCAACATCAAACTTATAGCCTACACACACATACAAACACACACACACACGAACACATATATGCACATATATGAACACACAGACATGAACATATGCACATAAACATACACACACACATACACACAATCATTGGTACCTCAATTTTGTTTTCAGCACTCACATAAAAAGCTAGGTTCAGTCAGTGCCTCTGTAATCCAGCACTGACAGAGACAGGAGATCCCTGGGCTCACTGGCTAGCTACTGTAGTCTAATTGGTGAGCTCCACGTTCCAGGAAGAGACCCTGTCTCAAAAATCAAGGTATATGGTTCCTATATGCACACTAACTTGTAGACATGCTCACGCATACACATGAAACAGAGACAAGAATAAAGGAGGGGGGGGGAATGGCAGGATTCAAAACCAGGAGATGCAATCTGTAAGCTGTCTCTGTCTCTCTGTGTCTGTCTCTGTTTCTGTCTCTGTCTTAGTCTCTGTCTCTCTCTCTCTCTTTCTCTCTCTCCTGTGATCAATTCAATGCAGGGTTGATCAAACATTAACACAGTTCTTTGCAAAAAATTGCCAAGCAAATTCCAAAATCTATATGGAAGAGCAAAGGGTTAAGAACAGTTTCCATGCTCTGAGAAGAGGAACAAGCCAGGCAAGGTGCTGTGACTGCTGGGTGGGACAATGTGGCAAGAGACAGAGTAGACAAATGAAATAGGAGGGAAACTCAGTGTGTGTCCCACGCCGGACACGAGATGGAGTCTTAAGGAAGTGTTGCTGGTGCTCCGGCTGATTTCCTCTGGAAAAGACAGTCTCAACTCTGGCCTCGTCATTCATAAGGTCTCAGAGGTGGCTCAGCACAGTGCTGGATGCAAAAGCTCAAAGATCCAGGTTCAATCCCTGGAGCCCGTGTAAAGGTAGAAAGAGAGATGATCCCACAATGTTGTTCTCCGACTTATACACATGTCCTATGTCCTGTGTATCATATACGCGCGCGCACACACACACAATGATGTAATAAAATAATAATGTAGCAAAACCTCAAGTTCCAGGGACATTAATATTTGAGATGAAAAAGCAGAACTTGAGTGTACCCTGAGGATATATGGGGGTATATTCTGTTATTGCTTCAAGACTGAGAATTTATTAAAACACACACTCACAGAACAGAGAAAAGCCTTGCAATCATTGACTACATTGAAGGCACTGTTTTTATTCATGCAGAGGAACCCATAACAACATGAGAGAAGACATGTGTGGAGCAGATCTCAGCCCAGCACTGGCATCCAGAAGGTGTGGGGGATACAACGGGGGGATGGCAAACATTCCTTCCATAGCTGCTGTGTGATAAACTGGCATGCGTGTCTTAGAGGGTTGTTTTGTACTGTAAAGTTAATGATGTTCACACCCCTATAGACTCGCTAGCCATTCCTCTTCTACGGCAGACACATTTGTACCATGGTTCTCCTTGGGGGCCACTTGGCTCTCCCTGTCCAGGCACAGCTTTGGTTGCTACAGCACAAGGGAAGACACTCCAGCACCTCTGGGGTCGAGGTTGGAGATGCTGTCTTGCTTTGTTTGGTACATAGCCTCTTTCCCTACTCAAGAACCATCCTGCCCCAAAGATCATATGTCCTGCTCTGGAGGAACATGGCCAGAAACCCAAATGCTCAAGTTGCCTTGTTGCGATATGTTTTAAAACACTGTCTCTTCAAACCCCAGGTTAAAAAAATATATAAATTTTTAAAGGTGTAAAAATTTGAATTACATTTATAGCCACAACTTCCTGCACATGGAGGGAGAAAGACAAACACACTGAGGGGAGATGCACAGGGGATGGTCCTCAGATGCTGTGGTATAGTGGATGCTGGCCCCTAATGCTTATTCTACACTCCTGAGTGCACTGAGAGCTACAAGAACATGCAGATTAACAGTAACGCCTTTGACCCCCCCCCCCCACTCTCATAAAGGGCAATAAGAACTCACTGTCTTGAGGGACAGTGATGGAAGAACTGCCTTGAGGGACAGTGGCGGAAAAATGGCAGTTTCTTTGGAACTGTCTTGGGTCTATACCAGCTGAGTTGAGTGGTATAATCTCACTGTCTTTGGCTTTGTGGATTTTACCTTTGAGGTAGAACTGACCGCACTGGGAGTCTTTTACAGGCCTTTGGAGAAGGTGTTTTTAAATGGCTTTTCTGGTATTCTTGCAATTTGACACATGGTGGGAATATTTTCTACATAAAGTATCTTTATGGAGTCGCCTTTGCCACTCAACGCTTTTTTACTTCTTAATTAAGAAAAGATTTATTTTGTTTTAAGTGTGTGAGTGCTTTGCCTGCAAGTATCTTTGTGCCCCATGCATGCAGGGTGCACAAGGAGGTCAGAAGAGGGTGTCAGCTTCCATTCCTTGAAAATGGAGTTATAGATGGTTGTGAGTTGCCATGTGGCCCCTGGTAGCTGAGTCCAGGTCCTCTGCAAGAGCAGCAAGTGCTCTTAACCACTGAGTCACCTCTCTAGCCATTCCCCATTCCCTCTAATAACATGAGGGCCTATTGCTCTCTAGGGCTAGAAGAGGGCATTGGATCCTTTGGAACTAGAGTTACAGATGGCTGTGAATTAACATGCGGGTGCTGGGAATTGAACCTGGGTCCTCTGGAAGAGCATTAAGGAATGAAGACAGGTTCTCACTCTTGGAGGAATTTGACCAAGAACTAGCCGACATTTGAATTCTCCACTTTTTCTCTTGGGTTTTCTCTCTGTTTATAGTTTGTAACTACTTGCCTGTTTGCAGTCTGTCTGTCTTACATATCTGGTCTGTTTGTCCTGTCCATGTTGCCTCCTTGTTGTGACGGCTCCTAACCAAGGGCTTTATTCTTTACTTATTGAACATCACAGAAAACATGCTATGGAGGAATTAATTATGTAAGGAAACGAGGAATTCCTTACAGAGATCTTCAACAGAGTTTTACAGGGAAGGAGGTGCTTTATTCACACTAGCTGAACCTGAGAAGAACTCGAAACCCCAAACAGATGTTGTCAACCCTTATCTACAGGATGCTTTAAGCGTTTATGGGATATATGTTGTTTAAGTTTTTCAACCTATTGTCTGCCTTCAGCAATGATTGCCACAGCACACACATACACATCTACATTATTCTGGGCATGGAAGAGTACATGGGATGCCCAAGGTTTAGTCTGGTTGGTTACATTGTTCCCTTCGAGGCAGGTTAATCTTAATTAAACCTAAGCACATAATAGGACGGCAGGTTAAGTGTAATCGGACTTTCCTTTGGGCTGTCAGCACACAAATAACAACACAGAGACTTATTAATTATGAAAGCTTGGCCTTACTTAGGCTTGTTTCAACTAGCTCTTATAACTCAAATTAACGCACCATTTCAAAATAATTTACAAGGACAGACCAACTTATGATTCTCTGTTAACGCCGCAGCACGCAGTAACATGGGTTGATCATGTGAACTAAGGATGTAGGAGTAATACGTTACTCCTAGGGTCCTAGGAACATCTATTAAAAATTAGCCTAGGCCCAGAAACTGGCAACTCTGCCCTTAGGAAGACATCTCACAGAAACAGAACTCCTGGCACCTACGGACTTGTGTGTAAGAGTGTTTCCTGCCATTGTCCCTGCATGGCAATAGAGAAGAGGTTGGCCAAGAGGAACGTGCATAGCTAGCAGTGTGGAGTTCAGCCCCTCAGAAGGAGAATTAGAGACCCCAGAGCACTAGAGGGCTTTCCTGAGGTGCTGATGAGAATGTAGACTGAGATACAGAAAGATGCGGGTAATGTCTCAGCATTAGAGACTTGCCTTGCAATCTGATATCCTAGGCTCAACCCCCTGTACTGAAAACAAAATGGAAACTAGTTAAGCTGTGGAGATGGGCCACCAGTGAGGTGTGATGGGGCGGGGCTGGGGAGAGAGTCTGCACTTCATAGAAATTTCCGTGCAGCTGGGCAGTGGTGGCGCACTTGGGAGGCAGAGGCAGGTGAATCTCAGTAAGTTTGAGGTCGGCCTGGTCTACAATGTGAATTCTAGGACATCCAGGACTGTTACACAGAGAAACCTTGTCTCGAAAGCTCCCACAACTAAAAGTTCTATTCAAGTGTTTGCACACAAGGAGAGACATTGAAGGCAATGCCATCAAGTGTTTATGAATTTACCCAGAGGTATGAAGGTGCTCTTTGTTTTCCTTTCCACAATCACCTGCACTGTTTAATCTTTCCACAGGATTCACAGAAAGCAAACTACACCATGCAATGGTGCAAACCAAGGAAGCAGCATCCTGGCAGGGGAACCTGCAGCTCCCAGCATGAAGCCATAAGGCCTGACTGTAGGGATGAAGCTAGGCTTACAAATTACTAATTTTTGGAGGAAATGCTGCAGCCCCTGATCACACCTCCAGAAAAAGACTTTGTGCAGAACAAGAGCCTCATTGAACTACCTTCAAGGTTATCAAAGGATGGTCTTTTTCCCCCTTTCTATTTTGTGGGAGTTGCAGAGTTGCCTGCAGTTACCAATCATTCTCTGGTTCATCATCCCCTGAAATCCTTCTCCCTCTCAGAAGTGGACCCCCCACCACCGGGTGGCTCTCTGGACCTCTCAGAAGGAGCTTCTATGCTGGGGACACTTTGAGTGTCATTGTGTGGAGCTTAGCCTTGGACTTAGGGCTGGGTCCATATAACATAGTGCCAGGGTGCAGCTTTGGATACTAGGTGTGTCCTCGGGTGCTTGCTACCTGGGCCCAACTTCCTGTCCTTTATTGAGACAGCATGGTGGCACATTTCTCACCAGGCCTAACTGAGGGTTATGCAGCAGTCACACAGTGGCACTGGGTACTGTCACCTTCAAACTTGAGAGGTCAAGCATTGCCCCTTCCAAGGTCTGGGATGGCCTGATGTGTGGGCTCCCATGACCAACGTTGTCTGAGTTTCATTTCCTGTTGGTATGATAAAATGCCCTGGCCAGGATTAGCAAACAGGGCACCTGAGAGTCAGTGAATACACAATGCCAGCACCAGTAGACTTCCGAATGCGATTGACGCACTACACAATTGCAGAGCCTTGACTTGCCACTGGGACCCTTCATTCAGTGGACCTGGGGGAGCTTGGGCACCTGGGTTATTTTTCTTTTTTCTTCCTAGGTGTCAGGGATGGGCCCTACGACTGGACGCATTGGCCTGCTTCCCTTCTGTTTGCAGTTCTGAGGCAGATGTTCCCCTCATCAGAGTGTATAACTAGGATATACTGCCACACAGTCATTACCCCCTCCTTCCAGGGGCTGAAGCAGGAGGACTGACTGAATTCTACTGTAGGTGCAAGATGAATATTTATTTAGAATAGTCGGGGACAAAGAGCTGGCTCAGTGTGTAAAAGCTCCTGTCCCTGAGTCTGACAACCTGAGTTCAATCCCTGGCACTCACAGCGTGAAAGGAGAGAATCAACTCCCACGGTGGTACACACACACTTAATATTTTATTTAGAATAACGAAGTACAACAAAGCCTAAGTAAGACCTGTATAAAAATATATTTATAACAAATAAGTTCACATCAAGCATTTATTTATGAAGGAAGATACTAGTTTCCCTAACTTGTGAACAATCTTGAAAATGTGCAACATTGCTCATAATAAGTCTGAGTCAGGAGAATCTTTTTCTATTGGCATCAAAGTTTCCTCATTATGGAATTCTGAACTGTCCATTTCTATGCTTTCTGCATAGAAGAGTGCTATGAAGAGAGCTCATGAAGTTACACAAAACAGGTGAAAAAAATAAATTATCAAAGGACTGTAATGGTGCTTGCCTGTCAGGAATGTCAGCAATACAGTTGCTGTACTATTTGCTGAATCTTTTAATGTTTGTAGTGGTTAGTTACAGAAAAAATTCATTGTATTTTGTTATTCTAAATAAAAATAATTTTACATTTATGTGTTTCTTCTTTCTTTCTGTATATAGTGTCTGTGTGTCTGTGTTTACATGTATAGTGTGTGTGTGTATGAGTGAGGTCTATGTGTGTGTGTGTGAGAGACAGACAGACAGACAGTCAGCCAGATACACACACACACACACACACACACACACACACACAGAGGGGGGGAGGGAGGGAGGGAGGAAGGGAGGGAGGGAGAGAGAGAGAGGGAGTGAGGAGGACCACTGTGGAAGTTGGTTCTCTCCTTTGGTTCTCAAATCATCAGATCTACTGATAGATGCTTTTCTACTGAATCATCTCTATGGCCCCAATTATTCTAAATAAATATTCTAAATGAAAATTTGCACAGAATTTTGTAACTCTCGTTCTTCTTAAGGAGAACTTTGGATTTTAGAAACTCTGGGCACCATGCAACTTCACCACATGGACGTCTGTTCAGGATTCATTCTTCTTCTCCTACCCATTAACAGAACTCCATGGCATATTTTTTTCTCATGTATTTGAAAAATACTTCTTTAATTAAAAAAGAAATCCAGCTTCGTCTGGAGTCAGAGGTGCTGTGCCACACTGTTCTGGTCAAGCATTTTGAATGGGAGCCTCTGGAAGAGTGTCTAGAAAAGCTGTTGAAAGGAGCTGTGTGTGTGTGTGTGTGTGTGTGTGTGTGTGTGTATTTTGTATCTCCCTCTCTTGCCTGGAGTGATGATAGGGTGTTTGAAGATAGCCAACCAGCTTGCTTCTATAGGCAACCATCTTGATACTGTGAGAAAGGAAATCTCATGCTGAGGAGGAAATGAGCAGAGAAAGTCAGGGTTGGCTTGCACTGGGTTTCTTGTTAAGTGGGAAAAAAATGAACCTACTGTGTAACAGTGTTTGGATAACTTGTGGCCAAATGTAGTCCTTAACTGATACACATGTATCAAAGCAGGGCGAACTCTGTGGCTCTGGTAACAGAAACTTATTGTCTCTGGCATTGTCTAAGAGAAAATGCCACTACTTAAGCCGCTTCAGGGCCAAACTCCCTGGAGGCTCTCAGAATCCTCCCCTCTGCTCTTTTCTCAAGCTGGGTCGTTGATCTTTGGTGTTTTGTTGATCTCTTCAGGCTCACAAATTAAGTCCTTCCTGTGTGTGTCTCTTTGCTTCCATTTTCATAGATGAAGGGTCAGGTACATGATAGCCTCATTTTCATTTACGACACTTGCCATGATCCTGTTGCCAAAGGTTGTTTTGTGAGGAACAGAGAGAAATGGGCCTCATCTCTATTGTTTTATCCCTGCTATCCGTGTTCAAGCCACCAGCAAGTCCCACAGTCCCAGTGACCTTTCTTTGTTCCAAGCTTTGCTACCCAGCCCTCATTTCAGTCCATGCTCTCCTTACAGTTGCTCTGTTGTTAATGACATCCTTGGAGTCCCTCACAAACATTCTGGGTCTTCCCTCCCCAGTTGGGGGGGGGTGGAATCTACACTCTCTGAAGTCAGGTGTGACCACGTGACTTACTTTGACCAATGAAATGCAAGGGGGAGTGTTGGGCTTTTGAGGTTAGAGGGTTGATTTTACAAACACCTGTATCAGGCAACCTTTCCTTCACACAGCAAAGTGTGGGTACGCCTTCTAATCCAAATCTCCTAAGTGTGGGCCTGTGACGTATGTCCATCAACAGAGCTCCACTGACCTAAGCAGGATGAATAGTATAAGCACAAGTCAATGAGATTCTGGCTTGTTTGTTACCTCAGCTCACCAGAATTCATCCTGACTGGTACATTAAAAGTGAATCTGACAGCAGTTTTTCCCAAGGTGAAACAGTCTCAGGGTAAACTCCAAATGCCTTTTCACAGCTCCCAAGACTTCCAAGTGCTGGCCTCTCACCATCCCTTCTTTCTCACCTTTCCAGTCTCCTTTCTTGCCTTGATACAGACGTTCTTTCTGAGTCTCAAATATACCACAGTGTCTTTAGACGCTGTTCCCTGGGGATGGATGCTCTTCCCCATATTTGATGGTTTGTCCACCATGGTATCCTTAGAACTTAGGGACAACACAGTAGGTTCTCAATACATATCTGTAGACCGACACTGAGCAAATGAATCTCTGCCTCGCTAAACCCTACTCTCCTGCAAGACCTCGGTTGCCATATCACATTGTCATGAAGTAGGCTTGGTGCTGCTTTGCTCCATGATGGAAGATGTCAGAACCATTGGAATCCTGCATCTTCTGCTTACCACTTGTGACCTTGAACATTTTGCTTTATCCTCTGATATTCAGCACAAAGCGGGGGCAGATACACCACCATCGCGTCATCTTTCCCAGGTTGGTTACCATCCCGGATTAGGAGGCCTCTGCAGTGAGGGCGCGAGCTTCACGGGTCTGAGACAGGTTCCCCAGTGTTGCTCCTGACTGCGATGGCCGGAGGTCCGGACTAACAGCCCCCAGGCCTTCCCAACCTAATGCGCACGCTCGCCAGCGCCAGGAGCTGACCACCGCTCTGGGCTTTCGCCTGGGGCTGGGAGGACGCCACGCCCTCCCTACTGACTGGCGAGAGGATGCACCAATGGAAGAAAAGATGCGGGAGGGGGCGGGGCCGCACTGGGAGCCGGCGCCCGGCGCCCACCAAACTGCAGCTGCTAGTGTGCGGTGCCCGTCCTCGCCGTCCCCGCATCGCGCAAGGGTCCCCAGCGGGCCGAGCCTCCTTGGCTATGGTCTAGGTTTTCTTTATTTTTATTTTTTTGCATGCATTCATTTTCTGTCCTGTCTCGTCCCTTCTAAGGCGGCGGCGACGACGACAGCGGCATAGGCACGCGCGGGGAGGGGGCGGCCGGAGAATGCGGCGCTCGGCTGCTGCCCGACTCAGGTCCGAGCGTCAAGCAGGTGGGTACAGGTGTGCCGCGGAGGGAGAGGGCCCAGGACACCGCACCTAGTGGGCGGAACCTGCGACGGGGGCACCTCTACCGGTGCTGCCTGTCCGCTCCCCACCCCCAGCCTCCGCACCCCTCACAACAGCCCTGCACCGCTTATTCCCACCTCCCGGCCCCGCCCATCTCCCCTCCCCCACTCTCTCCAGACCCCCAATCCTTCTTGTGGCCGCGGTGCTCCCCGACACTGGTCCCTGGCTCCCCTGTGTCGCTCACGCCACCCCGCTTTCCACTGGTCTCCCCCTTTACACCCAGGAGCTGAGGAGTGGGAGAGAACCCCCTCCCCCCGGCTTCAGCGAGTGGCGCGGAGGGGGCGTGGTTGGCCGGCGGCTTTCTGTCCTTCAGGTCCCCGCCTAGGTGGAGCCCAGGGTCTGTAGGGGTGACAGGGAGGGAGAGGCCGCTCTGGCGGTATCCCACCCCACGCAATGCACACGCTGCGGCTGCCGGGCTACGCACACCCTCGCGCCGCTCCGCCCACGTGTGTGCGCGGGGGAGAAGGCTGGGGCGCTGCGAAGAAAGGCTGGTACCCACCCTGTGCCCAGCGGCGCTCTCCGGGTACACCGGCTTTCGGGGCAGGTACCAGAATCGGCTCCGCGGTGCAGGGCACCTTGCCGGTTACCATGCTGTGCTCCTGGCTATCAGGCCGTCGACCTTTCGGCTTCGTGTTAGGGAGCTGCGCTTTCCTAGGCCTTCTGTCCATCATTCCATCCTCCCAGCTGCGGGATCCCGATAGGCCCTTTTAGACCACTGGCCAGGCTGGAGCCTTTTCGCTCCCCTTCCAGCACTTTCTTCCCGTCTCCGCCTGTCCGCTCTGTGCAGTAGGCTCAAAGATAAGGTCTGCTGGCCCTCCTCAGCCACCTGCCTTTAGTGTGTACTCAGGCACACTGACCTTGGCCTTTGCTGTGCTGTTCCCATTTTGGGCACGCCCTTCATTCATCTGGCCAGTTCCTTGTAGAACAAAGTAGAGTAGGAAGGAGCTCCTTGCCAGCCCAAGCTTCCTGTTATGGCAGGGCCTGTCACCCTGGGCCTTCACGGTGTGTGGCTGCGCTTCCCAAACCAGCCTAGACGAAGAGGGTAAGGCCAACCACACCTGGTGTCACCTCCTGTAACTTGGGCGTCTCTGATGTGTGGATAAGGCTGGGGGAGGAGCTGGCTTTTCTCCCGGACAGAGGTCTGGTTGGTGGCAGTTCCATCAGCTGGGCGGGACAACTGGGAGGGACTGGTTTGAAGTGTGGTGTAGCTGGAAGCTCATTTTGTAGGTTCAGTTGTGATGTTGAGGATTGCGGAAACATGCTCGTGGGACCTTGCTCCAGGTCAGATTGCTGGGGTCTTCCCAGGAGTGGAGGTGTGTTCACCTTGCCCTTTTCACAACAAGAAATCCTCAAAAGGTCCTTGGTCCCAGGAGATGAGACCACAAACCATCTGCAGAGTCACACAGTCCCCACTGTTGTCTTCCCTGGCCCACCGGATCCCTTTTCCTGCTGTCTGTCTCAGCCACTTTTCTATTCCGTGGTTGTGTTTGCATACAAGTTTTCTATTTTTTCTCTCTCTAGAATAATGTCCCCCTTTTGTCAAGGTTTTACACTTGTGTTACATTCTTGTGGTTTTCTTTTCATTTATCAGGCTGTGTGACTCCCTGTCTGTACCTCCCAGAGCCTCATACACGTGTGCAGCAACAGGATTCGTGTGGTTTCCCCCTCATTCAGATCTAGCCCACCAGGGATCTGGGGAACTGAGATATCTTATAACCCTGTGTGCCGCTTAACTGGAACTGGCAGGCATTTTCCACCTGGGCTTTTGGATTGAGGTCCTCCCTTAGGGAGATTATTACTGTGATCCCCATTCTCTTGAGTGGATCTCTTCCTCCAAGGTGATGAGATGTATCCAGTAAACTCATCTATGTCCTGATTCTTACTGCTGTGAGGTCCTGGGCAAGAGGACTAAACTCTCTCACTCTTCATTTTGGGTATAAATGGAGACAATGTTTCTCTTTTGCTATGCTGTCTGGGGGATCAGAGGTGTAGTCCTCTTATCAAATGGTCGTGATGGTAAGTTTGTGACAAGCTGTGTCCTTTCCTTTAGTTCGATCAGATGCCCATGCTGGCAGCTCTCTTTTGTCCTTCTCCAGCTAAGCTGATGATCCTAAGAAACAGTAATGGGCGAGGTGAACTCAGGTCTCCATGGTGGTTCTGTGTCTCCAGGCAAGACACCCAGTCTCTATGCTCTGTGGGAGTGAGTGTTATATAAGGAGGGCAGCTTACAGGGCTGTACCTCCCACTTCTGCAGTGATGGCTCTTATTATAGCCACACTGGGCCTGTGCAGGTAGAGATCATGAGAAGAGGTGGAGAAGAAGATCAGCGGGCCCTCCACAACCTGGACGCTGACCCCTGCAGTGTATCGCTATCTTCCTGTGGGGTAGCGTGAGGTTTGAGGTACCTTCTCCCTGCTTTCCGTGGAAACATGCCACCATAATGTCCTCCTAGCCATCAGGGCTGCTGTAATCTAATCTGAGGGGGAGAAGATGATCCTGAGCTGGCCAGCAATCCCCTGACTCCAAAGCCTTGGGGAAATGCTTGCTTGGCTCATGTGGTTCCATGGCCAGCTGAAGGCACAGGGGCTACAGGCTGCAGGAGCATATCGGGGTGGAAGGTAAGCTCTGAGAGTGGAGGAGGCAGGAAGGAAGTGGACACAAGGACAGTGATGAGCTGGGAGAGATAATTGCATGTCTGATCAAAACCCTGGCTGGGGGTCTGGAGTGATGGCTCAGCAGTTAAGAGCACTTGCTTCTCTTATAGAAGACCTGGGTTGGGTTCCTAGCACCTATATGCCAACTCACAACCATCTGCAATTCCAGTTCCAGGAGGTTCTATGCCCCTTCCTGGCCTCTGCAGGCACTGGGCTCAGGAATACCCACAGGGAGACATTCATACATGTAAGATAAAAATCAGTCTTTGAAAGAAAGGTCCTGGCTGGATGTAGATGAGAGAAGACCAGCATTATGAGGACAGTACAGAGTTCAGGAGGTGATGGGGTCAGGGATGGCATCCTGCTCTTGCCTCTGGCTTTGATGTACTTTTCCAGAACTTCCCAGGAAGTGTGAGGCATCTCATGAACTTGCATAGTGGACTGGCAGATGTCCTAGCTCTTAGAACATTGTAGCAAAGCTCTTACCAAGCACTAGGGTCCACAGCAGCATTGGCAGCTGGTACTCTTGTCAAGAAAGTTGCTGGAACACAGCCCTGCCCTACCTTTTTGTGCAGAATGGCCGGTGGCATCTGTGGCTTGGACCTGGCAGAGCTGGTGTGGCAGGCCGAGGGGGTTGCTGCCCTGTGAGCAGTGCTGTTTCTGACTTGGTTGAACTCGTTGAGAGTCGATGGCCCTGATGTCATTGTTTTTGTCAACCCAACACACACCTTAGAAGAGGAGTCTGGATTGAGAAATTGTCCCCATCAGATTGATTTGTGGGCATGTCCTTGGAGCACTGCCTTGATTGCTATTTGATGTGGGAGGACCCAGCCCACCGAGGACTGTGCCACTCCTGGGAAGTTGATTCTCGGTTAAGAAAGCAGGCTGAGTAAGCCTTGGGGAGCAGTTCAGTAATCAGCACTCCTCTATTGCCTTTGCTTCACTTCCTGCCTTCAAGACCCTGACTTGAGTTCCTGCCCTGGCTTCCCCCAGTGATGAATTGTAACCTGTAACAACCCCTACCTCCCCCACACCTTGAAATTGCTGTGGGTCAATTGTTGTAGAATATTATTTTAAGATATATTGCATTTGTTTATGGTGTAGAACATTTGTTTAGTGATACAAGGATATGTTGTATTCTTTTATGTTGCATTTGTTTAACTCTGTGAAGCTGTGTTACTTTGCCTATCTAAAACACCTGATTGGTCTAACAAAGATTTGAATGGCCATTGGTCAAATAAAGAACTGAATGACCAATAGCAAGGCAGGAAAAAGGATAGGCAGGGTTGACAGGCAGAGAGACTTAATGAAGGAGAAACCTGGGAAGAAAAAGACAGAGGAGATTTCAGGGGCCAGTTACCCAGCCATACAGCCAGACACAGAATAAGAAAGAAAGAAAAGATATACAGAAATAGAAAAAGTTAAAAGCCCAGAAGCAAAAGATAACAGGATCATTTATGTTAAGAAAACTGACTAGAAACAAGCCAAGCTGAGGCCGGTCATTTATAAGTTAAGAAAAGATCTCCATGTATGTTTGCTTGGGAGCTGGGTGGCGGGCCCACAAAAGAATAAGAGGGTAAACACAACCATCTTCAGTCAATACTTTGTCTCAGTGACAGAAAGCACACTAGATGAGAAATTGTTAATAAGAAGTGTTGCTATAGTGGTCTTGACCATGTTGCTTTGGGGGATGGTGGAAGCATTTGATACTTTGGGCTAGAAAGGCCTTTAGCACGATTAGTAAAAATCCAGATACTTACATTGGGGTTCAGCCTGAAGATCAGAAAAGCAAAGCATCCAGTCACTAGCTCTTACCTCTACCTCAGACTAAAGCAACTATCCTGCCTCCATGAATGCTCAGAATGAGACTGAGCGTGAGACTTGTCTCCTCCTGTCTTATATTCCTCTCTAGTGCTAGGATTAGAGGAGTGTGCACGCCCAGCGTCTGTGGCTAACTAGTGTGGCTGCTGGGATCAAAGGTGTGTGCAACCTCTGCCTGCCCTGTATGGCTGACTAGCGTGGCTGCTTTGCACTGACCTTCAGGCAAGCTTTATTAAAACACAAATACTAGGCCACTATAAAGGCCATAGAGTGCTCAGAGCTTAGTGGTTGTTCTCTGGGAGCTTGGAATATACAGTGCCTAGAGCAATGCAGATAATGGGGGCCTGACTTGTGAGGCTTCAGAAGGATGTCTGAGAGTCCCTCAAAGACTCTATTGGAGCCATTCCTGTGAGATTTTGAATGAAAAATTTGTAGTTTCTGGCCAACTGGGACGGAAGAATCAACGGTGGTTAATAAAAGAGCAGCATAGTGAAATGAAATCTTCTGGGAAGTAATTCCTCTGGGTCAGCACACAGAAGCTGTGGTCCAGAGTGGGTGGAGTCTGCATCCCAAGCTGGCCGACCTGGGTAATGTATAAGAGTGTCTCAGGTGGTACTGGTTTTGAAGGCATGAAGGGGTCCTGGAGAGCAGCTGAGGCTTAGCACCATGAGAAGCCAGGACATTGGTGAAGAGACAGCCTCAGTAGCAGGGTAAATCTCAGGGTTGAAGGGGTCATAGAGAGAGACTGATATTTGAAGGCTACGAGAGCCATTGGTGAAGGTGTTGGCACCATGGCACATCTGGCAAAGACATTGGCAGGTATGACGTGGAGCTGGCTAGAGCTGACAAGACAAGCTGTGTGCTGTGGACTGCAGAACTGGAGAGTGGATATAACCAAGTCATTTGAGCCCAGAAAAATCATGAGCGAGTCCCAGATGGACACTGAGATTGTCACACTGTTGAGTGTGGGTTTTGTTTTGATTTGATTAGAACTGTGGCCTGGACCTTCCCTCTTGGAATAAGAAAGTATGTAACTTGTTTGAACTTTTACAGGAGCACACAGTTATCAGAATTCGGATTTATTATTTATTGTTTTTATATTTTGTGTGTATTTTACCTGCATTTATGTAAGTACACTGTGTGTGCTGTGTGTGTGTGTGTGTGTATGTATGTATGTGTGTGTGTTTGTGGTGTCTGCAGAGGTCAGAAAAGAACATCCGATAACTTGGAACCAGAGTTACTGATGGTTATGAGCCACCATGTGGGTGCTGGGAATCTGCAAGAACAGCCAGTGCTTTTATCCACTGAGCCATCTCTCTAGCCCCTGGATTTTATTTATAAAATTTTTAGATTTATTTTATTTTTTGTGTGTGAATGCTTCGCCTGTATGTATGTATACAGGCGTGTACACTGTGTATATGCCTATGCATGGTTGTGAGCCATCATGTCCGTGCAAGAGTTTCAAAGCTCTTAATACCGAGCCATCTCACCAGCCTTGATGTTGGATTTTTAAAGAAACCATGAGCTTTAAAATCACTGAAACTTTTTTAAAGAATGGAACTTTTAAGATTGGACTGTGTTTTATATTGTGAGGGTAGCGTGAGATGCAGTGAGATGAGATGAGAATAGCCAGCAGATGGAAGAGTATGGATTAAATGATGCGTCTGTGACTCAGAGTTGACTAGGGGTGGGATGCCATGCTTAATTTTTTTTTTTTTTACTGGCTGGAGACATGGCTCAGTGGTTAAGTGCACTGGTTACTCTTCCAGAGGACCCAGGCTCATTTTCCAGCACCCACGTGAAAGCTCACAACTGTCTGTAACTCTAGCTCCAGGGGAGCTGACATTCTTTCACAAGAAATAAAAATTAAAAAAAAATTAATGACATTTATTTACTTATTGAGGTGAAGACCCCTGCCATAGCTGCAAGTGGAGGCCAGAGACTCCTGAGAAGAGGAAATGTCAGTTGAGGAATTGCCTCCATCAGATTGGCCTGTGGGCCTGTCTGTGGAGCACTGTCTTGATTGCTGTGATGTGAGAAGGCCCGGCCCACCGGGGTGATGCCACCCTGGGTATATGGTCCTGGGTTGTATATAAGCAGACTAAACAAGCCGTGGGGAGCAAGGCAGTAAGCAGAATTCCTCCATGGACTTTACTTCTGTTCCTGCCTTGAGTTCCTGCCCTGGCTTCCCTGGATGAAAGACAGTAAGCTGTAAGATGAAAGAAACCCTGTCCTCCCCAGCTTCAAGTTGGTTTTGGTCAGTGCTTTTTGGTCACAGCGACAGAAAACAAAATAGAATGCTGGGTGTCCATGCTTGCAAATTCTTTGAACACAAGGATGGGACAAGACAGGGAAGGCCTTCTCTGGTACTGTGCACTGGACAGAAGCAGTAAGATTGTGCCCTGGATCAGCACATCCAGACAGCTATTGGGACATTCTGTGCTGTTTAGTGTGGCCTGAGGTGTCCTCCTCCCCTCTCCAGGGCCTGGCTATGTCCTCAGGACCCTCCAGTGCCCTGATGACTCCAAACTAACCATGGCAACCTGGGACTGGGCACTGGCCCTGGCTTGGCTGAAGGACCACTTTGAGGAATGAAAGAAGTTCTGTGTGCACCAGTGGGGCCTGGGCTTTCTGGCGGTAATGTGCTTGTGTATTCCAGGTCAGAGAGATGTGCTGGCTCGGCTTTCTGGCCTCTCGCTTCTCTCTTGCAGTGTTTTGAGTTTGGAGGCCTTGGTACTTTCCCTGTGGATGGAAGACATGGGATGTGCTATAGGAGGGGTGTCCTGCTTCCCGGGAGGGCAGAGGCATAAAAGTCAGGTGAGTGGTGACAGATGACAAGGCTCCTTCTCCTCCTGTGTCCCTTTTGATCCTGTTCTGGAGGCTGGCACTGTACCTGTGCAATCCATCATAGGACACTGTTTAAGGAAGTCACAATCTGCATCTTCCATTGTGGCAATCTCCTTTTTTTCCTCTTCTCCCTGACTTCCCTGCAAAGTGTAATTTGACAGTGTTTAGTGCATGCAGAGTGTAGTACATGCAGTACATGCATTATTTAGTACATGCGTTATTTAGTACACCCAGAGTGCAGCCATCCTTGCCTAGTTAAGACCCTTTTCACCCCTCTCTTGGAAACCTCCATGCCTGTTCACTGTTACGCCCCACTGCCCACTCCTCCTGGCCTCTAACCTCTGCATTGTCTTCAGCCTCTGTGTTTCAGAAGATTCATATAAATAGGACCATGCCACACCCTCATTTCTGTGACCCCCTTCTTTTGTTGAACTTGTTTGCCCATGTGTGGCAGGTGTCAGTGCTTTGTTCTTTTGCGGGAGTGGGGGGGGGGGCTGGACACTATTTCAACATGAGTGTCCACTCCTCATTGATGGGCGTTTTGGTCCTTTCCACCCTTGTTGTTGTGAGTGGTGGTCAAGATTACATACAGTGTGACAATGTTCTTCTGCATTATATCATCAGTTCAAGCACACGTCAAAAAGGGTGATGGGTCGTCTGTGCCCAGCACTGTGCCGCGAGCATCCAGCTAGGAGAATGCTTAATTGGTTCCTCATCTCTCCAGCTAGAGCATGGCAATACCTTGAAACTGGAGAGAGGGGGTGGGAGCTGGGGGAATGGCTGAGGGTGGCAGTTGGCACAGTGCAGGAAACCCTAGTCACCTCTCTGTCAGTTTCTGGAACACGACGGTCTCTTGCTGAGAGGAGCATTTCTGGTTGCAACTGTTTGCTCTTGGGAAGGCTGTCCTCTGCCTTGGCCCCAGCTGGTTGCTTGGCATCTGTCCCATCTTAAATTGCTGTGGCAGGTAGAGACTCCATTTTCCTTTCGCCTTTGGTACCATCCCTTCTGAGAGTCAGCATGGTCTGAAATGACTTTGGTTTCCTTCTTTTTCTTCATTCCATACCCCCTGCCCCACCCACACTGGAAGAAAACATCATGCCAGTGGAAACTCAATTCCCAAGTTTACTTGACTCTCAGAGCCGGGCATCCGGATGGTGTCCATGTGTACATGTCTTTATCGTTGCTGTTGTGTGGAGGTGGAGTGACTTAATTTCCCCATGCTACCTTGCTAGCACTGGGCTCAAGGGCACATGACTTAATTTTTGGGGGTACTACTTCCTCTGTGAAATCTAAAGGATGTCTCTGCTTCTCCTGTGGCTGCTGCGGCTAATGCATGACAGCCCAGCATAAGGTTGCTGGTGTCCCTGCTGGAGGTGTAGAAGTCGCAGTCATCAGACTGAGTCCCCTCAGACTTGGAAGCTCAGGTGCTTGTGCTGGGGATGGCAGGGGACCCCCTGAACTGAGCTGCTATGTTATTGCAGCCACTCCACAGTGTGGCTCCTGAGCACCGAGACAAGGTTTTAGCAGGCACGAAGACAGACTTTCTAATATGAACAAACCCAGGGGCAAACGGGAGATTGGCCTGCTTTGGATGGTTTGAGCTGGATGAAAAGCACTTGTTAATATCACCTGTTGCTTTTTCAAGTTGTACGACACCCCCACTGGAACATTTAAAGTGACAGACTGGCAGGGGAGGTTCAGAGGCCGAAGACTGCCTACCTCCCTGTGGGCACGAGACCTGGGGCTTACTTTAACACTGCACAGCTGAAGTGGTCGCATCCCTTTGGGGCACTGTCTGTAGTGCTGGCTGTAGGCTGCAGCTCCCTGAGGTTGGGTGCTGATGGGACAAGGTGTTCACACCTCCGGGCTTCCCACCTCCGCTCTGCTTTCTGTGGCCTGTGTGACCTTGGGTGAGGGAAGTTTGTGGCTCTTTGGTTTCCTCCTCTGCGAATAAGAAGCTCAGCCTGGTGATGAACAGGGACAAAGAACCTTTGTCCATAGCAAGCCTTCTGGGCCCCCAGATCTAGAGACCCTGGAGCTGAGTTTGTGGGGAAGGAGAGAGACCTGGAGCACACAGTAAAAATCCAAGCCCAGTAAGAGACCAGCCCAGATGGACTTCTGAAGGCTGCAAGCAGGAAGTGCTGATGGTCCCACCTGCAAGGCTTTCTGCTTAGTGCCTCTTGGCTTTGTGCTCAGGGGTGGGTGTGGGGGGCTCACAGTTGCTTATCAATAGCTAACCTGAAGCCAAGGTAGTCAGTCACTCTGATGTGTCTGGAGAGTGTTGGGACAGTGTCTGCTAAAGGCACTAGCTTCTCTCAGCCTGCAGTATTTTACCCTTGGAACGTAAACTTTCTCCTCGTACCTCTCCAGTGGTGTGGGTGTAGCCAGAACAGGGGTTCCTAATCTGCCACCTTTTGCCAGGCCAGCTAGGGGATTGTGTGTTGAGTGAAACCACAAGGGAACCAAGCCTCTTCTCCCTGGGAGCTCTGGTGTCCTAGGGTACCACAGAGTGTGCAGTCTGCATGGAAGGGGACCAGGAGGGGCACACTGAGTAAACTCAGCGGGGTCAGCCCTTTTCACACTGCCTGAAAATGTCTGGCAGGGATCAAGGCGGAAGCAGGTTGGACTCACACATAAACAAATGATCTGAATGATCTGTGGAACTGAGGGTCCAGGGTTCACATGCATGCGTGTGTGCGTGTGTGCATGTGTGTGTGTGCATGTGTGTGTGCATGTGTGTGCATGTCTTGTGAGTTTTCAGATGCTTCTTGAGACTTGTAAGTTTTATTTACTTCCTGAGGAATTAAAAAATATTTTATTGTGTATGTATGAGTGTGTTTTTGCTGCATGTATATATGTGTACTATGCATGCCTGGTGCTCGGGAAGGTCAGAAGAGAACATCAGGTTCCTGAGAACTGGAGTTACAGTTGACTGTAAGCCACAAGCATGTGTGGGTTCTGGGAAACACACTTGGATCTTCTGCAAGAGCCACAAGTACTGTTAGCTACTGAGCCTTCTTGCTAGCCTCCAACTTCCTGAGTCCTATCAGCCCTCTCTTTCCATGAGGGAATGTTTCTGGGTTATTATAGATAGAGTGAATGAATGAAGATTCGGGGCTGTCCCTGGAGCATCCTCAAGGCAGGGAATGGACTTGCTTTGGTCAGCTGCCCTATCTACCTGCGGATCTCTCTACCTGCAGGCTCTCTTTGTTTGCCTTTCCCATCCATCCAATGAGCACACCTCCATCTGCAGTTCAGCTCGTAAGCAAGAACCCACAAAAGTCTACGGGGTGCAATGAAAAGACAAACTTGCCCTGACAGCATCACGCCCCTTCCCCTGGAAGGGTCAAGTACATCTCCAGGATCCCTGCCCCTGCAGGCATCCTCTGGCACTGCCCCCAGACAAACTGTGTTGAAGCTGCCAGTGACTTTCGTACCTCCCTGTAAGGGTGCTCCAAGGAGGAAAATGCTGTCCTATCACAGGGGGAATTCCGGAGTCTGACGCAAGTAGAGCACTCAGTAGGTCTACAGACTTGGTTTCTGGCTTCTTGGCCTCAAGTTGCCATGATGTCAGTATGGTTTGGGCTCACACATGAACTGAAATACGTGGGTTTGGTTTCCTTGGACCCGTCTGCCCTTGGTAAGGTCACTGTGTGCCCTGAGCAGCCATCTCCAGTGATAGCTGTCTGAGTCCTAGACACCACAGTGGTGCACCCCATGTTGTCAGACAGCCTGAGAATAACAGCTAGGGCATATGGGTAAAACTCCTCCCTCTGCTCTTTTAATGGGGCAGGGACAGGAAGTGTGTGGAAAAAAGTGTTCTTCCAACTTTATATTCTTGGAAGTCCACATTGCATTTCCTTTCTCTCCAGTGCGCTTTAGGACACCCTTTAGAAGGCAAGCCTCTGTGTTGTTGGCAGGAATGCCTGCTGGGCCAGGGAGTCAGGTGAGAATAACAGCTAGGGCATATGGGTAAAACTCCTCCCTCTGCTCTTTTAATGGGGCAGGGACAGGAAGTGTGTGGAAAAAAGTGTTCTTCCAACTTTATATTCTTGGAAGTCCATATTGCATTTCCTTTCTCTCCAGTGCGCTTTAGGACACCCTTTAGAAGGCAAGCCTGTGTGTTGTTGGCAGGAATGCCTGCTGGGCCAGGGAGTCAGGTGATCGGGTGATCAAGCATTAACCAGTCTTTGATTGGATTTTTCCAGCGAGGTTTGGAGCCTGTCAGGCCCAGTATGGTGGCAGCTCCTTTCTTCCAACTAACAAAGTGAAAGGGCGGTGAGCCCCACTTTGTGTCTGGCCTCTTTACTACCTTGGTTACCATGGCAGTTTCAGTGAAATACATCATGCTTGGAAGCATCACGGTGGCTCAGCACGAGCCCAGTTCCTGGGACCCCTGCATGTTTCTGTAAGTTCTGCTAAAACTGAGCACAAGATGCTTGTAGGAGATCAGAAATGGGGCTCCTCCAGAAGACAGGGAAGGGTGCAGAATTGCCCATCTCACGGTATATGTTGTCAGTTTGAGATGTCACGCGTCCCAAGCTGCTGGGTTGCAGCTGTCTTTCAATTCTTGCTGGTGAATGGTGAGGAGGACTTTGCAGGTAAACTGTGAGGTCGAATGGTGGTGTCACTTGGGCATTTGAGGCAGGCTGAAAGCATGGGGTGCTGTCTAACCTATTTACTTCAGAAGGCACGTGAAGAACCTCTGCTCCCTGGAGCTTCCTTTGATGCCCGTGCCGATGTCCTCCAGAGCAAGGAGTAACTTTTGAAAATTCCAGCCACCACCACTGCACCTCAGTCTGAAGCCTTGGGCTGCCATCATACTTCATGAAGGAGACAGCTAAAACATAATGACCTTGCCCTGCCTTCTGGTGAGGACATCACCTTGAGTACCTCAGATGCCCCAGCCACGGAGGCTGGCAGCAGGCATTTTAAAATGCAGCTGGTGTCCTATGGCTGTTCGATGAAGGGTCGATGTGCTCCCATTTAATGGCACCAGATAGAGGGAACCATGATGGATTTGAAAATGAGCCATTTAAGAAGCTTAAAATTGCCTATCTACATTAAACAGAAATAGCTCTTTGAAATCCCTGCTCCTGAATTCTATGTCGAGTGTATACCAGCTTCATTTAATGACAACGAAAGCAATGAAGGGGGAACAGAGGATCAAGAGTGACACAAGACAGAAAGCAGTGGGCGAGGGATAGTCAAGTCAGCTTCCCTGAGGGACATAGGATGCGAGAGTCTGCCCATGACCCAGTAGATGGTCTTAAACCCATGCACATACAGACAGCACTGAATAGATTCAGTGGCTTTAATTAAAACAGAGCCCATCAATTTGCGAGGGAAACATGGTTGGTGGGCGGGGGGCGGTGGGAGTTTTAGTGAAGTAAGCGAGCATAAATTTGATAAAAATTCTATACATATTTGAAATTATTAAACAATAATAATGGAGAAAAAAGACAAATTGGCAGAGGGAAACCCAGTCACACCAATAACACCATTAAACAGGAGTGTGTTAATCAATGCAATCAGAAGATGGATGTTGAACATCAGAGTGGATAAAGCATCTGATCCAATTATATGCTGCCTTAGTCTGCCTGGTCTACTGTAACAAAATACTTTAGGCTGGGAGCTTATAAATAAGAGATTTCTTTCATACATACTGAAGGTCGGATGTCCAACTCAGTGTCCGGTGAGGGTCTGCTTCCTCATAGTTAGCAGGCTCCCTGATGAGGCCTCATGTTTGAGGGAAGGCTGCCTGGCCTTGGATCTGAACCCATCTGTGAGGGCAGAGTGTCACCTGTTACTTCCCTTTCCCACCTCTAACAAGTGAATTCTGGGGACATAAACCCCACAACATTGCCCTGGTGAGACACACTTCAGATCCATGTAGAAATTAACCCAATTCGGGAAATAACCAAGCTAGCTTAAAGATAAACAATTTTATTTTTATTTATTATAAGGGGAAAAACTCGCGGAACAGGAACGAGAAGTCCAAGCTCAGCTGTGCAGTCAGGGAACACAGAGAGAGGGCACCTGGGACATGCACCTGTTTTTTCTCTGGGCTCCAGTAAGCCACACCCTAACTTGGTCCCACCTCTTAAAGATAATTGGTTAACCAAGCTTCCCCATCAGATCTAGAGCTATAAACAGACATAGAAAGATGGGAATAAGAACCCCAAAAAAGTTAGTGTAGCTGCACAGATGTCCAACAAAATAGACTTTAAAACAAAACAATTATTAGAGATGAAGAACAATATTTTATAAGGATAAAAAAGGGTCAGTGCCAAAAAAAAAGGGTCAGTGCTACAGGACTAGGGAGGAGGTATAATCATGCCCGCACTTAACAACACAGCCCCCAAACACATGATTAAACCCGGAAGGGAAGGGAAGGGAAGGGAAGGGAAGGGAAGGGAAGGGAAGGGAAGGGAAGGGAAGGGAAGGGAAGGGAAGGGAAGGGTTTAGAAATGATATACACATGCTTTGCTTCCTGGCACACTTCATGGTGCTGAGGATGAGACCCAGGCCCTGAAACACACCAGCTTCTCCTACATGCCCCCTGTGCCCAACAGCTGCTCCCCACTTCATCCCCTCTTCTTTTTCTTATAGACCCTGCTGCATCCATCATGCACATGGGTGTCTGCTACAGCATGGACAACCTACCAGGGACCATACCCCTGAACAATGACTCTCCCTTCCCCAGGAGCCATTGGCTACCAATAGCTCCTCAGACTGAGGGCGGGGCCTCAAGAGCCCTCAGTCTGGCTTGCCCTGGTGCAGCTGCTGTGAGTTTGAGGGTACTTTTGTCCTATTGCCCCACCCCCTGCTAAAAGGTGCCATGTCCCGTGAGGCCGGGTTGGGGGTGCTGCAGCTACCCCTTTAGGGCTAAGCACTCAAGGTCTTAGCATATTCTCTAGCTGCCTGCCAGTCCTTCATTTGCTGTGCTTGCTGAAAGAAGGTTCTCTGATGAGAGCTGAGAGCAGCCCTCTTGCTAATGGACTGGACAACTGGACAGAAGTTGACAAGGAGCGGGGAAAGCCAAACAGTGCTGTAACAGGCCCTTGTATATGTCAGTGGAGGACACAGAGTTCTTCCTCGGGTGCCATCCAAGGCCCCGCTTTTTTTTCTGTTTTACAGGCCCCCAATCCTTCCTACCCCCTCCTCCCTGGCTGTTATGTTCTGGCTTGCTATGGCAAGTTTCCAAGCCTTTCCACTGCCCCTTCATAACTGTTACCCTCTCCCTTCTAGCCCTGCCTGCTGGTCTTGTTCATGACCAACCCCAGGACATTTTTTTTCTGCCCCCAATGCTGATACACCACCTCCTGCTGCCCCCAACGCTGATATCACCCGCCTCCCACCACACTCCAGTCTTCCTTGGGACTTGGTATCCTCACCAGTCCACTTCATCCCTTTTGTGGCCCCCTCGCCAGGCTCTACCTGACCCTGGTGGATACTTGGCTCTGTCTGTCTATCTCTCTACCACTGATGGGAATCTTCTGTGGGCGGGGCTGCACCTCCTTCTGCTTCTGCTCCCTCTTAACTGCTGGAAAGTGGCCTCCTGCACTGAGGTAATGCAGTATTTATTTGTAGTCCAGACATATCATCAGTGAAGCTTTACTAGAAGCATTGATCCTGGCCTGGGTAGGGGTATGGGGCGTGGACCAGAAGGAGTCCTCTAAAGAGGCTGTGCAGTAAACAGAGGAGGGTTTCTGGGATGTGGGTCCTAGTTGGCAGTGGCAACAGTAGCTCCAGGAAGTACCTCATGACTTCACATCCTCTGGTCACCTGCATTTGGCCCAGCAGCCTGTCTCTTGATTTCTGTGGGAGCTTCTGACAGCCCCTCCAGCTGCAGACCAGGACAGCAGGGGTGTTTTTCTTAAAGCAGTTGATGGCTTGGCTGGCTCCTCTATATGTGGGAATTGCTGTCCTCCCCTGCTGACTCTGAAGGTAGCCTGGGGACCTTAACTGTGTGCACCGTGCAGGGTCCTTCCTGGGTATATGTGCACGGCCTTCGAACTGGTGCTCAAGGGACTGTACCTGACTTCTAGTACCTTCTAGCAGAAGGGAGAAGTCCTGGTTCATGCACTGTGCTCTCATGGGATGGGTGTGACCGCACCCCTAGGAATGGAGGGGAGGCTGAGGGGTGAAAGCAAGCTGTGGGCCAGGGTCTAGGGAGGAGGCCCCAGGAGACCTGGATTTGATCTGCCCACAGCCTCCTGGTGATATTTTGAGGTTTGTTTGTCAAGGGTACCTAGCTGGTTTCCATCCATTAAGTAGGGACAGTAAGTAGTCTCTGAGTAGTGTGATGCCGGTACCCCTCACTGGCCCATTTCCTTAACCTCAGAATAAAGTGTTTAAATATGTTTTTTTTTTTAAAAATCACCTTTTTTTTTTTTAAAAAAAAGTGTGTTTATATGTTGCTGTGAGATAACCCTTCTGTATGATGTGAATATGTTTTATTACCATTGGTTAATAAAAAAAAAAAAGCCAATTTGACCAATAGGCAGAATAGAGCCAGGTAGGAAATCCAAGCAGAGTTACAGGAAGAAGGTCAGAATCAGAGAGATGCTATCAGCCTCCGGGGAAGCAAGATGTGAAGTAGCAAGCCACGAGCCTCGTGGTAAACTATAGACTAATAAAAATGGGTTAATTTAGTTATAGGAGCTAGCTAATAAGCTGAGTTATAATAATAAGCTTGAGCTAATAGGCCAAACAGTTTGCAATTAATATTAAGCCTCCAAATGATTATTTAAAGTGCCTTGGGACCAGGTGGGACAGAAAAAGGTCTCCGTTTACCACGTGTGTGTATGAACACATGTGTGCAGTATGTAAGTCCGTGCCTGGGTGGAGCCAGTGGAGGACTTGGGCTGTCCTCTATCATGCCCCACCTTGTTCCTTTGAGACAGGGTCTGTCCCTGAACCTGCAATCCTCCTGTCTCGGTCTCCATCACAGCACTGGGGTTACAGGTACATGTGGCCACACCTAGATTTTTACGTGGGTTTTGGAGATTTTAATTCAAGACCTCATGCTTGTGCAGAAAGGGTTGTTACCCACTGAGCCTTCTCTCCAGCCTCCACCCCATTAAAAAAAAAAAACCCAGCTAAGCCATCCAAACAGAGTGGTGATGGTATCCCATCAAGCCCAGTTGTCAGCTTTCAGCTCATAGGACTTGCTGCTTGCAAGCTCAGCTCTTCATCTCTCTCGACACTGGTTTCCTCTTTTTAAAGACTGTTTTCCTTTGCTGAATTTAACTTTTGGAAAATAAGTTCAGGAGACCACTGTTGTCAGAGCAGCCTGTAGTGTGGTGATTGACGTCATGCTTGGCCGTCGCCATGGAAATGTTCTGTGTGGTGACGATGTGCACAATGTTCCTGCACCCAGCAGCATCCATAAGCTGTGCAGGCGCAAGTCTCCTCCCTGGAGAGAATGGGATGGCTGCACCGAAGACCAGGATGGTGACAAGTCCTCGTGTGACAGACTGAAAGTGACTTCACCTAGAAGGAGACCAAACCAGGCCGAGCCTGCATCGCACCTCCCAGCCCCCACCATCTTTTTTTTTTTTAACTGATTTTTATTGAGCTCTACATTTTTCTCTGTTCCCCTCCCTACCTCTCCCCTCCCTCTTCAACCCCTCCCCCAATGTCCCCATGTTCCCAATTTACTCAGGAGATCTTGTCTTTTTCTATTTCCCATGTAGATTAGATCTATGTAAGTCTCTCTTAGTGTCCTCATTGTTGTCTAAGTTCTCTGGGATTGTGGTTTGTAAGCTGGTTTTCTTTGCTTTATGTTTAAAAACCACCTATGAGTGAGTACATGTGATAATTGTCTTTCTGTGTCTGGGTTACCTCACTCAAAATAATGTTTTCTATCTCCATCCATTTTCCTGCAAAATTCAAGCTGTCATTATTTTTTTCTGCTGTGTAGTACTCCATTGTGTAAATGTACCACATCTTCTTTATTCACTCTTCAGTCTATCAGCCTTTAGGTTGTTTCCAGGTTCTGGCTAGGACAAACCAAGCTGCTATGAACATAGTTGAGCATATATCCTTGTGGCACAATTGAGCATTCTTTGGATATATACCCAAAAGTGGCATTACAGCCTCCAGCATCTTTAAGACATGCCTGAGACTTCATGAATCTGGATCTGAAAAACGGGCTCTGCACCCTGAGTGCCAAGGCCTTGTTCCACCTGGCCCTTGTGTCTGTGTGTTGTCATGAATGTGTCCCAACCTTCGAGCATCATGGCTGGGAGCCTCCAGGACCACTGTTGGCCAAAGGGCCAGGAGCTGTGTTGGAGTCCACATTTGCCTTTCCTCTAAGTATACCCTAAGGATCCTGTGTCTCTCGGAGTGTTTGAGGCTCCCTCTCCACTGCTCCCTTGGAGTAGCTCTGGATCTGTAGGAGACATTTGGGAAATGAACTAAGGGAACCGAGTCAGGGCGATGTATTGGTAGACACCAGTCATTTTCAGTTTGGGCCACTCCAACAAACCCCAGAGACTCGGGACTTGTAGCAGAGATTGCTTCTGACATTGTCACAGGCTGTGTAGTCTGAGGGCAGTTCTGGTCTGGAGAGGTCCTTTTTGTGGGTTGCAGGGGTCACTGTCCTCTTGTGCCCCCCATGGTGGCAGAAGCAAGCTCTCTTTTGTCCTGATGTCACTTTCCTAGTGTGAGGGCTCCCCACCTCCTCATATCACATTACCCTGTTGGGGTGGGGCACATGAACCTTGGAAATCCCAGCTGTCCTCCATCACAGAGCTGTCTGCAGCCTCTAACCTCAGCAGGCCCCACCTTTGTCTTGTCTACTGCTGAGCCCTTCCTCTGCCACACCCTTCCTGGTACCTCTGACATGGCCTAGACCCCTCTCCTCAGGTACTTCTCTCACCTCCTGCACCTTTCTCTGTCCCCCCAAGTTGGTCTCACCATGTAGCTCTTTCTTTCACATTTTGTCTTTCCCAGAGTAGTTTAGTACAGGGAGGGGCTGTGCTGGATTGATTGATGGATTCATTCATTCATTCATTCATTCATTCATTCACTCACTCACTCACTGTGAGACTCCAGTGGTCAGCAGCAGGCCCAGGGTGGAGCAGACACAGGGATGCTGCTGGGTCAGTGAGGGAAACTTGGGGACCCTGCTGCTCTGACTTTCAAGGTGCCTCTCGCCTCCCTTAGGACCCTGTTCCTCACTCTGTAAGTTCTCATTTACCACAGCCAAGCCCACTTCAAATGTCCCTCCATCACATGCTTTCCCACGCTAGGTACTATCTGGGCTAGCTATCGCATCGTACGTGTGTGTGTGTGTGTGTGTGTGTGTGTCAGGGGAAGGGAAGGTTGCATCAGGATGCTCGAGGGTCTGCAGGGCCTCAGGCCAGAGTGTCGTCCTTGATCTCCGTCACTCTGTGCCGAGCTGAAATCAAGCTGACTTCACTGGGTGAGTACCCTGCAGTGGGCTGAGCACCCCATTCTCTGAGCTCCAAGTTACCTCCCATCTCATCACCCTCCACCATACTTCCTGGAGCTTTTTGAGAGCAGCTATGACAGCCGTGAGCTGTGCCCCCCTCCTCTGGGTCCCTTTGCACACAGCAGGTGCGCTCTGATGGGAGTGCCCTGTGCACATCAAGCCACACTGAGCATAGAAAGGATGTGGAAACCACAGAAAGAAGTTATTCTTTGTTTGGACGTCACCAACGGTCCCTACCCGTTCTCAGTGGTGTGGTTACCCTTGGCCTTTTGACTCATTTCAGCAGAGTTGGGACAGAAACAACAGGAGGGTTAAGGCTTTGGGGAGACTTCTTATTTATTTATATTTATTTATATTTTTTTTAAAAAAGAAAACAAACTATTTTTTTTTTGTTTTACATACCAATCCCAGTTTCTACTCCCTCCCCTCCTCCCATCCCCTCTACCTTCCTCCCCACCCCATTCCCCATCCAGTCCTCAGAGAGGGTAAGGCACATTGCTTTGGGGGAAGGTCCAAGGCCCTCCCTACTATATATAGACTGAGCACGGTATCCATCCAAAGAGAATGGGTTTCCAAAAAGCCAGTACAAACAGTAGGGATAAATCCTGGTGCCACTGCCAGTGGCCCTTCAGTTTGTCCCAACCATACGACTGTCATCCACATTCAGAGGATCCAGTTTGGTCCTATACTGGTTCCTTCCCTGTCTGGCTGGAGTTGGTGAGCTCCCATTAGCTCAGGTAGACTGTTTCAGTGGGTGTTTGGGGAGACCTCATAAGGGTCCTGTGCACTTCAAGAAGGGATTCCTGAATGCTGCAGGCAGTCTTCCCGGAGCTAGTGAGGGGTATTTGGAACTGCAGACTTTGCATTCTGGTGGGGAGTATAGCAAATTCTTAAAACCTCTCTGAAGCCAAATTCTTCCCTACAAAATAAGGAAAATAAGAGGTCTTTCTCCAAGAAATTCGGAGCACTAAAATAATGTGTCATTTACCCACAAAGTTTTATATGATCTCAGAAGGGGCAGCTGCTCTCCCACAGACATGGGGGATGACTGGGGCTCTTTGGGCTGTTTGTCTTATGATACAGTTAGCGAGGCCCTTTCTCTGATGGACCTGATGGACAACCTTGTAGTTCTAGCCTCAGGTCCTAGCATAATAAAAGGTCCTAGAAGCCGTACCGCAGAACAGGTGAGAAGAAGACAGTAGAACCATACCCTCTGACTGCTGCCTGTACCCTTTGCTAATTGTATCATATTGTCTAAGGAATTCACCCTTTCTGCTGGAATAATAGCAGGAGGTAATTCCTTTTATTTCTTTAATTTTTATTATGGATATGTTTGTATGCATGTTCATATGTGTGCATGTGTATGTATGTGTATGTGTATATGTGTGTGCATGTGTATATGTGTGTGCATGTGTATATGTGTGTGCATGTGTACATATTCTCACCCTCCAGGGTTGACATCATTCTTCACCTTACATATTGAAGCAGTAATGAATATGGATCCCACTGAACATGGATCTTCTATTTCTACTAGGCTTGGTAGCCAGTTTGCTCTACCCTGTCTCTGCCTCTCATGTGCAGGGATTACAGGAGAATCCTCATACCGACCCCTTTGGTGTGGTTCTGGAGATCTGAATTCTGGGCCTCATGCTAATCAGTAAGTGCTGTGTCTGCTGAGTCATCTCCCCAGCCCAGACGCTCATCTTGGTGTGGTCAGAGTTGGGTCACCGGTTTCAGAGCAGTAATTGCTTAAAAGCTTTGGAACAGTTCTGGCACTCAGCGAAAGCTGCAGAAGTGGACACTGTTATTGCTTGGTACATATTCCTTCATTTGTAGTGGATTCTGTCTAGAGAGAAGAGGGTACAGATTCTGCCACAATACTTAGTTATTCTTGGAGAATATATATCACTGTTTGCCCCCTGAAAACGCCTGCCCTTTTCAGCACCTGGTAAGATCATACAAAGAAGCTCAAGGACAAAGAGGAGTTCGTGTGTGCAGAGTGTTGGGAGGGAAGCGTGGCTGTGGCTGTGCTCTCCTGAGTGCCGATAAACACCTCTCGTGCTAGTGACAATCGGGTCTGGTTTCTGCATATGTTAACGTATTCAGAGTAGCAGGTTTTTTTTTTCCTCCCAGAAATTGTGTTTGTGGTGGGAAATTGAAATGTCTGATGCTATTGAAAGCACAGTATCAGCCAGAACATTTTGAAATTACCGTTTTATGGGATGCCTTGGTGGTATTTGGTTTTGTCAGTGTGCTTTGTTCTTGGAGGCTGTGGCTGCATGTGCAGGAAGGAACCTGGTTGCTCATCTCTAAGTGTGTTCTTGGCATCTTCCGTGAGTATAAGCAGTACCATGCTGCTCTAAGGGTGGGAAATAAAACAGAGGCAGCTCTCTCTACAGCTGGGAATTGGCTGGGCTTTCCTTCCTGACTTCCTTAAAGCTTTAGGTCTAGAGAAAGTGCTTTGTCTCTTTGGGCCTTAGCTGTCCAATGCTGAGGAGTGCTTGCACCCTGCCTGGCATAGTCTCGTCCTAGCTGCTGCTCCTCAGTCTGGAAGCAGGGTGTCCTGAGATACGTATAGACTGGCTTGGAGCCATCTTGAACTACCTCATCACATGCTGCCCAGCACAATGGACAGATCTCCTTTTGCAGATGAGGTGCTTGGGTATGGGGATTGAGAGACCAGGTTTCCTGGTGTGTGTGTTGTGTATGTTTTTTGTGTGTATTGTGTGTGTGTGCACATGTGCACACATGCTGCTCTGTCCAGTCTGCAGTACCTGTTGGGCTGTCAGGAATGTGGAAGAGGCAGGCCATGGTGAACCTGGGGCCAGGTCTCTTCTGGGGTTCAGTCCTCCTTCTGCCTTGCACCCACCGGCTTCTACATTTTCTGAGTGCTCCCCGGAGTAGGTATCGTAGCTTCCTCCATCAGGTTCTCAACCACCATGCCCAGAGGAAGCAAGACACCTGGATGTAACAGTCATTGAAGGGGGAGGGCTCATGAGTCTGGGGCCTGGACTAAGAGAGCCTGACTTCTCTCTGAACACCCTTGTGGGTCTGAGGAAGGTGGCGGGGAACCAGGTCAGCCCAGGAAGAGCAGCGTAAGATTCTATTTCATGACAGAGGGTAAAGGGGTTGAGAAGCCCCTCTTTGAGTTGTGTTTTCCTCTCTGAACACACCGTCTGGTTCTATTGTTTCCTGAGCACAGGCTGTGCCACCAAGGTGAGCTTGGCCTTCTTAAACCCAGCCTTCCAACCCCAGGGCTTCCTGGCTGTTCATTATTTGTGAGCTTTGGAGCAGAATCTCTGTCCTGGAGAGAACGGATAGCCAGGTTTCAGTGTCCCAGACCAGCCCTGGAGGAGGTGGAGACAGCCGTGGCTGCTCTTGTAATTGGAAGTGACTTGGTGTGAGTTAGCTTTGGGTGAGACTCAGGTCAGTGGAGTTCCCATGCACAGGTGACTAGACTCTGATAGGAAAGGCTGCTTTGCTGAAGGTAAGGTAGCCAGGTGTTACAGCTGAAAAAATGAGACATACTACAAAACATTAAGGGATGGACTCTTTAAAAATTTATTTATTTATTCATTGTGTGTATGTACCAAATGACTCACTGGTAGGTATTTTTTTTTTTTTTTCTTTTCAGGAAGGGTGGGAACAGAGAGCAGGGAAGGGGCGTGGCCCAGAAAGGCGGGCTTAAGAGCTGGACTTCTGACTTTAAAAGTCAGGCCGGAAGTCAGGCTGTATGTACCGGAAGTAAAGTCAGTGTGTTAGGGCTGTAGAGTTCATTGACTTCCTTTTCTTTTAAAAATTGCCTGTGGTTCAGTGACTTGGCAGGGTGCAGAGAGCAGGGTCCGAAGGCAGGTGGAGCCAGGCACCCTGGTGGCCCAGAGGTCCTGGCCCTGACGTAGGCAGGGATCGCTGGTGTGGGGATGAGTGTTCCCTATGCCATTCTGCCCTGTGAGGGTGGCTTTGCGTAGGGCTAATTCCTTCACCCACCCAATGGCACCAGGACTCAGAGACAACATACTTGATATAGGACACAGGACAGTAAGACCTGGAGCCGGACCTCGACCTAAGGTCTGGAGTGAGGTCTTAGCTCTTTCTCGTGCGTTCTGCTCTGTCTAGGGAAGCCCCGGGATTTTGAGGCTCTGGGTCGGTGTTGGCAGACACCAAGAGCTTGCTGAGGCAGCCATGACGAGCCATGTGTGAGTAAGATAGGAGTGAAAACAGAAGGGTGGGGGTGGAGGGTCTGTATTTAGACCCTGCCCTCTACTTAGGGCTTAGATACATTCCCATTGACTTCCTTTCCATCTCTGTGGTAAGGAGTGGGCCAGATTGCCTTTCTTAAAGTCCTAACCCTGTAACCTGTTCATCTACAGCAGTGTTTCCTTAATATTTTTTTTGCTTGGTAACATGGATTGATACCTGCCTATTTCTTTCCCACCCAAAGTTCCTGTGTGGTTTCACAGTGCTGACTGAGTTTCTGACCCTAAGGTAGGACTAGTCTTCATAACAATAGGCCCTTGTCACACTGGTTATTTTACAATCCGTGCCAGTTATTTCTGGCCTTGACAGAGATCAAGATTGCTTCCGGGCTTATCCACTGGGGATGCAGGAAAAGAGCCTGAGCTCATGGGTCCTTCTAGAGTCATCTCACTTCAGTGAGCCTCAGTTTCTCCACTGTGGGAACTGGTAGTCCCTGGCCTTGCTGCCCCTGCTGAGTGAGTCAAGGCGATGGGACACAGCTCTGCTTCTCCACTCCACAGAGAGGTAGCCTGCAGGGGGACACAGAGCTTGGAAACCAGATGAAGATGCTGACACGTTAACAGCGTTTTAGGAATTCTCTGCTTTGTTCACTTCAGGGATTCTCTGCTTGGGCTGTGGGTCTTATCTTCTTTGACCTAAACTGTTCACGTCTGTGCCAAAGACACAGCCTCCTCCCTGTCTTCCACCCCCCAGGGACTGACTTCCAGGTTGGTCCTGGAGCCATGGCTCTTCAGTATAAGGGATCTTTCTTTCCAGGCAGACACCTCTGAGTGGCCCCTGTTGTGCTTAAGGTCAAGTTCAGACCTTGTAGTGATAGGGTGCCACTGGGTCTCTGCTGACACTCTAGGGCACGGTGCACCTTGTTCACCTCCAGGACTTTAGTGCCAGCCTAAAGCAACAGCAGAGAGAGGTGTACACCTAAGAACCTGAGTGGAACCTGGACTATGCACAGGGTTAGGAGCTGAGATATGGGTGCTCTGATTAATCTTAGGGGCAGCTGGGGAAAGTACTAGAAGGGAGAAGTACATGCAGGTTACTTTGAAGAAAAACTCGTTGTTTCTTGAGGCTTCCCATAGGCAGGGAGTTGTACCCTGGTGTTGCTGGGAGAGGATCATGGCTGCAGGTTGACTGTATTTGGACTGTCTCCTACTGCAAAGATGCCCTCATAGACATGGCCTTAGCTGTGAAAGTCTTCTGTTATAATTTTTTCCCTTTTTCTTTTTGGTGAGGTCTTATGTTTTGGATGAGGTAAGTGTGCATGAGGTTTCAGACAAGGCTGACTCCATTTTGTTAAGCCTTTTTTTTTTTTAAAAGAAAAAAAAGATTTTATTTATTATGTATACAGTGTTCTGTCTACATGTATGCCAGCAGGTCAGAAGAGGGCATCAGATTTCATTACAGATGGTTGTGAGCCACCATGTGGTCGCTGGGAATTGAACTCAAGACCTCTGGAAGAACAGCCAGTGCTCTCAATCACTGAGCCATCTCTCCAGCCCCTTGAAAGGGGGTTCTAAAAGTGATTCTACAAATTTTGACACTACCATTGTGTGTGCGCGCATGCCCCGCTGGAGGCCACATCTGCTTCGCAGAGGGCGGGAGCTTCAGGGACTAAGGTGATCACTGTGTGACTGTTTAGCCTTTGAACTTCTTCAAGGTATTCCTAAAGCACCTGTTCCTTTAAGTGGGGGAAAGTCTGTGCCGAGAGGGCTGCCTTCTGCAGGTGTGGCAGAGAGCCACACCCTGGTGGCCGGATGGCTGCCTGTGTGCTCTGGGAGGTGTGTTCATCTGCCTGGGCACAGCTGAGACAGAGCTTGCCCAAGGCCAGCCTGACTGGGGTGAGTCCTTGGCTGAGATCAGACCCCCACTGCTACCTGTTAGTGGCACCTCTGGATGAGCAGGATGCCTGGGGCTCCTGAGCATTTATGCTTCTAGGCATTATTGCCACAGTATTGGCTACTTCTTTCCGTGACTGCAGACCTCACAGGAACAACTCACGGGAGGATGGACTCACTTTGGCCCCTGGTTTGAGAGGCTGCAATCCATCATAGGAAAGGTGAGGAACTGCTGCTCAATGACAGGCGTGTAAGGTAACTTATACCCCGGGGTATAACCGCTTATACCCTGGGGTACTCAGGAAGCTGAGAACTCTTGGAGGGAGGGCAGGGTTGTAAGTCTCCGGGTTTACACTCCAATGACACACTTGCTCTGGCTAGGTTCCCACCTTCTGAGATTCCACAACCTCCCAAAACAGCACCATCAACTAGCAACCAAATGTGTGTGTGCACGTGTGCTTGCGTACACATGTGGGGGCCTCTTACCTTCAAGCCATAGCACACTGTGAAGGTTCAGAATGGCAGAATTAATCATAATTATGTAAATAGGAAAAACAACCCACATTGACCTGGGCTCCCCTTGCTCTGCTTCCCTTTGATGCTCCCTGGGGCTCTGTGAAGGAGACATACACTTAGAGAGATGGTGAATCTTCTGTTGGATACATACTTGAAAACAGTTTCATTGTGTCTTCAGTGTTCATGGTTCTGGGTCCCAGAAAGACACTTTCATACATATAATACTGAATGCCTAGCACACCTCGGCTCTTCCCCCTTCCTTTGCTCTTCCCCTCGTTAGCCTCCTTTGTCCCTTGGGCAGTTTCACTTCTGCTTTTGTGTCGTGTACACACCCGTGACTTTAGGTACTATACAAAGTCTGTGAGCCACAGATGATAAACACATGCTTACCATTCTGACACTGGTTTAATTCACTTAATGTGTTCGTCTCCATTTACATCCTTTTCCCTGCCAATGTCATCACTTTGTTCTTTGTGGCTGAAAGCCATCCGGTGTGTGTGTATATGGACAACTTTTAAAATCTACTCCTGTGTTGGTGATCTCTCGGGCTGTTAAGAAGTGCTGCAGTGGACATGGGTGTGCAAGAATCTCTGTGGCATGCTGATGGAGTCCTTTGGGTAAATACCAGCAGTGGTAGCTGGGTCATATGGTAGACATAGTTTTAGTTTTTTTAAGGAACTGATTTCCACCATGGTTTGGACTAGTTTACACTCCCTCAACCAGCTTTGTGTAAGGATTCTGTTTGTCCATACCCTTGACAATATCGTTGTTCTCTCTGTGTCTGTCTCTATCTCTCTGTCACTCTGTGGCTCTCTGTGTCTCTCTGTGTCTCTGTGTCTCTATCTCTGTGTGTGTGTGTGTTTGTGTGTGTAGGACGGAGGAGGACATCTGGTGTCCTGCTCTGTCACCCTCTGAATTACTCTTTCAACACAGGGTTTCTCACTGAACCTAGAGCTAGGCTGGCAGCCAGCTAACTCTAGCAATCCTCCTGTCTCTACTTCGCACAGCACTGAGGTTAAGTGGCATATATGATCATTCACAGTTTTTTTTTATCTGGGTTCTGGGTGTCCAGATACATGTCCTCAGGCTTGCACAGTACAGTACTCCAACTTCCTTCTCCCCCTCTTTTATTGTGAGTGGTTGTTTTCTTAGTGACCTCCGTTCTCCTTGGGGTGGGGTGGAATCTCAGTGGAGTTTGGATTTGCATTTCTCGGGTGACTGGCGCTGTTGAACAGTTTTTTTGAGGTATGCTTATTGGCCCTTTGTACTTCATCTTCTGAGAACTAACCTTCATCATCTCATTTGTTGATTGGGTTAGTTAATTTCTATTTATTTTAAAGTTCTTTGTGGAGTCTACCTATTAATCCTTTGTCAGATGTCCAGATAACAGAGGTTTTCTCCTGTTCTGCAGGCTGCCTCCTACTCAACTGTTTCTTGTGCTGTGCAGAAGCTTCTGAGTTCCATGAGATCCCCTTGCTAGTTGTTGGCCTCATTCCCCGACAGTGGGAATCCCACTCCGAAAGTCCTTGCCTATGTCTCATCTTGGTTTTGAATACAAATTATTTTAAATGTATGGGTGTTTTGCCTGCATGTGTCTGTGCACTACTTTTGCCATGAGATTAGAAGAGGGTATTGGATCTCCTGGAACCGGAGTCACAGATGGTTGTGAGCCAGTTTGACCATTTCTTCTAGAAGAGCACGCAGTGCTCTTAACCACTGAGCCATCTCTCCAGCCCACCTATGCCGAATCTTGAAGTTTGTTTTCTGATTTTTCCCTCTTTCATTTTCATTGTTTCAAGTCTGATATTAAAGTCTGATCTGTTTGGAGCTGATTTTTGTATAAGACCAGAGATAGGGATCTAGTTTCATTTCTCTGTGTGTGGTCATTCAGTTTTCCAGCATCATTTGTTGAATACGTTGTCTATTCTGCACTTTGTATTTTTGGTATCTTTGCTAAAAATCAGATGGCTATAGCTGTGTGGGCTTGTATATGGACCTGCTATTATTTTAAAATTGTTCTTTTATAATTTCATAATACATCTATAGAATGTACTTGGAGCCTGTTCCCTCTTTACATCCTCACCCCCTTCCTCCTCTCATTGAATCTCCTCTTTCTGAGTCTCTCTACTTTCAATTCTCTGTGTGTGTGTGTGTCCCTATACATTTAATAAGGGTTGCCTGTATGAGTATGAATGGGGGTTATTTGCCTGAGTGATAGCAGCTCCCTAGTAACTACACCAAAGGAAATATGACCCCCTCCTTCTCCCTCCCAACAACCATTAACTGTCTCTAGCTCCTTGGGGAGGGGTGAAGCTGTGTGAACATCTCCCCATCCATGCTGGAATGTTGGTGTGCCCAGCCTTGTGTAGGGAGCCACTATGGCCCCGAGCTTACAGGTTCAACAGTCATGTCATGTCCAGAAGACAGTGTTTGACGGCACTCCTTCCTGTCCTCCGCAATATCGTACATGCCTTCTGTTCCTTTCTCTGCAGTATTCCCTGAGCCTTTGAGCGGGTGACGTAGATGTCCAGTTTAAGGGCTGAGCACTCAACAGTTATTCTCAGCATTTCGCTGGCATTCTGTTTTGCTGTCATGGTTCTGCAGGGTGATTTGAACTCAGGCATGCTGACTCCAGCACCCTTCTTCTTGCAGAGCCTGCTCTGGGGCTCACATGTCTGTGCCCTGGTTTGATCACATATGAGCTGTGTGACTTTGGGAAAGTCCCCCCCTTTCTCTCTGAGCCTTCTTGGCCTCAGCAGTCCTCTGTAGAACAACAAGCCCCCTGCTTCTCAGTGTTGCTGCCTGAATTTTTCCCATGTTAGCATCTGAGAAGGTTTAAGAGGACATGTTGTAGGGACCAGGTGAGGGACCTTCTCAAGGCCGTGGCACTGGGTTCTGTCCTCAGGGAAGCAGAAGAAAAAAGCCCTGTAATTGTATCTATATATCTTCTGCAGAGAAGGCGGTGGCACCTACTTAGGTCAAGGGACACGGATCAGAACTCATTGTGATGCCCAGTGGTTCAGGGGGCAGTTGGCTGCATGGATGAAATCGGGGGAAGAAGTGACCAGGGGTGGGGGGGAAGCAGAGGAGGGTAACAAAAGCAAGTGCAGCCTCCCAGCTGGGTGTCATGGTCTAGTTGAGGGCACTGTGGGCCCAGAAGGAGAGACGGGGATGAACTAGAAGGGTCTCTTTTAGGAGTGCCTTGATGTAAACTGGAAGTGTTTTTTATTTATTTTATTGCATATTTTTGTGTGCACATACATACAGGGTGGGGGAGCAGCGGAACATGTGAGTGAGCGCCTGTGCCCCAGCACATGTATGGAGTTCAGAAGACAACTTCTAGGTTCTATCCTACCATGAGCTACAGGAATTGAACTCAGTTCATCAGGCTTGTGTGGCAAACATTTTTACTTGGTTGAACCATCTTCTTAGTCCTGATAATGTGTTTAACTGTTCTCCAGGAGATCGCAAGTGTAGGGGAGTATGTTACGGTTGTAGTGTTGCAGAGATATCCTGACTTATCAGGAAGCCAGGCTACCTGAAGCTGGGGTGTGGGGGGGTTGGTCTCCCTGCAGGATATAGGATCCTGCTCTTCTCCTGGAGAGCCGCTACAGCTGATTTCTGCTCTGTTCCCTTAAGGGAACATCCTAGCAGAGCTGTCTGCTTCTTCTCTGCCCCAAGATGTTTCTTCTTTTGCTAACACTCTGCAAAGGGGAAGCCCTTGCGGAAATGTAGCACTCTCCTCCTGCTCCGGCGAAAAGTTGTTAACTCTTTTATTCCTGGCCATGCTCAGCCCCACTTAAGGAGAGTCCTAGCAAGGTTCTTCTGATCTGCTCCGCCTTGTTCAGCCACCCCCCCCCCCCGGGAGCGTGTCAGCAAGGTTTTTTAGCTCAGTCCCCTAAGGGACATCCCAGCCAGGTTCTTCTAGTCTGGGCTGGTGAATGAAGGTTGCCACCCAAGACTCTTTTGAGAAAGATTTATCTGGGAAGGAGGAGTCCAGGAGAGTGGCTGCCTCTGCCAGGGAGGGATAAATGGCAGCCTCTAACTGAAGGGGCAGAGAGGCTTATGAAGGGCTTCTTAGGGGGCAGAGTTTTCCCAGGGAGAAGAGGGATTGGTTAGTTTTTCCCTGCTCGGGGATTGGTCAGTTTAGCTGGTCAGGTGCAGAGATGGCTCTGTCTTCATGGCCAAACTGTGTTTCTTTCACTGGTCCTTTTTAGCTTTTTTGAGTCTAATCTTAGGACCAGGGCATATTTCTTCCATTGGCTCTGATTCTAGGGACAAAGTGTGTTTCTTTGACACTGGTTTCAGAGTCAGGGCACATGTCTTTAGTCCTGGGTTCAGGGATAAAGATGTTTCTTTCCCTGGCCCAGGTCTCAGATCCAGGGTGTGTTTCTTTCACTGACTCTGGTTCAGAGTCAGGGTGCTCAGTGATTGGTTGGTTTCCTGCTCCAGTTTCACTTTTACCCTACAGTGAGGGAGTTTTTGCTCTTTGCAGACGTGGAAACTGAGGTCTGTAGCAGCAGTACAACCTTCCATGCCAACCCAGATGGTCCAGAAATGCATAGCCAAGTTCCTGGCTCCAAGCCACACTTCCACATCCCAGGAATAGGCTCTTCATGCCTAAAGGCTTCTTAAACATGGAACCTGGCATTAGCCAGGAGCTTGCCATCACATTGCTCCTTAGCTATCAAAGGCCACAGTTTGCCTGACGGTAGTACTGGCTACTCGCCGTTGTCATTATATTCTGTGTGTCCACTTAGACATCCTGGGGAAGTTTGTGGCTCAGAGTAGCACTGACAGACTGGACACCCGCTCTGAGGCCTGGGTCAGGAACAGCATCGCTTCACTCTGGAGGGCATTGTTGTGACCTGTGGGTGGTAACAAGTGTATCATCAGTGGAAGAGTTTCTAGTTGGCGATTGTGCAGCTGACCTTCAGTGTCTGCGGGAACCAGTTCTACCAGGTGCTGAAATGCCACAGTGCACCTGATGGGACTGTGCTTGAGGAAACGCAGGGACATGCCCTGTGGGCCTTTAGCTGTCTCTAGCTTTTGTGTGATATTTGATGCAGTGGAAGCCAGTGCAAAGCGCTTGTTCGGACCCTGTTTTGTTCAACAAGCAACAAGGAAAAGTTTATATGTCAGTACAGATGCAATTAAAAATAATTCTCCTCTCTGGTTGGCTGAACTCACAGACGTGGACCCCACTGTCATGGGGTATGGACTGTTTTGTGATTTTTATATCATCCTTCATCTTAAGATCAAAGTCACAGTGTTCAGGATGAGAAGTCACATGTCTGTGACTTAAAAGAGAGTCATAAAAATAGACATTCTGCACAGAAATGCATCTTCATAGACAGGGGAAGTAACTGTGGAGAAATGTGGGCACTCGGGGCCTCCAGATGTAGGGATGGGAAGTTCATTTACTGTTCTAGAAAATTCTTTGTAGCGTTTGAAGTTTATTGAAATAAGTTTTTAAAATGTGTCCCTGGGAGCAGAAATATCCTGGAGACATGGTTGCTGTGTCCCCCATCCATCCCCGCAGTTTTCCCTGCATGTCTCCATCACGTAGATGGTTTGAAGCACTATTGCCTACATTCCTTCCTGGACCTCTCCTTGGGAGCCAGCACTGACGTGAAAGCAGGACCTTCTGCCTTTCACTCCTGCCATAGAGACTGCACAGCGCTGTTTTCAGAATGTCCATGTTGGGACTCTTCTCTCAGATTTTGATTTTCTCCTACATTTTCCTTCAGTGTTTTTGGTAACACACATTTATTGACCATTTCATGTGGGTCCGGGCAGGACTTAGAACAGAGTAACAATGTCACCTTTGCTGACATCATAACAAATGGAATAACTATCCATGTTGGGGGCTTCCCCCATGGGGGAAACTGTGGTCACCCCGTGGCCTGAGTCTTGTCCCCAACACCTGCCACCCAGCACAGATTCTCTAAGGAAGTCAGCCCTAGGCAGCCAAGGCTCTGCCCAGAAAAGCAATGGCTATCTGCTATCTGGAGGGTCACAGTCCCCTTTCCTGGACCACTGTACTGAGGGGACGTGTGAGTAGCTTGCTCCTTTACATGCTGGAGAGAGTAAAGGGTTCTAACCAGCATGCCGGTACGGATGCTGATGACAGATTTGATGGGGCCAGTTGTGGGGCTGTAAATAAAAGAACAGGCTGCCTTTCCTTCATCCCCAGGCCTGTCCCTGTCTGTGGGAGGCCAGTGCTGGGTAGGACTTTCCCAGCCTTGAGAGACATGCAGATGTGCAGATTCATCTCAAAGGGAATGAGGTTGCATTTCTTATTGTCATTTGCCCCCATGTGACCCTGGTGAACTTCCTAGGAGACTAGGTGAAGATTTGCCTTTTCCTGGGAGTCCAGGCCCCAAACTCCATGCAGTTATTATGAACCGCCTTACCAGTTGGCTCTCAAGTGCCAGGAGCAGCAGCTGTCCTCACTCCCTCTGCACGGTAGAGCTGGGGATCAGGGGGGCAAGTGGAGAGTTTGGGAGGTGATCTGGGTAAGATAGCCACTGGAGCAGAGCCTGTCAGGAGGGTGGCGTTCTCTTCCAGCCTCTGAGCCCTGGAGACAGAAGGACAGAAAGTTACTTTGGGAAGCATGGCCTTGGCCATCCTGGGACTCCTATGCCCTCACACTGGTAATCTGTGTGGGCTGGGCTGGCAGGATGCAAGGGATGCATGGGCCAACGGTGGCCTCTCTCCTCCCCAGGGTTCGGAACAGGTCATATCTGACATGATGGTAAGGAGCCCATGTCAGGGCCGGAGCTACCTGGGTTTATATGTGGGCCTGCTCTGTGCTCTTTCTTGGTCAATCCTTTCTTATGGGAGATGCTGTTTTCTTCATCAGGTCAGTGCCAAGAGACAGGCCACTGCCCCTAGAGGGAAATGAAAGGTTGGCAGAATGTTCAGCTGAGGCATGGCTTTCCAGCCAGTGGATTCCACAGTAGCCTTCCATCCTGCACCTCACCCCCATAAGTGAGAGCAGAGGGCATGGGGCTCTCCACCCTTGAGGCTGTAGAGAGCAAAGACAGCAGTGTTTTCAGGGGCTTGCCTTTGAGAGTTAGGGCTGGGACTTCACACTGGCATCTGTGTGCCTGTGTTTGTGTGTGAGTCTCTGTCCACAGAGGAGTGATTATGGTTCTCTGGGAGCCCGTGGATGGCGGTGCAGCACCCACTTTTCTATTTTTGCGTATTAATGATAATTCCCATGCTGTTCAGTTATTGAATGTCTGCATCACTTTGCAAGAACCTTCCAGGAAAGCATCACTACTTAGTAGAGGCACAGATGGAGTCACGTAGTGACTTTCTAAACTCAGGGCTTGTGACACAGTCATCAGACAAGCTCTGACTCCCGGATCTGTCCGGGGGATACAGTTGGAGCTAGGGTGACTCCAGCATCTTGAGCGAAGTCTGGACCTGCCCTCGAGGCCTCCTGGTTGGGCGAGTCAGCACAATTTAGTATGTCTCTTATTTTCCTGGTCTTCCATACAAAGGAATCCTGACAGGGTAGAAATGGCTGTGTCACAGCAGGCTCTGCAGAAGTTCACCATCCTCCTGCCTCTGCCTCCCACACGCTGGGATGACCTAAATGGTGGCAGATTTCTAAAGATGTATTATTGTGTGTGTGGAGGGGGTGGTACATGTACCATGACACGTGGGTAGAGGTCAGAGGACAACTTTGTGGGATGAGTTTTCTCCTTCCACATTTATGTGGGTTCCAGGGATGGAATCAGGTCTCCAGATTTGCAAGGTAGACAGCTTTACCTGCTTTTCCGTCTCCTGGTCCCTGGTAGTACAGTTTGGCTGTGGTGATGACTGAAGTGTCTGGTACTGGTGATGGTGCTGGTGCTGGTAATGCTGCCAGTGCTGGTGCTGGTGATGGTAATGCTGCCTGTGCCGGTGCTGGTGCTGATGATGCTGCCGGTGATGGTGATGGTGTTGGTGATGCTGCCGGTGATTGTGCTGGTGCTGGTGCTGGTGCTGGTGATGAGAATGGAGGTAAAGAGGCAGAGTGAAGACTGCGCTCTCCCAGCCTGCTGTGACATCCCACCCATGGTGGCACAAGTCCTGGTAAGATTGCCAGTCACAGTCTTCCCACTTACTGGTAAGAGGGACCTGCAGGGCACCCCCTTCTACCGTTATCCTGTGGGACACTGTGACCTCTGTAGACATAGTAAATCTCCCTTGGGCTTGTTTTTCATCTAGGAGGTGGAGAAAGTAAAGGACAGTCACGCGCCATTTAACCTGCTCAGAGAGATGATGCCCTTAGGCAAGAACAGCACAGGAGGATTCCGCGAGGAGGTAGCTGCAGCATCACCTGGACGCAGGATCGCAGGGACCACTGTGCATGTCCATCTGTCATGGCTCACACCATCATTATTGAGTACATGACCATGTTTGCCACCGGGCAGCTGTTCGTTGGCAAGAACAACCTGTGGGTCTACAGCTCAGCACGGTCCTAGGCCTCCTGTGGCTGGAGCATTGAGGGAGATAGAGCTGCCCTCTTGTGCTGTGTTTGAGGTGGTTAGTCAGAAGAAGGAATTGCTGCTCTCTGGCCTTTCTATGGAGGCCTGGAAGCCAGCCTGCCTGGCTGAATTGCTCTGCTGTGTTTACCTCGCCAACTGTGGCTCTCAGCAGCCTCGCAGCACTGCCTCCTGCTGTACCCCGAACCCCACTGTCATCCTTTGCACATCCGCCTCCTCTGCCCCCTCCCCAGGCTGTGACTCTCAACCTCTGTTTGTGTCTCCAGATGGTTAGGTGACCATGAGCTTGGCCAGCTCTAGGCTGGTTAAGTTGTCCAGGACAGGAGATCTGGTTTGCTTGTACCTGGCAGTTAAAAGTCTCTCTCTCTCTCTCTCTCTCTCTCTCTCTCTCTCTCTCTCTCTCTCTCTCTCTCTCTCTCTCACACACACACACACACAAGGTTCTATGGTGCTATAAAAATTCCCATAAAATGAGTGTCTTAAAACAGAATTACATTTCTTCATGTTCCTAGAGACCAGAAGTCAAGGTCAGAGTATGGGAGGGCTGCTCACTTAGAGGGTTTGGGGAGGACCCTTCTTTCTTCATCCATTGCCCAGGAGTGGTAGCAGCTCTTTGGTTCCTCGGCTTGTGGGTGCCCTACTCCACTCTCTGCTTCCTTGTGCCTGACTCTGGGTTTCTTCTTGGAAGGACAGCAGCCACTGTGGATTTGGGACCCAAACCAGCATACCTCACCTTAACCAGTGGCAGCTCAGTGGTTAAGGTCTTGTCTCCTCATGAGGTCATATTCCAACTGGAAGGACATGAATTTTGGGGAAAATCCTGTTGAATCTAGTTTATATGTACCTCTGTATTATGAGACAATAGCTTTATTGAGTGTTCATCCAAGCTTGGTGTCGTTGGCCTGAAATTCCCTTTGACTTTGACCTCCAAGACACTGAGAAGATGTTGAGCTGTGACCTCTTGACCTTTGTTTGTCTGTTTATCTCCTCCCTTAGGAACTCCAGGTTCTCTTTCTGTGCCTTTGCCTTTTTCTCTTTGAGATGAAAATTATCCACAGGAAGAAAGTGACTGCACTCTGTTGCCCCTGCAGCACAGCAGCCCTTGGGGCTCTCCATCACTCACGTGCCTGTGGGGATGTTTTTCGTCACTCACGTGCCTGTGGGGATGTTTTTGGGTGGTGCTTTAGAGAAAGGTGTGTCTCACTGCCCAGTGGCAGAGACCATGAAGGCAGCTGAGGCTGGTGTGTACAAGGCTCTTGGGAAGGTGGCTAAGCTGGAACTCCAGCCCACTGGCTCTTGCTTGCTTTGGTGACTTGTGCCCTTGTCTCCAAAGACAGTAAGGACAGCAAGGGATCTTGGGCTCTAGGTACTCCATCTCAGAGAGCATTTGGCTCTTATTGCTGTGGAACTAATGGCAGATTGTGGAGTTGTGGTCGTTGACCGAGAGTGTGGCTCACCAGATGGTCATAGCAGGACCAACAGGTACTGCAAGTCACAGTTGATGTGGAAATGTGCCTCCCCAAAGCCAGGCATTGGAGAATAGACCCAGGGTGGAGCTCAGAAGGACTTTGGCCTTCAAGGAAGAAGAGGGTGCAGAGCTCCTAGAACCTGCTACAGTTGGAAGCTGCAGAGGAAGGCAGAGGAGAGACTTGTGTTTGTATCAGCAATGCGAGTCTCAATCTCAGCAGCTGCTCCCTGCATCACTGTGACGAGCTGGGCCGGAGCTGGAAGCTCACAGGTAGTGTCTGATTTGTAAGTGCAAATGTTAGAAGGGAACACACAGCCGACTGTTATTTGTGCAGGCATTGGGATCACAGCAGCTTCGTCTGAATTCTGAGTTCTGTTAGCTCATTACATCACAGATGCTGTCAATGGGCAGGCACCAATATGAAGGGGCGATGCTGCCAGGAACGTGGTGACGGCACATTGCATTGCATAATCGTCACACAGGGAAAGATGGCATGGTGGAACCACACAGGACATGCCCATGTTTGCTTGCTGCAGATCTCTTCTGAGATCAGGTGTGCTGACTAGCATTTGTCAGCTCGACAGATACTTAGTCATATTTGGGAAGAGACAACCTCCAATGAGAAATTGCCTCTACCAGATTGCCCCATGGGTACTTTTTCTTAATTAACAGTGGGTGTGGGAGGACCCAGCTCACCATGGGTGGTGCCGTCCATGGGCAGGGAGTCCTGGGTTATATAAGAAATCAGGCTGAGTAAGCTATGGAAAACAAGCAAGTAAGCAGTGTTTCTCCATGGCCTCTGCTTCAGTTCTGGGCTCCAGGTTCCTACCTCATCTTCTCTTCATGATGAACTGTAATTGGGACACGGAAGTCAAATAAACCCTTCTCCCCTAAGCTGCTTTTGGTCATGGTATTTACCATAGCAATAAAAACCAAACTAGAAACAACAGTCTTTCTGCCTGCCTGGCCTCATGCTGGGCATGTGGTATGTCAGCAGATCCTGTCAAACAGTTGTGGGTCCACCAGACTCGGAGTTCTTCAGCACCGGTGTGCCAAGCACCGGAGACCTTGTCACTGTCTGTGCGGCTCACAGAGCAGACCCGACATGGCGGTCAACGTCTGCTTCCCTATAACATCCTATGATGCTACCGTGCAGAGAAACCGGTGTGCATCAGTGTAGGTTGGAGTGTGGCTCAGAGGTGGAGCACTTGCTTAGCACCCACAAAGCCCTGGTTTAACCCCTAGCAGAGCAGTTCTTGACCTGTGGCTTGCAATCTCTTTGTGGGTTGAACAACCTTTATGGGGGGGGGGTCGTCGCCAAGATCATTAGAAAACACAGATATATTTTCATTATGATTCAGAACAGGAGTAAAAGTTACAATTATGAAATAGCAACAAAAATAATATTATGGTTGGGGGTCACCACAGCATGAGGAACTGTGTTAAAGGATCCCAGCATTAGGAAGGTTGAAAATCATTGCTGAAACTTCACAGAAATTTGATTCCCTGCACTATAGACATAGCAACAAAACAGAAATTTAGGCAACCAAACTCTGTTTCCAGATGTGCCCATTTTTTTTCCTCTGGGGTGGGACCTGAGAGAGTTAACTTTAATTCTAAACTGGACGTAGTCAAGAATCACCTAGGAAGTGATTATGTTAATGAGCGTGTTAATGAGTGATTGCCTAGTCAGGTAGTCTGTAGGCATGTTTACGGGAGATTGCCTTGATTATGCTAAGTGAAGTGAGACGAGCGTCCCCACGGTGAGTGGCACCATTCCCTAGGTAGAGGATTCTGGCTGTGTACAAGTGTAAGCTGAACTGAGCACAGCTCGCATGCATTGTCTGCAGCTGACTGGCTGTGACCATCTGCTTCCAGCTCCTGCCCCTTGACTTCTCCACGATGGACTGTGACCTGCAACTGTGAGCCAATACACCCTTTTTCCCTGAGATACTTTTATCAGGGTGTTGTTTGTTTGTTTCATTACAGCAGCAGGCACGGAAACTAAGACAGACCCTGCAGCTGCCTTGTGATAAGCACACCAGGGATTGGAGAGGAGGGATGATAGCTCAGAATCTGAGAAACAGAGCTCCAGTTCCACAGCCTCACGTTCTCCAGGCATTCCCCAGTGTGGTCAGTTAGTGGCTGGCACACCTGAGCTGGTTTGCTTTCTCTTCGGGGATGGCTGTGTCTCCTCTTTGTGGATTGGGGTCGCTGTGGAGGGACGCTCTGGACAGGAGTGGCTACCTATCTGTGTGCTTCTTGATATTAGAGAATCAAATGTCATCGCTCCTGATATAGTGTCAGCCTGCCTCCCTAACACGGTCACCAGATACCTTCCCGTCACACGCTGGCCAGGTGTGTATTCACAATTGACTTACTTCTTGTCACCTGAGGTGGACTGCAAATTCCTTTACGCACTAGACAAGAGAGGAAGGCTGTTTAGAACCTGGCTCCGGCCAAGCTGCTCCTCTCTTCTCTCCTGCCTGTGTGTCCTGTGCCAACTGGTTTTATGGAGCTGTGAGAGGTAGGGGTTGAGTGGGGCCTTTGAAGAATGGATAGGAATCCTTCTCATGGAGCAGGAAGAAGGACCCAGTGCACGCAAAGGCAGAGCTGCAGGTACAGGGCAGGGTCCAAGGTTCATTTTGGCTGGGGCGAGGCCTCGGCAGTAGGGTGGAGAATAAGGAAATTGACGCTAGACTGATAGGATCCAGGAGGCGGGCTGCAGAGTTGGGTGTGACTCCGGTGTGTGGTGGAGCAAGCGTACTAGAGACCTTTGGAGGCTGATCCAGTTCCTAAGAATTTACCCTATTCCCACTTTCTAGGCTGAAACGTACCCCTCCCCCAGCCCGCTTTCAGACCGCAGATGTCTGACAGACTCCTTGCCTAATTGCTCAGGGCACAGAAGGCTTCCTTTCAGCTATTTGGCTTGCGAAGTGAGGACTTGGAAGGGAATCCGTCTGTTGCCTCTGTAGGAAGCCCCCCTCCCCTCTGAATGCAGACTGACACTCTAGTGGGTTTCCACGGAGTAGTTCTGATATGCAGTGGCTGAATTATTAACATAGTGCAGCAAGCTAAGATGCAGGCAGATTAGCCTCTCTGCACGGCTGTGCATTTGTTGGTCATCTCTGCGGCCACCACCTCCTGCTTCACTCTGTCCCTCCTGCTCCCAGAGCCTAAGCCCGACCGCAGATCCTTCAACTTCCCCAGAGCACATGTCTGCTCCTTCACACCCGGCCAGCAGGGCTGTGGGACCAGACACAGTTTGGGTGGGCTACCAAGATGGGCCTGGCGCTCTGTGGCTGCATGTCATATGCTGTATACAAGTCCCGGGGCTAGACTTGGTACGTGCAAGTATGGATTGCAGACTTGGAGAGCTGGCACTGGGAACATTGCTACCCCGGGTGCTTTCTAGTGAGACTGACTGCTTCAGTTGGTCTGAGAAATCTTAGGGCTCAAGAGACTAGCTGTTTCAACTCAATACATAGTGTGTACTAGGAAGAATGTACCCAGCCTGTGAGCTCATGAAATGTTGCATGAAAGGTGCGCAGAAATGTTTTAGGGTTGCCCAGGTATCTGTCTGTCTGCTGTCAGACTCTGAACCATACACTAACACTGAGTGACATTTTAGGAAGATTGATTTTAAAAAGTAACCCAGGGACTGGTGAGGCAGCACAGTCAGTGAAGCACTTGAATGCAAGCGTGGGGACCTGAGTTTGGATTCAAGACTCACATAAAGAGCCAGGCACGCTGCTGCCCTGTTATCCCAGGACTGAGGAGGCAGAGATGGGAGAATACCTGGGACTCCTGGCCAGCCAGTCTAGTTATCTTCAGGGAGAGATCCAGGTTCAAAAAACAGAATGGAGAGTGATAGAAGACACCACTGACTTCTGGTCTCCATATGCACACATGTGTATCTGTGCACCCACACAAACATGTACACATATGGAAGACGTTGATGACCTCTGGCCTCCATATGCACACGTGTGTATCTGTGCACCTACACAAACGTGTACACATATGGAAGACACTGATGACCTCTGGCCTCCATATGCACACGAGTATATATGTGCATCTGCACAAACATGTATGCATATAGAAGACACTAGTGACCTCTGGACTCTACATGCACACGTGTATATATGTGCACTTGCACAAACATGTAGACACACGCTAAGTGAATGCTGGATTGGAACATGGCCCAGTGGTGGAGTACTTGCCCAATATGCACAACACCCACCCTCTGTCCCCAGCACCACACACACAAGAGGAAGTGCCTTTGCATTGCTGTGACAGTGTACCTGACAAAATGAAGAAAGACGCACGTCAGATCACTGTTCTAGAAGTTTCAGGTTTCAGTTCAAGGCAAGTCTAGGGAGACAGCACTGGACATGGCAGCAGGAGTGAGTGGGAAAAAGGGGGGAGAGGGAGGGGAGACAAGGGAGGCTCCAGTGGTCACAGTAATGGCAGTGACAGCAGCAGCTGTGGGTAGTTGGGGAAGGCACCCTGGGCCTGCAATATCTTTACTGTGTTTGCCTCCACTCTCCTGCTTATTCTTGAAATAGCACTGTGGGCTAGGTGTGACTATTTAGTCCCATTTTGCAGACGGGGAAGATGAGGTCTAGACAGGAAACAGAAGCACAAAGGTCTTGCCTCATACACTTCACTTTGCTGTCCAGCTTCCGTCCATTTTCATGCAGCCTTAAAAGCACTTGGAATGTGAGTGACAGGTAGTCATGCAAACAGGTAGCCCTAGCCAGGAAAGCTGTAAGGCTCAACCTGGAATAAACGCTGAGAACAACCAGGTGGAGGTGGGAAACCCCGGAGCAGGCACTCAGGAGAGGTAGTGTTGAAGTTCACTGGCTAGGCTGAGGGTGCTCAGTCTGGTAGACTGTGAGCAGTGGGTATTTAATGGGAGTCACCTGGGCAGGGATGGAGGCACACGAGGCCACCATGTACCTGGAGTACATAGGCAGAGGCCTCTGGTTAGTAAAGAAGACAGTGTGTAATCTTAGTCTTGTCATGGGAGTCATAGGATCTTGTGAGGTCCCATGAACTCTCTGGGCCTCTGTTTCCCATAAGTAACAGGATAATGATACAATATATGGCATGAGGGAGGCGGTACACACTTTCTGGGGTCACTCCTTGTGTGTGGTCTGGTGTGGACATGTCACAGCTAGGATGAAGGTGTTGAGCTGGGAGGTTAGTTGATGGAGGGTGTGAACAGGCTAGAACAGCTGGGCTGTAGCTGCCGATGGGGTGAGATGACAGGCTGGAAGGAATAGAGGCTTCGGGGGGCAAGACCCACTTTATATGTTCTTAGCCTTTTCTTGCTGGTTGACCAAGGGCCACAGGGGCTGTGTACACACAACACATGTATGTGTGTGTGTGTGCATGTAAGAGAGAGATAGAAACGTGTGTGTGTGTGTGTGTGTGTGTGTGTGAGAGAGAGAGAGAGAGAGAGAGAGAGAGAGAGAGAGAGATCTAAGCTTACTAAGGAGAACTGCTGCTCTGGTGTGGACTGGGGACCTTGTGGAGACATCAGTATTGTGTGGCTGTGTGGATGGAGGCGGCCACGGAGTGGCTGTACAGCACACACTGTCTTTTCACAGAGGTATCCAGGGAGACGGATTTACAGAATTGCCTTCCCAGATATGCCTTTTAATGATTTTACATCCTACCGATGGCATCGGAGTGTTATCAGTGGGTTTTAGGAGGAAGCCAGGGAGATGCTGAGATAGGCACCTCCAGCTTGGGATCATGATGGGCTGGCTGAGTGCAATGTCATTGCTTTGGAGGTGGGCATCTATTCCTGGAGGTAGAAACTGCTCTGCTCAGCAGATAGGCCATGAGCTGCTGTGTCAGGCCCTGGGCGGGGCTCTGGGGATGCAGAGGTGGGCCCTTTTCTGATGATGCCTGAGAGAAGGCCACGCAAGTGCAGTGGAGGGTCTTACATAGACCGCCCTTAGTGCCAACAGCATTTCCCAGTCCCTGAACACAGGCAGCCTAATCATCCTCCCTTTATTGGAAATAGATTTTTTTTCTCACATACTATATCCTGATTATGTTTCCCTTCCCTGTACTCCTCCCAGTTCCTTCCCACATCCCTTTACATCCATATCCGCCTCCTTTCTGTCATTGTTTCTAATGAGAAAACAAACAGGATTCTAAGGCACTTTAACACGATAAATATAATATAGTATAATAATATATAATATGATAAAGCAAAAACTTCCACATCAGAATAGAACAAAGCAAACAAACCAAAGGATAAGAGTTCAAGAAAAGGCACAAGAAACACATAGACACAGAGACCCACTAGTTCACACTCCCAGGGATTCTATAAGCAAACATGAAACTGGAAGCCATAATATCTGTACAAAGGACATCCCAGTTCTGGCTGAATGTTCCAAGATCTCTCATTCTCTGTATATTGTCTGGCTGTGGGTTTCTATATTTGTTCCCATCTGCTGCAGGAGGAAGCTTCTCTGATGACCAGTGAGCAAGGCGCTAATCTCTGAGCACAGCAGACTGTCCTTAGGAGTCATTTTATTGCTGTGTTCTCTGAGTAGAAGAGTAGGTTTGGTTTCACCCTAGATTCCTGAGCTATCTAGTCTCAGGTTCTTGTCACTCGAGAAGTGCTGGGTATGGGCTCCATTTCTTGGAGTGGCCTTCAGTCAAATCAGACATTGGGTAGTTACTCCTATAAGCTTTGTGCCTCCATTGCATTAGCGTATCTCGCAGGCAGGACACCATTATAGATAAAAGAGTTTGTGGCTGGGTTGGTGGTTGAGTACCATGCAGAGTATCTTCCTATACCAAAGATGCTAGCACATAAGAGTGAAGGCTCTATAAGATGCCAGCTTGAGCTCTCATTGTTCAATGGGTTGTGTAGGTGTTGTCTTCAGCAATGTGGCCTTGCTGTCAACTTGTGGAGAGTAGCCTATAGTCTTGGAAATAGCCTGCATTGTTTGGGGGGTGTTTTCCCACGGGACCCCTTTGGCCAACAACTCAATTAGTCATAACCCAATTTTGGTATGGAAGCTTTATTTGGTGACAAGAGATATCCAGTTGGGGTCCTGTCCCTCATTATTTGGCAATTTTATTTAGATCACTTTCATATATATAATATATATATATTATATATATATATATTAAAAAGCGTCTACTGTCTTAGGTTTCTATACTATTTCTCAAATGACCCATACTTTTATCTTTCTCTTCCCATATTCCCACCCTTGTTCCTACCCCCTGCAACTTGGTCCTCTCATTCACTGGTCTCTCCCCATCCATCCACCCATAATTATCCATTCGGGTTCCCTTTCCTAGGAAGATCTATCTACCCCCTCACCTCCAGTCCATTGCTCTATACCTTACCTCTGTGGTAGGTTTGTAGCTTGGTCATCATTGTCTCAACAGCTAATATCCACATATAAGTGAATACATGCTGTATTTGTCTTTCTGACCCTGGGTTACCTCACTTAGGATGACTTTTTTCTAGTTCCAGACATATCTGTGAATTTCATGATTTTATTTTTTTTTTAAAAAACAGCTGAGTAATATTCCCTTGTGCAAATGTACCACTATTACTTTACCCATCGATCTTCAAAAGGACAACTAGGTTGTTTTTAGTTTCTGCTGTTGTGAATAAAGCAGCAATGAACGTGGCTGAGCAAGTGTCTCTGTGGTGGAATAAAGTATCCTTTGGGTATATGCCCATGAGTTGTGTAGTTGGACCTTGAGGTAGATTGATTTCTGACTTCCTAAGGAACCACCACACTGATTTTCATAGTGGCTGTACAAGTTTGCACTCCCACCAACCATGAAGGAGTGGTCCCCTTGTTCTACATCCTCGCCAACGTGAGCTGTCACTTGTGTTATTGATCTTGGCCATTCTTACAAGTGTGAGATGGAATCTCAGAGTTGTTTTGATTTACATTTCCCTGATGGCTAAGGATGTTGAGCATTTCTTTAAGTGTTTCTCAGCCATGTGAGGTTCCTCTGTTGAAAATTTTCTATTTAGATCTGTACCCCATTTTAATTGGGTTATTTGCCTTCTTGATATCTAGTCTTTCGAGTTCTCTGTGTATGCTGGCTACACAGAGAATGTGTGTAGTTGGTTATCAGATGTGTAGTTGGTTAAAAAAACTTTTCCCATTTTTTAGGCTGCCACTTTGTCCAAATGAGTGTCCTTTGTCATGGAGAGCTTCTGAGCTTCATGAGGTCCCATTTATTAATTCTTTATCTTAGTGCCTATGCTAACAGTGCTCTGCCTAGAAAGTCTTCTGTGCCAATGAGTTCTAGGCTATCCCTCACATTCTCTTCTGTCAGGTACAATATATCTGTTTTTATGTTGAGGTCTTTGATTCATTTAGAGTTGAATTTCGTGCAGGGTGATATGTATGGATCTATTTGCGTTCTTTTACATTCAGTCATCCAGTTTGACCAGCTCCATTTTTGTAGGATGGCGATCCAAAGACCAACCAGCAGGACCAAAGAAGGCGTTGAGAGTCTGTATTTTGTCTGAGCTGCTGCCTGGAGAGAAATGCTTCTCACAGAGCAGCCCCGAATGCATATTACAGGAAGTAAGTTTAAAGACAAAGAAAACAGAAGAACTACATCCTGGTTGGCAGTTGCTGGGGGAAGCAAGCAATTTAAGGGGAGCCAAGAGCATGCAGTTATCCAGGGTATTTTGACCCCAAGCTTTTAGAACAATGTTGGGCACTTTCCCACAGAACATTTCCTGGCAGAGGTGGGGGGGGGTGGATTAGTTTCAGTTTAACCAAAGATGGCTCCAGCTGAGACAAGATGGAGGAATCTTTGCCCTCTTGCACACTTGTTGAAGAGTGCTGTCTTCTTTTATTTTTTCCAGTGTATTTCTGGTTTCTTTTTTTAAAAAAGCAGTTGTCCGTAGGTATGCAGATTTATGTCTGGGTCTTCAGTTCTATTTCACTGATCAACGTGTCTGTTTTGTGTCAACGCAATCCTGCTTATTTTTATGTTTATGTACTTATATTTTTTTTTTACTATAGTTCTGTAGTATGGTTTGTGATCACAGATGGTGAGCCCTCCAGCAGTTCTTTTATTATTTTTTATTATTCAGGATTGCTTTTGCTCTCCTGGTTTTTTCCCCTTATGTTTATGTGTGTTTCCTTATGAAGCTGTAAATTGTTCTTTGAAGATCTGTGAAGAATTGTGTTGGAATTTTGATGGGGATTGCATTGAATCCATAGATTGCTTTTGGCAGGGTGGTCATCTTGACTATATTAATTCTACTGATCTCTGAGAGTAGGAGATCCTTCTGCCTTCTGATATCTTCCTTTATTCCTTAAAGTTTTTAATCACACAAGTTTTATCACTTACTTGGTTAGAGTTACCCAAAGATTATATATATATTTCTCTATTAATTGAAGCTATTGTGAAAGGTATTGTTTCCCTGATTTCTTTCTCAGTATATTTGTCATTTCGATATAGGAGGGCTACTGATTTTTGTGAGTTAATTTCATGTCTAACTACTTTGCTAAAAGTGTTTATTATCTATAGGAGTTTCCCAGTGAAATTTTTCCAGACACACACACACACACACACACACACACACACATATTTAGATCATATTATTTGCAAATAAAGATACTTCGATTTCCTCCTTTCCGATTTGTTTTTTAATTTTTATTTCACTTTATGTGCATTGGTGTTTTGCCTTCATTTCTGTGTGAGGGTATCAGATCCTCTGGAATTGAAGTTATAGACAGTTGTGAGCTGTCATGTAGGTGCTGGGAATTGAACCCAGGTCCTCCATTCCAACTTGTATACCCTTGATCTCTCTTTCGTTTCTATTGTTGTTCTAGTTAAGACTTCAAGACTATTTTGAATAGGTATGGAAGGAGTGGACAATCTGGCCTTGTTCCTGGTTTTAGTAGAAGTGCTTTGAGTTTCTCTACATTTAACTTGGTGTTGGTTATGGGATTTCTGTAAAGTACCTTTATTATGTTTGGGTGTGTCCATTGTATCCCTGATCCTGCCAAGGCTTTTATCATGAAGGGGTGTTGGCTTTTATCAAAGGCCTTTTCTGCATCTAATGAGATGATTATGTGGTTTTTGTCTTTCAGTTTGTTTGTATGGTGGGTTACATTGACTGATTTTCCTATGTTGAACCATCCCTGCATCTCATGGATGAAGCCCACTTGGTCGTGGTGGATGATGATCTTTCTGATTTGTGCTTGATTCGATTTGCTAGTATTTTATTGAGGTTTTTTTTTTTTTTTTTTTTTTTTTTTTTTTTTTTTTTTTTTTTTGCATCTATGTTCATAAGGGAAGTTGGTCTGTAATTCTCTTTCTTTGTTGGGTCTTTAATGTGGTTTGGGTATCAGGGTAACTGGCTTTGTAAAACGAATCGGGCAGAGTTTGTTTCTGAGGTGTATTGGCATTAGCTCGTCTTTGAAATTCTGATAAGATTCTGCGCTAAACCCATCTTGCTTCGGTTTTTTTTTTTTTTTTTTTTTTTTTGTTAGACTTAATGACTGCTTCTATTTCACTAGGGCTTATAGGTCTGTTTAAATTGCTTGTCTCATCTTGATTTAATTTTCGTAAGTGGCATGTATTGAGAAAATTATTGATTTCTTTTAGACTTTTTAATTTGGAGTACAGGTTTCTAATGTATGTCCTAATGGTTCTCTGGATTTCCTTAGTGTCTGTTATGTCATCCCCTTTTAATCTCTGATTTTGTTAATTTGGATCTTCTTTCTCTGCCTTTTAGTTAATTTGGATAAGGGTTTGTCAATCTTACTGGTTTTCTCAAAGAGTCAACTGTGTTTCATTGATTCTTTGTATTGTTTTTGTTTGTTTGTTTGTTTCTATTTTATTGATTCCAGCCCTAAATTTGATTATTTCTTGCCATCTATTTTGGGGTTTGATTTCTTCTTTTTGTTCTAGAGCTTTCAGGTATGTTAAGTTACCAATATGAGTTCTCTCTATTTTTTTTAAGGTAGGCACTTAAGGCTATGAAATCACCTTTAGAATCATATCCCATGTTCGTTCCTTTCTGCTTACTTCCAGAAAGTCTTTAATTTCTATCTTGACCATTTTCATTTATTAGTGAGAAGTTCAGTTTCCTTGAGTTCATGAACTTTCTGTGGTTATTGTTATCTAGCTTTAATCTGTGGTTGTCAGATAGGATGCAGGGTGTTAATTTCAATTTTCTTGTATCTTTTGAGACTTAATTGTGTCTGAGTCTATTGATAAATTTGGAGATAATTTCCATGAGGTATTGAGAAGAAGGTTTATTATTTGTGTTTGGTGAAATGTTTTGTAAATGTGTCAGGTCTAATTCGGTTTATAGTATCAGTTAACTCCATCATTTTTCTGTTTGGTTTTGGTCTGGATAACCTGTCTGCTGGTGAGAGTAGAGTATTGGAGTTTCCTACTATCAGTGTGTGAGGGACAATATGTGATTTAAGCTGAATGATGTTTCCTTTATGAACTTGGGTGTCTTTGTGTTTAGTGCATAGGTGTTAAGAATTGCAGCATCCTCTTTGTGGATTTTTCCTTTGATGAGTGTGTAGTGTCTTTTCCTATCTCTTCTGATTTGGCTTGAAGTCTGTTTTGTCAGATATTAAAATGCCTACACCAGCTTGCTTCTTAGGTCCATTTGCTCGGAATAACTTTTCCATCCTTTAACTCTGAGGTGATGTCTATTCTTGATATTGAGGTGTGTTTTTTGGTTGCAGCAGAAATTTTCACATTCATTCTGTTAGTCTGTGCCTTTTTGTTGGGGGAATTGAGACCACTGATGTTGAGAGATATCAATGACCAGTGTTGGTTGATTTCTGCTAGTTTGTTGTTGTGACAGTGGTAGTGGTGGTGGTGTGTGTTTCCTCTCTTTTAATTTGTTCTGGAATTATTTATTCTGTGTTTTCTTGGGATGGCTAACATCTTTAGGCGTAAGTTTTCCTTCTAGCGCATTCTTGTAGGGCTTTATTTGTGATAGACATAGCTTAAATTTGATTTAATCGTGAAATTTTTTTTTTCCCTCTAACGTGATTGAAAATTTTGTGGAGTATAGTAGTCTGGGCTGGCATCTGTGGTCTCTGTCTGGGAAGCATCTGCCCAGGCCTTTCTGGCTCTGAGAATCTCCATTGAGAAGCCACTTGTTAGTCTAATGAGTCTGTTGTTTTATGTTCCTTGGTCTTTTTCTCTTGTAGCTCTGAATATTATTTCTTCCTAAGTCTCTCTCCCGTCTCATGTATTCTATTAGTGAGACTTGCCTCCGAAGTTCCTGTTTGAGTTCCTAAATTTTTAATTTACAGATTTCCCTCAGTTTGGGTTTCGTTTGTTGATTCTGTTTATACTTTCAGGTCTTGAACTGTTTTATTTATTTCCTTCCACTGTGTGTGTTTCCATAAAATTTTTAAAGAGGATTTATTTATCCATTTTATCTTTAAGGATCTCTGTCTTATTCATAACGGCTGTTTTAAGGTCTTTGTTTTGTGCTTAAGCTATGTCAGAGACTTCTGTGGTAGGGTGTCTGGGCTCTAGCGGGGACATATTGTCCTGGCTATTGTTGATTGCTTTTTTATGCTGTCGTCCAGGCATCTGGGTTTGCAGTGATTGAAATTCTAGGAGCTGATATTTGTTCTTGTCTTGGGTGGGTGGGTATTTTGTTCATCAGTTTCTGTTGCCCTCTCTGGTTCTTAGGAGGGTGTGGGAACTCTTTGTTATTTAGTAGAGATTCTTCTGAGATTTTACTAGGTGTGACTGCTAAGGTTTTGGTAAAATATGTTTCTAGGTATTGGGAACTGACACTTAGGGATGGGGGTGGGCTGGGGGGGGGGAGGGAGTTCACAAAGAGAGGAAAGTAGGGTTTTCACCAGGATTGGCTTAGTTCCCTGTGAATAGGGGCAGAGAGTAAGGAGAGGCCACGATGGGTAGTCTGCTTCTGAGCTGGGAATGAGACTGGGGGATTGAATTTGGAGGAGAGGAGGGAGAGTGAGGATCTGAAGCTGGCCTTCCTGCTCTGCTGGCCTACTTTCTTCCCTGACAGGCTTGGCTGGTGCCTTCCCAGGGAAAGCCTGCTGAGTTGGGGGCTGGGATAACAGGGTGAGTGGGAGGGAGATTGGAGGAGAAGATCTATCTGCATGATCTGCTGGAGATGGGGGCAGGCAGGGAGGAGAGACTGCGCCAGGTTGTTTTCTACAGAACTGGGGGTGAGACTGGGGGGATTGGGTTTGGAGGAGAGGAGGGAAAGGTGAAGATCTGCAGTTAGTGTCCCCTGCAGGAGTGCTGCTCCATGTTTTAGAGGCGGCTTCTCCTTCTTCATCAAGGTGGGCTCAGGGGATGATGGTAGGGAGTCCGTCCAAAAGCATCTAGAGACATCTGAGCTTGTGCAGAGGGAACTGACCCACACTTGGTGACCACTTGTCTTCTGTGATACAGGGGAACCACAGGGCTTTAGCAAAGCAGCTGTGGGCACCTCTGTCTGTCCTGCTCACGGCTTGGCCTCTGGCGGGTGCTGTGTGGACTTTGGTGGTGTGCTCCACGAAGGAATGTGTGTGATACTGGCCTTGGAGGACTTGAGTGCAGGTGCGAGGTGACACAGGGAGGAAGAATCGTGGTGGGAATAGGAAAACTGACAAGAGATCAGAGTTGGAGAGTGTTCTAGCAAGTACCTGCCTCAGTCCCCTCAGCAGGGCTGCTGCTTACATAACCTAGAGGAGGGAGGGGTCTTGTGCAGCTGGTACATTCAGGGGCCTCCGGACACTTCCGGATTGTTTCCTTCCTGAGCCTTAAGAAGCATCCCCTTAGGATGGAATGTTGGAAATTCGACACAGTTCCAGGCCTGGGAATGGCCATGGCACACACAGTTTGCAGATAAGGTACAGGGACGCAGTGACAGTGCTAGGGACAGCAAGAAGCAAGACCCACAGGTCTCCAGTCTGAGGACCTTTGCAGCTCCCCTGTGTTTTCCTCTGTCCTCTTTCCCAGGACACGCTGATGGGCCTAACTAGGAAAAAGAAGATGATGTTGGCTCCTGATCCTCAAGCAGCCGACTGCCCCTTGGTGGCTTGCTCGCGGAAAGCCTTGGGGATGTGTGTGTAAAGCTATGGGCCATAGTAGAGAAGTGACGCTGTTGTGTGTTTCCTGCAGCCCAAGCAAAAGCCTGAAATCCTCATTTGTTTAGAAGAAACAAATGCAAAATGCCAGCTCCTAGCACAGGCAGGTCTGCTGGGCAGGAGGCAGCAGCAGGGGCCGGAAGTCAGCCAGCCTCTGGACCCTGTTGCCAGGCGATGCAGTCAACGCGTACTCGGTCTGAGGAGGGTACACAGCAGCCATCCGATCATCACATGAAAGCTAGTATTCAGCTCAGAGTTTGCTGGAGTCGATCAGGTCACGTGGTCAACTCCTGAGGCCGATGAGGCAGATACCAGCTAGAGATAAAGGACCTGGTATTGGGACCCACTTCTCTGCAAGGCTGAGTCGCACTCATAAAATTGTTTCTAGAGCTAAGGACAGCTTAATAACCCAAACTGGGGAAAAGGCACGCATGGTTGTGAACATGGATCCTACCTTGACTATGAGTCGAAACGCGTGTGAATGCTAGGAGGGTTGGTGATGGGAGGAAAGGCTCTGAGGGAGATTCCTACTGGCTTGGTGTGGTGTGAGCAGGATGTTCCGGTGCCAGGGAGCTTCCAGGAGTGAGGCTGATACGTTGAGTGTGAGAAGGGCTTGTGTTCCTGGAGAATTGTGGGTCTGAACCCATGAGGCACCTCATCTCCCTTCCTCTCCACCCTTGACCTCTGTCATGGAATTTTAGAATTCCCATAGTGCACACTGCCAGTCCAGAGCCATCCTGAGTTGGAGGTCTCCCTAATCCATGCTGTCCCTGAATCTGCTGAATGCCAGAAACTGGCAGGTCCCAAGGGCACAGAGCTAAGGTGAGGAAGGAGAAGTCAGAGAATGTGAACTTGAGGCAGGCAGAGGTTTCTTTTTTTTTTTATTAATTAATTTATTTAATTATTAAAGATTTCTGCCTCTTCCCCGCCACCACCTCCCATTCCCTCCCCCTCCCCCAATCAAGTCTTCCTTCCTCCTCAGCCCAAAGAGCAAGCAGGTTTCTCTGCCCTGTGGGAGGTCCAAGGACCACCCACCTCCATCCAGGTCTATTAAGGTGAGCATCCAAACTACCTGGGCTCCCACAAAGCCATTACATGCAATAGGATCAAGAACCCATTGCCATTGTTCTTCAGTTCTCAGTAGTCCTCATTGTCCATTATGTTCAGCGAGACCGGTTTTGTCCCATGCTTTTTCAGTCCCCGGCCAGCTGGCCTTGGTGAGTTCCCGATAGAACATCCCCATTGCCTCAGTGTGTGGGTGCACCCCTCGCAGTCCTGAGTTCCTTGCTCGTGCTCACTCTCCTTTTGCTCCTCCTTTGGATTGTGAGACTTCAGTCCAGTGCTCCAATGTTGGTCTCTGTCTCTGTCTTCTTTCATCGCCTGATGAAGGTTAATATGCAGGGGGATGCTTATATGTTAGGGGTTTCTATGCTAAGACCAACATCCAGCGCATGGGCGAGCGCAGTCAACCTTGGCTGAGTGAATGACTGACGGGCTGTGTGGAACAAACATTATTGGTGACTCCAGCTCCATTGGCCGTCGTGGCATCCCAAAGGGAGGCACAGGGCAGATTGATGAAGCTTTTGGGAAGGAGATCTGTGATCTGTGGGGGATGACCCTCCCTCTGAGAGCTGTCTTGGGCTGGGAATGTGCTTGGAAGCCCATACTAGGAACAGGGAGCTGAGGTGTTTGCTTTTGTTTATTGCACGGTTCTGTTTTCTAATATTCGGCTGAGGATTTGGGTGTCTGCTTTCATCTTCAGTTTCTTCCATGGTGATGTCTCTGGTGATCACTGTAGTACTGGTGTCCTAGGGTGATGGGGAAATGGTCCTTCCTCTACTTTTGGGAAGAATTTGCTATAGGTTCTTCTTTAAGTCCCGATTTAATCCATCCTCCCACCCACTGAGGCCTGCCTTTTCTTTGTGTCTCGGTATTAGGTGTGTTAAATGTCACAGCACCTGCCTCTGGTGTGGCCATTTCATCTCAGCTGTGAAGGAGCAGCAGGCAAGCCTGGGCTCTGCACTAGTTTGCATTAGCTCTGCAGCCCCTCCCACATCTAGGACAAGCAGATCTGAGTTTGCCTTGAGCTGACCTTGGCTGGCATCGTGACTCATGTCTTCCTCAGTTTCCACTGAATCCATGCTCTAGGCTGGGCCCGGCCAGTTCCTCCCCTCACATCCTGGGGTACATCCCCGCTGAACAGGGAACTCCCATCCAGAGCAGTCAGCTGGATACTAGAGCAGAGAGGACAGGAGCTGGACTCCTGAGCTCCTGTCCTCCCCTGCTGCCCAGAGGGACACCTAGACTTTGTCAGGAATGGACAAGCTAGTGCGGCACAGCAGCCTAGAAAATGATGTCAGTTTAAAAGTGAGTTCTGGTCCAGGGAGATAGCTCATCAGGTAATGAAGACCCAAGTTTGGATTCCCATCACCCGTGTAAAAGTCAGGTATAATGATCTGCACCTGTAACTGTGGGGGTGGAGGATGGAGGGGTGGAGACAGCAGGGTCTGGGGGATTCACTGATCAGTCATTCTAGCCAAAGCTCTGAGCTCTAGGTGCAGTGAGAGACCGTGTGTTACCGGAGTAGGTGGAGAGTAATAGAGAAAGATGCCTCGTATTGATCTCTCTCTCTCTCTCTCTCTCTCTCTCTCTCTCTCTCTCTCTCTCTCTCTCTCTCTCACACACACACACACACACACACACGTTTCTTTTCATCCCCTTTCTCTGTATTTCCTGGAGTTCCTTACAGGGAGCATGCTTGATTTTTAAAATGAGGGGAAGTTGGATAATACCTTCCAAAACCCCAGCTCTTCTCCATGGCATTGAGTTCTACTCAGTCCCTTTCCAGGGTCCCAAGGCTGAAATGGTCCCCCCCCACACCAGTGAGCCCCTGGATCTGTTCAGGGACCGCTTTCTATTTGTTGCAGAAGTAGCTCCTGCTCTCCTGGGACGAGGCTGTGGAAGTGATCTGTGGGTTGGGATGAAGGAACTATCCTGGGGGTGTGACTGGGGAGAGAGTGTATACAGAGGCCAGGTGCTGGGGAGACAGACTGCTGCCCTCTGTTCTGCAAGGATCATGGAGTATGTGGTCAAAGTTTGCTTTGTAAAGCAGTGTGATAGGAGGAGCCACACGAAGTGCACCTCGTGGTATTGGTAGCTGCCTCTTTTATATGGTTCTATTAAGATAGCTGCACTGGCTAGAGGGTGTGATCCCTACCCTTGCCTACACCCAGGCATGAGGCTGCAGTGTGCTCAGGGTTTGGGTCTCATGCCCTTGGCTTTAACTTCTCTCAGCTCTTTGATCTTAGCCTGGACTTGAATTTGGGACGCTCCTGCCTCAACTTCCCAAGTATTTTGAGATTATAGGCCTGTTCCACCAAGCCTAGCTATGTGCACCATTTTTGAGCATCGGCCTGATGTCCTACACTGCGCTGAGGACCCGTGCACTTCAGCAGGTGCCTGTGTCTCTTGGCTGGCAATTGTCTTGATTGCAATTGCTTGTTTGTGTCTTTTTCATGTGTAAACAAGATATGATGGGGATATTTCTTCCCTGGCTTCTGCTTCCAGAGGAAAATACCATTCCTGCAGTGCTGAAAGGGAGTATTTCAAAACTGACCATGAGAATAAGCTAGATCACAGGTTCCCAGGGCCTGCACCTAGCTGTCCGTCAGAACGCCTCCGCTGGTGCTGAAGGGACAAACAGTTCCCTCCCTGCTTCTCTGTCCCTTTCGGTGTTTCTTAGCTCCCCATGAGGCTGTTAGGTGACAGTCTGAAATGGTTAGCAGTGACTTCTGTGCTTCCACGATAGCCACCCCGTAGGTTGGACAGTGGCACTCTCAGATGAAGCTGGAATGGGTTTGGGGCAATAATGATTTCAAGTCCAGGCTGGCTGTGGTCTCAGACCATTGCTTTTTGATGCCTTCTCTGGGGCGGGGATGCCTGCTCAGCGGCCTGTGGAGACTAGGCTGTCTTCCTCCGTGGAGCACTATGTAGAAGGCTTTAGTTAAAGCTGGGCATGGGCAGGGCTAGGGCTACTCTGGTAACGTTCTACTATGTTATCTGTGAGAATGACCTTTCTAGGCTGGGGCATCAGCAGCAGGTCTCCTGCAGTCTTGGAGATGGAGATGGACGGTTTGAGATCAGGTATTGGGGTATTGCTCTGAAGTATGACTTGGGTATGACCCTTAGATTGCAGATGGCACCTGCCCTGTGTCCTCCCACAGTCCTCTCTCTGAGTATTAGGATTCTGATCTCCTGTTCTTAGAAAGACAGTAGGCCTCCCTCCTGACCCCATGTATCCTCTGTAAGGCTTGTCCTGATGTCATCTTATCCCGAGGTCCTGGAGGTTCTCCCTGGAACAGATGAGCCTGACAGAGACTCAGTCTAGCTCTTACCAGGGCTTCATAATGAAGAAGGTTGGGTGATGTGGCCTGGCCACCCAAAGTCCAGACACAGGTTTGCCTGCCTGGGGTCTGTGCTCCAGCCATAACGTGTGTTCATGAAGAGGTCATCGATGTGACACATGGATGACAGGAAATGCATCTGTTACCCAGGCACCGTTCTACTCGAGTCTGGGTAAGCCCTGAGCCAGCCCCTGCAAAGTCAAGACCAGCACAGTACTGGCTGCCCCAGAGCATCTTGTTTAGTGGTAGAGACAGGTTGGTACCAACAGTGTGAGCATGTCAGTGCTGTGGAAAGGAAAACACAAGCATGCGTGGACAGGAGACACTTCCCGCCCTGCAAAGGGTAGGGTGGCATTGGTAAATGTGCACTAGGCAGGTGACATCTGAGTTGAGTTTTGAAGATGGATAGATGATAAGAAGTCAGGCAGGTCAGGGAGAGCACTTGCCAGGCGAGGGAGAGCACTTGCCAGGCGTGGCATAGCCAAGCTGTGCCGATGAAGGAAGCTCGAAAGAACAGTTTGGGTTCATTCAGAGTCCTCTGCTGCAGGCTGCCTGGGCCTGCCTCCCGAATTCAGGAGCCCAGATGTCCCCATGGCCCTGTCACCACCCCAGCAAATAGTGTAAGGTTTTGTTAGCCTGGAAGAATAGTCAAAGGCTTTAAACCCCTCAGTCCATAATTGCTCACGCGTCTTTGACCCAAGTATAGTCACATGACCCACTTCTGCAAAGGAATCTAAGAAATGTAGGGAACCACGTTGGAGATTTACAAGGCATATCCTAGGAGCACCTTTTGCAAGCAAGAGAGCACAAGAGGGCTGTCATCCCTGGCCCCAGAAGCCTCTGCCCTGCTAGAAAATCAACAAAGACTCCCCTGCCCCAGGATATATCACCCACTTGAGCACCAACCTCATGTCTGGAAAGTGAACCTGTGGAAGGCAGAAAGCTTCAGGGAGTCATGGACTCTGTGTCCCCCATGCAGGAGGGGTTGAGTCATGACCAGCCCTGTAATTTGCTTCTTCTAAAACAATTGGGCTCAGCATTGGCCCCTTCCCTCTATGGCTGGCCTGCCCTCCCTCCCTCCCTCCCTCCCTCCCTCCCTCCCTCCCTCCCTCCCTCCCTCCCTCCCTCTTCCTTCAGAGTATGATGTGGAGTGCTTCCTTTTACATGGGAATGGAACAGTTGTGGTTAGCATCAGTTGTTTGAGCCTTGCAGAGAGCTTGCTGACTGTCACTGTCCATGTGATGGAGGGACAAGCGATGCTGGCGGGGCAGTGAGTGGAGGGAGACCTGCCAGCATTGTCTTCATACAGGTGCATCCCCAGCGGACAGTGTCTATTGACTGGCTTTGTGCGCAGGAGTCTTACAATCCAGCGCTGTCTTGTAGACAGCAAATGATTGGGTCTTTTTGGATCCACTCTGCCAGTTTCTGTTTTTGTGAGTGCATCTAAAGCTTTTTCTCCTTGTGATCCCTTTTTGCTGGAGTAATTTTCACATGACCCCGGGTTTAAAGGTCTATAGAACAAACCCCCAAATCAAACACTTCCTGATAGTAATTCATAAGAAATTTACATTAAAACAATTCTTTCATGTTCATATAATTTTGGCATTTATTAAAGATGAAAACAAATTTTCATATTAATGAGCAGGATGGGCCTTTTGTTTTTACTCAAGGAATTACATATCAGCTGAATATTTGACACCGAGAGATGGAGTAGTACACCTCTGATACATTTCAGAGCTGACTAAAATTTTAATTTCATAATCCTGAAAGCTTCAAATATCACTTTGCATAATCACATACCATACCGAATAACAAAAGCAGGCTTAGGGCCATTTCAGAAGTTGTTGTAAATTCTATCCTAATTGTGAGTCAGAATTCACTGATGATTCTTTATGAAACACGCTAGCAACACAAACAGCAATGAAGACATCTTCTCTGTGTTTATTTATCATATGTGTGTGCACATGCGTGGAAGTAAGAGGGCAGCTTGCAGGGGTCTCTCCTTGCCGTTCCCCGTGAAGGTCCCAGAGACTGTACGCAGCAAACACCCTTGCCCACCTGGTCATTTTGGGGGCCCCAAATAGTGTTTTTAAAAATCCAACATTCTAACACGACACAACAAAGATACACTAATTTGATATTCGCATGCTGAACACTGAGGGTAGGAATATTTAAAAAGCTTCTGTTTTTCTTATTGGAACCGTTCTGCTTCGAGACAAGCAGAAAACACAGCAGCCGTGAGATGAAGCCAGGTGCTCCCTGCAGCCTCAGCTGGCGTTCGTAGTGCGAAGTGCTTGTGGTCAGAGCCAAGGCTGCAGTGACACCATGGGATTATGGTTTGATTTTGTATTAAGTTTGGGACCTTATGCATTCAGATATTATTGTTGTCAGTTTTCCCATGGCCTCCACATGCAGTTGCAGGACCTAACATGGGGCAGTGGCCACTATTGAAGCCGCCGTGCTCTGGGTGGTTGAATTAGATAGAGCTGGTGTAACTACCCTGGGTTGCCCAGTTAGTTACTGTCCCTGTTGTTGAGTCTTCTTTGTAACTGATTTTGTCTTCTACTCTCTTTCTGCCTTTTATAGCTTAATGTTTCCATTTTATTTTAAGAGGAGCTCAAGTTGTTCCTCTCTCAAAACCAGGAGCCCTACTTAGTTTGCAACAAACAGTTATAAGTAGTCTAAGTCCAGTTTAGATGAACAACATACTATAGTATCGGCATGGGTTCTGCTTAGTCTGTAGCAGAGATTCTCAGCCTTTGGGTCATGACCCCTTTGTGGGGAACGACCCTTTCACAGGGGTCTCCTAAAACTATTTGAAAACACAGATATTTACATTATAATTCATAACAGTAGCAAAATTACAGTTATGAAGTAGCAACAAAAATAATTTTATATTTGGGGGATCATCACAATATGAGGAACTGTATTAAAGGCTTGCGGCATTAGGGAGGTTGAGAACCATTGCTGTATAGTAGGTTGTGGGTCTGGCTTCATCTGAATGCTCCTTCACCCCCACCCCTTGACCCCCAGCCCCCAGCAGCCTGTCCCTGAGCTACAAGCACCCAGCATACCATTCGTTCAGCTCCAGCAAACTGTCAGATTGTCAGATCAGTTAAGAATAGAAAGTGCAAGTTTTTTTTTTGTTTGTTTTTTTGTTTTTGTTTTTCGAGACAGGGTTTCTCTGTGGTTTTGGAGCCTGTCCTGGAACTAGCTCTTGTAGACCAGGCTGGTCTCGAACTCACAGAGATCCGCCTGCCTCTGCCTCCCGAGTGCTGGGATTAAAGGCGTGCGCCACCACCACCCAGCAAAAGTGCAAGTTTTTATTGTGTTTACTTATCCTTTCTCTAGAGCGCTTTCCTTTTTTATGTAGATTATAGTTTTAAATTATTTTATGTTTTTCACTTGTTCATTCTCCTCTTTAGTCTGAGGTCGATTTTTGGTTTTGTAGACAGTCTCACTATGTAGTCTTGACTGGTTTGGGACACCTGGTTTGGACACACTGGCCTGAAACTCAGACAATCCACCTGCCTCTGCCTCCCAATGCTGGGGTTAAAGGCGTGCACTGCATGTCCAGCTAGATGGAGGTTTTGACTTCCATCTAGGTCATTGTACCTCTCTTTGAAACATTTCTCTTCTTAGCCATCTTAAAAGGGAAGTCTGCATGGTGTCTGATTCTCTGGTTTTCTGTCTCCGAGGTGCAATTTTTCAGGTGACTGAATGACAGATTGACTTTTCCCTCTAAACACTATTTTGCTCCGTTCTTCTTCACATCATTTTTTTTCAGAGATGTTTGCTGAATTCTTTTTTTTAATTTTATTTTTTAATTTTTTTATTTATTTTAGTTTTATTTTTTTAATTTAATTTAATTTTTTTATTTATTTTATTTATTTATTAAAGATTTCTGCCTCCTCCCCGCCACCTCCTCCCATTTCCCTCTCCCTCCCCTCATCAAGTCTCCCTCCCTGGTCAGCCCAAAGAGCAATCAGGGTTCCCTGCCCTGTGCGAAGACCAAGGACCACCCACCTCCATCCAGGTCTAGTAAGGTGAGCATCAAACAGCCTAGGCTCCCACAAAGCCAGTACGTGCAGTAGGATCAAAACCCAGTGCCATTGTTTTGAGTTCTCAGTAGTCCTCATTGTCTGCTATGTTCAGCGAGTCCAGTTTTATCCCATGCTTTTTCAGACCCAGGCCAGCTGGCCTTGGTGAGTTCCCGATAGAACATCCCCATTGTCTCAGTGTGTGGGTGCACCCCTCGAGGTCCTGAGTTCCTTGCTCATGCTCTCTCTTCTTCTCCTGATTTGGACCTTGGGATTTCAGTCCATTGCTCCAATGTGGGTCTCTGTCTCTGTCTCCTTTCATCGCCTGATGAAGGTTAATATTCAGGAGGATGACTATATGTTTTTCTTTGGGTTCACCTTCTTATTTAGCTTCTCTAGGATCACAAATTATACGCTCAATGTCCTTTATTTATGGCTAGAAACCAAATATGAGTGAGTACGTCCCATGTTCCTCTTTTTGGGTCTGGCTTACCTCACTCAGGATAGTGTTTTCTATTTCCGTCCATTTGCATGCAAAATTCAAGAAGTCATTGTTTTTTACTGCTGAGTAGTACTCTAATATGTATATATTCCATACTTTCTTCATCCATTCTTCCATTGAAGGGCATCTAGGTTGTTTCCAGGTTCTGACTATTACAAACAATGCTGCTATGAACATAGTTGAGCATATACTTTTGTTGTATGATAGGGCATCTCTTGGGTATATTCCCAAGAGTGGTATTGCTGGGTCCAGGGGTAGGTTGATCCCGAATTTCCTGAGAAACTGCCATATTGCTTTCCAAAGTGGTTGCACAAGTTTGCATTCCCACCAGCAATGGATGAGTGTACCCCTTTCTCCACAACCTCTCCAGCAAAGGCTACCATTGGTGTTTTTTATTTTATCCATTCTGACAGGTGTAAGATGGTATCTTAAAGTTTTCTTGATTTGCATTTCCCTGATCGCTAAGGGAGTTGAGCATGATCTTAAGTGTCTTTTGGCCATTTGAACTTCTTCTGTTGAGAATTTTCTGTTCAGCTCAGTGCCCCATTTTATAATTGGGTTGATTAGCCGTTTACGGTCTAGTTTCTTGAGTTCTTTATATATTTTGGAGATCAGACCTTTGTCAGTTGCAGGGTTGGTGAAAATCTCTCAGTCAGTGGGTTGCCTTTTTGTCTTAGTGACAGGTCCCATTTATTCAATGATGCCCTTAGTGTCTGTGCTGCTGGGGTTATACGTAGGAAGTGTTCTCCTGTGCCCATGTGTTGTAGAGTACTTCCCACTTTCTCTTCTATCAGGTTCAGTGTGTTCAGACTGATATTGAGGTCTTTAATCCATTTGGACTTGATTTTTGTGCATGGTGATAGATATGGATCTATTTTCATTCTTCTACAGATTGACCTCCAGTTTTGCCAGCACAATTTGTTGAAGATGCTCTCTTTTTTCCATTGTATACTTTTAGCTCCTTTATCGAAAATCAGGTGTTCATAGGTTTGTGGGGTAAAGTCAGGGTCTTCTATTCAATTCCATTGGTCGACTTCTCTGTTTTTATGCCAGTACCAAGCTGTTTTCAATACTGTAGCTCTGTAATAGAGTTTGAAGTCAGGGATGGTAATGCCTCCAGACAGTCCTTTATTGTATAAGATTGTTTTGGCTATCCTGGGTTTTTTGTTTTTCCATATAAAGTTGATTATTGTCTTCTCCAGATCTGTGAAGAATTTTGATGGGATTTTGATGGGGATTGCGTTGAATCTATAGATTGCTTTTGGTAGAATTGCCATTTTTACTATGTTGATCCTCCCAATCCAAGAACAAGGGAGACCCTTCCATTTTCTGGTGTCCTCTTTAATTTCTTTCTTCAAAGACTTAAAGTTCTTGTCAAATAGATCTTTCACTTCCTTGGTCAGAGTTACCCCAAGATATTTTATGCTATTTGTGGCTATTGTGAAAGGTGATGCTTCTCTGATTTCCCTCTCTGCTTCCTTATCCTTAGTGTATAGGAAGGCAACTGATTTTTTGGAGTTGATCTTGTATCCTGCCACATTACCAAAGGTGTTTATCAGCTGTAGGAGTTCTTTGGTAGCGTTTTTGGGGTCGCTTATGTATACTATGATATCATCTGCAAATAACGAAAGTTTAACTTCTTCCTTTCCAATATGAATCCCTTTGATCCCCTTATGTTGTCTTATTGCTATTGCTAGAACTTCAAGCACAATATTGAAGAGGTATGGAGAGAGTGGACATCCTTGTCGTGTTCCTGATTTCAGTGGGATGGCTTTGAGATTTCTCCGTTTAATTTAATGTTATGTTTGCTGAATTCTTATCCTGTTTCTCTGTAACCAAGATATTTCCCCCGGTCTTGTTTTAGGATTTTTTTCCCCCTTCATCTCTGATCACCTGCAACTTGCATATTATATACTCAAGTGCAAATTCAGTTTGCGGATGAACGGTTTGGTGTCTGATATTAGTTTGTGGAAGATGACACACAACTTCAGATAATCCTATGGGCTTCCTTTCTCTCTTTCGTTCCCCTCTGTGCTGGCTAGTTTTATGTCAACATGACACAAACTAGGGTCCTTTGGGAAGAGCAAACCACACTTGAGACAATGTTCTCACCAGATTAGCCTGTGAGTAAACCATTAAGTGTGTGTTTCTCCATGGTCTCTGCATCAGCTCCTGCAGCTCCTGCCTCCAGGTCCTTGCCCTTCTTGAGTTCCTGCCCTGACTTCCTTCAGCAATGGAGCATGATGTAGAACTACAAGCTGAAGTAAAGCCTTTCCTCCTACAGTTGCTCATGGTGTGTTTGATCACAGCTACTGACCCAGCTACTAACTCGGTGTTCTGCAGGAGAAACTGCCGCAAGTCCTTGGATGCTCTGGCTCCCTTTGCCATTTGTGTTTTTCACCACGTCTCAGTTTGAACATACTATGTTAGTATCTGTGAGCTCACAGCCTCTCTGACATCTCTTTATCCTTTCCTGCACTTTTCATCTTTGCTTACACGCCATCTGCTCTTACATGCTGTCTACTTTTTCCTCTGAGGCCCATTGCGTGGAATTCAGAATTTCTTTAAAGTCTAACTCTGGGTCTACTCTTTGATGCTTTTTCCTTCCGTATGCCTTATTTCATTTTGTTGGGAGCTGGGCCTGATGCGAAGGACCTGGGACTAGTACTCAGGAGCTGGCCTCTGCTTTTGGCTGCTTGTTGGGCATCGCTTTGTCCTGTGACTCCAGTTCTCTGACAGATGTAAGAGATTTTCTTATTTTCATTTTGTTTATCTATCTTTGGACTCCAAGTTTCTTATGGTTGGACCAGAAACTATAAATTTACTTCCTTCTCTACCTTCCCTTCTTTCCTGCATCCTTCCCTGTAATGTATTATCCCCATTCCCACTGGGCATCACTTCAGTAAGGTGGCCATGGGGTGGATAATGGTCTTGCCCTGACTGGAGTGTGTCTTATTTTGGGCCCAGCAGGGTGGGGGTGGTTAAGTCTCAAAGATGGTAAGACATAGCATGGTTGTAACATAACAAGGATGGTACGATGCATAACATCTTCCAGGTGATTCTGAGGTGGCTTCAATGAGCTATGACAGGCCCGTCTTATGAGCGGTAGGCCTTCTGAGGGTGAGGCAAGTGTTTAACCCTGGGTGCCCAGGCTAGTGGGGCACTGCCTGTGTGCTTACTCGGTCTCTCTTCTCCCCACACAGAATCGCAAGTGATGGTGTGCACAGAGGACAAGCGGAGCCCTGCACGACTGGTTAGCACAGCAGAGCCGGTAGCTGTGCTTGCTGGTGGGTGGGCGTGAACCTCAGGACCCCAGTGTCACGCTCCAAGAGGAAACATGTCTAAAAAGGGACGCAGCAAGGGTGAGAAGCCCGAGACGGAGACGGACTCTGTGCAGATGGCCAACGAAGAGCTACGGGCCAAGCTAACCAACATCCAGATAGAGTTCCAGCAGGAGAAGAGCAAGGTGGGGCAGGGCCTCTGGCGCCGCCTCAGGCTGGGCTGTGAGCATTGGGCTCTGAAGGGGTGTATTACCGGGTTTTGGAGCCTTGGCTGCCCCTCCCGATAACAGGAGGCAGCTGTGCAGACTGCATGGTGGCAGTTTTCTACCCCATGCTACCTATGAGGCTTGGTGGGACTGCGAGATTCTTTGCATTTCAGCTTCTCTTCCCTGCAAGATGGGGGTGGGGTTGTGTGTCACGGTAGGAGTCCTGACAAGTCCTCTATGAAGAGCCTGTCTCTGTCACAGGAGCTTTCTCACCCTCGTAGGGCATGTATGAGCTTTGGAGTCTGTTGGAAAAGTGCCTGGCTGGGGACCACATACTTCCAGAAATCAGTTAAGGTACCGATGTCAACCCAGCACTGTGGGGGAGGCTCCAGCTTTCTAAGTCACAGACCTGGTGGCCTCTTTCCTTGGTTCAGCCAGACTGGCTTCCTGATCTTGATGATGTCACTGACTTAAGTAATTGCTGAGGGATTTAAAGTCTCCCGAGTCTTGTTCTGAGCTTGCAGATGATGTTCTAGTTCAAGGCTGTCCTCAATGTCTGATAGAACAGCTACAGGGGAAAGCCCCACTGCCATGACCTTTGCTGTGGCTGTGGCATGGGAGGGTCTGAGGTCTCTCAGCTGCACAATGGATCCTTGGGGAGCTGGTCACAGCGCCCTCACAATCGGAAGCAGAGAGCAGTTAGTCAGAGTCAGTGTTCAGCTTGCTTTCTCCATTTTGATGCAGTCCAGGACACCCTGCCCAGGGTACTCCCTACTGCAGAATGGTCTTCTCATATTGATTAATGTAACTAAGATAATTCCTCCCAGACATGCCCAGAGGCCCATCTTCATGTGACTCTAGCATCTACCAGGTCGGTGTTAACATTAGCCACGACATATGGGATTTGGTTGGACCCATTATAATGTCCTAGTTTATATGGATCTCCTCATTATTGGTCCTGTCAGCAATTTAATGCTATTCTAACACCCCAGTATTTAGAATGTTAGCTCATCTGTTCTGGGAGGTGCTGCAGTGTGGATTACAGACCCACGAGAGTCTCCTGACACCAGGGTGCTCTCAGCCTAGCCATGTCCTGGCTGCTGTCTCCTCCTGACTCACCCTGCAGTTTCCATAGGACTTTATCTGTCCAGTCACTGGGACGAGTTCTGTTCTCAGGGAACTCAACAGAGCATCCCCCGGGCTAGCATGGAAAGCCCAAATGTGTTCATTAAGGTGTCATTGAACATGACATCATACTAACCGGCAAGGCCATGCTAATAGTGTCCTTACGCTGGAAGAGGAGTCATCAAAGGCTTGAGGGCGAAGAAGGAATGTGGGGCAAATGTTCATTCCACCATTCATTCAGTGAAGGACCTGCATGCATACTGCAGTGGCCTGTTGGGTGACCTGCATTTGCCATGAGGTGACTCAGAAGCAGCCCCTTCACTCATCTGGTGGTATAGAGGCACGCAGAAGCTAGTGCTCGGTACGTCAGAGGTCTCAGCACACGCAGGGCAAGCTGGGCCTGTGAAGGCTTCTTGACCATCTTCTAGCTGGCCCCAAAGAGTTTGCTGTCTGGAGAGGAAGCAAATAGACTCACACTGCCTCAAGTGTTCCACAGCCCACATAAACAACCCCAGTAATAGCTGGGGACAGGGTGAGATGGGCATATGCTAAGCCCGAAAAGGCCCCCAAGTCTGAGGTAATGTGGGGAGCAGGGATAGCCGAGGAAAGACCATGCAAGTTCTGGCTGTAGCTTGCTGGTGATTTGGTAGATTTTACAGTAACCAGTCCGTGTTGTCTACCCCAAGGCTGGCACCAGCCTTGGCCTGCAAAACTGAGTTAGACACCGACTCTGCCCTCAAGCGGCTGAATGTCCTAGGTGGAATAGCAGTCTGCTCCCCGGCCCTGAGTGTCAGGACCCGGGGCTCTTACAGTAGCTGCTGGCACAGCTCCTAAGCCTTGGATGTCGGGACCCTTAGATCTTTGGACGTGGCAGTTCCTTGAACTCTGCCAGCAGCTCTGGCCTTTGATTCTTGAAGCCTGTCACCTCTGCTGTCTTGACTTTCCTCCTTCTCTGGGCTTCCACTGCCTTGAGCTGTCTCCTGCTTTCGCTCCCCACAGTCTCTGCCCGGTCCCTCTCTGTGATTCTGCTGGCTTCTTGATTCTGGTGGTACCACACTGCCACCACCTCTGCTGCCACCCTTACCTACACCACCTGTACCCATGGGGAAGCACAAAGGTAGACAAGACTTCTTAGGATAACCTCTTCGAACACCAGGGGGCAGCACAGAAGGGTGTGTCCTGCTGGGTTAAAAAGTGAAGGTTACAGCCTGGTTGTGCCCTGGAGAGGGTGTGGCTGAGAGTGACATGCAAATGTGGTATTAATAATTTCTACCAATCACAACACAGCTTCCAGGTATAGCAAGGTCCAGTTACAGCCGTTTCACTGCTGCAGTAACGAGCTTTCTTGCGTGAGGGAAGGCCCCTCCTCCAGTGAGACAGCTGCAGGGTGAGCCAGGTTCTCTGAAGCTCAAGAAGTCCCAGAGCTGAAGCCCCTTGTGTTAGTTCCTTTTCTCTGCTGGGAAAACAAAGATTCTTTTTTTTTTCCTTTTTTTTTTTTTTTTTTTCCGAGACAGGGTTTCTCTGTAGCTTTGGAGCCTGTCCTGGAACTCCCTTTGTAGACCAGGCTGGCCTTGAACTCACAGAGATCCGCCTGCCTCTGCCTCCCAAGTGCTGGGATTAAAGGCTTGTGCCACCACCACCCGGACCGTAAACAAAGATTCTGGCTGAAACGGCCTGAGGGCAGGGAGCTTTAAGGAGGACAGGTTTATTCTGACCCACCTTTTCAGAGGACCCGCCCATCATGACAGGGGAGGTATGGCATAGCATAGCCCATAGTTCATGTCAGGGAAGCAGAAAAAGACTTGCCAGAGCCTAGCTGGAGTTCTCCCTTTCCCTCTCATTCCATCTAGGCCCCCAGCCAATGTGACGGTGGTCCCAGCTGCTGGGTAGGTCTTCCTCATCTGGTCTGGCACCTTACAGGATGAGTCTAAACCCAGTCCCATTGATGGTTAAGCCTACCCTTTGTCAGCTCTATTTAAACCCTAGCATTCCACCCTGGACCCCAAAACGCTTTTCATGGCCATCTCAGAATGTAAAATACATTCACTCTATGTCCATGAGTCCCCAGAATCATAACACTTCCAACACTGTTAAAGTTCAAAGTCTCTGCTGAGACTCAAGGCAATCTTTTAGCTATGAAACCTTGTAAAAATAAAAACAAACTTACATGTTGCCAAAATAGAATGGACCAGGGCCATGAAAGGAGCTGTGGGAACAAAGCAAAACAGACTGAACCTCTGAGGGGCAAACACGAAATCTTGTAGCTCCATGAATAACACGTGGTGTCGTGGTGTGAGCTCTGACGGCCTTGGGCAGCCCTACCCCCATGGCCTTGTCATCTGTAGCTCCTGTGAGCTGTGTCCTGGGCCGGCTTCCCTTGTCTGCAGCTTTCTTCAGAAGCTGCTCCCATTCCTGGCGTCTCCAACATCCTGATGTATGTACTGTGGCTTAGGCTTCACCGTCAAGTGTCCCGCATTGCTGGCATAGCGGTTTCTTGAAGGGGCTCTCATCTTACCTCACATTGCCTGACTTCTCAGACTCCCTTAAAAATCTAGGTGGACACCTACCACGACACCATAGCTCTTGTATTCTACATGCCTGTACTACCAATGCCAGTGGACAGTGCCAAGGTCGGCTTCTAGTTGGAGTAGACCTGGATCCATGGCTACTGTAGTCTCCTTCTATACACGGTACTAAGTGCTTGGTTCCTCGTTAATGGTAGCAGCCATCTCTAACCACCATACCCTCCTGTCTACAAAGTTCAGCTGTCTCCTTTTCTGCCCAAACGATTGCTTTTCACATTTTTCTATGATTCTTACTCCATATTTCCATAGAAAACCAGAAATTTCCAGATGGTATCTTGAATGACTTGTAGTCCAGGGCTCAAAACAGTTCTTCCCAGCCGAAGTCCCCAGCAGTCGGTCTTTACTGCCCCGCTCTGTCCCGACCTCCAGCCAGAACCACCACTGAGCTCTGCTTGCAGCCCTCTAGGCCTGTCCAAACTCGTCCACATTCCTCCCCCAGACCAGTCCCAGCCCCGAGAACTATGCAGTCATGTTTAGTCTTAGCAACGACCCTACTTCTTGTGTCAATTTTAGGTGTATTTTTTTCTTATAGTTATGACAACACTGGACAGACACCACTGAAGAGAGAAACGTCTTACTTGACCCTTCTGGCTTTAGAGGGTTTTGTACATTATGGCAGGGAAGGTGTAGCTAAGCAGAGTGGCAGCCAGACATGGCAGATAAGAAGCAGAGAAAAGCGGGATGCTCAGGTGGCATTCTCCTGTCCCCCTTTGTTCCATCCTAGCCCATAGCCCGTGGGATGGCACCACCCACGTTCAGGGCTGCCTTTCTCCCCTCATTTAGTTTTCTCTGGAAATGCCATTGCGGTCATGTCTAGATGTGCTCCTCGCCATCACCGAGATGATTCTAAACCCAGTCTGCGAGGCTGACACCACACAGTTGTCTGAGGCAGACAGGGCTGGGACGGCAGTCCTGGCTCAGCGGCAGTGTTCCTTGCATTTTGAGTCATCTGTGAACTGTTTGAGTCTTGACATTCTGGCACTAAATTCACCATGATAACTCCAGTTCCAGCTCTGGGGGAGGTGACCAGTGATGACTGGCATCCAGTGTTGTTTCCGTGGTTGTATGTGATGTCAGGAGATACTGGTCTCCTACATCTGCCTCAGGATTGTCATTTGCATCTTTCCTGGCTGTTAATGGACGGATGTGCCAGTACTGAGATGATGTCATAAGACTCACTTAATTCCCCCTATTTGGCTATAAATCGTGTGGTCTGGGGAAGACATTGCTGGTTTCTTCGAAAGTCTGGATAACCGAGGCAGTTTGTCTCAGTGCTTTGGCACCCACTGTTACAGGATCCCACAGGCATTCTAAGGGCTGCTGTGCAGTGTGTATCCTGGGCTATTTGACTCACCTTAAGAAATCACTTCGTAGGTGCATTTTACTACAGGCCATGTAAAAGGTTTGCAGACCAGACCCACCCAGCATGCTCAGGCTGAGCACAGGTCCTGGGGCCAGGTTCCCTGAGAGGCTCAACCTTTATAATTAACACACACATGCATACACACACAGATGCACACACAAGATACACACACGCACACACACAGATGCACACACAAGATACACACACAGGCATGTACACACAAGATACACACATGCACACACACATAAAACACATATAGATGCACACACAAGATACACACATATAGACACACACAGATGCACACACAAGATACACACCCACAGATGTATACACAGAAGGTCCCACTGTGGTGGTTTCTTAGTCTCATTAATAAAAGAATTTAAGAATGGACAAATAGAGGCACCGGACTGTTTGTAAAAGAAAAAAAAAATCCCCTCGTCAGGTGAGCTGTAAACTTCATCTGCTGCCAGAGGAGGAGAGAAGAGCAAAAAACCCTTGCTGGTGAGGAGGTCAGACACAAGCTGACCGATAGTCACATGGTGGGGAGAGAAGCCCAAAACCTTATAGGACAGTGGGTACACCGGCATCCCTATGAAGTTGCCAACTATGAGCTTCTGTGCTAGGAGTGGGAATTCTGGGAAGGAATTTCATTAAAAAAATAATTATCCCACCTATCTCTTTAGAGTGGACTAAGGTGAGCCCACCTTCCTAAGTGTGGATCCTTAGCTGGATGGCAGTAACCCAGGGGTTATGTTAGGGCTCCACCCTGCCCCTTTGGGTGGCTCTGGGCTCTGATTCTAGAAACACTTTACTGTTTGGAATCTTCCTGGCTTTGGTGAGAGACGGTTTCTGTTCCAGGAGTCTCTAGTTTCTTGTCCTTTCTGATACAGTTCAGCACTGAAAGGTCTTCAAGGTTTGGCTTTCCAGGGAAAATCATAAAACAACTGGGAAGGAAGATCCTGGATGAAGTTGGGGTGGAGAACGGGGAGTTAGAGGACAGTGGGTGTGGCCTACAGGGGGAGTTAAAGGGCGGAGACTGGAAAAGTGCGGGTCTGCACCTAACCCCTGTTCCTGCTCTGGTGGCAGGTGGGCAAGCTGCGGGAGCGTCTGCAGGAGGCCAAACTGGAGCGCGAGCAGGAGCAGCGGCGCCACACAGCCTACATCTCGGAGCTGAAGGCCAAACTTCACGAGGAAAAAACGAAGGAGCTGCAGGCGCTGCGTGAGGCGCTCATCCGGCAGCACGAGCAAGAGGCAGCTCGGACAGCCAAGATCAAGGAAGGCGAGCTGCAGCGGCTGCAGGCCACGCTGAACGTGCTGCGCGATGGCGCCGCAGACAAAGTCAAGACCGCACTGCTGGCCGAGGCGCGCGAGGAGGCGCGCAGGACCTTTGATGGCGAGCGCCAGCGACTGCAACAGGAGATCCTGGAGCTGAAGGCGGCTCGCAAACAGGCGGAGGAGGCACTCAGCAACTGCATGCAAGCCGACAAGGCCAAGGCCGCCGACCTGCGCGCTGCCTACCAAGCACACCAGGATGAGGTGCACCGCATCAAGCGGGAGTGCGAACGTGACATCCGCAGACTGGTACGTGGCGTCTCTCGCCACAGCACTTTCTCTCAGGCACCTGGCGCTTTATTTGCAACAGGCACGGTTGGAGGTACTGGGGTATTCACAAAGTCCTGGCTCTCTCCGCGGTGCTTGTAGGCTTAGCATGGCAGGTCTCTCCTGCGGCATGGTTCTGGGCAGATCTACAAACTGTCCGGAGCAGTTTTCCTTGTCTCTTGTAGTGGGGCTTGCGGATGGAGGATAGGGAGCTGTAAGAGAGGACCTTGGTGGCTGTAGAGGCAAGGCTGAAGGTCCAGCTCTTTTTCATTCACCCGAACTGGGAGTGGACGCTACATCTGGGTAAGACCCAGACCTGCAACACGGAATTGTGAAGTGCAAAGTATTGGAATTTTTAAAAATGGGGTTGGGATGAGGGTTGTTAAGTGAAGATTTCTGAGAGAAGGAGGAGACTTCACTGAGCCAATAGCAGTCACCACCAGCCCTAGTCTGTGTTTCCCAGGCATTGACCCCACTAGAGGTTAAGAGATAAGTAGAACTTGAGCCATCTCAGCGGTGACAGGAGGGAGCAGTTCCCAAACTGGGCTAGCTAACTCTGGTAATACTCTTCTCTCATCCAAGTACTAACCAGGCCTAACCCTGATTAGCTTCTGAGATTAAATGAAATCAGGCACCTCCAGGGTGGTATGGCCGTAGACTGGTAATATTCTCCTGAGCCCTGAAGGATGTGGAAGGCCACTGGGGGCCTGCAAGGCATAGTGGCATCTCCTACAGTCCTAGAAGACACAGGAGACAGTGCTCTCTGTACATGTATGGGACTGTGATGAACAGCTGTGTGTCCATCAAGACTCTGAACAGCCTCCCCAGCTAGCTGAGATTCTCAGACTGCGTAAAATGGTGATGTTTAGAAGAGCCACCGTGAAAGCTGAGGGCTGTGTTAGGTGGAACGTGAAAGGGCAGGGAGACGGCCACGCTGGCAGTGACCTTGAGTGTAGCCAGCCTGCTGATTTAGATGTAAAGGATCTCAGTCAGGAGGTTACACTGGTCCTAAATAAGAGCAGTACTTAGCAGTAAAGGGTTTGTCAGGAAAGCCTAAGTGTGTAAAAGGAAATATTTTGAAGACTAAGAGGAGGAAGAGACAGCCCTGTAGCTGGAGTTGGCGAAAATCTCTCCGAGCTAGTGGTGGGACTTGCAGGCAGCCTACAGGGGTCCTCTTTGGGAAGGACGTACATCACATAACCCTTGTCAAAAGTCTGCTGTGCTTCACAGTGTGAGGACTGCTGGTACCACATCAACCCACAGAGCAAAACACACTGCAGATGAAAGAAATGCCGGAAATCAGCCATCCAAGCTGCTTTATGAGGAAGGAGGGCAGACAAACAGACAATTGAACTGGGTAACATGCTTGCTGTGCAAGCCCGATGATCCCAGTTAGATCCCAGGAACCCTTGGTGGGAGGAGAAAACTGAGTCCTATAAGTTGTCTTCTGACTCTACATGCATGCCATGGCACATGCATTCCCATACTCAAATACATATGTCATAAAACACACTATGATAGTGATGATGATGATGATAATAATAATAATTTAACCTCCCATAAAGTAGAGCAAGGAAAACTATAAAGACTAAGAATTACTGAAGACAAAAACAAATAAAGAAATCAAGAAGTTTAGAAATTAAGATTGATAAATTGATTCAGTACCGACAATATGGATGAAGGGAAACATGGCTAACTATAAGTCTTGGGAGTGGCCTGGGGGCAATGCAGAAGCGAGGGCTGACATTGAAGACACTCTGGGTTATGTGGACCAACAGATGAGATGTACTAAGAGGAACTGGCGGATACTAGCATGGTACTTCCACACGTAGAAGAGCCTAGGCCTGGTGCCCCAACAGGAAAGGCTTTCAAATTTCAAATATTTAAGGAGGAAATGAAATGAATCCTGGTTGCATCAGCTACTTGCCTCAGTGCTAAAATCAAATACCTGATAAAATTGTTCCTCAAGGGCCCAGCGGTGGTGGCGCACGCCTTTAATTCCAGTACTCAGGAGGCAGAGACAGGCCGATCTCTGTGGGTTCGAGGTCAGCCTGGTTTACAGAGCTAGTTCCAGGAAAGCTGCTCAAGGAAGGAAGAGCTCATTTGGGCCTCACAGTTTGAGGGGTGCAGCCCATCCTGGTGGGGAAGGCGTGGGGCAGGCAGGAGATGGAGGCAGCTGCTCACACTGAGCTGCTCAGTTCATTCCCTGGAAGCAAGGAGAGATGGATGGATACTGGTGCCCAGCTGACTTCTGTTTACTCAGTCCGGAACCCTACGGGGCATCCTACCTCAATTAAACCTGTGGAAACATCCCCATAGACACACCCAGAGGTGTGATTCCTAGCTGCTTTTAATCTGGTTAAATTGACAGAGATTAACCCTCACAGTACCATCCAGGCATCCAGGAAATAGAGGTGTAGAAAATATTCAAAGTCCTTAGCTAGTGATATGTGAAGAATTGGGGGACTCTTATTTTTTAAGAACATAGCTAGAAGAATACTAATTGAGTATTAACGAAGAAAGACCAGGGCTATATTGGAAGGCTAAGAAAACATGGGCCAGGTTGAGTTAATTATGGAAATGTTAAGATCAGTTTAGTATTTACCGATTTAAAGTCAGAGAGTATACTTTATTTATTTTTGATGTTTTGAGACAGGGTCTCACTGTATAGCTTGGGATAGCCTGGAGCTTGCTATGTAGACCAAGCTGGCCTCAGACTCATAGAGATCCACTCATAGAGGCCACCACAGGCTTTATTCTGGCAATGAAGTAAAGGATTAAACCCCATGTGTCCATTTTCATCGGTGCATTCCAATCATTTTAAAATTCATCTTCCGGACTCTCTCTTAGAATATCTGAATTAAGGTGGAATTGCTCTAATCTGACAAGCTGTCCTTTTGGAAATCTGCTAACAATGTTTGTCATAATGATGAACCAGCTAAGGTTTCCCACTCAAGTTCATGACCCAAACAAAGGGACTGTTGCCACCTCTTCTGTTCAGCTTTGCACTAGTCAGGCACAGAGGATCACGGAAGAACTAAGTTCTAACGGTTGGAAGAATAGGAACCTGGTTGGTTATATGTGAATTCCGTGGTGCTGCTGCAGGAGTCTGCGATCTGCTCCCTGTCTGTTTCATAGCACAGGCTGGGTAATTATGGGTCTGGAAACTGGAAAGCCAAGGTACCACCAGATTCTATGTCTGGCGAGCACCCAGTCCCTGATCCCACGATGGCACCATGTCCTCAACAGTGGATGGCACAGAACGGCAAAAGGGAGGCACGTGATGTCTTCAGCCGCTCGTACAAGGTCATTAGTCTCAAGGCTTCTCAGAACTAGCAAGCACATTTGCCCAAGCTCTGATACTAAGTGATACAAAATACCCTTTGTTTCTATACACTAGCAGCAGACAGCTGGAAAGAGAAACACTTAAATGGCAGGAAGAAGGCTCCAGGAACAACTGTAAGGCAAGTTGTGTAGGTGTTCTACCCTGATACAAAGTCTTGCTGAGAAGAGTTAGAGAGCTAAGTAAACAGTTTCTACTGATGAGAATGTTGATGAAGTGAATGCAAGCTTCCCAGAATCCAAGTTAACTATTTTCATAGGCTATTGTAAGAATTTTCCTATGATGCGTGTGTGTGTGGGGGGGGGGGTCGATAGAATAGAGTGGAGGGGGCCTGGGTTGCTGAGGAGGGAGGCGATAACAATGACAGCGAAGACATGATGATAACTAAACATTTTCTTACCCAGTCCTCGTAAGCTTCCAAATGACAGTTTGATCCCCAGAGTTCATCCGGAGAAAACAATGAGTGTGGGGTGTATCAAGAGTGGGTAATGGTAAGCAGCGCACAGGAGGCTTTGCACTCAGCATGGATGCTGGCTTCCCACACCTGCGCAGATGGAGCCCCTCTCTATTAACACCGCCAAACCTATATGTTCTAGCTTCTTCCTGAAACCGAGTTCTTTTAGGGCAGAATTTCATGCAACTGGGAGGAGTGGCTGGATAGTCAGCGGAGCGCCGATGACTAGCCCCGGTGACCAGCCCCGGTGACCAGCCCCGGTGACTAGCCCCGGTGACCAGCCCCGGTGACTAGCCCTGGTGACTAGCCCTGCCCCTCCCGTGTGGGGAAGTCAGTAGTCAAGCCCAGGTGGGATGAACTTTTCTGAGTACACTCTGGACAGTATAAAGATGGTGTTTCTATTTGAAGGGTAGGACTGTGCAGCACAGATCCGGCAAGCAGATTCTAAGTTAGATCTTAGCATTTGAAGGACCTGGAGTGGTAGATGTGCATGGGTGTGTGCGTGTGTGCACATGTGCGTGTGTGTGTGTGTGTGTGAGGGTTGAAGCTTCATGCATTCTAGACAAGCATTCTTTCCCACAAGGCACACGTACAGTTTTTGGAGTTACAACCTTGGAGAAGGAAAATTTTCTAGGTTGTCACATGACTTCTTGCACGAAAGGAAAAGTGACCAAGTCCTCAGCACAAAGATTTATTTGGCCTGGAGGGACAAAGGGCAGGAGATAGACAAAGACAGAAGATAGAGGATGGAGAAAGGGAAGGGAACAAGGAAAGGGGGCAGGGATATTTATTTGCCCCCTGAGGACTGCTCTGAATTGAGAGGAGACAGATGTGGCCTGTGGGCGAAGGGCAGTTTATAAAGGTAGGTTAAGGGAGAAACCCTTTGTTGGGATGAAGTGTTTAATTCTAATTAGGCATGTTAATTAAGTGAGCCAAAGGGGGAGTTTGATTGCTGGACTTCAATACTTTGATAGCTGAACTTTGTTAATCAGCCTCAGGAGCCAAATAAGGAAATAGACCTTGGTAGCTAGCTTTAGAAGTAAGGTGGAAGGGAAGGGCAGGGCCTGCCAGAGCCATGCTCAGGCTGACCCAGAGCCCCTTCTAGACCAAGTTACAGCAATTGAAATAGTGAGGCTGAGAGTAAAGGCAGATCAAAGGAACATAAGGGGCTCGAACAGCCCTGTAAATACGTGATCATGTGACTAAGGAACAGGCTATCTTTGTGGTGTAGTAGGAGGTGGATGGCATTTCAATAAACAACACTCAGACAGTAGGGTGTCTATATGGGGTGTTTCTGCTGTGACATATTTATATATGTCGTATCCAGCTGCTGGGTGGCTCGTGTAAAACGTCCAGTAGTCCCAGGAAATCATCAGAAGCTCCGTGTCTCACACATGGGAGCCTGTGTCTTCTACATGGGAGCGTTGTGAGGCAAAGCAAGCAGAGTAAGCCTGTCAGTGTGGAGACCCTGGACCCAGCCGTGACACTCTGAAAAGGGGAGAATGAGATAAACATGCTTTCCAAGGAATAGGAACCAAGCTGGCAACAGTGCTGCTCGGACACAAAGGGAAAAATGCCTAGGGAAGATGCACTTAAGGGTTATCCATGGTCCTTAGTTTAAACCTCAGATGCTCAGATAAAACACTGAAGCCTATGCAGTGCTGGGAAGCAGATGTGTGGCCCGGGGATGGGTGAGACCTGGGCCATTAATGAATTCACACCCCTGTAAAGCCCTCGCATCTCCTCTGAGGTGTGCCACTATGAGAGGATCCAGAGCAAACAACAACAAACAGAAAGGGCTCAGCTGAAAGCTCATTGAAGAATCTGAGGATTTGTATATGCTCGAGGAAGAAAGGAAGGATGTGCCATAGACCTTCAGGTGGGCCGAGTAGAAGAGAGAGGCAGGAGTAAACAGATATCATCAGTGCTTAATCCCAGTGAGCACAGAGCTACCAAGCCCCTTAAAAGGAGAAGCTCCTACAGGAAGGTCACATGTTAAGTTCGAAGGCCTGCTTTCCCTGAAGGACAAAGAAAAAAACACTATGCAAATAGGCAATTAATACTAATGTGAATAATAGCACAGTCAGTTAAAGGAATATTATACAGACGTGTGGAAGAGTGATTTCTGATGTGTACAAGAACTTGGGTGGACTCAGACAAGTGTCGGGAGAAAAAAGTCAACCCGAGGATGAGGATGAAGGCCTATCTCTACCCAGAGGGAGGGGAGAAGGGGAAGGAGGATGGTGGCACTAGAGGACAGAGTGGAGGCTGCCGGCAGGGTGGGGCTGTGAAGGAGGGTCCAAAGGAGCTCCATGGACGTTTGGTAACATTTTCTTGTTGCCCCAGGAGGGTACATCACTCCCAGACAGCCAAGGCAGTCCCTGCAGATAGAGTGTTTGTACATATCGCGGTCGTGTCCTCGCTTGGCATGTTTCGGGGTGACTGGGATCCAATCGGAGCTGGCTGTATAGAACTGCACCATGCAAGGGCTCTTTTGAGGTCTGTCACTCTCTGTACAGCTGCACAGCTCCGTGCAGACTGAGCAGAGTACCTGAAGCTTTGTGGACTCCAGCATTCGGCGGGCAACGAGAGGTTAAGTGATCAAGGAAAGGAAATGGACACGCCACAGCATTTTTGAGAAGCAGCAATAATGCTCTGTTGTCTTCTGCTGACTCTGAACCAATCGAGAATCAATCAAAAGTGTTAGCAGGGGAGGAGGTAACAGGATGCCTTCCTCATCAGCAAAGCTAGGCTGGAGAGTATGTGGTTTGGTAAAGGCCAGGATGACTCTTAGCTTCTTGCTCCTGTCCAGACTGCAGTTCTCCATTAGACAGAAACCCTGAGCTGCAGACTAGGTAGTCGCCCAAGGCCTGTCTTCTGCTGGCCCAGGAAGAGGAGGAGACAATAAAGGCAAAACCTTTTACACCCTGACTTCGTGCCTTGGCTCCGTGGAACTGAGTCACATCAAGGGTTGTCAAGGAAAGTCATTTCCTCACCCCACAAAGCCCAAAGGTGGTGTCCAGGCATCCCCCCACCCACAAACACAAGCATTTAGACTTTTGGTTGTTAGTTTGCAGCGACGGGAGACCAACAGTTAGTTAAGCAAATGTAGATATTGACCCGTTCTGCTTATTAGAAAAACCAGAGTAGCTTTTTGTACAGTGGGAACCAGTAAATCCTGGAGCCTGGGCTTCCCTTATCTATGTGACCCCTCTTTGCCCTTAGTGGGCATCACTGCCACTAGGGGGGCAGGATGGCTGTGAGAAATGTAACACAGTGGCATTTGGTCTCCAGGCAGAAACTTGAAGGGTGCTGAGTGCTGCTGGATTGGGCTAGTCAATCTAGCAAAGATGTGGGAGTCACCAACCTACTTGACCCCCGCCCCCTTCCCTTAGCTGAGTACCTGGAAGGTCTCAGGAGGCAAGGAGCAACAGCCAGCAGCAGCAGGGAGCTTCATCAACTGACACCTACCCGTGGCCCCAGTGAGAGGGCCAGCAGGTGCTGGGCCAGTTTTGTTCACCATGAGACCCCAGGCTCTGTGTGAGGCAGTGCACAATGGTGCCCCGGATGGCTATGGTGAGTCCCTAGTGTGGGGCTCCTGCTCATCACCAGCAAGGGCATGTTTAGACACCTGGCAGGATGCTCTTTCTCTTTGTGCCTGCTCTGGCCACCTCTGCCTCCTGGGTCAGAGCAGTGGCATGTATGACAACTTACAGGGGCCCCTTGGAAGTGACTTATGACAAGGTGAAAGTAAAGACTCAGGCTGCTCATTACATGAGCTGATCTCTTCTGCAGAGCTTAGTAAGAAGGGGAGGAGGTGGGAACAGAGAGAGGAAGGGGTGGAGGTGGGAACAGGGAGAGGAAGGGGAGGAGGTGGGAACAGGGAGAGGAAGAGGAGGAGGTGGGAACAGAGAAGAAGGGGAGGAGATGGGAACAGTGAGAGGAAGGGGAGGTGGTGGGAACAGGGAGAGGAAGGGGAGGAGGTGGGAACAGGGAGAGGAAGGGAGGAGGTGGGAACAGGGAGAGGAAGGGGAGGCGGTGGGAACATGGCCCAGGTGCTCTGGAGGCTGGCCAGTCACCTGTGGCCTTCAGTTTCTCCTGTGTGAAGGTGTGTTCTTTGGCAGCAGTGGGAGAAACTCTACTCTTTTTGTTCTTGTTTGTTCTTTTATTTCATGTATGTGGGTGTTTTGCTTGCACATTTGTGCACTGCATGCATGCAATATCTGTGGAGGCCAGAAGGAGGGCATCAGAGCCCCTGGAGCTGGAGTTACAGATGGCTGTGAACTGCCACGTGTGTGCTGGGACTCAGACCCAGTCCTCTGGAAGAGCAGCCAGTGCTCTTAACTGCTGAGCCATCTCTCCAGACCCTAAAATTCTTTTCTTCAAAATGTCTAGATACCAAACAACAAAACAAGCCAGGCATGGTGGTGCACACCTTTAATCCCAGCACTCAAGAGGCAGAGGCAGATGGATCTCTAAGTTTGAGGCCAACCTGGTATACATAGAAAGATCCAGGACAGACAGGGCTGCTGCATAGATAGACCTTCTCAACAGCTCCCCACTCCTCCCTAAAAAAAAAAAAAAAAAAAACCTTGCTTATAGCAAGAATATCAGAAGGCAAGAGAGCTCCAGGCATGGTGGCTCTAAGTTCTGGAGTCCCAGGAATGGCTCCTAGGGTACTGAGTCTTTCTCTCTTTCCCTTTGTCTCCCTCAAAGATGCTGTGGTATCATGGTTTACTGCTGCCTTTCAGATTTTGAGTAAGGATGCTTTGGATTCTGTGTTTTTATGAGACCATAGTGATTGTTTCAAAAACAAAACAAAAAAACAAAACAAAACAAATAGACAGAAAAAGGCGGGTGGTGGTGGCACATGCCTTTAATCGGGAGGCAGAAGCAGATGGATCTCTGTGAGTTCGAGGTCAGCCTGGTCTACAAGAGCTAGTTGCAGGACAGGCTTCAAAGCTACAGAGAAACCCTGTCTTGAAAAACAACAACAACTACAAAAAAAAAAAAAACAAACAAAAAACCAGAAACTCAAAAATGTAAAATGAAGTCTGTTTACTGTACTGTTGCACCAGCCTGGAGTGGGGTTAGGTCTCAAAACCTGTCTTCAAGGGGGGTCACAGAGGGTGACCCATGGCACCAAGCCCCAGGAATCCACCTGTCTTAGAGTGTGAAGGGCACGAGGTCTGCACATGTCCAGGCTAGCTAGGAAGCAGGAAGGAGGAGGCAGAGCCTCCCTGGGTTGGTGGGACCTGGAGCCCCAAGGAACTCTGCCCTGGGGGAGAATCTAGAGTCCCTTCTGTTTTACTATGTGACTCTAGAACACCAAACTCAAGGTGTTACCAGGACCAAGTGGCTTTGAAGGCTCTGGAGAAGGGTTCTTTCCATCTTTCCCAGCTCCCAGGATTGCTTCCAGTTCTTTGGTCCCTGACTATGCAACCGTTTCCTTATAAAGGAAAACATATCCAGATGTCTCAGAGAAGATGAAAATTCTGGGTGACACTCTAGATAGGTCCTTGTCCTCACAGGGATACTTCCCTGGTGGTTGATGTCATATGAGTAAGTTGAAGGATGGCCTGGGGTTTCCTCTGCAAACCTCTGTCTGTGTGGCTCCCTGATCTGTCTGGCCAGACATGCTAAGCTCTGCTCCCTGTTTGATATGCTGCCCAGGGAAGACTGGCTTTGACTGGGCTGGAGTAGACAAGGATATAAGTGTCCCTCTGTGTCCAAATAGGGGGCTCCCCACACCTGCAAAGGGGGTTCACTGGAGCCCAAGCAGCGTTTAGGTGGCTTTGTAGTTCTGTGACTCTGGGGTTCTGAGGGAAGTTAGGATTGGGGACATGCATATCTGCATCAGTTGCTTGTAGGATCCAGCCATCCAGGAAAGTATTGGTGAATAAGTGGGAGGCAGGAGCAGTCGCCTCCAGAAGCTCCTCTGTGAGGAAGCAGGATGGGCTAGCCTGCTTGAGGCCCATAGGGAGCTGATGGATTGGGAGTGTCTTGGGATATCATGTGTTCTTTATTGTGGAGAGATGACTGAGGAGGGCTGAGTTGCAGCGGGAAGTGCCCATAACTCTGTAGATGGTCAGACCTAGAGCTGTGTCTTCAGTGTTTGTGAAATTAGGTTCTGGGCTGTAGACTCTCACCACCCCACATCCAGATCATTCTCAATTCAGTGGACCCAGCATCCATCCAAAGTCTGGATGAGGCCACCCTGGTCCAGAGTCAGCATGTGAAGGCCCATTTTTTTTTTCTCTTCCAGATGGACGAGATCAAAGGGAAGGAGCGGGTGATCTTGGCCCTGGAGAAGGAGCTTGGCGTACAGGCCGGGCAGACCCAGAGGTTGCTACTTCAGAAGGAGGCTCTGGATGAGCAGCTGGTCCAGGTCAAGGAGGCTGAGCGCCACCACAGTAGCCCGAAGCGGGAGCTCCCTCCTGGCATTGGAGACATGGCGGAGCTCATGGGTGGGCAGGTGAGGGATAGTATCTTCTGCTAGCCGTAGAGAAGACCACCCACTGCATCCTTCCTCTGCTGGCTACTGCCCTGCTCAGCTTCCCAGCCCTTCTTTGACCTTTCTTATTCTCTCACACTTCCCTCCCCTCTCCTGTTCCTCCCTGGGTCCTTCCCTCCTTTACCAATATTCAGCGTGTGTCAGGTCCAGCACTCAGCCCTGAGAAGATAATGGTGAAGAACTGATTCTCTGAGCCTGCTGGGGCTGGAGATAAAGATACGGACATCTCAGAGTTGGGTACACAGCAGGGACTTTGCCAGGAGGAGGGCCCTGGGCAGGCCAGAGAATGGCAAAGTCAGAGGCCCAAAGGCAAGCTGGGTTTTCCTAGTAGCTAGCAACACATGCCAGGGCAAGAGTGTATGGGGACATCCACCTGTCCTTTGTCAAATAAAAGGCTGAAGCAAGCCAACCTTCCTTCCTTCCTTCCTTCCTTCCTTCCTTCCTTCCTTCCTTCCTTCCTTCCTTCCTTCCTCCTTCCTTCCTTCCTTCCTTCCTTTTTCCTTCCTTTCTTCCTTCCTTCCTTCCTTCCTTTTTCCTTCCTTCCTTCCTTCCTTCCTTCCTTCCTTCCTTCCTTCCTTCGTTCCTTCCTTCCTTCCTTCCTTTTTTCTTCCTTCCTTCCTTCCTTTTTCCTTCCTTCCTTCCTTCCTTCCTTTTTTCTTCCTTCCTTTTTCCTTCCTTCCTTCCTTCCTTCGTTCCTTCCTTCCTTCCTTTTTTCTTCCTTCCTTCCTTCCTTTTTCCTTCCTTCCTTCCTTCCTTCCTTCCTTCCTTCCTTCCTTCCTTTTTTCTTCCTTCCTTTTTCCTTCCTTCCTTCCTTCCTTCCTTCCTTCCTTTTTCCTTCCTTCCTTCCTTCCTTTTTCCTTCCTTCCTTCCTTCCTTCCTTTTTTCTTCCTTCCTTTTTCCTTCCTTCCTTCCTTCCTTCGTTCCTTCCTTCCTTCCTTTTTTCTTCCTTCCTTCCTTCCTTTTTCCTTCCTTCCTTCCTTCCTTTTTTCTTCCTTCCTTCCTTTTTCCTTCCTTCCTTCCTTCCTTCCTTCCTTCCTTCCTTCCTTCCTTCCTTCCTTCCTTCCTCTGTCCCTTCTTTCCTTCCTTCCCCTTTGCCTCTTTGGATGTCATGAATGTTCTTTGCTGAATGTTGCATTAGTTGCTGATGTTTGAATGTCGAGCATGACAGGTGCTGTGGAGGAATGCACTAGCATGCTCTAGAAACCACACTGACTTGTGGCGGGTCTTTATAAGACATGCAGGGTAGGTGGGTTGCATGTGTGTGGGAGCTTCAGCTTCCCTGGGCTGGTGTTGGAACCCCACTGAGGTGTTTAAAGTCTCAGGTGGGTTGACGTGAAGTGTCCCTGGAGGATGTAGCAGGAGTGTCTGTCTGCCGCCTTGTTCAACACCCAGTCCTCTAGACAGGTCTGTCCCCATTGTGTCATCGTTGGGTCTTCAGAGCCTCCATGGAATCATTTGAGCTTCTTCAAAGTTTTTATTTTTAGGATCAACATATGGATGAGCGAGATGTGAGGCGATTTCAACTAAAAATTGCTGAACTGAATTCAGTGATTCGGAAGCTGGAAGACAGAAACACCCTGCTGGCAGATGAGCGGAATGAACTGGTAACCGTGCAAGACATATGGCGTCTGTGGACGCGAGGAAGGGGCTGGGCCAAGGGGCAGAGAGTGGATGCTGAGGGCCTCCTGATTCCTCTCTCTCTCTCTCTCTCTCTCTCTCTCTCTCTCTCTCTCTCTCTCCTCTCTCTCTCTTTGTGTGTGTGTGTGCTTGTGGTGTGTCACACTCATTGAAGAAATCTCTCTGTTTGTTGTCTGTTTAGGGATCCATCCTTAGAAAACAGTTGGGGAAGTCAATGAGAGGGCGCTGGATAGGGTGCTCACCACAGCGTTTTATAATATTAGCAACAGAAAACAACACGCACACAGGCAATCAACTCTAAAGGCTCCCACGCTGTGCAGGAACTGTGGGGACTTTCCAGATTGACACAGCACAGTCCTGAAAAGCAGATGTCACTGACAGGGGACTCTTTGCCTGTAGATTGCAGGATGAAAGTGGTTTACAGGGCAGGCTTTGTAGTGGTTTCGGATCTGGAAAGCTGTTCTTTTAGGTGGCGTGGTTATGGATAATTCTACTTTTATTCTTTATTTACTTGGCATAAAAGTTGATACATTTCTATTTTTAAAAGTGATGAACATGCATGCTGGTGGCTTAGTTGCTAGAACATTTGCCTGTCATGCAGGAATCCCATTGTGGGGTGGGGTTCCATCCCCAGCGATCCATAAACCACATGTAATTCCAACCTTTAATTCCAACACCCGAGGGGGCGGGTAGAAGGATCACAAGTTCAAGGCTGTCCTTCAGCTCATATCAAGTAGTGAGGCCAGCCTGAGCTACATGAGGCCCTGTCTTAGATCTCTCACTCTGTTTGTGTGTGGTGTGGAATGAACACAGACTTAGAGTTTAAAATAAATCTTTAGTAAAACTAGTATATGCATAAATATGCTTACTTCTGCCATAGAAACAGCTAAACCTCTTTTATTTTTAACCCCCATTCTTTCTTTCATTATATCTTCTTTCTTGTGTGTGCCACTTGTAGAGGTCAGGGGACAGCTGTGGTAGCTGGCTTACCTTTTTCACTGTGTGGGTTTGGGGATGGGTTTGGGTTTAGCATCTTTACCTGCTGAGCCATCTCACTGGCCCCAGCTAAGCTAATTTTCATGTTAATGCACAAACCTTTCAGCAAAAACCTCATGATCTTGGTGCTCATTCTGGCCTGAATTGTGAAGGAAAATGTATCTCCACAGGTTTAGCAGAAAGAAAATTAATTTCTTCCTAGTGTGCTTGGAGGCATACCTCAGATGGCGACAACCAGATGATCAGACTTCGGCTGTACACCCACGACATTTCTACTTCTTGCTTAAATATTCATAAGCTGAACAAACACTCATGACCACATGGTAGTTTACCGAGGAGGACAGCAAAACGAAGGCGCTTCCTGAACAACTTTGGAAATGAGGAGGCAGTCAGGACTCCCCACTGTTTTGACTCCTGATCTGGGCGTCTACACATTTCACTTTAATCAACAAATCCATGCCCCAAAGGATGGTGGTTTGATTCTGCCTTTGCAGAGTGAGCTCTTTCTTTCTGTCTCCTCACCCCCTGTGTGTTAATGCCCTGTCATGCTTAGACCCATCAGTGCGGTCTGCATCCCTGGTGATGGGGCGTAGGCTTTGCTGGCTTAGACTTTGTGGTGTGGCAGTGCCATAGCTTCCTGCCTGCCGACCATCCAGGCCATGCCTGGCTTACTACTGTAAATAATGCCAAGAAGCCTTATGCCTGTCTTTGCTTTTGAGAGTCTGTCGCCATCATTCCTGAAATGGGAGCAGGGGTAGATCTCCACAGGTGGCTCACGGGTCACGTGGTGCTTTTGGTACATGACACACGACATCAGAGAGTTTGACATTCACAGAAATTGAGGGTGGGTGCTCGGGTCAGCCTCTGTGCTGGATTCCTGCTTCTAGTTCTGTGACTTGACCTCAGTGACCACAGGACCACCTCTTTGCTCATGTTCTGGTATATGGCATAGTGGCCATGTCCCTTCTGGGTAGAAGGGGGGTTCAGTGAGAGAGCTGAGAGGGTCAGAGCTGGTTCAGGTTCATGGGGAGGGAGGACTTGGTGACATGGCAGCCACTTCTGTGGTGGTGATATGAGGAGATTTCAGTTGCTTCTAATTATGGTCCACTGGAAGAGCTTTGCAAAGACAGATGCTGACAGATGCGGCCAATGTTTCAATTTTATAGATGAGGGAACAGGCTAAGAACTTGACCATGGTTGTGCAGCTGGACAGTGACCCTACCATTCCACCACTGTGCTTAAGAGGAAAAGAAGAAGCCACTTTTAACTATGCAGCTCTCTGCTCTTCCTCCCTGTCTCCTCTTGTGACCTCTCACCAATCTCACTGGTCTGGCCCTCACCATGGGCCCATGACTTTTTTAGAACGTGGATCTGACCACAAAGCTTTCCTGCCTGAAAGATGTTGGGAACTGGAGTGAAGATCAGATGGCCAAGAGGGGCATAAGAGTGGTTCCCAGAGGCTGAATAAATGACAGCCTAGAAGGACACCTAACTTTTTAAGGGACTGTCTGTTTGGAGATTGTCCAAGTCCCTCCAGGCTGTCTGACTGGACCTCCTTCATGCTTAGGAGGTGGCCCAGCTCTGGCCAGGGCTGTTGTCTGCAGGATGTGGCCCTGTGATCTGCCGAAGAGTGGCCAAGAAAAACTAGGTGACTGGATTGACCACCAGGGGTTACACTCCCGAAGGGACAGTGTTGAAGCTCTGCTGGCGTAGCTTGGCCACCCGTTGGTCCGTGGGTCCGTCCAGTCCCCTGATCTGTGTCTGTACCCACTGCAGCTGAAACGCTCTCGGGAGACGGAGGTGCAGCTGAAGCCGCTGGTGGAGAAGAACAAGCGAATGAACAAGAAGAACGAGGACCTGCTGCACAGCATCCAGAGGATGGAGGAGAAACTCAAGAGCCTGACGAGGGAGAATGTGGAGATGGTGAGGCTCAGCATGGACCCCCTCGGCTTCCCGCCCCTGTCCATGGCTTCCCGCCCCTGTCCACAGCTTCCCGCCCCTGTCCATGGCTTCCCACCCCGTCCAGACTCTGTGGTCCATGATCTCCACCCACCCCTCCCCCAGGACACCTCAGCAGTGGGATCAATCCCCAGCTGGCCTTGTAGAATCAGTAGGGCAGGCTTATCCACTGGATGGATGACTGCCTGTGACTGCCGCATGCTTCATGGATTCCCCTGGGAGCAGTTACTGCTGTTGGGGCTGTATATGGAAACGGGGTTCGGGTTTTCCTCCACCAGGGATGACTGGTGTCTGTTGTCTGGGTGGTTGTAAGATGCCTTCATGTTCATTGATTAGAGTGCCCATTTCACAGCTTAGAAGACTGGGGCCTAGGTGTGCGTGTGGGCAGCCTATGGTGGGGAGTCTCCCCCGCCCCTGCTTGCCTTCTAGCTTTTAAGACTCGCTTAGCACATCCTCTGCTCCATGCCCTGCCTCTCCACCCTCTCCAGTGAGCACCGTTGACCACACCTCTGGCTTGGCCTTGGCCTGAAGCTCTGTATCTCCCATCTTGGAACCAGTTGTCTGTCACCCCTGCCCCCTGAGCCCCACAGAAGCCCTGTCCTTCACACGGTAGCACATCACAGCACTCTCTTTCCTTCCGGCTTCAGAAGGAAAAGCTGTCTGCTCAGGCCTCACTAAAGCGACACACATCCCTGAATGACCTCAGTCTGACCAGGGATGAGCAGGAGATTGAGTTCCTGAGGCTGCAGGTGCTGGAGCAACAGCATGTCATTGATGACCTCTCACTGGTATGTTGTCCCTCTTGGCCAGGATGGCACCACAGGAGGCAGAGTCAACAGTGAGCCTCGGATGGGAGTGGGCCCTGACAGCCCAGACTTAGGCATTGGGCCCCCTGTGATGCTCCAGAAAGGAGTCTCAGCTCAGCTGAGAAATGAGATCAGTGCTACCTGGGAACAGTTTCCATGGCAACCTACTTTTCAATGGGCTCCTGGCTTGCCTCGGTGAAGAGGCAGCATGGATCTGTTCTGCAGGGCCTTTGAGTTATTATTAACTTATACTTATTTTTGCGCTTAGCTGCTGCATACCGGGAGTTTGGGCCTGTGAATCTGAACTTTGTTATCAGACCTGAGTTTGAAGGAGCAGCTAAGGCTGCGGATGGACTTTGAGACTGACTCTTCAGGGCTGGTTCTGTGGAAAGGAGAAGGGAGTGAGCCTGCTGCAGAGAGGGGGATGTTCTATGCAGAAGACAGCACCTGGCAGCGCCCTCAGTGGACTTAGTTGGCGCTCAGACAGAGTGGGCTCTGCTTACTCACGAGACCTGTGTGTATATGAAGGTTCCATCCAGAGGACTTTGAAGGCTAGGAAGCCACGATCATATCCTAGAAGGATTTTATGCCTTTTTTCTGTCTTCCCCTTTCTCCCCCGTCTCCCCCACACTTCCTTTCTTCCTTCCACTAACCAATTGTATAGCTAACTATCCATCTTGGCTTCATTATCCAGATAGCATAATATAGCTAGGGATGACAAGACACATTTGCTGAAGAGACAGTGAGTTAAAAGAAAAGTGACAAGCCAGAGGCTAGGAACCATCGTGACCAGCCTGCCGGGGTCTGATGAGTGGATGCTCAGGCTCAGGCTGACTCCAGCTTTGTCCTGCTGCAGGGAAAAGGCTGTGCTGAGAGCGAGAGGCCCTGAATCAATCTGGGTACAATGCTACCGCCAGCTCTGCCACTCTTACCCCACAGGATCCCTTTCTGAAGGGGATACCCACTAAGCAATGCTGCAGGACAGCTCCTAGCCCCATGTGCACAGCAAGGAAGAAACAACTGGAGAAAACAAAGTGGTCACCCGGCCAGTTCCGGGTTGTAGGAGATTCCACCCTGGCTCTGTCCAAGTTAGGTCACAGGCCCCTCAAACTGCTGTGGACCCTGCCGAGGCCAGCAGAACTACTCCGAGGCCACGCCGCTTAGGCTTTGCAGCCTCTTGACTCAAAGAATAATCCAGGCTTGCCTATGATGGCATGGCCCATCAGGGTGCATGTTTTCTTGGGAGTTCTGCACCCAGACAAGGGCCTGAGTGAGTGTCTTGTCACCAGACTCCCAGTGGGGTGCCTAGAACGTGACCTAGCCTACACAGTAGAGGTGACTCTCTGGGTTTTAACTGTGTGGTGTGGTGGCGTGGGGGCCTGACTGCAGGTGCAGATGCATGGGTGTGCTTCCTTGCAGGAAAGAGAACGCCTGCTGCGCTCCAAGAGACATCGAGGGAAGAGCCTGAAGCCCCCCAAGGTGAGCCTGCCATCGTACATATAAGGAGCCTTTAGGATAGGCCGATCTTAGAGGAAGGGAGGGCCACAGGGTCACTCACAGACCCAGAGCAAATGCTTGCTTGTGTGACCCAGCTGTGTTGGCTGTTGAAAGAAAGGCTCTTATGGCTGTCTCAAGGCTCCATACATTACAGCACAGTAATGTGACCTAAATATGGTAATTTATTCATGGAAAACTTACTAATGGAATTCTGTGTTTGGACCTTGGGTTATATATGTTCAAAATTAAAATCATAAATACCCAGGCCTTCTGAAGGGTTTAAAGGACCCTTGGCCTTGCCTTATGCCACCTAACACCATGCTCTGGGAACTCAGCTTTGGTGATTTTTCCAGAACGGTGTTCTTTTTCTGAAATGTGTGTTTTCTCCCAGAGGCAGCCTAGGTGTCCTGGCGACATAGCACTGAAATGACTGGGGAGACTTAGAGACCCTCGAGGGAGGTTTGGAAGAAGGGCATTGTTTGTGTGTCCCTCACCCTGCCCACCTGTCTGGGATGGGTCCGCTCCTTCCTGAACTGGGACCCACTGGCTTCATCTTCTGATAGAGATGATTGTAGAGAAATACTTTCATGTAAGAAAAACCGTGAAGTCGTGATAGCGAAAGGCCAAGGACGCGCTCCCTGGTGGAGTCTGGGTGACAGTAGGGAGTAGTGGGGATGCTGCCGCTTCTGGCACAGAATACTGGTCGGCACAGTGAGCCAATGGTGCTAGGCATTCCGCTATTTCAAGGGCAGTGTAAATCCTCACCTCAGTGTGGTGGAACACACTTATAACCCCCACCCTGGAGAGGTGCAAGTGGGAAGATCTAGAATTCAAAGCTAGCCTCAGCTAGCTGGCGAGTTTGAAGCCAGACTGGGCTATATTCAGTAAACAAGGAGTCAAGGGAGGCGTAAATCCTGACATACTGTTTTCCCAGGACTATCTGAACAAAATACTACAAAATGGGCCTCTTGGAATAAAAGTTACTGTCTTATAATTCAAGAGGCCAGAAGTCTGGCCTTGAGGTGCTGACAAGGCCATGCTCCTTCCCTCTGGCAGCTGGAGGTCTCCCGTCCCCATTTCCTTCCAGCTCTAGTGATGGGGGGGGGGGTATTCCTTTATGTCAGTCCCTGCAGGTCACACTGACGTCTTCTTTAGGGAGACCAGTCATGGTGGAATCAGAACCTCCCCTGGCCTCAGTGTGCTTCCTTTCACTGACCAAGTAAATTCACACGCTGCACAGCACAGCCTGTACTTCATTGTATCTTTTGAGGGGACACACTTTAGTCATGACACCTTTGTATAAAATCCAAGACTTTTACTGTGGATGCAAATGTCAGAACTACTAGAGCATGTCAAATGTGTCTCTGAGCCCCATCTGGCCCACAGGTCGCCTGTGGTGGCACTGAAGTCAGGGTCTGAGCTCATTGGGTGCTTGGAGTCATTAGTGGCCACGCCACCATCTCATTTTCTCCCCACCGCCACCCCGTCTCTTTCAGTTACGGGAGACAGATGCAGAGCAGTGGGCTGATGAGGCTGGACTTCCAGCTCACTTGAGCTCCAGGGTCCCGCTTTCTCCAACAGGCTGAGCGAGTCAGAGCCAGGTCTCTGTGTGTTGAGCTCAGAAGTCCAGGAGGCTGGATATGGTGGAGCACACCTTTAATCCCAGCACAGTGGAGGCAGAGGGAGGTAGTTTGAGACCAGCTTGGTCTACACAGCAAGTTTCATGCTAGCTCAGCCAAAGACCCTTTCTAAAACAAAACAGAGAGACCGACAGACAGACAGGAAAGAAGGATTGGGAAGTGGTCCAGCACAGCTAGTATATATTCACAGCCGTGTTTACCGCATCCTAGAAAAGCAGGGAAAGAAAAAAGTGATGGAGCCATGTCCCCTCCCCAGGGCCAGTGTCTGTCCTATGCTCGGCTGGAACTTGACTGCATTCTCACTCAGCATCACTCTGGAAATGTCCATCAGCATCACGCATTGGCATCGTAAATATGAATGTTTATGGCCACACAGTCTGCTGAGAGTGTGGGCGGTAAACTTGTTCAGGACGTTGCGACTGAGAGCTCACTTATGCCCTCCTGTGGTTAGGAATAATACTGCAGTACCTGTTTCCGCCTCACTGCTTTCAGCCGACTCCACGGACTGCTTGCTGCACATTGCCTTTCGTAGAGCTCTTTGTCTTCCATTTCCCCTTCTGTGGGATGTTTTGCTTCTGTAGATGTCACTGAAGTAAAGTCCTTTTGCACAGAAAGTCTGGATGATTCTGGCTGCTGCCAACTCAGCGTTTGGAAGCTGGGACTAATGGGGAGAATGCGCCCCCTGCTGCTGGAATGAAGATTGTGTCGGTTCTTTTTTTTTTTTGTTTTTGTTTTTTTTTTTTTGTTTTTCGAGACAGGGTTTCTCTGTGGTTTTGGAGCCTGTCCTGGAACTAGCTCTTGTAGACCAGGCTGGTCTCGAACTCAGAGAGATCCGCCTGCCTCTGCCTCCCAAGTGCTGGGATTATACCTGTCTGTAGCGCATGGGAACCCTCTTCCACCCTGACACAGAAGTTAAAATACTCAGGGTGGGCAGCTGGGTGGTTCACTGAACAAGCTTGGCACTAAAAACTCCATAACTCGAGGTTCCCCAGAAATTCGTTGCTGAGGTCTGACTATTTCAAGCCTACATAGGCTGTTGAAGCCTTGATCCCAGACTCTAATTCTGAAATTTAAAATGTTTTCAGTATCAACTCTGAACATTTAGATTCTGGATTTCGGATTAGGGATACTTAACTGATAAAGTCTATAAAAATTTCTGCCAGTCAGAAAAGCTCAGACTTGTGTCCCCAAGCATCTCAGGAATGCCGGCTGGACCTGTGCTGGAATGCTGGGAATTAAAGAATCGGAATCTCCCGCTGGCCCCCAAATCGAGAGAGAAGTTCACAGTGCACCAGCAGTGAGTCACCTGTGTATAGCAGGCACAGTGGGTTGTGTCCCCTGTCCTGTTTCCCTGTCTAGCACAGAGCAGGCGCCTCCAGAGTGCCTGACTGACTAAGGGCACTGCCTTTTCTGAGAAGATGTATTTGTAGGACATGGCCTACCTCAGAGAAGCAGGGCTGTGAGGGTACGTCAGTGAGAACACTGAAAGGCTGGGTTTGGAAAACCTGTGTGGATCTTCTTTTTCTCTTCTCTCTTCTCTTCTCTTCTCTTCTCTTCTCTTCTCTTCTCTCCTCTCCTCTCCTCTCCTCTCCTCTCCTCTCCTCTCCTCTCCTCTTCTCTCTTTTGTTTTTTTTTTTTTTTTAAAAGATAGGTCTTTTATCGCCCAGGTTGACCTTGACCTCTTGACATAGCTGAGGATCCTTCTGCCCCTACCTCCTGCGTGCTGGTTACAGGTTTGCTTCACCAAGCCCAGTTTTATGCAGTGTTGGGGACTGAATCCAGGCCACTGTGCATGCTAGGACACTTTAGCAACCCATCTGCATCCTTAGGCCATGGTAGGTGTTTTCTTGCTCACTGTTTCCTGGGCCTCCAGCATCTCTTTGTCTCTAGATTCAGTGGAGGCTTCTTGCATGCCAGGCTCCCACTTTTCATCTCAGACACATGCAGGCCAGGTGGCAAGGTGATGGGGTCACTGGGCCTGAGTGTGATTTTCACTCTACCACCTCCCAGGCTGCCCTTCTGGCCTGGTGCATCCCTGTCGCCTCCCACAGGCTGAAGCACTGGTGGTTTCTTTGTCCCTGTAAACGGCTCCTTTTCACTCTGTACCTTGTGTATCCAGGCTCCTTTGCCAGGTTCTCCAGCCTCATAGACCATTTGAATGAATTCACTGAAAGTTATTTAATTTTCTAGAAGCCTCACAGCTCCGTCCCTGCTCTTGACCCCTGACACCCATACCCTAGGGAATTCCCATGGACTCTGAGCTGACCCCTGTATTAGTTACTCTGGTTACCATGGAGACCAGGTATCTGCCAGAAACAACGTAAGAGAGGAAAGGCGTGTGGGCTCATGGCCTCTGAAGGCACTATCCAGTGAGCCGGAGCATCACAGTTAAAGGAGCATGTGCTACAAGCTGCTCACACACTGGGCAGGAAGCAGAGAAAAGACATACAGGAAGGGGCCAGGGCACCTACAGTTCGCAGAGACACCCCTTAGTGATCCACTTCCTCCAGCCAGTCCCCACCTCCAAGTTACTACCTTCTCCTGACCTCACAGCCTGGGGCCGTTGGTGGCTGTAATCTGCTAGTCTCTGGAGCTGTACTTGGCTGATCTCCTGGGTGTTCCTCAGTCCGTTCAGGTGGACATTAAGATTGTCCTTCACACCCTAGGAAGGAGAGCCCCTGTACAGCACGGCACACCCTGATGTGCAGGTGATGGACACAGGGCAGAGTCCCAGTGGTGGCCTCCATATATGAATGGCCTCCACAGTCCTAAGGGCATCATCCTGGTCCACCAGAATCCTCTTTCCCCATGGGATTCCTGCTGGAGCAACACTGTACCAATTCTCTGTGCCTTCTGCTAACTTGGTGCAGGCTAACGTTAGTCCCTGGTGGGAGATGCAGGGCAGGGTTGGGAAGACCCTTGGTGGTTCACTGTCCTGAAGTCTAGGTGCCTTTCTTTGCAGTGGTCCAGCAGTAGGGAGGCCTCCTGGGGTGGTGAGCTGGGCTGCAGGCCGTCAGTCACAGCTGCTCCATAGGCATGCGACTTGAACCCTAGCAGAGCTCTGAGAATGTGGGTGAAAGTGGAATTGGGGATCATGGATGTTGCTGAGAAATGGAATCCTGGAGCATTGAGGAGACAGCCCCAGCGCAGGTTCTAAGGCCTGAGACAAGGGAGTTAAACTTCCAGAACCCTCTTCCTGGTTCTCAAAATGAAATCACATTCAGGAAATCATGATGGAGCTCCCGGTTCTGTGCCTGATCATAGTAGATGATCAAGAAACGATAGGTAGAGCCTGCTCCCCTCTCTGCCTTGGAACCTTAGCCTTGCTGCATGTTCTTCTTTGCCTATGTTGCTGTAATAATTACCGGGACTGGGAAGAAGGGACCTATTTCAGTTTATAGATTACAGTTCATTATCAGGGCAGTCAGGGCAGAAACTCAGGGCAGGAATCTGAGCAGAGACTGAAGCAGGGACCATGGAGGACTGCTGATTACTGGCTCGCTCTCTGGCTCAGCTAGCTTTCTTTTGCAGTTCAGGACCTGTTTGAGAACGGCAGAGTCCACAGCACCAGTCAACAAGACAGGCCCTCAGAGACATGGCTACAGGCCAGTCCTATCAAGGCAGCGCTTCAATCGGGGATCCCTCCGATGACTTTAGGCTGTGTCAAGGTTGAGAGCTGAAACTACCTGGCTTATCGTTGTTGGCCTGCTAAATCCAGATGCTCAGGCCCTTCTAATCCACAGTCCAGCCTTTGGGCCAGTGTCAGTCTCCTGTGGTGTTATCCACACTGAAAGACTGTGAAGTCTGCTTGGCCATGCCCAGTCTGAGTCCCCTCCTCTCTAGGGATCCCTCCTTACTGTTGACAGTAATGAGTCCGCTCACAGCACCCCTAGTCATCCAAACCTAAGCCAGGGCCTAGAGGCTAAATCTGCTGCTTGTGGAAGGCAGGGCCAGAGGGTTGGCGGGCATCTCAGGAGCAGGCGCTGCTATCGTGTGATTTCCTGCCTAGGGCATCCCACTGTTTTTTGGTGTGGTTTTTGCTGCTTCTCAGCAACTAAAGGTCCTTTTATCCCCATGGTTGTTTGCAGCTGAACCCGCTCCTAGGTAGTCCTTCCCGGCTGTTGCCCCAGGAGCTTGTGTGGCTTCGTTGTGTCCTGTGTGTCTGGTGACTCACAGCTGCCAGTGTGGCACCCCACCAGCCCGGAGGTTCAGAGCAGTGACTACACGAAGCTGTCATACATTTTATGCCCAGCGTGTCTGAAGGGCTGGTCCTTGGCCCTCGTGTTGGAGAGATGAGGGGCCACTTCTCCTGTCATAGTAGCACTTCTGTAAGGGCTGCATGCCTTTATCCAGCCCTGGACCTCTGTCTAGGCCAGGGACCGATGACTCCCCTGTAACTTAGGAGTCACAGCTTCCCCTTGACTCTCTGTAGTGGTTTGTGGCAGGCCGTGTAAGCGCTAAGGCAAATAAGCCCTGAGTGACACACTTCAGAGACAACAGTGGGCTGAGTGTGCCCAGGACACCGATGGGTGGTGACGATTAGCTGGAAGATGTCCCAGACAGGCGAGGGAGGAGGCACCCAGTTCTTTGTGACTTTGGCACAGAGCAGCAGGCTCTCATCATGGTACCGTTGCTACTGCTGTGCCCGGGGACTTGACAGTTATCCAGGGACCCGAAACTGTTGACAACAGCTATGGGCATAATGGAGGCTGGGTCCTAGGAGGGAAGTTCCCAGAGGACATGCTGGTTTAGAAGCTGTGCTCTATGATGAATACCTGGGGCTGGCCTGGAAACGGGCTCTTCTCCATTGATAGCTCTGTCACCAGCACCTGGGAGCCGATCCAAGGGAGCATCGCTGTTACCAAGGGGACACCCTTGGGGCATCCCTGTCCTCCAGCTTCTGCTGCTGACAGTATTCAGGAAGTTGTGAGGAGTGCCTCTTCCTGGGGTTAGAGAGAAGCTGGGAATGGCCTGTTCAGCCAGCACTGGCTAGCAGTGCCTGCACCATCCCCAACATGGAGTATATCCTGTTTGTGCTTTATTTCTCCTTCTTCCTCTGCCTATGTGCCCTCGTGTGCCTCTACTTCTCTGGCTGCCAGGAGATGACCTATAGGCATGAAGGTATGCAGCTCGCTGGAGTGGGGAGGGTCTTGGCAGCTCCTGGCTGCCATTGGAAGATCCTGTATCTCTCAGGTGATTCTGACTGGATGCTGGGAAGGTAAAGAAAGGAGTTGATGAGTTGCTGGGTCTAGTGGAGGAGAGAGAGAGAAAGAGAGAGAGAGAGAAAGAGAGAGAGAGAGAAAGAGAGAGAGAGAGAGGATTTCCTTCTATCTGCCAAGCATGAGCTTGTGTGTGTGTGTGTGTGTGTGTGTGTGTGGAGAAGAAACATTCGATCTGCAGGCATTTTGGTGAAAATGACATTACACACACACACACACACACACACACACACACACACACACACCTCATAGTAGCTCAATGAGCATGGCCTCCAACTTAACCACGTATCTGAGAATGACCTTGAATTTCTGACCCTCCAGTCTCTACCTCCATCACATGCTATGTGTCCAGTGACTCATAGCTGCCAGCACCCCACAGCCATGCACCCCCCACCATGCTGGATAATCACTCTACCAACCAAAAGACACCCCCAGCCCCAAAACTACATTCTAAATTTTGGATTGGTTTATAGAAATGCAGTCGGCTAGACTGATCTGCATTGTGAGAAGGGTAAGCTAGAGGGGCAAGCCCCTCACGGCACTTGGCATCTGTGAATTCTGGGAACTCTCCTGTCCAAGAGTTGCAGGGGGTACATACCCAGGGAGCTTAGAATCGAGGAGCACAGGCCACTTGGTAGCATGCAGGAAGCAATGTTTCCTGGTGGCTCTCCCCCAGCCTCTGGAAGCAAGTGTGGGCCGCCTCCTGCCAGGAACAAGTTTTGCAATTTTCAAGGAGATAGCCACTATGTTCACTTTAAACACCAAGCTGGTTTTTCTGTTTTGTCTTGGGTGGGTGAAGCTGTACCAGGAGGGGTGGCTGTACCGGCTTCTCTGTCATCTCATTGCTTAGACAAAGGAGATCTTCCAGGCATGGGACAGCCTGTGGGCACACCTCTGTAATCTCACCTTGTGGGAGGTGGAGGCAGGAGGATGGAGTTCAAGGTCAGCCTACACAACGTGAGACGTTATTTAAAAAGGAAAATAAGACAACAAGGAGTTTGTAAAGGAGACAAACTGACCCACCCATGTGTCCCGACCCACTCACGTGTCCTGACCCACTCACGTGTCCTGACCCACCCACGTGTCCTGACCCACCCACATGTCCTGAGAACCTGACAGGCGCCGGAACTCAGCTGGCTCAGGGCTGCTGGGGAAATGCACGACTGTACATAGTTAAGGATTTATTGCCACTGTGCAGGGTTTCACTGGGACTCTTGGTTTGGGCTGGCTTCCACCCTGTAAGTAGCTCCCAGCTTCCCTTGGTGCAGCACGGCTCTCTGTGGGGCTGGTCTGCTGTGAGGCTCCATCTGGGCCCAACCCTGGGCTGCTGAGTTGGGAACATCAGCAGTGAAAACCTTGTGATTAGGCTCTGTCGTTGATACTTAATTAGCGGTCTCCCTAGCCTTCCGAAGCAGGTTAGCCTAGGTAACGGAGCAGGACTGTTAGCCCCAGACACATCCAGAATGCTAACAAACCCCGTGCCCTGATCTTGGGAAGTATGTTGTTTTAGAATCTCCCTGGGGCCCACTTGGTAGGGGGAGGAGCAGAGACCTCACTCCATCAGCCACCAGTTAGCACAGCCAGCTCACAACTCTGTCCCTAGAGGCCAGGCAATTAGCAGTGTTTATGAAAAATAGGGTTGGCCAGGCAGCAGCTCAGACAGCAGGGGTGGGTGTGGAGCTTGGGGCAGAGGTGAGCTGTGGGTGTAGACCCCATTGCTCCCTGAAGTTTCTAATACCTGCGGGTCTGGGGCTTCCTTTCTGAGGGCAGGGGAGGATTCTGGAGGCCACTTGGACTAGATGAAACCTAGCCTGGTTCCACTGCCCTACCTTCCAGCTCACCTGGGCACGAAGGCAGGGGAATACCCAGTAGATTCTGGCCGTGTGAACTTTCAAAGAGGTCACACACAAACCCCAAATCACTTGATGAACGTTCTGGTGGAGAGAGCTGGTTGGTGCCTTCTAAAAAACTTCTGTAGAAACCTCAACTGTGTAAGGTGGCCAAGAAATACCTCTCTGCCCCTTCTCTGCAACGTGAAAGGGACTTCCTCGTGGTGCTGTCACTAGTGACCCAAACCTCCATGTTCTGTATCTGCACATGTGTGACTGCAAACGCACATTGGCATCAACCTGTAGAGCAGGAGATGCCCTTGGGGTGCGAGGTGCACCGTTCCTCCTCTGTGGGTGGGGAGAGGTGTGGAACTCGACGAGTTTCTGGGAGCCCAGAGCTGACCACTGCAGTGAGGCTGCTGTTCTCTCATGGGCATAGGAAGCCCTCTGTGAAGGCGAGGAAGTCTCTCAAAGAGGGTGGTTTAGGAAGAGAATAAAGAGCAGTGTACCTAGAGCCAGGAGCAGGTTTGCACATGGAGACTGATGGTTGATGGTGGTAGTCTCCTGCAGCTAGCACTCCCCTGACTGCTACCCCACCTGGTTTTAACCATGCATCTCTAGGTTCAGCCTTGTCTGGCTCACAGAATCTGTTCAACCAGCAATTACTGAATGAATGAATGAGTGAATGAGTGAGTGAACAAATGAGTAAAGCCCCACGTCCTGTACAGTTTGGAGTGAGAGAGGTGTGGCCAGAGCCTCGGGTCATTGGCACATAGGACATTCAAACTGTGAAGTCTGAGGTTATGAGTTCGGGGCTCTTCCACTATTCTTTCTGATTGTGTCAGTGTTCTGAGTGTGCTGTCCTCAAAAGGTAAGAAAAGTTGCTCTTAGGCAGGCCTGGGAAGGACGTGGGCCATGCAGCTGGTTCTCCAGCTCAGCCCTGGGGTCTTCGTTCTGCTCTCCTGATCACGTGCCCCTTTCCTGGCATCCCATGTCACAGCTCCCTTTGGAGCTAGACATCCTACTCAGCTCTTAGACTGCTTCCTGGTGCTGGCGCCACAGAGTGGGTGAGGTCTCCTTTTGTGCCGGAAGTGTGGCAGCTCATCTCTTGCCGGGAGGGACCTAGGGCTCAGAGAACCCTGTGTTTAAGGCCAACCCAGGAGTTGCATAGCCCTTTCTACCTGTGGCACCTCCTACCACCTTGCCATTGCTACACTATCCACATTTTCAGCTGCTCTAGCAACTTGTTCTGTCCTCTGCAGCTATAGATGGGCTCTGAGCCCCTCTGCCCTGGGCTGGCATGGATAGGCAGCTGTTCTCTCCTGCTCCTGACGTCATGCTTGGGTCTCTTACAGAAGCATGTTGTGGAGACATTTTTTGGATTTGACGAGGAGTCCGTGGACTCAGAAACACTTTCCGAGACGTCCTACAACACTGACAGGACGGACCGGACCCCGGCCACGCCTGAGGAGGACTTAGATGAGGTAAGCAAACGGCAGCATGCTGGGGACCTCCCACCTTCGTGTTGGCCAGGGCTGCTTCCTCTCTGGGGTCCGAGCCCCAGAGCAGGGAAAGCTGGTCTTTGTTGCCTTGAGGGGAACCAATGAGCACCTTCCCCAGAGCCGATCCCCTTTGAGACTTCAGACTGCTAAGGACACACCCAGATCCTGACCCTGCGCTCATCATTGCAGATAAAATTACACGTGGCTTATTTCTTACTGCTGTCCCCACATAGGTGACAGAAGTGGTCACACTGGGTGACTTTCATAAATTCTAGGTGTTATTTAGTACAGACTTTCCCCTGGTGCTGCAGCCCACAGCAGGCTCCTCTGCCTGTCCTCACTGTACCTCTCAGTGGCTGTCTCCTGAGCCCTGGTGTAAAAGGTATGCACTGGCTTCAGGATGATGCCATCTGGTTGTAGCAAATGCTGACGGAGCTTTCTGGTGTCACATGTGCCCTGCTGGGAAGGCTCCCTGCGCTTCCAGGATGAGTCTAGGCATTACGTCCTGTGTCTCCTTGTCCTAGCTCTTTGGGTAGCAGCCTTTTACAGACCCATGGTTGGGTCCATTCAAACTCCTGTTGGCCGTTCCCTTGGAGTTCCCTCTTAAATGATATCAGGACCCTCAGGAAGATGCACCTTCATCCAGTCATCCCACTGGCCTCAAATTCAGTGGCTTATGGCTGGAGGGGCCTACCCATGTTGGAAACACCATGAGTGCCAGGTCCTGTCTGAGTGTCTGGCCAAGGTTTTGCTCCAACATTATGTCTGTTTTTTACAAGCAGTTATGCTATCTGCAATAGCGACTTGCTACATCAGTCACCCTGCCCCATCCTCTCACGACCGCATGCAGGTGTCTGTCTCCAGAACAGAGACTCTCAGAAAAGACTTGTGGCCAGAGGAGCTCCCTTCTCAGGGTGAACCTTCACTGTGGAGTCAGCCTGGCTCCCAGGAGGCCTGCAAGTGCTTGGGGCCAAGGGCTGAAGGTGGAGAAGACCTTTTCTCCCAGTAGCCTTCACTCCAAGTCCTGATTCCTTCCTGGCATGACCAGCTCACTGGGCATTTGTAGACACCGGGGAGAGATGTGAGCACTTGCTGCTATCTTGACTCTGTCTCTTGAAGTCACCTAAGTCATGAGTTGACTGTTTTTGTTGTTGTTGTTTGGTTAAGACCACAACCAGAGAAGAGGCTGACCTGAGGTTCTGCCAGCTGACCAGGGAGTACCAGGCCCTGCAGAGGGCTTATGCCCTGCTTCAGGAGCAAGTGGGGGGGACGCTGGATGCTGAGAGGGAGGCCCGGGTAAGTGTGTCCCTTTGTTGATGGAAGGGCATAGAGACTGGGAACAGGAGGGAACCTGGGATCCTGTAGCTCTCACTCCTCAGCTGCTGAGAACACTTACAGCATTGAAGGGTTGGGGGCAGACAGAGGACTAAACAGTGAGGGGCTTGTTGCTAAGTCTGCTGCTCTCAACTCGAGCTGCTGAGAGAACTGATTCTTTCAAGTTCTCCTCTGACCCCCACATATGCAGACACGCACAATAAATTAAAATAGGATGGGGTTTTAGGGAGTGATGAAATTATAGACTCAGCCAGTCTTTCAGGCTTCAGTCCTTTCCATCTCCCTGCAGATCCAAGGTCTCTCCTTTCCTCCTGTCTCCCCAAGGAACACTTTCAGGGGTTCCTGAGGTGCCTCAGGCTCAGGCACCACAGGTGACCTCAGTTCATACTATACATCCATGGTGCTGAGCTGAATTTTTCTGGAAACTTCCTCCCACTGACCCTTCTCCCACCTTGGCGTCACACAAGACGTCCCTCTGGGAGTACTGGAGACACCAGAGAGCACCAGTTGGGGCCAGTGCTGTGCCTTGCTCCCCATGAGTCAGGATAAATCAGTTCCATTTCCTGAAGAAGAAAGCTGAGCCTCAGGAAGGCAGCGAGATGACCGAAGATGCCCAGATGGTTCCCAACAGAACTGAGAGCAGGGACCATGCCACTGTGGCTCAGAATGCTCTGGAAACAGCCTTTGGGAGCCCCACACAGGGAGGGCTTGGGTAGCTGAATGCATATATGATAGTATGGCTTGCAGGTCTCAGGAAGATGGCAGGTGTAGGCAGGAGGCACCATCTCCAGAGAGAGCTTGGCACTCAGGACTTGAGGTGGTAGCAGATTCGGGTGGGGGGAGGGGAGCATGCAGGAATCAAGATTCCTGAGGGGATGTGGCCACTTCTGCCACAATGAAAGATCCGTCTTTTGGGGTCACAGCAGGTGAACTTCTAGGCTTTATGTGGGCTTAAGTTCTTTGTCTTTTAACATCATCCATTTTCCCAGTTAGTTGAGATTTCATAATACATGTTGGGCTTGGTTGCATACACCTGTAACCTCAGCACTTGGAAGCTAAAACAGGAGTATTGCCATTACCCGGAGGCCAGCTGGGACGACATAGAGAGTTCTCGGCTAACCTGGGCTATAGAGCGAGACCTTGTTTCAAATTTTAAAAAGAAAAGAACAGAAAAAGAAGTAGATTCCTGATTTTCCAGATGACCTTGAACTTCTGATACACCTCTGAGGGCCAGACTGTAGGGCTCTGACAGCACACCTAGCTTGGAGTCTGCAAAGCAGGTCACAGCTGGATGCCTGCTGAAAGAGAAAACAGTGACCTTGTCAGAGCTAGTCTTGGGACCCTGAGGTGTCCAGTCCTGTCTGACCCGTTCTGGAAGAGCACCACTCCTCCAAACTGTCCTTGATTGTCTGATACTGGGGGAGTTAGAGCCATTGCCTCCCGTGACCTCTTAGCTCTCACTTTGATGATACAGCTGTAGATGGACTTAGGAGCCCTCAAGTAGGCAGGTGTGAGCATGTGTGCACCAGGACCCTTCTACCCTAAACTCTCCAGTAGGCAGGTGTGAGCATGTGTGCACCAGGACCCCCTCCCCCAAAACTCTCCAGTAGGCAGGTGTGAGCATGTGTGCACCAGGACCCTTCTACCCTAAACTCTCCAGTAGGCAGGTGTGAGCATGTGTGCACCAGGACCCCCTCCCCCAAAACTCTCCAGTAGGCAGGTGTGAGCATGTGTGCACCAGGACCCTTCTACCCTAAACTCTCCAGTACGCAGGTGTGAGCATGTGTGCACCAGGACCCTCCTACCCCTAAACTCTGGTGTTCCAGGCATTGTCTGGTCGGCAGCCTGTGTGTCACCTCTGCAAGTGACTTGCTCACTTCCCGGTCTTTTTCCTTCCAGACTCGTGAGCAGCTTCAGGCTGACCTGCTGAGGTGCCAGGCCAAAATCGAGGACTTGGAGAAGCTGCTGGTTGAGAAGGGACAGGTAAGCAGGAACATGGGCTCTGTGCCCCTCCTGATTCTGTCCCTGTGGTGTTCCTGGGCTCCGATGATATCTTTGGTATACAAGGGGAGGAAAGAATGTGTTGCCACAGTCATACCGTGCCCCTCTGTCTTGCCTGGCTTTTCTTTGTTTGCCAAATGCATGGAAACAGAAGGTGACTCCTAGAACTGAGATGTGGCCAAGAGCTCTTTTGACTGGAACCAGAAGAAAAGCTGCTGTTTCTGACAAGATTTTAATTGCCTGTATATAATTGAAGTGCTAAGGACCACTTGGCAGGGCCCATAGCAACAGGCTCTGGCTGTGACTGTGCCATGGGGGAGTCCGGATTAGTCACCTTCGTGGACACCGTCTCTGTTTAGATTAGGCTAGGCCTCGTAGACAGTAGGACAGGGAGGCAGCCAATAGGCCTTTCTTGTTGCTGCCTGTTGTAGGCAGAGGCTCATCTACTTTCCAGGTTCCCTAGGAACCCAGTGTTAGAGGCACCATCTTGGAACACCTCTGCTTAGAACTTATTTCCTGTCAGCAGGTTGGGTGACTGCCACTGCCTCAGCATAGTTCACTGGCCCAAACAGTCACATGGCCCCAGTGGCCTGTGAAATGCTGAGGCAAGTGCACAGGCAAGTGCACAGGTATGGGTGTCCATAGGGTCTTTGCTCCTGCCTTCAGTCAGGGGCTAAAGGGGTATGGAGAGGTCTAAGGCAAGAGTCCAGAGTTGAGGGGGACTCACTGAGAGTGGGGGAGACTAGTGGGAAGGGAAGGGATTGGAAGAAGTTCTGAGGTCGGGAACAGTGTTGGCTGTAGACCCACCCAGTGGCTCAGTGCCAGCTCTGATCAACCCAACCCCAGTGGGGAGGTGATGGGGAGGGCTGAGGACAGCAAGCGAGGTAGAAATAGGGGCAGAGTGCCAGTGAGCTGAGTCCGTGTATGCTCCCCAGGAGCTACCGCAAAGCCCTCAGGAAAGGCCCAAGTGAGAAGAGTGGGGGCACTCGACCCCCAGCTGTGGCTGCTGCTCCCTGGAGGCAGGAGGGGCAGAGAGCACACAGCCTTGAGTCAAGCACTGGCTCCGCCCCTTACTCCTGTGACTGAGACACATTGCATAGCCTCTGAGCCTCGGTTCCCTCACCCACTGAGTGAGAAGGTGGTAGACTCAGGTCAGGAGTGGGCTAGTGGAGAGCCAGGATGATGATGAGGCTTTTCCAAGCTCCCATTCTAACTTCCCACGGCTTCAGTTTCCCTCTTCTAGGCTGAGTTCATGTATTTGTAACTTGCCTGATCATAGACTGTGACTGAAGTTGCCTCGTTCGTGTGTGTGTGTGTGTGATCGTAGACTGTGACTGTAGTTGCCTCGTTCGTGTGTGTGTGTGTGTGTGTGTGTGTGTGTGTAAAAGGAAAGGACCAGTGCTTACCAGAGCCCTCGCCCCTGGGACCAGGCTCTGCTAACTTATCAGTTAGCTGTTGGTGTGTAACACACTGCCCCAAAACTTACTTGATTAAAATAGCAGGTTTGATTTGCACTGAGATCTGTGGATTAGTGGTCCGGACTGGGCTCTGCAAATGATTGTTCTGTTGGTCTCTCCTGGGCTTCAGGGGCCCGGTGGGTCAAGTAGGAATGGGAGTCCTTACATGACCTCACTGCCATTTGTGGTCTGCTCACCTCTCCTTGAAGAGATAGTCTGGCTTCTTTATCTGGTAGTCTGGAAGGGAGGTTGGAGTAACAATTCCATCCCTTCGGAAGATGAGAGAAACTGCCAAGCTGTACACACCAGTATGGGGCAAAGGTTGCAGCCTTCTGTATGAGCAGTGTGCCCAAAGAGGAATGTGGATGGATATGAACATACATGTAAATCTATACAGCACACACAAACATACGTGCAAATCTGCACAGCAGGAGCACAGGGTTTTAGGTAGAAGGCCCCCAGACTCGAGTGTCTTTTGGATGTTCCACATCTGTTGATCAGACCCCAGGCCAGCACTGACCTGTGAGTATTGTGGAATTCCAGCATTGAGTGAGGCTGGCCTGGCCCCCGTGGGGTGGGGTTAGGAAGGCAGAGTGAAGGGGACAGACCTTGGCCCAGTGGCTGAGCAGGGTCAGAGGGAGGAGCTGGAGAAGGCCCCCTTTCCTCTTGTCCTCTTCCTCCCCCAGCCTGATGCTGAGGGAGAGGGAGAGCCAGTGCCTGGGGCTCTGGCCTAGCACTGAGGATGCCATGGTGTCGGGATAGAGGCTGTGCTGTGTTCTCACACTGCATGTGTGTAGAGCTCAGGGAAGCTCCAGTGGGAAGGGCAAAGTCCTGCAGGGTGCTGACCCGGCCACCATGGAGCAGTGTCCTGTAATGGCCCAGGGGACCTTGCACCTATGGGGGAAGAGAAGGACTCCTCACAGACATGCTGTTGCTTTTGCCTGGGTGTAAAGGTTTAGAAGGCAATAAAGTTACACAGCCTCTGTCCATGTCAGAGGTCTTTTCTATCCTGGGTGTTGGTGGCTCAGCCAAGACTGGAACCAGTGAATAAATACCCTGTGTTTCCTGCAGGACTCTGCCTGGGTAGAGGAGAAGCAGGTACTTATGAGGACAAACCAGGACCTACTGGAGAAGGTATGTCTGGCGAGAGCCTCAGGCCCGGTGATGAACTGAACTGTAGAGGTCACCCCCTGCCCTGAGCGCTCAGTATACCACGGACACCAGAAACCCATAGCTGGGTGGTTCCCACTGCTGTCAGGACCAGACGCCGGGTCTGTCCTCCGGGACAGGTCTCAGAACCTTTAGGGTGCCTCCAGGAACAGGAAAGGCTGCCTGTCACCCCAGCATTGGACTTTTTGCTATTGATTTGGGGATCCAGAGCTGTCCTGTTCCTCATGGGGGCACCTGAGGCAGACAGTCCATGGCAGGCCCTCAGGCCCCTTCAGCTGGGTCAGCTTGCCCTCTCACCATAGGCCTCCCTGAAGCTCCAAGGGAGTCTCCCTGAATGTGCTTTGGCATTCAGATTAGCTTTTCTTTCTTGGTTGAGTCAGTTTGGTTATTGTTAAAGTAGTTGCCAAGTTGTGCCACCATGATCCTGGTTCCCTTTTAGAGTGGTTTGAGCCTCCCCTTCCCCAACCCCTGCCTGTTTTCCTATCCCTGTCTCTGACACCCAGTATATTTTAGCCATATGATCAGTAGACTCACCCCTTTCTGCACACTCCATGCCAACGGAAGAGAACCTAGGTTGGGCCCTGGATCTTCAGCTGCCTGGAAGCCCAGACCTAAGCCAACCAGGCCCATCTCCTTCAGAGGGAGCCTGGGTCTGGCCCAGCTCTGCTGTGTGGCCTACCCTGGCCTTATCCTCCTTCAGGCATTGTGGTGTGACTGAACTTGGCTGCTTAGTGGACCCTGCGTGTCAGGGAGACTAGCCGTTCTTGCCTCTGTTCCACAAACCACACAGGAAGCTCAGTGTTTGCTTGTGTCTAAGGTGGAGACCACCCACAAGAGAGCCTTCTTTGGTCGTCAGATAGGAGGGTGGAGAATCCATAATGTCTTGGTGGCTCCCCACTGATGCTGGTCTGTGGACACTGTGGTTACCTCCATGGGTGGAAACCAAGGGTTAGGGCAGATCTGACCTGCATCCCTATGACATAGGTGCTTAGGGCACTGGAAGCTCTTCCCAGGCTGGCCTGTGCTCTCAGTATGCTCAGATGTGCTCCTAAGAACTTTATGGGGGAGTAGGAGACCTAAAACCCCCACAGGTCCTGCCGTAGCACTGGCCACAGCTGATCCTGAGGCCTAGCTTGGAAGGGCCTGGAGGGCTCTGGGAGCTGAAGTGCCCACATTGCACTCTGGCTTCCCTCACACTGGTCTCAGGGAGGGACTTGATAGCCCCAAGTCTCAGTTCCCCATCACTCATTGGTTCAGCAGAAATACTGAAAGGAGCGTCTAGTGTCCCAGTCCAGGCTGGGTGCTAAGGCAGTGAAGCCAGCCCAACATCTCTCCCTCATCCCAGGCTCACCAGCAAATGGACTTGTGGCCAGCCTTGCCTTTTCCCTGGGTGGGCAGTTCCCCATTTCTCTCAGGTCACCCACTAAAGTTGGCTCCTAGTCGAGAGATCCCTGGGGCATGGGGGCAACCATGGAGGCCGTTAATGTAAAGGTGTCTTTGCCCCAGATTTACAGGCTGGAGATGGAGGAGAACCAGCTAAAGAGCGAAATACAAGACGCCAAGGACCAGAACGAGCTGTTAGAATTCCGAGTGCTTGAGCTCGAAGTAAGAGACTCTCTCTGTTGTAAGCTCCCAAATGGAGCAGACATTCTCTTTGAGCCCAAACTGAAATTCGTGTAAAGCTCCCTGCCATTTCCAAGCATGCGTGAAGGGACCTGTTACCGTTTCTCTCCTTCCTTCCTCCGTTCTTTTCTTCTTCTTCTTTTTAAAAATTTGTATGTTCGGGATAACTTCACTGCCTTAATGTGTCCTGGGAGGATGCTCGCGACGTCTGTGGACTTGTACCAGAGCAATCTATTTATTGCCTACCGCTTGTTTTGCACTTAATAAAATAAGTTGTTTTTGCAATATTTTGCCTTTTTTATTTGTGTTTCATTTCCATAACTACTTTCCTGCATGCACAGTCCCTGGGTGTGCCTTCCGCAGCCCCAGACGGCAGCACTGTTGCAATGGAGAACACACCTTTGATCTTGCATGCAGCAGGCCTCTCCTGAGATAGCAGGGTCAGACCCAGCCGGCTCTTGATCTCTGCTGTGTTTAATAGCAGTGCGGGCCTATTTTCTGCCTGCCAAAGCGAATGCAAGGTAAGTGGAGGCAGGCAGGAGGATGTATTTACACTGGTGTTAACCCACTCCTTCGCTCAAACCCTCTGGCCAGTAAATACGGACCTGGGCTCTGCAGCCACTTGAACTAAAATTATTTGTGATTCGAATTGTAACTACAAACTCCCAGACACTGCGCTTATAGAAACCTTGTCCCTCTGGGAGCCCCACAGGGCAGTGAGTAGGACTCTTGGGGGGGGCACTGGGGAATCTGTTGCTCCCTGCCCCATCTTGTTGCATCCTGTGTGTTACAGCATTGCTTGGCTCTCACAGCCCTTCATCCTCCCCTTCTGTTTCTGTTTAAAAGCCATCGGCATCTTACACACCTTTCCATTCGTGACGCGTCTCCACCAGGCTCTTGTGACCGTGCACTGCTTCTCCAGCTGACACCTTTGCATGAGTGACTCATCCACGTGGGCGCCTCCACCCGTCTGTGGCACCTCTGCTCTTGTTTTCCCTCCTTTGTCGTGGAAGCTCTGTCTGTGACCCGAATTGTGTCCTGTTGACAAGGATGGGCCGCGTGGCGCGTGGCTTTCGCCTTCCGGTGTTGCAGTGTCCCTCAGCTCTAGCCTTTACTCGTTCATCAGGAATCGAAAGTCCTGAGGTCATGCTTAGTACCCCGCCACTGTGAGAATGCCTTCTACAAGTCCTTTGCGTGACCCCCTTTCTTTCCCCTGAGAGCTCCACAGATACCGTGTGCTTTCCCACCGCCTTCAGAACCACTGGGAAGCAGTTTCACGACTTTGTTCATACGAAATAGGGGCAGTTCCAACCCCACTTTCTATGAAAAGCCTACCTAATAGCACCTCTGGTGGAAGCTGTGTGGGGGAAGTAAGCAGCCTTAGCCTCCTTGACTGATAGAGCAGTACAAAGTGAGGTGAGCCAGCTCGGGCTTTCCTGGAAACTCAGGGAACAGCCCCTCCCCCTCCCTCAAACTTTGCTTATGCAGGAGCAGTGTGTTGGGGGCATGCTTTCTAGGGTCACAGCAGTCTCCATTACTTCTCTTGCTTGTGTTATGAAGGGGTCCTAGGTCTGTACGTTCTTTCTACTTAATCTCAGCTCCTCCCCCCTCCACGGCAGCTTGATTTGAGGCAAAATCTGAGAGGGTTTTTTTCTGTGCTAACCGGTCACGACTCATCCACCAGTGTCACGGGCTTAAAGCCAGCTCCATGCAGAGAGCATGCTGGAGACCTGGGTACCGTTCTGCCAACGTGATGCTGTAATCTCTCTAAGCAATGAGGCTCCCTCAGGCCTTTTACAAAATGCTCACATGGTAGATGCCTGATGAATGTCTCTTCTGGGACATCTGACCATAAATCTGAGGGGGCAGAGAGGCTGGAGAGTGGTCATGAATCTTGTTAGTGTGGATCAAAGAAACAACAAAACCAAGAGTCTGTGAGCTGAGTCACCCATTATGGGAAGCAAGGAAAGTCAGAAGCAGGCCCAGTTCTGCCACTTACTAACAGGGGACCTGAGACTCAGCATTCCTAAGCCTCCATGGGCACATGCCTTATGAGGCAGCCTGGATATAAGATGGGATAATGATGTATCCAACCTAGAATAACACACAGTGGTGGCTGGCTTCTGATCCCCATTGAATTTGATGCACTGTATTGACCAAGCCTCACCTTTGTAACTGCTGGGGTTTGGATTGCAACAGACAGACCTGTGAGGCCGCATTATCTGTTTCTCCCCAGCACTAGGCAAGAAGCAAAGTGTGCAGAGAGGCCACTGGCCCTGGAAAGTCAAGAAGACACCACACGTCCCATAGCAGGACTGTGTGGTCAAGATGTGTGCCGTGTGGTGGCACCCTAGCCAGCCAGAATATGTCGCTTTTTGCTGATGACTTGGGAAAATGGCAAGAGGTGAATAGCACAGTCGAGTTCTGTCTTTAAACCACGTCTTTTCCCCAGGAGAGAGAGCGGAGGTCGCCAGCCTTTAACCTCCAAATCACCACCTTCCCCGAGAACCACAGCAGCGCACTCCAGCTGTTCTGTCACCAGGAAGGAGTAAAGGTAGCATGTTTGGGGGGTGGGGTATGCCCCCAAGGACCTGCCATTCAGGGGCGGGCTGAGTGCCTGGTGTGGTGGTAAAGAGGGATTGCACCATCAGGTCAGGGACAGGGCCTTCTGCTGCGGTGTTGAAAGACAGAGAGGGGTCACCAAGTGTCACCCTTTACTTCTGCCCAACTACAGGCAGACTACAAACCCAAACTAGCAACTGGCTGTCTCTTTTTTTGCACAGTGCCCAGCCTATAACAAGGGCTTTGTTAATGGTGACTGTGGTTGGCCACAGACATGGAGCCCCACTAGACCTCACAGGCAGAACCCTCAGATTCCCATGAGCCCAGGAAGCAGGGCTGTCCTGGAGTGAATCTCAGTAAATGAACCATAGCGACACCTTCCCGCGCCTGCTTCAGCAGAGCCAGAGGCTGGGCCCCCCCGCTGTGGCGTCAGAGCCAAAGGAGGCATGTGAGCCCTGACTCTGGATAACTGTGGATTGTATGAGCAGTTTACATGCGAATGAACGTTGGAAATCTTTTCCAGGGTGTGAATATCTCTGAACTTATGAAGAACTTAGATATCCTTGGCGATAGCGGGGTAACTATGAGCGATCGATCGGTTTCTGGTTCTGTGTTCTCGTTTTGATCGGGGTATTCTGTGTGACCTTGTTTTGTTTTTAATTTTTCCTTGATTTAAAACATCTGAGAAGTACAATGGAAGGCTTTTGTATGGCTGTTTTCCCATGTGGGTGGTTGGGTTATGTTTGTCAGAGTGGGGTTCTGAAGTGAGGACAGCTTTACACTCTGTGAGTAAACAGGGGACCAACAAGCCTAAAGACAAATTGATTCACAGAAAATAGGTGCCACTACTCAAGTTAAAAGTGCCAAGGTTAAAAGGTGACCTCTTTGCCTTCCATAGTGATTGTCTTTAAAGAGGCAGGCACCATGTCTCATCCCCAACCTTGGTGCCACTCTGTGAACTGTCTCCACACAGAGGGGTTGGAGCTGCTTGCCTCAGATGGCTGACCCCTGATGTTGAGTGGGGGCTGATCATTGGGGTGCACCCCAGAGGGGCTTGGCGCTGACTTGTCTGCCCTAGACTGAAAGCCCAGTGTCAATGCCCTTGCCCATTTTTGTGTTGTAGAATTTGAGGAATGAAGAGCAGGTTGCAGTAATCCAAGCAGGAACTGTGCTTGCCCTGTGTGAAAAGGTAGACACGGGAGTGTCCTTGTGCTCGTATCTTGTCCCAGCACCCAGCACCATATCAGAAACTGTACATTGATGTGTCGCTTTATTTGGAAGCATGTGTGTGGGTCAGTCTGCGTCTGCATGTACACATGCATGCCTTTGCGTGTTCAAGATGAAGGACCACACGTGCTCACTGCGGAAAGCCTCGGAACCCAGGAAGAAGTGCCCCTGTCCCAGGAAACAAGCTATGACATTTGCTTTATTTCCTCCTGGTTTCTCCAATGTCCATTTTTTTTTGGCTTAGTTAACATGCTGTATTTATCTCCTGCTTTCTAAGCAATTTAGAGTGGCTCACAAATATGTATTCAGATGGCACTGTCATTCCTTCACGGTTACCCACAGAGAACCTCAACACCCCTTAGTGACTCAGTGTTCAGGGAGTGCCCATCCCTTCCTGCTTACCAGTGTGCCCTGGAGGGACACCTTCACAGTACATGTCTATAGGCATTGGAGAACCCATCTATAGTACATTCTGAAATAGGAATTCTGGCTAGATAGTAAGACCACCTGTCAGGGTTTTTGTAGGGTCAAATTGGTTTCTGGAGCCATAACCTGAAGCTTTGGCACATGGTTGATTTCCACACTCAACATGGCTGTTACTAGGAACAAAATCACAGGAATCTAGTAGTTACCATTGTATGGTGTTTAAAGGTTCCGGTGTGCCTTATGCGGTTTCTTCTTGTCTGTCCGTCCGTCCGTCCGTCCGTCCGTCCATCCATCCATCCATCACATCAGCATTTGTTGTAACTGTTCTTTCTGTATATGCTTTGTGTATATTAAAGAGGTTAAATTTTGTCTGTTTATTTTTAAAGAATACATGCTGACTCACATGCCTCCCACAGTGTGACTGTGATCCTGAGATGCACGCAGCTTTCTAGTGTGCATGCAGTAGAGTCTTCCCTGCGGGTCTTCTCCTTTCACACAGTCAGACTCTGAAAGGCCACTTTTGGAATGATGAGGTCTTAATGATCTTGATTGAACTCCATCTTCCATGATCTTCAGAAGGACACTTAAAATACAGTTTTCTCCCCTGGGGGCCTATCCATTTCCCAAGCCCCAACCAAGTAAAGGACATAAATCATTGAGATAAGACACTATGATAGTGCCTTGCCCAAGGTCTCATGGTCCTTATCTAGCCAACTTTGCTTTCTCCAGTGGATGGTGGGTCAGTGAGTCACACTTGGATGAGTGATGGTTCATGAGGAGCAAGTGTTTGCCACCATGCTAGGCAGATGATTCAGTATATGACCCCTGGCATCAAGAAAATCAAATGTGGTCTTGCAGCCCTTCATAACAGGCCATATTATAGAGTCACCCAAGTTCTGACTAACTATACATGCTCCAGTATGTCCTGCATTGACATAGCCTGTTGGTCCTGGGAGCCTAGCGACTCTCCGGAGTATGAGGAAAGGTCACCTTTGCATGCTCCCTAGCTACCAGGGAGGCCGCTCCTAGTCTGAGTCTTGGCTTCACCATTTGCTCTTTCAGGTTCTCAGGATTTGACGAACAGAGTAAGAACAGTCTTTGACTTGGGGTGGCTGTCTCACAGTAGACAAGTGGACAATTGTAGGTACTGGTTCTCCAGCCCCTGGAGTGTCCCCCAGGGGCAGGGCTGCCCTGGTGGAAAGTGGGGAGCTCACTGGGAACAGGCGTCAGGCAGCGGTTTCATGACACTTCTCACGCCTGTCCCAGCAGCTGTGCCAAGTCCAGCACCCTAGCACCTTAGGGCCACTCAACTTCTTGCATTCTCTTACAGAGGAGGAAATGGGGCCTGTCTGGCATCAGCTACACTCTGCTTGCCCTCCTTTGCTCACCTCTGGCTGCACTCTTCTCGCTTTTACCAGCTTCCCGCTAGCCGACACCCTTCTGCTACTGGCGGCCATCACCTCACTATGCTGGCCTACCTGTTCCACTCTGTGTCCTAAATACTAGAGAGTGATACTGGCTGCCTGGCTGCCTGGCCCTCAGTGCCCCATGAGAGCAGACAGCGGGGGGGTGGGGGGAGGGGTCCATGGATGATATCTGTGGGTAGAACTCGGAGTGCACAGAAGAAGCATCAGGCTTGAGGCTGGAGACTGGCCTTCAGCTGGTTCTCCTCAGACTTGGCTCTGCCAGACCCTGGTTCAGTCATTTGGCTGTGAACTAAAGTAAATCTTGTGTGTTTACTGCTGCTTATCTCCTCCCTACTTGGAGAAAATGTCCAAGAATAGGGGTTGGATCTGGGTGGGAGCTGGGTCAAGAGTCCTCTGAGAATGCTGGCGGGACAGCCGCGTGACCAGTATAGCCTTCACTGTACTACCGGGGACATGGAGGTGCCTCAGATGTGGACAGTCGAGAGCAAGGAGGGACAACTGACTACAGAGAGGACAATTTGCACGACAGTGCCTTTAGTATGAATGTCAGAGAACTTGGTAACAAACAAAATAACCACTGTCACTCAGTACCCAGTGAGCCCAGCCCAATTCTCTCTTGGCAGCACGAAGGCCATTTCTTGGTGTGCAGGCAAGGTGTATCCCAGTCTGGACAGGTGGTCCTTTGTTCCTGTGATGGTCTCATATCAAGCAGCCCCTCTCCTCCTGCCCCCTCAAAAGCTTGGTCTAGCTCTGGGCTGTAGATAAGTCCCACCAGACTCTCTCTGATCAGGTTAACTGAGCACAAGTTATCATACTTAACCTTGGTCCAGGTTTGAGCCCACAGAAAGGCTCAAATTTAAGACATAAAGCGGTGTGGCTCACCTGTGGCTCCCAGCCAAGCATACTCTTCTCCCTCAAAACCCTTTTCAAAACCCTCTGAAAAGTAGGCACAGAGCTTAGGAAGATGAAAAACATATTAAAAACTAAAACCAAGATAGGCAACAAAAAAATGTCACTATGTTATATTCTCTCTGTGAGCAATGGGTCAGAGAACAAGACCTAGCTAGACCTTCAGCCACAGCAAAGCTTTCTGAGTTGGCTTGTAGTCAGTATAGAGAGAGAGAGGAGAGTAGGAGAGTAGCCCCACCCACTACAGACCCCCCCCCCCCGGCTCTGCAGCTAATGATCCCTGGCATGGGATGTACAGAGAGGATTTTTGTATATGCTCATAAGACATCCAGTTTCTGGAGCATCCCGAGTGGACAGGCTCTCTTCTTTCCTGTCCAGCTGAAGCAGTCTCCCCAAGGTAGTGTGAGGTCAGCAAACAGAAACGCCAGCCAGCTCTCTGAGCCTGCTCTGTTACTGTCCATGGTCCTGAAAAGGGCATGTGTCGTTCAAGACTGGAAAGTATCCCTAGGACCCCTTCCAGAAATGTATTTCATGCTCACATCAGGCTATTAAAAGCACAGCATTCTAAATTCCTCAACAGAAACATTTATCCTTCTCACAAGAAGCTACACAAGCTGTGTGAGGAGGAGCTGCTTGGCATCTGTCTGCCGCTGCTCAGGGCCACGCTGACCTTGATGTTGTGGGAGGAATCTCTGACCATGGCTTTCACACCTCTCTCTCCCCTTCCACCCACATCCATGCTGGGCTTCCTCCACCCCACAGCCATTTATTTGTAACCTCCTGTGTGCTTGGCTCTGCTGTTTCCCACCTTTGGGTGGCTGGTGGAAGTTGAAGTGACTGATCGGGTCGTCACGTGAGCACCAGGACAAGATGAGCCTGTGGCCTCAGAAAGCAGTATGGGCTTCCTGGAGGAGAGGGTAGAGCTAGCTTGAGATTGGTGAGCTGGGTGGATGCTAGCTTGACAATGGCCTGGGTCTGATGTTGAGGATGGAGATGCTGATGTCTGAGCAGCGTGTGCCAAGGCCCTGAGGTGAAAGGTGACTCACTCTGGAGCCAGGTGCACTTCAGACAACTAAGATACATGTGGCTTTGGTGAGGGAGCAGTGGGTGAGGATGGAGAATCAGCACCGCAGTGTAGGTCCTGTCTGGCCTAGAACCCACGTGTAGACCAAGTTGGCCTCGAAATCATAGATATCTGCCTGCCTCTGCCTTCTGAGTGCTGGGATTAAAGGTGTGTGCCACCATGCCTGGACAGACTCAGGTTCTGAGGGCCAACAGAGCCTACTGAGCGACCATAGTGATCCTCAGAGGGGACCATGCTGTGTTGGCTTTGTGTTGTCAGAAGTAGAGGATGTGAGAAAATCTCCACAAGGCCGTGCCTGCAGTAAGGGTTGGGGCACCCAGTAGAGTCCGTCATGGAGTAGGCACTGGGTGGGGCTCTGACCTGGGTGATGTACATGGGGAGGGAGTGTAGTGGGTCTGAAAAACAGGAAAAGAGCACAAAATAGCGTGGAGTGTCTGGACGGGGTGAGGCTCTCGAGGGCTGAGGTAGAGATTGAAGGGCGAGCCAGGCTCTAGTGCAGGTTCAGGGTGGTTAAGTTGGACCTCAGAGCTGTGGCCAGAGGAAAAGGAAACCAGTGAGTCCCAGGAAGCTATGGGAAGCTTCAGTCTGAAAAAAGGCACAGTGTCATCAGGCCAGAGTGCAGGGCATCACAGCTAGAAGGTCAAAGTCATAATTCATACTCAGGTTCAAATCAACGAAACCCATATACTCCTGGGTACCTTTGACACCCCCACCCAACCCCAAAGTTAGCCTAGTGACAAGGACACACTGTGTACCAACATCTGTCCAGACCAAAGGCAGATCATATGGCAGCCATTAGCGTGTGCTTCATGTGGTCTCTGGCATGTCTGAGGGTCCTTCTGGCTCTTGTCCACTTTCATGCCCTTGTTTCTCCACCCTACATGCATGTATCTAGCTCCTTTCTGCATCTTGCTATCACAGCACGCCTTGGAAGTATCATGGGAGTGGCTTCCCTGTTTCGCAAGCTGGGTAGTATACCCGCTAGTTCACTGCGGTGTGACTTAGAACAAAGACTTAATGCAGCCTTCATGTCTTCACCTGAAAAAATAGTAGAGTTTCTGCCTTCCCCTGGGATGGGCATGGGAGGGTCAGTGGGGGTCACATGGATGACACACAGGCCTTCCAGCTCCTGTCCACCCATGCACCTACTTAAACAGCCCTGATGGCACACACACAGCCACAGCCATGCACACACACAGCCCTTTGAATTTGTATCGTTCCTCAACCTGAGCAAATGCCCGTATACAAATACTGGGTTACAAGACCCAGTCCCTCTGATCCCCCGACCCCTGGTGTCCCTGCTCACTTGCCTATGTCCTCCTGTCCTGCTATTTTCTAGTGGCTGAAGCAGATAGAGGGAACAGAGGCAGCCCTCACCCAGAAGATGATGGACTTGGAGAAGGAGAAGGTAAAGATTCCACCACCTGAGTCAGGGGGCAGGATGGAGAGCTAAGGTGTTTGGCTTTGTGGGAGGCTCAGCTCCATTGTAGTTCTTCAGCCCTTGTGGGTCCTCTGAGCCATAACTATTCTCTCCCTTCAGCCCCTGTGGGTCCTCTGAGCCATCTCCATCTTTTTCCTTCCACCCTTGTGGGTCCTCTGAGCCGTCTCTATCCTCTTCATTCAGCCCCTGTGGGTCCTCTGAGCTGTATCCATCCTCTTCATTCAGCCCCTGTGGGTCCTCTGAGCCATCTCCATCTTCTTCCTTCAGCCCCTGTGGGTCCTCTGAGCCTTATCCATCCTCTCCCTTCAGCCCCTGTGGGTCCTCTGAGCCATCTCCATCTTCTTCCTTCCACCCTTGTGGGTCCTCTGAGACGTCTCTATCCTCTTCCTTTCTTACTCATCCAGTTTTCAACTTAACACTCATTTCTGAGTCTGTGCCCCCATCCTGGACTCACAGGCTCTGGGGTCACATGACTGCAGCTTGAGAAGTTTAGAGACACAGCATGACACACAGAACTTATAGCTGGAGTCTTTACAGGATAGCCTGGGGTCCTGGAGTTTGTTCTCCCTGGTTATATACTGGGTTCTTTAATGCAGACCTGACTGGATTGTGGCCATGAGGGGTGCTATGCCCATGAGCAGCCCTACTTGTGGGAGACATTGTCCTCAATCCAGAGAGGTAAGAGAAGCCATTCTAGAAGTCCTGGCTCTGAAGCCATCTAATACCAGTGTGCATTTCAAGTTCTCTTGAGAGCTCAGTAAAGAAGGGGCCATCAAACAGAGCCAAAGCAGGACGTGGTGTCCAGAGAGTCCTGGGCAAACCTCAGAACCTGGGTTTCTAGTTATCCCTGTCATCAGTGTCACCATGGACAAGGCACTGGTCTACTTGGCATTCTATTTCCTCATCTATAAAATACAGGGGCTGTAATGTGAGTTGTGGCTCTAAGCCCTCATGGATGTAGAATGGGATATGCAATCTACTCAGATGAGGCCCATGTAGAGGGAACCAGAGGGCTTCAGGGATGTATAACATTAAGATCCATGGGAGGAGGGAGCGCAGCCTGGGCAGAGGATGAACTGAATCTGAGAACTGTTAAGACAATTTTCACGGTCCCAGGCCATAGTTCAGGGACTTGGGACTGTTACCAGTTACCCAAGAGGAGAGGGAACTGGAGTGAGGGTCATTCTGATCAGGCTTCTCCTGGACAGTCCAGGCAGCCCAGGGCAGCGAGGGCTCTGCAGGGAGTTCACACAGGACAGCCAAGGCCTCCCCACCCCCCAGCCCTGAGTTGCTAGTGGGTAGACTCCACTTCCCTGCAGCTGACTGGCTCTGGCCAGGCTCCTAACGATGCTCCTCTCTTCCAGGACTTGTTCAGCAGGCAGAAGGGCTACCTGGAGCAGGAGCTGGATTACAGGAAGGAAGCCCTCGACCAGGCCTACCTGGTAGGACCAGAAGTGGGTTTGACACTTTGGATTTCTCCTCTCGGCCTTAGAGGCTGCTTCCTACAGGCAGCACGTCAGGTTCAGGGTATAGTGCTGTGCCCTCTGCACACATAACTAGAATGACAGCATGCAGTCAGGTGTTCCAGATGAGGATGGGTTTTACAAAGAGTTGGTGACCTTGTTGTTGTTGTTGTGTGTGGGGTTTTTATTTTTTTTGACTAGCTTACTAAACTAGCAGTCATTTGAGCTGAATGAGTAAAGGCTTTTGTGTATGCTTTTTGATTCATAAACGTTTGTTTATCCTTAAAATTCCAAAGGGGCTGGTGATATAGCTCAGTTGGTAGCATACTTGCCTAGCACACATGAAGCTCATTCAATCCCAGGTATGGTGGCACCTGTTGGTAATCCCAGCACACAGGTGGAGGCAGGAGGATCAAGAGTTCGGTGTTATCCTCCACTATGTAGTGAATCCCAGACCAGTCCAAAAAAAAAAAAAATCCCAAAGCAGATTTCCTAAGTAGGAAAAGGAGATGGTCCTGAAAGACCAGAGAGGTGAGGAGGTGAGGTGGTGAGCTGTGACCAGATACCCCAGAGCAAGTGGGGAGTGTTTTCAAGTTCTTGAAACATTGTGTGGTTCTTAAGAGTCTGGGCGTCCTGAAGTTTGAGGTTCGGGTTCAGATGACCTTACACTCAAAGCCACAAGTCACAGCACTAAGAGCTGTTCTTCCTTGTGGGTGGGCATATCAAATGAGGTTGTGGACATTTCCAAGATGTCCCCATGGTAGAGGGAGGGACAGTGTCACTCTGTGTAGGAAGCAGCTGGTGTCCTCGATGCTCAAGTGAACCTTTGCCCAGATTGCAATCAAGACATGCAGGGTGAATAAGGAAACATGGAGGCAGAGGCTAGCCCACCTCCCTGGAAACATGGAGGCAGAGGCTAGCCCACCTCCCTGTGGTGGCTCAGAGGCAGCTCCTATAACAGTGAATCTGACAAGACACAGCTGTTTTAGTGGCTTTTCGCATCAGAGAGATGGAAGACCTGAGAAATTTACAGGAAGGATTCCCTTTGGCTTGTGATTTCAATGGTGTGAATCACAACAGTTCATATCATAGGGGCAGGAAGCAGAGAAAGGAGCCATAGGAAAGGGCCAAGGCAAGATATGTCTGGAAGAACCCACCCCTAGTCACTTCCTTCCTCCAGCCTGGTCCTACCTCCTGCCTGCCACCATCTCTCAGTAATGCCATCATATTAGGAACCCATCCCGGGAATTAACCCATTGATGTGGTCAGACCCTCAGGATCGCATCTCTGGAAATGCCGCCACAGACACCCAGAGATGGAATTCTCTGATCCCCAGTGCTTCTTCACGAATCGAGGTCCACACTCACCATCAAGCAGCGTCTTCCCCTGTCACGCCTGTCTCTTCCCTGTCATGCTTGTCTCTCGTCACGTGATATGACTGACACCAGCATGGAGGGCAATGACTGAACGAACACACTCTCATCTCTGCTCTGGCTCATCTGCCCAGTTCTCCATTTTGATTTTCCTTAACCTCATCTAGCCTGGTCCTTGTAAACAGCCATGGAGATTACACCCGCACTGTCCAGCACGGCCTTTCAATCATGCATAGCAGCTCTAAAGGACACTCCTCAGAGATACTGCAAGGACTTAGATGCCCCAAGGGGAGGTACATTAGGTGGAAAGCTGAGGGTCCTGATCCTAAAGAACTCCCTGGGTCACATTGTGCCAAGGGGCAGCTGTGGTGCTGAGAGGGGAGGAGGCCAGCCCTTTTCAAGTGCTGCGGCTCACTGGGGCCTCTCGCAGAACAGCTGGTGCCCAGTCATCTTCTGATGGCCGTGTTCAGGCAGGCTCAGGACCTCAGGCATGCTGGCTCTTGGAAGGTATTCCTACCTTATGATCCTGGTCCCCGTAAAAGACACATCCATCCCTGAAAAGTGCCATAAGCTGCGAGTGGGCAGCATCACCCAGAGGGATTTCAGTCTTGGGAGATTTGAGACAATTCTCACAAGGCACTTTGAGCCTGGTCGGTGAACTGCTTACCTCCTGCATCCAGGTTGGGGAATGGAAGGCACTCAGTGCATGCCTGTCTCCCTTTGTCGTGGTGTGGAGTGAGAAGTGGATGAGATAGGCCCACAGTGGCATCCAGGTGTGGAGGTGGGGGCCAGTCTGGAAGCTGGCAACCAGAGGGTTGCTGAATGGAGAGGTGTGAACCAAAGTCAGATGAGTTCCTGTCCCACGTGGAGCCCAGACAAAGGCCATATGGAATCCCACAGCTCTGCCTTCCACTTTCTCAGGGCCAAGACCTGGAGAGAAGGTGATAATGTCTGTGGCTAAATCATCAGGACCCAACAGGGCTAGGATCTGTCTAGGAAGTCAAAACAATGTTGCAGGGGATGGGGCTGGTAGACCCTTCCGTGCTGCTCTGCCTCATAGCAGGATGCGTTCCTTTACATGGTTATGGTGTTTCTTAGCAAGGGGTGAAGGGCTTTGTGGAAGCAGGAGAAAGAGTTTTTTTCCGTCACCCCTAGGCACTATGGTAAGGTCACTGTTGAGTTTTCAGCAGGGGATCTGCTGTTACTTCCCAAAGAATTCAAACCCTGAACTCAGCCTGTGGGTCATGACCCCTTTGACAAACCTCTAGCTCCAAAACGATTTATAGTATGACTCACAACAGTAGCAAAATTAGTTATGAAGTAGCAGTGAAAATAATTTTATGGCTGGGGGGGGAGGGTCACCACAGCACGAGGAACTGTATTAAAGGGTTGCAGCATTAGAAAAGTTGAGAGTCACTGAGCAGTAAGCATCACAAAGGACAGCATGGGAAGGACCCTCTGGCCAAGGCACACACTTGCTGCTCCCCTGGACCCTGCATGCGGACACTCCCTTCGTAGCGTGGACTTGAGCAGCATTGCTCTCCTGATAGCATGATGATTGTCTACCTTTTTGTAACCTCAACTGTCTGTGGTTTGGGCCCTGCAGAAAATCCAGGACCTGGAGGCCACCTTGTACAATGCGCTGCAGCAGGAGCCTGGGAGAAGAGCCAGCGAGGCACTGAGTGCCAGCCAGCGCGAGGACCTGCAGGCAGCTGTAGAGAAGGTGCGCAGACAGCTCCTGCGCCAGAGCCGGGAGTTCGACAGTCAGATCCTGCGGGAGCGAATGGAGCTGCTTCAGCAGGCCCAGCAGGTACTGGCGGTGGCCCCCACAGTGTCATTTTCTCGTTCATGCCTCCAGTATATGCTGGGCCACTGATGACCTACCCACTGGTACTTGATGGGCAGCAGGTATCCTGGATGCTGGGTGGAGAGCTACTGGCAGGTGAAGTTCTGTAGGCACAGCATATTTTCTTATGGATACCTGTCCCAGGATAGAAGGCACTCCCTCCTTGGTGTCTGCCGAAGCATGAGGCACTTGGATGTCCTATAGATGGCAAACTTGTTCTTTCTGTTGGCTGAAATGTACACACGAAACAACGGCATTTCTTTCACCTTTCTCCAACATTCCCTATACTGCATCCTGATGCCCAGGGACCACAATGACTCAATATCTCTGTGCTGCTGGGTTTGGGATGGCCAAGAGCTTGAGAATCAGCCTAGGAACCTGACTGGTTACTTCTTGGAGGACCTCAGCATCTATGAGGGTTGCATGATGGTTAGCAGGGGAAAGAAGGTTCCAGAACCCTGATGATGGCTGAGGAAGGGGAAACAGTAGAGATGACCTACACAGGGCTTTGTTGGGAAGCATGCTGTCTATGGTGCAGAGTCTCCACTCACCTCATGACATCACCACATAGCGTGACATCACCACACAGCGTGGCGGCCATCAGCTCTACCTCTCCGCCCTTCTCCTATCCTGCACTCCCCAGGCCTAGTTTCCTGTATGTTGGACACATGAGTGACTAAGGCCACTGTAATCCATGATATTTGTTGTCCTGCTGGGAGCTTAGGTGCTTTCATCATATAAGTATATACTGTGTACACTAGACATGAGCCTTGGGCTTCACAAGCGGGTGAAACCTATTCCTCTTTAATAAGTCAAAAGAGAGTATTCCTCTGGTGGCTGTCGGTGTGTCCCTCCTTCACAGCTTCTATGCTGGACCACCATAAAAGACAAAAGTCAGGTTTTGGACTTGGAAGTCTTTCTGATGCATGGCTTGATGTGTTTCAGAAAATCCGGGAGATGGAGGGCAAGTTGGAGCTGCAGAGGCGCCAGCTGAAGGAGCTGGAGGAAAAGGTAGGTGGCTAGGAGTGCCAAGACTTCAGGCCTGAGATACAGGCTGGTGTCTATCTGCCAGTTCTGGCTTTAAATCTCAGGCTTCCTGTTCCCCCAAATCTCTCCAAGAAAGCCAGGGCCCCCACAGGCTCTCAGGCAAAGATGCTGTCTCCTCAGTGACTGTAACAACTGGAGCTAGATCCCCCCAGCTTTGTGTGTGTGTGCGCATGTGAGTTCATATTTGTGTGCATGTGTGTGTTCCACAACCCACCCCCAACCCCTCTGCTGCAGGTGATTTTAGAGAGAAAGGATCAGACTAAACTGTGATGAGGCTCTCATGCCTCAGAAACAACTGTCACCCGTCTCCATGGATTCGCTCACTCTCCGTGATGCTCCTATGCAGGAAGCCAGCAAGGCTGGCTCAGCCCGTGGGTCCCTGTGGGCTTAGGACTAGTTTGGGGTGATGTGATCAAGGTCAAGGTGGACAAGGACAATGACCCTCGGTCCCAGGAAAGAAGGCGTATTGGTTATTTTCCCTCCTTGCGCTCATCAAAAACCCAGTGAAAGCAGCTTCAAGGGGCAGGGGCTTATCCGTGCTCACAGGCCAAGGGGATACAGCTCATCATGGCTGGGAAGGTGAGGCCGCTGCCTGCCATGAGGAAGCAAAGAGAAATAAAAGCTGATGCTCAGGTTATTTCCTCCTGTGTGTATGTGCATGTTCACATGTGTGTGTGCATGTTCATGTGTATGTGCATGCTCACATGTGTGTGCATACTCATGCATGTGTGCATGCTAACATGCATATGTATGTGTACTGATATGTGGGTACATGTGTGGATGTGTGCATGCTCACGTGTAGGTGCTGGACAGGTGCAGGTACATGTTTGTTTACATAACCATGGAGGCCAGAGTTGATGTCAGGTGTCTTCGTCTGTCTGTGACACTCAACCTTAGGTATTGAGATAGAGTCTCTTGTTTGACGTGGGGCTCACCAATTCCAGCTAGTCTAGCTAGCCAGCTTGCACTGGGGATACTCTGACCCTTCCTCCCTCGCACTAGGATTCCAGGCTGACTGCCAGATCAGTCTGGCTTCTGTGTAGGTGTTGGGGATCTGAACTCCAGCCCGCATGCTTGGGCAAGCTCTTTACCCACATTTCCAGCCCTTACCTTCCCCCTTTTTATTCAATCTGAAACCCCAGTCCATGGAATGGTATCCCCTATGTATAGGTTAGGTCTGTCGACTTCAGTTTACCCACTCTAGAAAATTTCTTGCTGAGCGTGGTGGTGCACGCCTTTAATTCCAGCACTTGGGAGACAGAGGCAGGAGGAGCTCTATGAGTTCAAGGCCAGCCTTGTCTACAGAGTGAGTTCCAGGACAGGCCCCAAAGCTACACATAGAAACCCTATCTCAAAAAATCAAAAAGAAAAAGAAAGGAAGGAAGGGAAGGAGGGAGGGAGGGAGGGAGGGAGGAAGGAAGGAAGTCCTGTATATGTGCTTAGAGGTGTGTGGTTCCCAGGTGATTCTGGAGTCTATCAAGTTGGTAATCAGTGTTAACCATCACAGAAGATGCTGGCAGTCACCCAGTGCTGCTGCCTTGGGCAGACCTTGAGACTACTTCAGGATCACATAGGCAAGGTGGCTTTACTGAGACTGTTGTCACCTCCTGTGATGATACCTGCTAACTGTGCATCCTTTGAGGACAGGGATGGAATTTCACCCATCTCTTCCTCCAAGGCAGAGAATGGAACAGTCTCAGACAAATTCATGGAGAGTAGCTTACGCCACAGAGCAGGGCAGTAAGGTCAACCTTACCTCTGTGGGGTGGTGAGGACACTCTTCTGACTCAGCCTGGTTTTGGCAGGGGAAGGGGGTTGAGGCTAATGTGCCTGAGTAGACAACTCTATCTGGATCCTAAAGGGGGGGTTGTAGAAGCCCAGAAAGAAAGAGAAAGGCCACTTCTGGGTAGAAACATCCCAGGCCAGCTTGTGAGAAAGGAACGTGACTCCCCAGGGACAAAACTGGGACAAGTCGCTGGAAGCCAGTGGACAGCAGAGTTTGGGGCTCTTCATAAGTGGGACAGCCTTCCTGGTGGCTGTCAGATAGCACATATGGGAGAGAAGGGAGAGAAAGAACGCTCTTGAGACTCCGTATAGGACAGATGTATTCTCTCCTGTCTCCCTGGGAAGGGAAATTCAAACAGGGCAATCACCAGTCTCACCCTGTATAGAGAGTTCCTGGGTGCATAGCTGGCTGTGTCTGCAGGGGGCATCAAAAGTCTGTGTCTAGGCAGTGGCTGGGTTCTCCCACCACTTCCCTGACTGGGGAACCCTTTGTGTGACTGTTCTAGATCCTAGAGTCCCCATCAGATAGGTGCCCGGCCCTCCTCAACCCTCTAGGACTGTTGGGAAATCCTAAGGGGAATGCCAGGTTGAATCAACTGAGAACACTTTGTCTCCATGACTGGGCTCAGGACAACCTGAGATTCTGGCACCTTATATGGGAGTCTTACTCCTCTGAGACTGAGCCCCTTTTCCTCCCTGGGTGGTAGCAAGGAATCCATTAGAGGGCACGGGGTGGGAGCCGTGAACTCTGCCTACCTTTCTATCCTCAGATACATTGAGGGTCCCAGCCAAATATGACACAACTGGCACAAACATGGTCACAGGGGCTGTTGCCAATTCAGATGTTAAAAGTGGGGGCTTGGGAGACGACTCAGACAGCAAAACGCTTGCTTTGCAAATGTGAGGAACAGTGTTTGGTCCCCATAACTCACATCAAAAGCCAGCTAGATGTGGCGGTACAGTACAAACCCAGTGCCGTGGAGGTGGAGACAGGCAGGCTGTCCTGGGGCTCACTGTCAGATAGTTCAGCCTCGCTGATGAGTTCTGGGCCAGTGAGATATCCTGGTTCAAAAGACCAAAGAGGACAGTGCCTAAGGAATGAAACTTGAGGTTGTCCTCTGCCCTACATAATGTGCATACACACCTGCACACACGTGGGCCCACATGCACACAAACACACATATACATACATGTATAATATTGTCAAAACTCAGGCTGGTCAGGTGTACTGCCTATGCCTCCATGGGGAAGCACTGGGTTGTTGCTTGGGTTTTTTCTGGTCTCTTAGATTTTCTCAGAGCTGATTTGTGTATGTTCCACCCCCATCTTCCCAGAAGGGTATAACACAGGTCAAATATGCAGAAGAAGAGATTGACCTGACTGCTGGATTACTGGCTAGCCTTGTGACTAGGGGTGCCTGCCAAGCCTAACTCACCTGTAGGTTCTCCCAGTCTCTCCCTGCCAGTGATCATGGGAAGCTGATCCCATCGACTGTGGCTTACTGATGACCCCTCCTTGCATGACCAGACTCTTACCCACAGTCCATTGGGTGTTCTCACCAAGCCCCCCTCCTCCTGAGCGTCAGTTTCCCCATGTTGAGAATATGAAGGGCTCCAGGATTACAGCGGCCCCTTTTTGTTCTTGGTCCTAGAGATTCAACAGAAGAAAGCGGTGGCTGTTAGTTGGATTTTCACTTTTCTCTACAATCAACTTAGGAAACAATGATCTTGTTCTATGACCTTGTTTGGTGGGGTTACTTTTTTAATATTCCCATATCACAGACAGATATGTTTCCTCTGAAGACTGGTGATTCTGTTTGGACAGGGCAAGTGCCCGAGTAGATTAAGAAAAAAAAAATATTCTTTTGAACTAACCAATAAGACGTTTCTATTTTTGTAAGGTTATTTTCCCAGCAGTGTTTTTCTTAAGTTGACTGGTGAAAAGGCACGCAATGTTTCAATTATAAACAAATCACTTGGAATGGACAGCATAGGGAAGGGTCACTTGACAGCAGGTCAGCCTGCATACCTCTCTTGGTGCTGCCCACCATAGCATATACTGGTGAAGCATAGCCATGACATTGGGTGGGCTCTTTCCTTGTGTTGTCCGTGTAGCCTTACCTTTATTTCTCAAAGTGTCTGCGCATGGCATAGATGTGGGACACCTGATAAATGTGTAGGGATAACCCGCCCAGCCCATAAGGCTGGAAGGAGCGGTCGGCTCTTGCAGTCCGCTTCCCTCCGTCCGTCTCTCTGCTGCCCCTAGTGTTCTTGTAAGATACTGTCTCTGAATTCCATATCACATCTCTCACATCTTTTTTTCTTTTCTTTTCTTTTCCTCGTTTTCTTTTGGTCTTATGTTATAGTTTTTGTTCCTTTTTTTGTTTTTCTCACTAGCATTCATTCTGTGGCCTTGATGACTCCCATGCTCCGAGAACTCGGGTGTGTATCCTTTACTTTCCATTGACTGATGCAAAGCTCACGGAGAGGGGGAGGTTGGCTCCCCTGGGAGTCCAGGCAACCTTGTTCTGAGGTCTCCCACTTCAGCCCCTTGGGGGCTGTGTGGTCCTGGGTCCCTGGCGTCTTGCTGTAGGGACACATGATGTGGCTCATTGAGACACACAGGTCCCCGGGCATTTCACCCACAGAGACGTTTATGTCCCATTCCCAAAGCTTCCTCCAGCCTGGCTTAGTTCCTGCTCTGTTGCCATGTGCACATCTCCTGTCTTGTCCAAAGCAAGTGGCCTTCTAGGGCCAAAGAGCAGCAGGTTGACAGGCCGGTGGCTCATGAGGCCAGACCCTGATACGACTGCACAGTGTCCAGGAGCCAGGAGTGTCCTGTTCCTCACCTCTGTAGCTCGACCTGAATGCCCAGATATGATGACCAATTACATTCAGAGATCCCAAGAATGAAGGCATCCTAGAATCCGGTCCTGCCCTAGCTGTTGTCCCCTTGTACCCAAGCACCTAGCTCTTAATCGGAGTTCCTGCTTTGGGACCTCAGCCGTTCCACATTCTCTAGGTGCTGAGTGTTCATCCTTGGGCTGCTATCTGCCAGGACCTCTAAATTTTGGAGTCTTGACCTTGAAACCAATCTAAGCTGAGGGTTCTTAAACTCCAGGGTGCTCTTGAAGCCCACTAGATCCCTAGATGGTCCACCAAATGTCCTTAGGGATGTCCCTGACTCTGACACTAGCCCACAAGGACTTAGGTTAGGTATCTTCTATGTCCCAGTGCATGGGATATGGCCAGACACGTAGTGACTGGTCATTGTATGTAGATAGAATGAATGGCTGGCCTGAGGTGTGAGAGACAGCTCACACGATGCCCCAATGATGGAGCCCTGGGGCTGGGGCTATCCAAACCTTGCGCTGGGCAGCTGTCAAGAGAGGTCAGGATGGCAGGGGCTTGAAGATAATTAAGGGCCCCCTCCACTCTTCTTAACCCTCGACTTTTGTTTCACTTCAAATTATTCCTTACTCTTTCAGGCTAGACAAAGAGCTTTCGGAATCACCTGAGTCCCCGTGGTGCCCCATCCTCACTCAGACCAAAATCCAACAGTACAACAAGTTATTCGAAGTCTGGAGCCTGAACCCAGAATTTACGCACATTTGACAGTCACTTAAAGGGGAGGCCTGGGGACCTGGCCGACCCCTGCTGTGGAACTCTGTGGGACAATGGGGAAGCCTCCCCAGTGCCTCCACTGTGGCATCTTCAGGACCCAAGGACAAAGGATCTGGATGGCAAGAATCTAAGTGCAATTAGCGGAAACCCAGGGCATGAGAGCTGCTGCCTCAGGGGATAGGTGCAGGCCTGTCCCCGTGCTGTGTGCCTCTCTGAAGGCTCTATATGTGCCTAGATGGATACAGACACCCCCTCTGCCCTATGTACATAAACCTCCATGGACTGAGTGTGCTCTTCTAGAGTCTGTCTGCCAGCGCAACCAACAAAACCTCTGGCTCCATGCACAGCTGAACTTGTAGCTGGAGGCCAGCAAGAGAGAGAGTTGGAGTTGCCAATGTGGGAGCCCCGTGGATTATAGATTTCTGAGGAAAACTGAAGGCTCCAACACTCTTTTAGGTGTGATACCGCAGAAGTTACAGAGCGTGGCCCTGCCTCAGAACAGGGGAGGAGTGAGGATTGAGAGAGCAGGCCCAAGCTGCCTGTTATAGTTTGTAGGGGTATCCTAAAAAGGAGCTCAGGCTGTTAGGGCAAAGCCCAGAGCCTCTGAGCTCAGAGGTCTGAGACCAGGGATACCCTTCTACCATAGAGAAAATACCATAGAGTTGAGCCTTCACTGCCCAGGATCCTGGGTGTTAGAGCCTCCCCAGAGCACAGTGGGTAAGGTGGGGGTGGCACACCCTGGGTTCACTGGAAACGAGGTGCTGGAAGTCGACTTCCAGAGGAAATTACCTGAGAAGTAACTTTAAGATGCTCCTGTCAGTCTAGGGCAGGGGGGATGGGTCACCTCCAAAAGGTATCTGCCCGTGGCTATGTTCCCCCAAACTTGGGGCATGGAGAATGTTAGCCATCACTGGCAGAGTGGAAGACATACATGGTGGTGAGTCTGTGTGGGGAGCCTGTCATGAGTTTAGACGTGGCTTGGTGGCAGCGGGCTGTGTTGGACCAAGTAGGTGGCACCAGGATTTCCTGGAAGCAAACAGAAATGACTGGAGTTCAGATCAGGCCCATCGAGGGGACTATGGAGCAGGGGCCTGACCTTGTAGGGAAGCCATATCCAAAGACAGAGAAGCAAGGACCGTGCTCTACGTAGAAGGGGACTGTCCAGACAGAAGGTCGTTCCAGCAGACGTGTAGTCTGAAGCTGGAAGCTGGAACCAGGACGGCTCAGAAGTGTTGATTCTTTGCTGAAATTCGAATCCCCAAACACCTACGACCCACAAGCCCAGCCTCTGGGACTTACTCAGTGGCTTAATTAAACTCCAGGGACCCCATCTCTGACAACAGAGATATCCGAGTCATTGAGTAGCAGGAACGTGGGTACCAGTCAGGAAAATGGAGAGCGTTCCTGCTTTCCCTGGTAGAGATGCGGGTACACTACTCACCTGACTTCTGTAGTCAGGCATTCTGGGGCATCCCAGAGAATCATGGAGAAGTTGGCCTCTGTGTCCCTGCGAATATCTGTCTAGAATCCCCACTGGATGTGTTTGAGTGTGGTCCTTATACCTCCTGTCCATACTGTGAGGGAGAGGGCAGCCTTCTTGTCTGCTTGGCTTTTTCACTCAGCACCTTATGTGACGGTGGCCTTAACTCTGCTGTCAGACCCATCTGGGCACCCCCAGCTCAGCCATGTCCCTGCTGCAGACAAATCGCGTCCTTGTGACTCTGAGGAACACACCTTACAGATCCCAGGCCGTGACTCATGGAAGAGCTTCTGTGGCCACAAATGGACAGGTGGACCTGCATCATTGCATCATTCCACAGGACCTCTGATATCCCTACCGTGGCCGGCAGGAGCAAGCATCTGAGTCCCTCATGGGGTGGTCCTCCCAGCTGGGGCCAGTGTCCACCCCCTTCAACCTCCAGGAGGCCACTCATGCCCGAGAAAATGCAGCTCACACAGGCAGGTGTGCAAACTGCCCCACTTTCCACCGGGACCCAGAATTCTTTGTCACTATCTTAGGTATTGCTACCTAAGGCCCCATTAGGAACAATCCTGGCTGAGAGCCATGGTGCTCAGGGAACCGAAGAGCTGCCTGGCAGCAGAGATGCTCCTCTCTTCTTTCCAGCCCTGGGTCCAGTGAGACACAGTCTCAGGGCTCTCGCTGCCGATTAACACTTGTGTGCAGTTTCCAGGGGAACAGAGCTACAGAGTCAATCTCCAAGGTCAAGGCCACATTTTTTTAGACAGGAAGGCAGGTGGAATCTTTCCATGGCCCTCCTCCCAGACCCACTAGGAGGATGAGGACATAGTCCTCACTGTGAAGTCTTCAAATACAAGGTTCTTCTTTGGTACCCCGGTCTTCTAAGCCAGTGGCATGCAATTTTGAGCAGCACAGAGAAGCCGGGGAGTCAGGGCTAGTCTGCTGCTCTTGCAGCCTGTGGGTGCTAAACAAAGCGGCCCGGGCTGGGGCCAGGTGGCCAGCTGAGCTGAAAACTGAGGGCCTCTGGCTTTAAAATGGAGGGTGTCCCTAAGGCTGTAAGACCCATGTCCTACCAGCTCCTCTTCACTTTGCATCTCTAGCTGGTCACAGGGAAGTTTTTGCTCAAGTGCCCCTGCGAGCACAGTGTAGAGCATCACCCCTACTCATTGGCTGTGTAGGAGGTGGGGCCTGTGTCCTCGCTCAGCTCTACATGGAGTTCAGCCAGCCTGAAGTCCTCCCAGTTGTTTCCTACCCCGACTGAGCAGGAACTATGATAATCTGGCATGCTGGAGGGCCCTAGACCAAGGCCTTGTTCCCTGGAGAGTTGCAGCCTGCCTCCCCCTTGTCTACAAGGCCCCTGTTTTCCTTGGATTCCCTAGCCAGGTTGCAAGCAGGAGTTCCCCTGCCCCAGCACTCCCAGCATCATGATGGGAGTCCCTTAACAAGCTGAGGTTAAATATCCTTTTTTTATTTTTCATATTTAATCTCAGCTTGTTAAGGGACTCCCATTATGGAGCAGGAAACCCCGAGCCAAGCACTTTGCTACCTTCCTCCTCTGTCATATTGTTAAAACACTCTTAGGGGTTTCTGCAGACCCCAACCCATGTGTTCAGGGCCCTACTCTGACAGAAGGAGTGGGGTCTCCTGGGCTGAACCTGCCCTTCTCTCCCTCCCTCCCCCTTCACCTCAAGGCTGAGGTTTTAAGATGGGTGCCCCAGTCATGACCTGTGTCCTTTCTGTGGCCATCTCTCAGTCGTCTCCAAAGGCGTTAGACCCTGCCCTTACACAATGGGATCATAGTACCAACCCTCTACCTAGCAGCCATTTCTTTTTTCAACCTCCCCAGCCCCACCCTTCTCCCCCTAAGTCTTAGTGATTCACCAAGAAGAGCTAGCTGTCCTGTGCCTGTGTGGGCAAGAAGGGCTGTTTCTCGGGAGCCCATCTCTTGGTCTCTGCTGCCTTCAGCTAGCAACCATCTTCCCACGCAGATGGCATCATGTGGCCAGTATTTCTGGGGCTCACATGACAAGTATTTGGGAAATCGTCCCCCTGGTGGGGTAAAGAATTGTTTACTGTGCACAGTGTCGTTTTGCAAGGTGCTGGCCACTTGCCCGGTAGCCTACAGCAGCTAAGCAACAAAGCTGGTCACAGCCCAGGCAGCTGAGAGTGTGGTCCAGGCAGCATTGCTATGCCTAGCCCATCCAGCTGGTATTTAGCCTTGAGGATGCACCGGGCTCTCGAGCAGGCTGTGTGAATCCAGTCATGTATTCCTCACTGGATGCAGGTACCTGTGCTTACACAGTGAGTGGAGATCCTTTCATGAGATGCTCAGTACTTTGTCCAGATTCATCCCCGAGGCAGGATTCAAATCCAAGGAGTCAGGCCCAGCACCCAGGGTTTGAGTTGATCTTCCTGACCCTTAAGGCCAGTGATTCACATTGCTAGTTCCGCCTGCCTGCCCCACTCAGTTGCCGCTCTTTACGCAACTGCCCTGCTCCTGCCCAAACCCCAGAAAACCACTACTGAGAACTCAGAAGGCCTCTTTGCAAAGGGAGGAAGGAGAACCACTCACTTCATTGCTGGAAAGGGTAACGCCAGTGTGAGATATGTCCTCAACACCCCAGAGGGGGCACGGCCAGGATGCTCAGACAGCGTACGTGATTTCCAGCCAAACCCCATTGAGTCCCAAGACCATAGCTGCTCCTTTCCAAGAATGACTCACCCCAAGTTCACCCACTAGCTGGGCAACCTCCTGGCTCCATTAAGTGGAGTTATACAAAGGGTTAACATAAATGCCTATCTTTATGGTAAGAGGCAATTGTCTGAGAAATGGCAAGGGATTGAATGTGCAGCAATGTGCAGAGGTGGGAAGGGGAAAATAAGGTTTCCTGTGGGTCCCAAGGGGCACGACTTAGGAGAGGAACACACCTCAGTGCTCGGAAGAAAAAGCTCTAAGACACCTTAGTGGAAACCGTTCTCATTATTCCCTGGAGGAGCAAAGCCTCTGATGTTCATACTTCTGTCTTTTCACCTCTCTGCCTAGTCCTGGCCTCTGGTGTGTTTGGTGGCCTCAGATCTTTCCCTCTATAAACCCTCTGAAGCCATCTTGGACGAGCCACCTCCTGAGTTTGGCTCTTAATGACTGTGACTGCCCTGTGTTCAAAGTGAGAGGCCCAAGAACACTGAGCACCTAGGTGAGCATGGCTCCCTTCTACGTGCCATGTGGCCAGCCACTCCAATGCTATTGGCTATGACCTGAGGTGTGCCTGCACTCCAGGGATCTCTGCCTGTGCCTGCCTACTGCTCCCTTCTGTTCCTGATTTTTCATCCTCTGGATCCCTCCCCTGCCCTGAGCGCCCAGGGACTTGCCTGCTGTCCAGAAGCCAGTTTCGCTCCATACTTGATCTCACAGCTCCCGGGCTAGCATACACATCCTCAGGTATGGAGTCAGACCTGGCTGTTCCTTCCCATCTGTAGGGCTTTGACAATCTCTTCCACTTTCTGAGGTCTCCATTTTACCATCTCTAAAATGGTCATGGTGATGCCAACCTCCTAGGGTCACCAGGACTACTGGACTAGGTAGGTGTGAGAGACCACTCAGTGTGGCATTAATTTCCCATCTTCTTTGCCTGGCAGACTGTAGGTCATTGGTAAGTATGTGCTATATACAAACAGAGGCCCGGACCCTCATTCACTATGGTGGGGATGGCCTTGGCTTGCCTTGGAGAACCTGTGACTGATGTGGACACTTGAAAACCTTCTTTTTCCTCTTTGTGTGCCTCACTAAGCATTTAATTCCAGGTGACTGGTCTGAGCCGCATTTTAGCTTGGGTGTGTTCTAGCACACCAACTTGTAAAATGAGATGCTCGTACATATTGCATGATGTTTGTGCGGATGAAACCCAAGCTACCGCTCATGAATAATCCACCTGTCCTTGTTCTTCTCAAAGGACATTTCCCTGGACAATCCAAAGGCATGGTAGCCACCTCAAAATTTCCAGAAAATCCATGCAGACTCATTCCATTTTTCTTAAGCCTGGGCCAATGAAATGTTTCCAGGATGGAGCCGACAGCCCAGGAACAGACCGAGAAAAGCTTCCACTACGTCATCAGAGCTCCCAGCAGCGATGGCTTTGATGTGATGAACGTGGATGTGAAGATCGACACGTGTTGGGTGTTCCGAGATGTGGAGGAGAGTGACCAGGAGCAGGGCTGCCTTCCAGAAGCAGCCAGAAGCCCAGACTTGGACACGGGGCTGCTCAGGGAGCAGCTGGAATCCTCGGAGCGGAAGCTGTTGGCCATTGTGGACAAGCATGTGATGTCAGAGTCAGGGCTGAGGAGCAGGTGGGTGTAACCTTGTGAGCATGCTTGTGTAGGGGGAAGTGGGCATTGATGGATTCCCTTGACACCGTGATCCTTTGACTTCTGCCTCCAGCTGAAGTCCTGGCCTCACCAGAGGTACAGAACCAGCCTCGGGTGGTCATTTGCCCTCCCTTCTCCTGTCGTGGTCCTGTTCTGTGACTGATCACCATCCACGGGGAACAGCCAATGGGAAGCACTGACAGTGGATGAGAAAGGGGAAAGACAGCCATCTTCCCTTACCTTCGTTCTCTTGTGGCTGTGCCCAGATATGTGTGCCTCTCTTCTTTGTCGGCCCAACTCCTGCTGTATGGCTTGGTCCAAACCCTGGTCACATTCTCCCTCTGAATAGTGCCCTAGCTTCAGGACCAGAAGTGGCTCCAGCTTTGCTGAACCAGCTGTCTATCATCTCTGTCTGGCCTCCCAGCTCCTCTGTCATCTTGGTACAGAGTACCAAGCAGTTGTTTCTCACTGTTGAGCCTCTGGAGTGGGCCCTGTGGCCTGGTGAAGCCAATACAGACCCCGAATGGCCATTGGAATCAGGTCTTTTTTCCAAACCATATCTTCTGACTTTTTCCTAATGGCTCCTCCTGTCCTTTTTCTCCCATCCCCTCCCTCGTTTTCCTCTCTTATACTCCCCTCTCCTCCTCTTCCTGTCTTCCCGTTCTTTGGTGGTTTTGTGGGTGGATGCTGCAGGCTGCTAGGGTCTTGCATGTCCTAGAGCAACACTGTGCTGCCAGGTCATATCCCAGCCCTCCCAATGATTTACTTTTCCTTACTTCTTCCCTCCCTCCCTCCCTCTCTCCCTCCTCCCTCCCTCCCTCCCTCCCTCCCTCCCTCCCTCCCTCCCTCCCTCCCTTCTTCTCAAGAGGAGGAACTCGCTTTGGCTGTTGTCTTGGAGGTTTCCATGCTTAGCGTGCTTTATTGTTATAGGTCTATGATAAGGTGAGAACCTCATGCAGGCTGCTGTTCCCCTCATGGTAGCTAGGAAGGGAGGTGGGGTGTCCCTGAGAGTTTCTCAAGACCTTGTATGTTAGTTATTTTTTCCTGTCACTGTGGCAAAAACACTGAATTAATGGAAGGAACACAAACTCGTTCTGGCTCACAGTGGGTTTTAGTCTGTGCTGCTGATCTGTTCATTGATTTGGTCCCAGGGTGAGGCAGGGCCCCTGGGCGGAGGCACCTCTAAAACCGGAGCCCAGGGTGAGGCCAGAGCCACTGTTCTCTTCGAAGATGAGGCGCACATCTTGCAGAAGAAGACCGGGGGGGGGGGGGGTAGGGAGGTAGGATCTATGGCAGGGTTGAAGGGGAAAAGGGATCACTCTGCCTTCCTTCCAGTCTGACCCCACTTTGAGTCCCTTGAGTCCTGAGATGTATAGAGTGTTATTACCTCCTTCTCCAGATGCAGGAACTGAGGCTGAAAGCATAAACTACAGGGTCAGGGGTACGAAGAACAGAAGTAGGGTCTGAATTGCCCACTAAGCATTCAGACACCCAGCTGGCTTCCTGGTGTCTTCCTGGTAGGTGTGGTCCACTAGAAAGCAGTGTGTGTCTGGGAGTGCACACTGGGCTTGCCACAGCCACAGAGTTAACATGCAGGGCCAGTGAAACACGTCAGTGGGTTGGCGTGTTTGCTGTCAAGCCTGATAATATGGATTCAGTTCCTGGGACCCACATGGTTGAAGGACAAAACCAACTCCCAAAAAATTGTCGTCTAACCTCATCACCTGCCCTGCTCCCCTCAACAAAATCGATACATTGAACAAGGTGAATGGTGCCCCAGAGATGACACTTGAGGTTGTCACCTGGTCTCCCCCAAATTAAAAAAATAAAATAAAATAATTAAATTAAAAAGTGAAAACTTGCCAAAGATTTTTATTATGGAAATAATACAGAGCTGGGTGCGGAGGCTGATGCCTGGAATCCCAGCACTTAGGAGCCTGAGGCAAGAGGACCATTGTAAGTCACAGGCCAGCCTGGGCTACAGAGTCAGATCTTGTCTCAACAAATCAAGTTAACTAAAAGAAATGCATAAAATATGAAAACAACATCGCTGAATTTGTTAGACAATCTGAAGGAAAATAAAAACCCTCTCCTAGCTCACCGGACTGTGTTTCGCAGTCATTTCTGACCAAAATCCAGCAAAGTCACCCTGAGCGCTTGTCACTCCTGTTCTGAGCCAGCCCTCCCTGCTCAGCAAGTGTTCCATGGTTAATCCTTAAAACTGGAAAATAGGATGAGAGTATTCTGTTTTATGAAAAAGACACCAAGGCCTGGGATGTGTAGCTGTGCCTGTCTGTCCTTAAGGGCAGCAGGACTTGATTCCAGGTGCCCAGAAGTTCAGTCTGTGGTCACTGTGGGCCCGTGTGCTCCTGGCGGGGTCTCCTGGATTCACGAAATTCTCTGTGGCACTCTTTACGAGACTCTTTACAAGCCTCATCTGGTGAGTTTAGTCAGAGAAAAGCACTCCCTGCCCACTTCATGGTCCTGGGTGTATGGGTTTCGTGTGCCTGCTGTGACAAATGGTACACACTTGGTAGCTTTTCTTGGCAGTAGTGGTGGTAGGATTGGAGGCAGAAGTTCTCATAGTCCATGCTGACCTCAGACTTGCTAAGTAGCCGTAGATGGCCTTGAACTCTTGACCTTCTAGCCTCTCCATCCTGAGTGCTAAGATTATAGGCATAACTGCAAAACTTGGTGATTTAAAAACAGCCTACAGAGATGGGATTAAAGAGGTAGCTCAGTCTGTAAAGGTCTTGATGTACAAACCTTAGGACCTGAGTTTGAATCCCCAACACCCAAATAAAAGCCAGGGGTGGTACACACCCCCAACCACAGTGTTGTGAGCAGAGACGAGGAATCAGCCGAGCTCACTGGCCAGTCTATAACAAGTGAATTCCAGGCTCAGTAAGAGGCCCTGACTCAAAATAAATTTAAAAAAAAATGGAGGGTGGTTGAGGAAGACACACTATGTCCACCTTTGGCCCCCACACATATGTATGCTTTCATTCACATAGTGTCTCCAAAACAAGACAAAACCCAAACAGCAGGAGCCCTGGCTCTGGAGGCTGGAAGTTAGGATTCAGGCTTAGCTCAAGTTGTCAGTAGGGTCTCACCCACTTCAGATGCCCTTGGGACTGACTCTGAGATGTTTGACCCTCAGTTCTCTGTTGAGTACCCCCTTGGCCCCCAGGCCATCTCCGAGCTGCAGCATGTGCGGTGCTCTAGGCCTCTGATGCTTTCCTCCTGATGGTCAGCTCCACTCAGGCCTCCTCTGAGGAGCGAGAGGCCGAGTGATGCTCCAGGACCCATCTCCTCTCACAGACTGACTTCACCCGCCCTGTGGCTTCTGTGCCTGTGAAGGGTGCTATCCTTCCTCCACAGATCAGGGTCTGCGAGTATCTGGAGCCAACTGCACTGTATCGGTTGCTGTACTGGCCATCTCTTCTTGCTCCTGTCAGAAACTGTCTTTGTCTCCTGAACACAGGGGACACAGGTTTCTCCCCCAAATGAAAAGAATGACTTCACTTTCTCCTTTTCGGCTCTTGGCGCATCTCAGAAACAGTGAGATGGTGCCAGTTCTGCCTCCTGACTGATTCGCTCGAGGGGACTTACTCAAGTGAGGCAGGGGAACCTCCCCAAGGAGAGGAACCCTTAGTTGTGTTTTGAATTTGAATTAAGACACCATTTCTTTAATCTAGATAAAATGCTTTGAGCAAAGTGCAGCTGTCTGTATCTTTATCTGACAGATGAAAATCTAAGGACCTTAGTGGCGAATTAACCCAGTTATGCTTCTATGGCGGAAAAGACAGAGGCAGGAAGCAGATCCTGACCATCTCTGTAGATCAGGGACTGAGTCGGAACAGAAGGTCACCAGGTGGTCTTGGGTGAAGGAGAAAGCATGTGCAGAAATGGGAGGTGGAGGGCTGTCTCAGGCCAACGTAACCTAGCATGGAGGCAGGGCTAACACTGTACAGAAACGTCTTATCCACCTGTGGTGGGAGCACTGCTCTGACTTCCCCTTCAGGTGTCACCATCATCCTGCCATGTCACCTCTCCTGTTTGCAGTCAGGGGTTGTCCCTTCCCAGCTAGCACAGTCTCTGCTGGTCATGCAGACAGAGCTCTGTGCGACTCAGCTGCTCCCTGTGTCAGTCTCTTAGGCCACTCCCAGCGTCTCATGCAGAAGTGCAAGTCACACAGACATGTATTATTTACAAATCACAGAAACCTTCTTCTGACTGTCATTCATTTCCTTAGAAGATATTCATAAGTTTGGAGGTAGAATGGGAGGCAAGAATGACTAAGGTTAAAAGTCACCCCGGAACCCACAGTCTGTGTGACCTGGGGAAATAACCCATCTCCCAGGCCCTCACTTTTCTCCAATGTGAAGAATATTACCTGGAGGCTGGTTAAGGTGTGAGCATTAGTCCGATAGTGCAGAAAAGCTCTTGGCTGGATGACCTCCACTCAGTGTCTTCGTGGATGTGGGTTGCTAAGTTAGGGCTGAGAAACACTTAAGGTTGAATTCCATGGCAAGTGACATTGTGTGTGTGTATACACACCATATGTAGCATGCATATCCGTGCATACCCATTTGCGCACATGGAGAGGCCCAAACAGGACATGAGTGTGTCTTCCTCCATTACTGTCCACTTTATTGCATGAGACAGGGCCTCTCATTGAAATGAAAGCTCACAGTTTGGCTAGGTGGGCCGTCCAGTGAGCTCCAAAGGTCTGTCTCTGTCGGCAGTGCTGGAGTTATAGGCACAGCCTTTATGTGGGTGCTGGGGATTTGAACTCAGGTCTTCATACTTACCAAACAGGTGCTCTTACCAACTGAGCCATCCTCCCAGCCCTGCAAGTAATGTCTCTGAGGTAGAGCAGAAACTTTCTAGTAGGATATGTATGCCTGGGATGGTGGCTCACTCCTGTCATCCGAGCACTTGGAGGTAGAAAAGGAATGAGTTTGAGGCCAGTCTGGTCCACAGAGAGAGCCCGAGTTGATGACGTATGTAAGTGCTTTACAATGAGGTTCTCAGGCCAGTAGCCGGGTCAGATGACTGGGGTGGTGGTGGTGACATTTACACAGTTCCCGCCCTGAGCGAGTGTTTCCTGCCTATGGTCCTGCAGGGTCGAGGAGCTGGAGCTGTCGGAGAGGAAACTTCTCCTCAAGGTAGAGCAGCTGAGTGCCCGTATGGCCCAGGAAAGAAGTGCCTCACTCTACGCCCAGGAGCAGCTACAGGCACTGCAAAGGGAGCTGGTCAGCCAGGTTCGTATCTCTTCTACTTCCCAGTGCCTAGTCGTGTGGTCACCCTGGGCCTCAGCTTCTCTGTCCCCCTCCCAACCTCCCAGCCCTCCTGGGGAAGCGTGGGTGTCAGCATGTTGGTACCTTTCTCACACCCTGGCCCCCGAGGACAGGAGGTGGCCAATGTGGGCCTCTGTCTTCAAATTGCTGCATGCAGGTGGGGACGGAGGGAAGATAAGAACCAGGTCGAGAGTGGTAGGGGGACTTGGGCACATCGTGGGTGTGATAGGAAAAAGGCACTTCAGAGACCTGGTGGTAGACCTTTCCAGACCTTGCTGGGAAGGGAATGTGACGTGTGAGAATTAGGTGGGCCAACACGGTGCCGTGGAGGGCTGGGGAAGGGGTCGTGCAGGGAGGGAAAGGCTGGGAAGCACAGCAAGTTCTCCAGCGGGGTTGCAGTAGAGTTAACTTCCTAGCCAAGGGACTGGCACTAGGAGGCCCAAGGAAGACAGCTAAGGCTTTGTGGAGCAGGCAGGCAGAGCACAGTAGACAGCACCACCTAAGGGGCAGGTTTTGAAAGAAAACCCTAGTTCTACTGATGAATTGGTTGTGTGACATTGGGCAAGTGACACAGCCTCGACAGGTCTCAGTTCCCGCGTATGGAAAACAGTAATAATATGGTACCCACCCCTCAGGTGGTCATCTGAGTTAACTGAGGAGACGGATGTAGAATGCTCAGAGAGGTTGGTGTCTCAGTGTTACCTGCATCTGCCATTCTTGCTCATTATAAGAACCCTTCCAGGAGGGGAGATGATGGTTCAGGACACATTGAGGAACCTGGATCCTGCGATAGGTACCCTGTGATGCCTGGGCACTGGCTTCAGGGATTTCACTTTAAAGCACAGCTTCAGAGCTTTGAGATTACAGGGTGCAGCCTGTTCATGGGATGGGAGCTCAATACGAACAGGTTGTGCATGCGCTGAAGGGAGCGTTGTTTCTCGGGTCTTGTTTAGCTGTGCCTTTGTGTGTGTGCATGACATAGGTGATGACCCTGGGTATCTCCGACAGCGAGCAGCCATGGGACAGCCAGGGTACATGACGTCGTATTCACTGACACGGAAGTGGGAAGTGAAGGAGCCCACTCAGCTCCGCGCAGTCCTTGAGTACTAGGGGGTTAGCCCTCCCACCTCTCCTCTGACCCCTGGAGGCAGAGTCAGGTTAAACTTGGCTCACATGCCTTTAGCTTCTCAACCCCAGGGGTGTCTACATAGCAGGGTACAGGCTGAGGCTCTGCACTGGGGGCATGAGGTTTCTCTGAGGAGACCTTGTAAGGGTTTTTGAGCCTTGCTCTGGATACACCTGGGATTCCCCAGGGCAGTTAGGGACAGTTCTGCAGTGGAGATGCTTATAGGGTAAGGGTGCCATGTAAGCTAATTACGTTGGTGGGATAAGGGGTTTGGGGGAGGCTAGGGAGCTATATACCATTTCCACATGCTTCCCTGTTGTTACTACTGTCTTGAACAACACGAATGCACTAAGGCGGACCTCTCCAGAAGCCTCTTTACAGACTCGGTGGCTTGGTCAGGGTCACATGTGGTCCAGCTGTAGCCCAGCCCACAGCCTTAACCTCCAGTCTCTCTGCTTTTGGGGGAGACATTGGCGTGTGGGAGTCAGTAACACAGGGATGTGCAAACAGGATTTTGGCATCTCTTGTGTCTGATCTGTCACTGATGGCGACTTTGCTCTGGTCATATTTCCAGGAAGCAAAGAGGCCTCTTTCTGCAGTGAGCTCTGGTCATCCTGTGAGTGCCAAAGGCCCACCCGCTCACGCCACGGATCTCCATGCACCCAGAACCACACAGACACCCAGTACAGAATCCATGCCATCTTAAAGCCAGGAGAATTTTCCATCCAGAAAACACAACTCTAGTTTTCATTCCCTCTTCACACCCTACCAAAAAACTGCCCTGAAGCTGGGCGGTGGTGGTGCACGCCTTTAATCCCAGCACTCGGGAGGCAGAGACAGGTGGATCTTTGTGAGTTCAAGGCCAACCTAGTCTACAAGAGCTAGTTCCATGGCAGGCTCCAAAGCTACAGAGAAACCCTGTCTCTAAAAACCAAATAAAACTAAAACTAAAAAAATAATAATAAACTGCCCCACAGAGCCAGCCTGAGCTAGCCTTGTGCCTCCTTCCCTCTGTGCAGGCTCTCTGGCAGCAGAGGGAACAGGTAGCTAGTGAGAGAAAGCTTACCACAGAGGCAGTGTTTGCTTGGACAGAACGTGAACACTGAAGACTCCCGTTTTTTCTGGGTTGTGTTGCACTCCACTCTGGTTCACTGAATATGATAGGGAGTAGTCAGGGTGTCCAAATATGGATCAAATGTTCCCTGCTTAGACAGATGGCTAAGGGACGGAGAGAAGTCAGACACAAGGCTGCCGTGCTGGGCCCCAGAGCTGGCTGCTGTCCCATTTATTTAGTATAGACTTTTCGTTGTTCCGTTATACAGGTAACTTCTGAGTGTGTGGTGGGGCTGAGGACAGCCCTATTTGGGGGGTGGGGAAGCATTCACAGTTGTGAACAGCTGCTGTGGCTTCCTGTCCCCTGCTCAGTTCACATCACTGAAGTGAGAGGTTTTGGAAAGTTCTGCAGAGTTTGGAAATTGGTGTGAACTGTTCAAACTGAACAACTCCAGAGCCATCTGCAGGATGTATGCCCCTCCAATCTACTACACACACAGACTTAGGAGCTCCTGGAGCTCCTGGGCTCAAACTAGGGTGAGGTGAAGGCGACTCTTGTCTGCAGTGCTAGCAAACTCAGTAATCAGCAAAACTTAAAAGTTGTGTATTTATTTTGTGCGGGCACATACTTATGCCACAGTGGAGGTTAGAGTCCAGCTTGTGGGGCTGGTTTGTTCCTTCCACCACGTGCAGGTCCTGTGGAACCCAACTTGGGTCTTCATGCTTGGTAGCAAGCGACTTAGTCTTTGAGCCATCTTTGGTCCTAGCGTAAAGCTTCAATGCAAAGTACCCACTATGCGCGAAATACAGGAATGTTAGGAAGAGAAATCAAAGCGAGCAAGGCGCATGCCTGGGGCTCGGGGTTCCCTGACGTCCCCATCACCACAACTCCTAGGTGCGGGAGGCGAAGAGCGCGGCCAGACGGCAGCAGCGGCTGCAGGAGCGGTTGCAGCTCAAGGACGAGGCCCTGGCACGGCAGGCGGTGGCCCTGGAGCGCTGTGGGCGGGCCCAGCGGTTGCAGCTGGGCCTGGTGCGGGAGCAAGAGCGCGTTCTGCGGGCGCAGGTGCAGCGGTTGGAGCGCGACGTGTGGCGCCTGGGCCGTGCCGCGGGCCTCCTGCTGGCACAGCTGCATGCTGCGGACCCGTTGCCCAGTGAGGGCAGCTCCCGGCCACAGATTCCTGCCGGTTCTCTGGGAGCCTCCGAGGCCACAGAGCTGAGTGTACTGCGGGCCAGGGCGGAACGCGCGGAGAGGGAATGGGCGGAGGCGGTGCGCAGGCTGCGGGAGTACAGCGTCACCAAGCGGCAGCTGCGGGAGCAGCTGGAGGAACTGCGCTGCTGTGTGTATGGGCTGACGCTGTCAGAGATTGGCCTGCACAGCCAGGTGGAAGAGCTCGCCCAGCAAAACAGGCACCTGCGGGCCCAGTTGGGGCCTAGCAGCCCGGTAAGTGGCCGGAACCCAGGACAGGAATGACTGCTTACCCTCCTCTGACTCCTTCCTGTCCAGCCACTACCAGTCTTTGTCCCCACCATCCATATATACAAGGTCACCACTGTCATATGGTCACTCACTGCCCATATTGCTGTCTACTCTTCTGCCCGCCATTTGATGTCTACCCATTTGTCCACGCACTTGCAGACTCCCATGTCCAACTACGTACTCTACCCCACAGCCAACTTCTGTTGTTCTTTTCCTCCCACTGTTAAGGGTTTGAATGCGCAATGGCCCCTTTCCCACACAGGCTCATATGTTTGTGCCCTTGGTCCCTAGCTGATGGTCCTGTGTGAGGAGGTGGTGGAACCCCACTTAAATCCGGCAGGCGTGTTCAGTCTGAAGCCCTTGGGATGCAGTCTCTCTGGGATAGCTATGAATGCAGTCCAACACAAAAAGCCAAGACTTAAAACACTATAAGGATATTTAAAAATAACAGTCATGCAGTTCACAGCGAGAACTTGGTAGTGACTATATCGGAATCACAATGTTGAAAGGTTAGAGACACCTGCTAGGAGGAGGTGGGGCCTGGATGGGGAAAGTGGGTTTCTGGGGTGACCTGAGGTTCTAGCTCAAGGTTTCCACCTTCAGGAGCTTCCTGCACTGTGAAGAAGCAGAACCCACACTCCTTTCCCAGCCACTCCCAGCCCTGTGCCTTCACTGTAGCCTCTACATGGAGAGACAGAATAAATCCTTCATCCTTTTGGTTGCTTTGGCCAGGTATTTCCCAGGTGGCAAGGGAAATAACCAGTGCATTCCCACCCTAAACTAGTCTAGCCTTTGGTACCCAATCCAAGGCACCCACAGACTCACTGTGGGAGACCTGGTTTGTAGATAGTACCTTGTGGGGAAGGGCATGTGTCACTATAATGAGAGTGACATGCCACCCCGAGGGGGGGGGTCCATTCCTACTTTGTCACCTCCTCGCATTATTGCTTTGGTGATTAGATTTCAACATATGAATTTGGGAGCTGAACAAGTATTTGGGCCTTGGCACCTGTCTGTCCTGGTCCCCATTCACCTATATCTTCCCTATTTGTCCACTCATGGAACTGGTTGCCAGGTAGCCAGGTCCTCCTCATACCCTTCACGGTTTTTCCCTCTGTTCATCCATCTCTTTGTCACTGAGTGGTTCTTACAGAGTGCAACCCATGTGAGAGACAGGTCCTTAACCCACAGCCCCTCCCCCAGGGCACTCGCTCCTCCTCTGTCTTCCCTAGTGGTCATTCCATGCTGTGTCCTCCCCTCCTTGGCCGTGAACTTCCCAGGGCAGGTCCAGCATCTACTGGTTTTTGCAGCCTCCATTCCCAGCAGCAGCACACAGGGAACCCAGGGACTGCAAAGAAGAAAGCACCAGGGGTTGGGCTTTTTCTGGATCTCTTCATTACTAGCTCTTTAAACATGGATTATTACTTAAGCTGGGGCAAGAAGACTGGGCATTTTTTAAAACTCTTTACTGGGCATGTTTTTAAAACATGTACATTTAATATCTCCCAGATGTATTCAGAGCTTCCTTTCAAAGCTTGTGGAGATAAGGGCAGCTGCTCTCAGCGTCCTTGTTCCTCAGAGAGGAAGCTGAGGCTCTGGGCAGCAGTTTCTCCCCTGTTGTCACACAGCTATTGAGGGACAGACAGACCTGGAGGTTGGCATCAGGATGGTGGCTCCAGCTGCCTTAGCCCTGGGTCCCTAAAACCATAGCAAGTTCAGATTCTTTAAAGAAGACGAAACATTTGGGAGATAGAGGCAAGAGGATCAGGAGTTCAAACTACATAGCAAGTTCGAGGCCACCCTAGGCAGTGTCAGATCCTGCCTCAAACAAAACACAACAAAAACAGACCAAAGAAACCAATGGGAGTTGCTCGTTTAAAGCATCAAATGTATCTTTTAATTGGAAACTGGAATACTCAAGTTCTCGGGATAATGGCCTGGCTCTTGCCTGGGCCAGCTTACTAATGGCGTCTGTGTTCTGCTGTGCATTTTCACCGCTTTGGCTCCTGACTGGCCCTTCTGTGCACTTCTTGTTCAGCCACTAAGGCGGAAGCCGTGTACACTTACCATTGTCTCCTTGTAATTCTGAAAATAAATGATGCACACATGGAACTTGTCATCTAGAATCTTTTCTGTGATTGTCATAAATGTGCTTTCAATTAGGCAGTTGGCCCGAGGCTTTATTCTCCCATCTTGCCATCATCCCAAGCGCTGGGACTCACTATTCCTTAAAAACACTTCTGTGAGAAGAGTGGGTTCCTAGATGCCTGGCAGAGTCTTGCTCCTGTTTGTCCATTTCCTGTCCTCTCCTGTAACCCCTCATGTATCAGGTTGTTTCCACAAAGCTGATGGAGGGACTGCAAGGAAGGGCAAGTGATTTGGTCACAGGCACCAAGATTGCATCAAGACGGGCAAGGAATCACGCTTCCCTCTGCTGGCCTTCCCTCTGGATCAGGGGCGAGCATCAGTAGCTCTTTGGGGTTTTGGACTCTTCAGTGGCTGCATCAGATAGGATCTATGTCCTCAGTTGGAAAGACATCACAGTCACAGGCATCCACGACCTCAGTGTTGCTTGCTTTCCCTTCAGCAGGCCCTGAACCCCAAGGAGCTACATCTCACTTAGGGCCTCGACTATCAGAGCCAAAAGATGTCTACTGAAGGTCCCCTAAGTTGTCCATAAGCAGTGATCCCCGTGTGTGTAGCATAGGACAAAGCAGAGGCTGCTGTTAGAACCCATGGGACAGGCAGCACTGCTCAGTATGGGGAGCTGTTTGCTGGCATGGGGGAGGTACTCCTCTAGGGAACTGCAGGGGGATCCCTCTTAGGGGACAGTGGTGATCTAGATGGGCCAGGATATTCTTGGACTGATTAGTAAACTTCTCTGCTTCAGCATCCTTATTGTGGGATGGCACTGACACCCACAGACTGTGATGCTCAGTGAATGAGCCACTCAGTGAGGAGACGACCACAGTCATAGGCACTGTCTGTGTGTGGCCGTGTTGCTGTAAGGAACAGAGATTGGGGCGCAAGAGGTATATAGTGAGCATATATAGGGACGTGTGCAGCTGACAGTCTTCACAAAACTGCCATTTGCCCAGAGCTGGGTCTTCATTGCAGCCAGCTGATGAGGGGGTGGAGTTATTAGCCCTCACTTTACAGGTGAAGGAACTGGGGGAGGTGGGGAAAGTCACACGCCCCAGCAAATGGAAGAAGCCAGGCTTGACGGGAACACAGTCCCCCACCCGGACACGGCCCTCTACTTCTTATTTCTGATGGACTCGGAGTTGTGCTGTGAGCTATAGGGCAGGCATTGTTAGAAGACATGTTAGTTGCTTCTTAGCCACAAAGCACTTGCCCTGAAAGGCTCTCTTAGATGTTGTAAATCAGCCAGGGAGGAACTAGTGTCCCTGTCCCTAAGTTGAGTCTAGAGGAATGAACTTAATTTGCCCAAACTCAGATTGGTGACAACTTTTAGAACAGGTTGTGTAAAAGCTACATCTGCAGAGGAACGGGTCACTACTGGGAGGAGTCTGGAGGAAGGGCTCCTGCCGGTGAAAGGAGCTGGGGAGGACAGTGGGTGTGGTGGTGTTCTCTGCAAGTGTTCCCTGGGCTTCTGCAGTGTCTCAGGCACAGCGCAAGGCCCTGGGACTGGGGGGTGATCTGGGTGTGGACCTGCTCTTCAGAAGCGTGGAGGGGAGATAGACACAGGAGAAGCAGTGGTGGTTCTGGCTTCTAAACAGCTACATCAGAAGACAGACAGATGGTTATGACCTGGCCTGGAGGGTCACTGAGAGAGGTTTGTGCATAGAGATGGGAAGTCAGTCATGTCCTCTGTCATCTGGGAGCTAAGGAGCTGGGGTGATGGGCATTGCTGGGTGCTTTCTGTATCCCCCTGTCCCGCAGGGTACATAGAGTGAACCCTGGCAACAGCTGTAGGGATGTTTTTATTGTTGGAAAGAGACTCCTGCTTGTACTTCTGTAGGACTGTATCACCACAGGTTTGCTGTTCACTATGAAGCAAACTCTATCAAGAAATAGAGTCAAGAGGGCTAAAGAGACGATTCAGTGGTCAAGAGCCCTTGATACTCTTGTAGAGGACCAGGGTTTGCTTCTCAGTGCTCACACAGAATAGATCACAACTGCCTGTACCTCAAGCTGCCGGGAATCCAGTGCCTTCTTCTGAGGGTTCCTGCACACATGTTCCTGCATTTATGCAGGCACACACATGTACACATAAATAAAATAAAATAAAAACTCTCTAAAAGAATACTTGACCACAAGTCAAGAAATAAAAGTATTTGCCTAGCATGTGTGAAGTCCCCAATTCCCAGCGAAACACACACACACACACACACAGAGAGAGAGAGAGAGAGAGAGAGAGAGAGAGAGAGAGAGAGAGAGAGAAAACAGAAGGAAATAGTCAATACATGCAGCTTTTAAAGGAGCCGCTGCTCTGCAGGGCTTGGGCCTTTGTAGATCTAAGCCTTTGGGGAGGGCTGACAGTCAGTGAGTATCAAATGCCATACGAATGCCTATATTTCCTGTGTGAGCATGAACCTCCATGAATAGGATAAGAGCATGTGCACCTTCTACAGAGGACCCAGGTTTGATATTCAGTGGCCACATCAGGATGCTCACAACTACCTCTAACTCCAATTCCTGGGCATCTGGGGCCCTCTTCTGGCCTTGGCACATACCCACCTCCCCAGTGCATGCATACCTACACACAGACACACAGATCCACAAAAATAAAAATAAAAGACATTTAAAAATGGGTATACGTGTCACATTTAGTGATGATAAGTAATACAAATTTTATTTTCAACAATTCTTATATACATGTTTACCATTTTCTAAAGATGAAAGCAAAATTTCATATAATGAGAAGAAGTGTGTGTATGTTTTTGCATAAGGTCACACAGTGTAATGTGGGTCAGTGCTACTGGGAACACCTCATTTTCATTGCTTATTTGATTCTGACTTTATTTGGGGTACTTGAGAATTTAGAACCCGTTTACTACTGCCATTTTTTTGGGGGTGACATTTAGTTGTACAGCCTTGTGTGGTTCACGACACCCATTTTAAGAAGTGGCGGCTTAGGGGCTATATGGGCAGAGAATGTTAGCCAATCCCTAATCACAGCGGGAGAGTTTGGGAAGATTTGGTTCTTCTAAACTATTGAATAATAAAAAGATGGTACCAAGCTAAAGCTAAAGTTTACATTTAGTGCAAGTGGAAGTCTTCTATTGAAAGATGTACTGTGATGCATAAATGCTTGTGTCTAGACACCTTTGTATCTCAGAACAATCACACACGGGGAGGCAAACCAGAATCCAGGCCGCCATTTTCTCGGGGTTGGGCAGAGCACAGTCCTGGGAAGGATCGAGGCCGGATATGGGAGCTTTTCTTCTGTTTTCCATTTGACTTGCCCTGTGACCTTAGACAAGTTCCTCTCCCTTGTTGACTGTTGGTTTAATCACTCACAAAGTGAGGGGTAGACCAGAGGGAAGGTATCATTTCAGTGTCCTAGTATGCAGGATGCTGCCTAGATGTCTCCCTGGGTAGAGAGCATGTGCATTTTCTGCGGCTGTGTCCCCAGCCTCAGAAGCAGGTCTGGCCCTTAGCTGGGGCTCAGCAAATGTTCATGAAACCATCTGGGCAGAGAAGCACAGTGGTAAGCGCCATGGTGAATGCTGGCCTTGGCAGAACATGATGAGCGACTCTGACTCCAGCCTTTCTTTCTCCACCTGCCCGTTTCTCCTCTCCTTCTGGCCTCTATTTTCCTCACCCTTACTTGGAGTTTGAGCTTTTCTTTCTCTTCTCATCCCCTTTCTTTTTTTCTGCTTCATTTAGTTTTTCTTTTCTGATCTTCTTCTCCATCCTTTTCAACCTTCCTGCATTTGTGTCTCCCTCCCTTCATCTTTCTGAATTTCCATCTTGTTTTCATGGTAATTTTTAAGCTGCAGTTGGGACTGTTTAATTATGATCAGTGAGAAGCGAGTGGACAGAAAAAGCGGCAGGGGACCGGGCTCTGAGTGTATTTTGACAATAGCCTGTTCGGTCAGGCCTCTCTGGGTGCAGCCCATTGTCTATTAGGGTGTGAACTGGTGCGCATGCCCTCCGGTTGTGAGCGGTTGGGGTCGAGTGTTCTGATTAGTCTTTGTTGGAAGCATCTGGAGGAATCTATGATGCAGCTGGGGCTGAGGATTTATAGGCAAAAGGATGTAGCACAAACCTTTGCACAGACAGGTAAGAGGTCACGAGCACAGAGTGGCTGAGGGAGGGACTGCTGGGGAGGATGATGGGGACTTGATTTGTGAAAAGGTCAAGGAAAGCCAAAGAAAGCCTCATGGGGACTTGACCACTGCTTCTGCGGGACACTAAGCCTTATTTACTGCCATCTTTCATGGATTGCATGCTCTAATGTGGGCTTGCCTAGGGCCACTCAAATACACCTTGGTTTACCACAGCCCTGCCCCATACCCTGGGGTCTACAGTCCCTGGCTAGAACACAGAACAAGGCGTATGTGTGAGACTGGGGGGAAGGGTTTTTTTTTTTTTCCTCTCTCTCTTGCTGGAGAAGAGTTAGAAGGGGAGGCATCCTGATCTGGTTTGGTTTCCAGGTTAATTTGCTGGTCAAATCTTCAGTGGAGTGGGCACAGGGCCAGGAGCCAGCTACAAAGAGGCCTGTATGACAGCTGACAGGCTTGTAGGAGCCTACCCTAAAGTAGCAGAAGGAACAGCCTGTGCAGAGGTCCAGAGGCAGAGAATGTGGCCAGCATGGTGGCAGGCTAGGAGGCCACCATATCAGGGGCAAGAGTTCACAGTGGTCATGACAGCTGGAGCAGCTCACAGGTAGTCTCCAGGACCATGTTGGTTGGGCATGTTCCTCTCGGCTCACACAACTGGCCTCCTGCAGGTCCGTGGCGGGGGGGACCCTTCCTAGATCACTGGTTACTGTCACCTTTAGGACTTGCTCACAGGGAAACATTCAACATACCTGGGCAGATTCCAGCTTTCCCCGGTGGGACAGAGAAACCACACAGGAGCAAGGCTGGGACTCCGCCCCCCTCCACACCTCCCCATACAATCTCATGTCTAGATGGACAGACTACTCCAAGGACAGACAGCCACCCCTTTAACTTACTGAAAGAATCTCAAGAGTCAACAAGAACACTGTGGCCTGGTAAAACAATGGCCCAGGTTAGGCCCACCACTTTCTGAGTCTTAGTTTCCTTACTTTGGAGGAGTCTGACCATTGCTATGAGGGAGCCTAGGCGTGGGCTTGGAGTGGACAGTTCAACCAGGGCACTTGTGACTCTTCAATTCTTTGTCTCTCTCAAGGGTGCCTCAGGCTGTTCCCAGAGTGACTCTCTGCCCCTGCCCAGGGAAGAGGTGCTGGATCCCTGCAGCAGCCGAGGCTGCCACAGTGATGCTTGTGGACTTCAAGCCCTCGCAGGTTTGTGGATGCCGTGGTACATAGAGGGGCCACCTGACATCCCTGTGATAGGCCAGCTAGCTTGGTCCTCGTGTTATTCTTACAGTATTGGGCAGGGTGACTTGCTCCTCTTACAGACAAGCCAGGGCTCATCCGAGGGTCAGAGAGGCTCAAGCACACAGTTGGTCAAAGTAGAGTCAGTGTGTGACGTTCCAGGGGCCATTAGCTTAGGATAATTTGACACTTAAACTAATGCACTCAGTTCTCAAGGGGTGTCAACCAGCTGCAGGCTGGTAGTGGGGTGTTGTCCTCACAGAGACATCTGTGGTAAGCAGGGATCACTCTAGCCACCGTTTACCCCAGACAGCCCCTTGGCTTGAGGATGAGACTTGTGACTGTCAGTCTGAGAATCACTGGGGCTTTGATGTCCCTGGTCTCTAATGTCGGACATAATTTCTCATCTCCCTACTATAAGAGATTCTGTTTGCTCATCCTCAGCCGTCAAAACGTAAGAGTAGTCCAAGCCACATGATACCCAGGACTGCCCATTGTAGGAGGAGGCAGCTGATGTCCCCATTTAGTCACGTCTGGGGTTGACAGGGGGACAGAGATGTTGGATAGGTCAAGGTGTGTTGTGACTTGGTGTAGCTGTTCCTGGAAGCTCTGCAGGACGTATCTTGGGGTGCAGAGCTGTTGAGTGTGCCAAGGTGGGAAGTAACTTGGCAAGGCTGTTTCTGGGTTGTGCGAGGGGGTATCACCTTGTGCAGGGTTGGGAGATGAGGATCCTGAGGGTTCAAAATGCTCCATGGGCATCGTCCAGCTCTGGTCCATGGTTCTTCTTGAGAGCCAGTTCCTCTGCTAGCTGTTGGTAGTCATTCACATCTTCCAACTTCAGGTCCTCACCCGGCAGAAGAGTGGGGTTTATCAGGACTCACTGTGGGCTAAAAGACCCGAGTCAAGAGAGACATCTCTCAGCTGACATGGCTGTTGGTGGCCATTATGATAAATCTTCTAAGAGTGATTTTAACCGTGGGGTCTTGCTGTTCTAGGCCAGCTCTCAGAAAAGCCCCATAGCCATGGTCAAGATCAGCCGCCAGCAAGTATCATAGGCAAGCTCCAGGAAGACCTGCCGGTGTCTGAGCCTAGACAGGTGAGGCCAGAGGGTTCTTCAGATAGGAGGATCAGTGGGGCCTTAGTAGCCCTGCTATGTGCTTGGTGATGTGGCCACCCTGGGGAACTTCTTCTTGTTAGAAAGCTCCAGGTTTGGAAGAATATTCTGGAAGTGATTGAGTGAGAGGTTTGGGGGGATGGGATGCAGTTTGCTGAGACCTGGACTAAGAAGTATATTGGGATCAAAGAAAGCCAGACCAAGCGCCTGGCCTGGGCTACTTCACTCATGTTGCCCTGGGGAAGCCCTCTGACTACCCACAGAGCTGGTTCTGCCTTCCTATCCAGAGATGATGAGACCGGAGGGATGCTGGGACCCCCCAGAGCTACCCTAGGGATGCTGGGACCCCCCAGAACTCCCAGCTCCAGAGTACAGAGCCCTGGTCTCCGCCTTCTGTACTCCATATCACTCCAATGGTCTGATCTCAGGAGCTAAATCTGAATTCGTCCTAATGCTGTGGCAAACCACTGACCCCAGCTTCTATCTCTTGTCCTAAGAAACAAAGCTGAACTGGGAGTGGTGTCCTGATGTGACTCTGTGGTTCTAAACCTCATCCATCCATCCATGCATGCATTTGTTCACTCATTCATTCACTTCCTGAACTATCCCCTCAAGCAGTTTGGCTTCATGTAGAGGAAGGAATTCCGCACAATCCTCTGTCACCCTGAAATGGCATGTACTCAGGTTCAGTGCCTTGTCTGTGTCTGCTAATTCTATTATCCATAGTCTCATCACTGTCTTAGAACTCATGTCACTGCTGCCCCTGAGGCCAGGGCTGCTCCAGGGGTTGGGTATTTGTGAGGAGGAAATGTTTGGTTTGAGGTGAAGTGGCGTTCCTTGAGGATGTCTGGGAGAGGGAGAATCTTGGGCAATGGGAGGAGCTCAGGTAGAGGCCCTGAGGTGGAAGAGCAGGATCAGAGCGCACTGGGGGCGGAGCTTGGCAGGCAGAGACTGGTTCATACCCCATTTCCTCTCTCCAGCTGCAGGGTGCTCTTGTCCAGCCCCACCTAGATGGACAGATTCTTCGGCTGCTGTGTAGCTGCCCCCCAGAACCAGGCATGGATGAGCGACTCTGGCCCTTGGCAGGAGTTTCAGAGAATCTTCAAGCCGCTGGAGCCCAGGATTCCCTCCTACTGTTACCCACATCCATGTTCCCGCTCTGGGTACCTGCTGGAGAACCGCAGCCCCCACTGCCACCTCTGCTCTGGAAGCATCTCCTACAAGAACTTCAGACCCTAGAAGAGATGGACAGCGAGCCGTCCCCTGCCCTTGAGGTTTTGACACACCCTGACTGGCCTTGTGATCTGGCAAGGAGCCAAGTCGCCTCCTTCAGCCAGGAGTCTCCGCTCATTTCAAATGGCCCATTCTCCACAAAAGAGTCCAAGCAGCCCAGAGGCATGTGGAAGGAGAGAAGCAGGCCTCCAGTTGCAAGTTCAGAGAAGTGGGAGGTGATGGGAGCCTTGGGTGTGATAAAATCGGAGCTTGACAACAAGTCTCTGCTGGACCAGGAAACCAGTGAGAAGCTGATCGTGGACACTGAGGGTCAAGCCCCAGAGGGCATACAGGAAGGGAGCAGGGCTTCAGAGACCCAAGTCATGGCCCACTGTCCTTGGCTCTGGCCGGAATGTCAATGTCTCCTACTGACTCTGCATGGGACAACTTCTAAGTCACAGGAAAGTCCTGATCCCTTGAGAAAGAGATGGGGTGTGGAAGGATGTGGCTGGGAACACATGGGAAAACTGTCACCAGAGAAGGAGGAAGAGACTACCAGCTCTAGGGCCCATGATACGAGAGATCCAGAGTCAAATGGTAGCCAGCTTCCCGCAGAAAAGGGCAAAGAGGTCTGGAGGAGGACACAGGACAAGCAGGGCCACCAGCTGTGCTTTGGAGACACTCACTTCCTGCAAAGGGAGTGGTCTGGGGAAGAAGAACAAGAACAGCTCCAAGCGGCACCCAGCCCAGCTCCACTGGGTGTCTCTGAGCAGCTTGACTCCAAGTGCCATGCAGGTCAGGAACAGAGACTACCAATGGGTGATCAGGATTTGCTGGAGTTTCCCAAATGGGCCCCAGCAGGTGGCAGCAGTGAAGGTCCTTGCCCCTCACAGACTCTGACCACAGGCCAGGGCAGGAGCACCCTCCAGCTACACACACTGGAAAGGGAGGTGGGGCCTTGCTTCCAGCAGCTGGACAACCTGAAGCTTGTCTGTGGCGATCCCCAGCAGATGTCAGCATTGATGAGAAAGAGCCAGAGTGTCGCTTATACAGGGTTGGACACTGAGGGGGATCTGTGCCATCAGCAGGCCTCAGCCAGCCAGGATCTGAACACAAAATCCAGCAGGAATGGTGAGGGAGTGAGGCTGGAGGAGGGTGTGGCTCTGGGCACTGGAGAAGTTCTTTCAGGACCAGCTGATGGGGATAAAGCCAATCAGGGTCCTGCAGAGCTGAGTGGGAGCCCACTCCCCTCAACATGGTGTACCCACAAGAGGGTGGGGAACAGCTTCCTTCAACTCCTTGACACCCCAAAGAAAGAGAGAAGTCAGGTTTTGCTTGATAATGCCAGGCTTCAGGGAGCCCAAGAAGGATGTCACTATGAAGGAAGCCATTGTGAGAAAGAGCGGGCCAGAGAAGTGGCCAAGGCCCTGAGGCTGGAACAGGCTAACCTATTGCTGCAGGGAGAGCTGGTCCACCTCAGGCGCGAACTGGACCAGTGTCTGCAGGCTGTGTCTGACCTGGAGGACTGTAACGGGAAGAGTTACTGCAAGATTTCCCAGCTGGAAGAGGAGAATGAGAAACTGAAGGGGGACCTGGGCCGGCTGCACAAAGCCATGTCCGAGAGTGTCAGGAAAGCCGGAAGCAGGATGGAGCATGTCACCCTGGAAAACAGGGAGCTCAGGGCTCTCATCTCAGAGCTTGGAGTCAGTTACAAAGGGCTGATAAAGGACACAATGCTCGGGATAGAAGACATGCTCTGGGCTCTGCAGGGGGAAAACCAGCACCTTGTATGCAGGGTCCAAGGCCTGGAGCGGGAGGTCCTGCAGATGAGCGGGGATCCCAGGGAAGAAAAGTGGTGTCGCCAGGGAAACTTCAAGATGGCAGGAGACAAGGGGCACATGGAAGACAAAGAGGTCCAGGTGACTCTGTTTTCAGGACCACTGGTTACACGAGCCTGTGGGCCACCCTGGGATGAGAAATCAGGCGTGACATGGGGGCAGGCAGGACCTTCCTTAGATTTGAAAGGTTCCAAATGCGGGGCTGTTGCTAGTTTTGCCTCATCAGTTTGTGAAGTCACTACAGGGCCTCAGGAAGCAAACACCAACGGGGCAAAGAAAGACGGAGCTCTGCTGCAGAAAGAACAGGAGACACCATGGTGTTCCATGCAACAAGGACAGTCTCAGAGGTTCCTGAGCCGCAGCCTCCAGGTATGTTGGCTTGCCTTCCCTTCTGTATTGCTGACTCTGCAGTGGGGTACCCCCCCCAAGACCTAGGCATCCCCATGGCAGCCATATAAGGGAGTTAGACCTCCAGCCCCATTTGCTAGATGACAAAACCAGGCAGGGAAATGAAGGGGTTTGTGCGAGGTCAGGGAGAGCTGCAGCAGGGATTAACCCAAGCAGGTTGGCCCAAGATCTCCCTTCTGACTTGCCAGGTAAGTTTGACCCTCCCAGTTGATCCAGAGAAGAAAGGGTAAGGGGGAGGGCTTGCACTTTGAGGTCGTACCTTGGATTTTCTCAAGTGGAAAATGGCTGAAACAGCCTGAATGAATCAACATCATTCAGGTGGGGTCTTAATAGTTGTTGCAGACAGAAAAGTGGTCCGTGGAAGGTAACACAGCAGGAGAATTGGATTGCTTCTGTAGAGACCTGAGACTTTGGTGCAGACATGGGATCCCTCTTCTGAGTTGCTCCTGCTCCCTGCCCCAAGACAAATCTCAACTTTTCTAAGTCCCAAGATGAAATGCTCACATTGTTAATGTCTAGGGACCCTTCATGCTGAGACCCCGCATCCCTCCAGCATCCTGCCTCTCTCTCTCCCTTTCTGTGTCTCCATCTGCTCCCTCCCCCTCACTCTCCATTGCTGGCTCCCACTTCCCTCCCTCCTCAGCAATTCTAGTCACTATCAAAGAACAGCCTTTGGATTTTTACCAGTTTTCCTTTACTGTCTGCACTTCATTATGTGTGTGTGTATGAATGTATGTGTGTGAATGTGTGTATGTGTGTGTGAATGTGTGTATGTGTGTATGAATGTGTGTATATGTGTATATAATTCTTTCTCTTACAATAGCCTATATTTTTGTACACTTTGCTATTATTGTTCTAGTAGCCACTCTAGAAAGTTCAGAATGCATTTGTCATGTCCCAAATCATGCAAAAAAATATTTCAGTAGCTTACCTCTGCTAATTCTTTATTATCTTGTTATACATTGCTTTGATGTGTAATAAGCCTCATGTCATTGTTGCTGCTGATTTGAGCAGTCATTAATCTTTCTTGCAAATATCTGCATGTTTTTGTGGTGTTTATTCTTCTACAAGAATTTGGAGGAATGTGTTGTTGTTGGTATTTCTCTTAGTGAGAGTTAGCTGGTGGCTGACTTTCTTGTGTTTCTCTTTATGAAACATTGTTCTCGTTAGCCTTGAAGATCGTTTCTCTTAGATTCAGCGCGGTGGGTCAGCAGCTTCCCTTCGCACAGCACTCTGAAGGCTGCCTTCTGTTGTCTTCTGCCTCCCACTAGCTCCATTTGGAAACCAGTTGTCACCGTCATTTCTTCCATTTCCGGAAGAAACGTATGCTATCGTGTCTGACTGATTTGAAGATTTCCTTCTTATCTTTGATTTTTGGTGGCTTGGTGGATCTAGCTATGGTTCTGTTTGTATTCTTATACACATTTCCCAAGCTCTTTGAACTTATATATTTATGCTTTTCTTCAGACTTGAGAAATCTTTAGTTATCATTTCCTTAAGAAAAATTTCCATATTCAGAGGTACGCATGCATGTATGTGTATAGTGCTTGTGTGTTTGGGCATGTGTGCTATTGCATACGTGTGTTGTGCAGTGCCTGTGTGTGCAATGTGTGTGTGCAGTGCATGTGTATATGTAATGCATGTATGTGCAGTGTGCGTGTGTAGTACCTATGTGTGCAATGTGTGTGTGTGTGTGTGTGTGTGTGCAGTGCATGTGTGTTGATACCAGAGGTCAACCTCTTGTATCATTCTCCTGGAGCTATCCACCTGTATTTTTCATTCCAGACAGGGTTCCTCTGGGACCTAGAACTCAGAGTAGCCAGTGAGCCGCAGGGATCTGGCTGCCTCAGCCTCCCCAGTGTTGGGATTACAGATCCCAAGTGTGTGCCACCACACTTGGCTTTAACCATGGGTGCTGGACATGGAACCCTGGTCCTCAGCCCTGCAGCAAGCACGCTAGCCTATGAAACAGCTCTTCAGTTCCATGCTTGTCCTTTGGTCAGTTTTATTGTCCTAATTTCCTTTCACCTTCTCGAATTCCAGACCCCTTGACTGAATCTTTTCCCTTTTGAAAACATTTATCTTAGTGTTGCAGGCCTGGGCTTCTGTTTTGTGCTTTCTGTTGACTTTAATTGGCTAGCTGTGTGTTCTGTTGTGACCCACTTTTGATAAACTCACCCAGTGAACTCCCGATTCCATTCATAGCCCTTTGTGCATCCATTTTCTTATTTACAAAGGAGAGCTACCGACTGTGCGCTGAAACAGTTCATCTTGTCAGCTTTTCAAATCTGTCTTTCAAATGTGGAAATACGCTAGCCACGGCCACTTTATAGATCTCTCCTCTCCTCTCCTCCCCTCCCCTCCCCTCCCCTCCCCTCCCCTCCAATCCCCTCTTCTCTCCCCTCCCCTTCCCTCCCCTCCTTTCCTCTCCAGCGCCAGGATCATCTCTCAGCCTGCTCCTGTTCGCCTGATTCTTGGCAGATGTCACATTTCACGGTTTCCTCATGTATCCACCCGCTCAAAGAGCTTTTGGTGTAGGACCTGTGTGTGATGTGTGGTAGAGGTCGCCGGCCACCTCTCCCTCCCAGCAGTGCTGTGAGTGTCTCTTGCTGGCCCCTCATGAGGTGACCTCTGGTCACTGTATTCCTGTGTAAGTCTCTCTCAGCTCCAGGGTGTGCGGTGACTCTCCCAGTGCGGCACTTACTCCTAAGATATCCACCCTTCTGCGGCATTGGCTGAGTTCCCAGAGTGTTCAGTGAGATGACTTCACCTTGGCTCAGCCTGAACACTGCCACCTTCTCAGCAGTGTGTGGCCCCGAGGCCCTGGTGGGTCACCCTCCCAGTGAAGGACGGAGGAAGACATTTGAAGGGCAGCATTTGTTTTGCTTGTTTTAATGCAGCTCTCCATTTTCTGTTCTCCACACCTGGCTGTCCTTCCGTATCCAGCTCCGTCTCTCACCCTTCCTTCCAGCCCTGACCTCAGCACTGGACTAATTTCCTGAGCCGTGCTCTACAGAGTTTCAGAGAGAAGCCTAGGGCTTCCCGCACTTGCCTGTGTTTAATCCCCCACCCCTGTTGCTCCCCCAGTCACTTTCCAGCTCGGGCAAAGAACTATTTCTGTGTTTTCAACAATAGCTATTCTGACTTGACCTGGGAAGAACTGGAGATCCAAGGAGATGGATATATAGAGAGAGTTTCAGGGCCTTGCAAGATGGCTGCCCGGGCTCTGATGCAGTGAAAAGTCAGGTTTGCTGAACAATAAAGCTGAGCCGGTGTGGCTGTCACAGCAGCCAGGGCTGTGGAGTGAGACGGAAGGTGGAGAAACTATCTGAAAAGGTCAGGGCTGGCTAGTTAGCCCCGCCCTGAGGTGGGGTGTGTGTGTGTGTGTGTGTGTGTGTGTGTTAGAGAGAGAGAGAGAGAGAGAGAGAGAGAGAGAGAGTTCGAGGACCACAGAGGGAGTATGGGAATCACAAACACAGCTAGGAGTTGGGAAATGTAGAATTAACAGAGATGAACCCCACAGGGTTTAGGGATGATCAGGGAAGAGGGTGAAGAAAGGTCCCTTTTTCTGTCCCAGAGTCTCTCTTAGGCCTGTGACCCTCCCATAGCTTCCTGTCATACTGGACATGAACCCCCAACTCTTACAGTAAGGATACACACAGCTGAGTCTCCACGGCTGCAGCAGCCACTATGTTCCACCTGCCGCACCCTGAGCAGCATCGCAAGTTCTCTGCATTCTTTACCGCTCCTCTGTGTGTCCCTGCGTTTACTCAGGAGCTGCTACTGACCTTTGAGCCTCATGTTCAGGGCAGCCCTGAAGCCTGGGTTCAGGGAGGAGCCGGCTCAGGGAGGAGCGGGCTCAGGGTGGAGTGGGCTCAGGGTGTTGGAGCTGACTCAGGTACAGCTTTTCGCAGCTCTGCGGTCATCCATGCCATTGTGATGGGGACTTATATCACCATAATAGGTGAATGCTACAGAGTGGTACTGCCCCAGCATGTGCCATGTGTCTGCCGTGACAGCACAGATGGGGCCAGATCCTCTGCTCAGAGCTCCTAAGGGCCCCCACAGTCTCTGGGCCTCCTTTTGTCAATTGCATTGAATGACCTGTGTCTGTCACTCTTCCTGTCAGCCAGAACTCTGGTGGGACAGTGTTCCTAAGCAAAAGCACAGCACACAGTCGGTTGTGTAGGGTAGACCAAGGCAACAGGCAACAGGCAGTTTCCCCCTCTACCACCAGATCATGTTGTGAGCACTGTCTTAGGACCAATGGGGCAGAGTCTTTGTCCGAGCCACCAGAGGCAGGAGGTGGCAACAAACCACCAAACTTCTCAAAAGGCCACATTTTGGAGTACGGAGCTAAATTTTATGGAACCATCCGGAGCACCCATCTGTTCCTGACAGACCCCAGCCTGTGAGTCTCAGGCCTACACAGTGTGAATTTCTATTAATTAAGAAAAATATCACATTCTGCTACTGTGGTCGTTGCTCACAGGGAGATGTCCGATCAGCTGTGGAGTCTCATGGATCCTGCTCCCTCTTCCTCCGCTCTTCTCCTCCCCCTCCCCCTCAGAATAGCTTGGGACCCCTTCCACCCTCTCCCACTAGAGTGTGGAATGGTGGGGGACATGAGACGAGTGGGTGAAGGACAAGGGTGTTTGTGGGTTTCTGAGCTCCCCAGTCCTTCATGGAGGGGATGCTTCCTGTAAGCAGTACCTCCCCTTCCCATACCTACCTTAGTGGTTCGGTCATTGATCACACCTTGCTCATGGGTCCAGAAATCCTCCCACCGTTGTCTCAAGTCAGGAACCCACAGGTGTGTTCCTGTCACGGACAAGGCCTGTCTCCCCACCACGTTAGCATGATCGAGTTGAGCACAACTGCAGATGGCACCCCAATACTAACAAAAGTGGGGAGGCCATGTGGCACGTGGTGGGCGAAAGGCAAAGGCTATGTATCCTGTATCAGATCTCATAGAGGAGCTGGAGAGATGGCCTCAGGGTTAGAAACACTTACTGCTCTTCCAGAGGACCCAAGTTCCACTTTCCCAACACCCATGCTAGTCAGCCGCCAACCACCTGTAACTCCAGCTGCAGCAGGTTTGACACCGTCTTCTGGCCTCCTTGAGCACTGCACCCACGTGCTCCACACTCACACAGACATACACATGAATTAACATTTTTAATCTTTAAAAATCGATACAGAAAAACACTTGTAAGTGTGCAGATGTATGCATATGTAAGTTAGCAAAACAATGAGAACTTACCACACCGGACCATTTGGGGGCAGCACTGTCTCTACCATTGAGCTCGGCAAGTTCCTTTCTCCCTGCATCCCATGGCGTTTCTGTGAGATCTGCTACCCTGGTGTTCTGTCAGAGAATAAGAGATGATCTGAAACTGGTTTAAGCCAGTGCTTGTGGGAAATTCGGCACTGCTGTCCTATCTGAAGTCATGAAGCTTTATTGGAATGTGTGTCTGATAATTTGATTTGTGAGTGAAATGTCATTCATTTCTCAGTGTTTCGATACAATGGTGACTGACAGTGATTAAACAGAACCCTGGTCCTACTTTACATATTTTTGAGAATAATATTCTGGGATGTTGTTCTGGAGTTCCATGTACTCTTCCTCTCCTCTCCCAAAATATCCATTACGACCCACACACTCAAGTGTGCACAGAAAGGCACAAGAGCAGGCCATGTGGGAAATGGATGCTGGCAATAATAGGCTGGGGTATAGAATTTGAGACAGTTATTTGTTCCTTTCTTGTCTTTCTCTTTCCCTTCCTGCATCCTTCCCTCATCCTTCCCTCATTCACCTTTCTTCCTTTGTTCCTTCTACTGTGAGAAAAACAAACAGGACAGACAGACATTAGAACAGGTACTGGTTGTTGGCTATGGCATATGAACACCTGAAAACTTCACACACACTTTCTTCCCTCAGCTCCAGACCACCAAGGCTGCTGTCCCTGAGGAAGACCCAAAACTGTGCATACAGCAGCTCCACCACCAGGTGCGGACTCTACAGTGCCAGCTCAGGGACCAGGGCTGGGCACTGCGGGAGTTGCAGGTGGCTCGGGATGAGGCTGTGGGCCTCCAGGATAAGCTCAAGGGCAAGGTAGGCTGGACCAACCCTTCTCTTCCTCCAAATGTGTCCAGACCCCAAGGAGCGAGTACCAACAGTTTGGCATTGTTGGCTAGAGATTTAAAGAATAGAGTGATGTAAGAAGGAAAGCAAGGGATCTGGAGCCTTTCCAGCCAGCTGTCCTCCATTAGAAATGGCGTGTGTATATGGATCTTTTAAAAGCATCAGGCGCTATCATAATTAGAGTTCCAGTTGCTGAGTTAAAACACATCGATCTTTGGGGAGGAAAGGGTTTATTTGACTTCCATATCCCTGTTCATTATTGAAGGAAGTCAGGACAAGAACTTAAGCAGGGCAGCAGCCTGGAGACAGGAGCTGATGCAGAGGCCGTGGAGGGGTGCTGCTTCCTAACTTGGTTCCCATGGTTTGCTCAGCCTGCTTTTTTATAGAACCCAGGACTACTAGCTCAGGGATAGCACCACCCACAGTGGGTTGGGCCTTCCTCTGTCAATCACCAATTAAGAAAATGCCTTACAGTTGGATCTTACAGAGGCATTTTCTCAACTGAGGTTCCCTCCTCTCAGATAAGTCTAGCTTGTGTCAAGTTGACATAAGACTAGCCAGCACAGGTACCTTCAGATACTTTCAAGAGGGTAATTCCGTGCTTCTCTGCAGAAAATGTGTGGACATGATTATAAAAGGGCAGTGAAAGACCCTAGGGGGACTTGTTCAGTACCTTGGCTGTGGAAGACGTTCAGACCGACACGTGGCTCAACTCACACAGACCCTGACACAAAATGGCAGAAATCCTGACGCTGCGGCTTTGTGGAATGTTTTCACTGGCAGAAACCCAATGCAGTACGCAGGGGCTCCCCACCTTGTTTCTCGACATGTGTCAACGCTCAGTGCTGGCAGTGTTAGTGAATTAATTTCCATCAATACGTGATATTTGTTTATAATCCTTTATACAGAAAACCCTAAGCAGCCCCCAAAATGTTTGTAACTAAGCAATGACTAGATACATGACTCAAAAATGCTTTCTCCTAATCTCCAGCTTTTCTTTCTACTCTTTTCTCATCTGCTTAAAAAAATCATTAGTTCATGCTGAGCAGAGGTGGCACACGCCTTTAATCCCAGCACTTGGGGAGCAGAGGCAGGCGAATCTCTGAGTTGGCAGACAGCCTGACCTGGTCTACAGAGGGAGTTCCAGGACAGCCAGGCCTACGCAGTAAACCCTATCTTGAAAAAAACTCATTAGTTCTTTGATAATCTCATGCAGTACATTTTGACCATGTCAACCCTCTGCCAGCTCCTCATAGATCCACTGCTCCCTTCCTATCCACCCAACTTTGTTGTCTTTTTTATTAAATCCATCAAGTATGGTGTGTGTTGCCCATGTACTTTGGATGTGTGGCCTTCTACCACAGTGTGGTCCACTTACCAGGGCCTGCACTCTTCAAGAAAGCCGGCCCTCCCTCTCCCAGCAGCTGCCAGTTACCACTAGTTCCCTGGCTAGTGGTGGGACCCCATGCTCACTCCCCTTCTTCATGCTGGGGTTCAGTCTGACTTGAGCCTGGGTCTCGTGCAGTCACAAACACTAAATTCGTATGTGCAACTAGCGTGCTGTGTCCCTAAAACCCTGTTCCCTCGTAATCATCTATCACCCTGGCTCTCACACTATCCCTGCCCCCTCCTCTGCAATGATCCCTGAGTCTGGGAAGAGACTGGGATGTAAGACAGATGTCCCATCTAGGGCTGAACACTCACCAGATGTCCCATCTAGGGCTGAGCGCTCTCTTTTGAATTGCGACTATCCTGTGCTCACTTCACAGGAACACTTTCAAGCTTTTTCCCAAACTGAGGCAGGGTGCAGTTACATCAAAGTAACACATTGAGTCCCTGTGAATACCTTAGTTGACCTGAAGCTAGATTCTACCCTTTGATCAGTCCTGGAAAGTTACAACAAGCAGGTGCACAGAAATACTGTTTGTAAAACAAAGAAGCAGACCAGTGTTACATATGCCCACCAAAAAAGACCTACTGAAATAAATCACACCACAAGCTGCATGAGGAGGGAGTGTGCATGATTTAAAGGGATGAAGCCAGTGGTTTGCCTGACAACATCACCAGAATTTTCTATTCAATCAACAAACAGGATTGAGACACTCTCCATGTAGCAGGTTTTCATGTGTCTGTATGCACACATCCTGAATTGTATGTGTGTGTGCGTGCGTATATGTATGTGCGTGTGTAATGTTGACCAAAATATGATGGGTCTGAACAGGTCAGGCGTAAGGATGGAGGGCTTATTTAGGTCACTGCAGACTCTAAAGAGAGTGTGAAGAAATGGCTATAAAATTCCCATTTTAATATATTTTATGGGAAAGAATTCAGACAATCTGGCTGAGTAGAAGTGAGGGCCTTTGGTGGATGCTGGAGTAATGTGGAAAGTCTGAGTGACCTCATACAAGTGCCTGTTCCCCGCTCCTCTCTTTGTTGTGTTGGGTCCCACACTTGGTCCATCCCAGCAGGGACTGAGACCAAGCCAGGAAAGCCTGCATGCTGCATTCCATGTGTTGGGTGACAGAGGCCATCCCAGAGCTGAGGGCTGGGATGTGCTTCCCACCAGGAACAGAACCCATGCTGCCACTCTGCCCCAAGTGGTAGCAGTAGCCAGCGACTGAGTTTCATGCCTGGGTCTAGGTGCCCTGTATTAGTGAAGCCTCATTATGGCCCTCAGCTTAGGTTCACAGGTCACAGTGGGCAGCTGGCTTGGAATCACATCTGGCTCAGGGACCCAAGTTTCACACAAGATTGTGTCCCTGTGGCTGCATGTTGGCGATCACGGTTGGCTGTTCCCCGGCACCCCATCTCTACACAGGGAAGGGTGATGGTAGGCCAGCACTCTGCACTGTCCCCAAACCAAAGCCACACCGCTCAATCACAAGTGTGTATCTCCTTTCAGCTCGAGGAGCTTCGGGCACAGCAGCATGAAGCGCTCCTGGCCGTGAGTCCTCTGAAGGTAACATAGTACCACGTCGCTGTTTCATAATAGAGTGCTTGGTATTTCATGAAAACACCCAAGAACGCCAGGGACAGGTGCCACCCAGGTCCCCACGTGGGCAGCGTTCTATATATTTTCTTCGTCTGGCTTCTCATGTGTTCAGGATCATCCTATGTGGCATGTGTCCTGACCCCCCACATGTCATGTCCCACTTTCTCCTTGGTGCAGTCTAGAAGGTGGAAGGGTTTGAGACTGCAGGTGCTCACATTCCCACCCCCACCACACATCTTCCTTCTCTCCTCTTTTCCTCTGCCCTTTTCTCTCTTTTTCCCCCTCTCTCCATCTCTTGTCTCCTCCACTGTCCCATTACTGCACACACTCCAGTACCTGTTTCCTAAGGAAGTTCCCCCACCTATCCTTTTATATTTATATTTGGGACAAACCCAGGGATGGTCTTTGTTGTTCCACATGTGCTTTGCCAGCAGGATAAGGTGACATTTCATCTGGGCCTGCATTGGGAAGAGGCAGAGGTTCATCCTGAGGCCCTGGTCTCTGTGTGGTGATCTTAGAGGAGCCTTGATTAATCATCAGACAAACACCATGACACCCAGAGCCCTGTTTCCTCCTGCCTTCTCCTGTGGACTCAGTTTCCGCAGCTCGTATATCAGATATCATATGAACCACTTCCTCTCCCATCGTTCCTTGTCTGTCTTTGTGTTGGTAAAACAGAATTGAGAATTCCTGCTGAGACTCTGAGATGCCATCTGGGCCGCCATAGACAGGACAGTGCAATGGATCCCATAAAGTCAGATCATGAAAATGCTCTCCCACTAGTTCCTGCTTTGACAAATCCCTCTCATCTGAAGGAAAACTCCAGGACTTTGTGCTTTACAGTGTGTAGTAGAGAGCGCAGGCCCCTTGTTTCATCCCGCCCGGCTAACTTACACCCGAAATAATCACACGGAAACTGTATTAATTAAATTACTGCCTGGCCTATTAGTTTTAGCCTCTTATTGGCTAGCTCTCACATCTTGATTCAATCCATTTCTAATAATCTGTATGTCACCCCGAGGTGACCCTGCCTGCCTTCTTTTTCCCAGCATCCAGTTTTTTTCTTTCCCACCTAAGTTTCTGCCCTATCAAAAGGCCAAGGCAGTTTCTTTATTCAGCCAATGAAAGCAACACATAGAAAGAAGGACCTCCTACACCAGCAGCGTGAAGCCAAATGGAAAGGTGGGGCTGTGCCAGGTTGGTTCCCTGGCTCCCCTCACAATGCATTGTACAGACTGGTGGGCTGGAGTGTGGAGAGGAGCTTAGTCAGAGCACTGCACCACAAGAGAGCCCAACTCTCGCCTCCTCCTACTGGGCCCTGGAGCCTATTAGCGCACCACCCTGAGGTGCTGGTGTGGGTGAGGACTCGTGCCAACAATGGGGCACTGCCTTGGCCCTTGGTTCAACCTATACCATGCACCCCACATTGCAGGCCAAGCTGGCTTCCATGGTTCACAAATGCCAGGAGAGGAACCGCCTCATTGAGCAACTGCTGCAGGAGCTGCCAAGACAAGAGCCCAAGACCCACCTGCTCTTTGAGCTGGCGCAGAACATGCTTGATGACGTGGCTCTGGCTGAGTATGCTGCCACCTTCCTGACCCCGGGAGCCCTAGAGGTAAGTTGTCAAGCACAGCACTGTCCCTGCTGGTAGGGACCATGAGTGAACCCAGCCCAGACCCCCTGCCTGCCTGTGCTGTCTTGGCTACTGACCCACCCCTCTCACTCTCTGGATCCTCCTCCAGGTGGTGCTGGTGTTCTGGGTACTGGGAAAAGTGCTAAGGATCCTTTGCCTCTGAAGGGCTTATGACTCAGGGGAACAGACATAAATGTGTCACATAGGCACCGTCATGCTGTGACACCAGAATGTCACCAGAAATTCTTGTCACCCATACTTCATGAGGTCTGTACACATAGCCCCCTCCACTAGAAGGCTTGGTCCACTCCACTGGTAGTCCCCACCCAGCCTTCAAGGCACAATTCCAAGTGCCTATTGCCAGCAACTGGTCTGAATTCCAATGACCACAATCCCCCTCATACCTTTCTGCCCTGCCCTGCAGCTGGACATGCATAGTGTAGCGTACACACGGGACCCTTCCTGTGTGGTTGAGAGCATTGGCTGAGACCTCTCTGTGAGGCTAGAGCATCTCCCCAGCTCTCTGTCTCACCATTGTCTGACACAGAATCTGCTCAGGGAACATTTCTTGAAACACAGATCGGGAAACACCCGGTTATGTAGCTGGGTGGGGAGAATGCTTGCCTGGTACAGATGAGACCCTAGGTGCTATGCCCAGCCTCACAAAGATAATGAACCAGCATGTGAGAGTCTCCTCTGCTGAAAGTCAACAGAAGCAGAACCTGAGGGCAGAATGTTCAGAAGTCCTTCTGATGGTTGAAGGATGGTGCTGGGTGCTAATTTCTTCTGACCCAGATAGAAAGCTCCCAGGACTCTGCTTGGCTCAGCCTGGGGCACCCACGGTGTCAGCCATGTCTGCCCCCACACAAGAGCCCAGATTCCTGGGTTTGAGCCAGATGTGCCTCTAAGACACATCTGGTGGATGCAGTTCAGGAGGTAAACGCAGAGAGCACTTTTCCAGGAATATGGTCTTGGGGTTGCTCCTGGCTGTACAGGGATTGACCTCAGCCTCTCACAGCCTGCAGGTGTCTATGGTCCAAATTGCCATGCAACCGAGGAGCTGGAAACTGGAGGCCATGAGCTACCAAAGGTGTAGAGACTTGGTGCAGGGCCAGATCTCAAATCCAGAACACCAGAAGCCATGTCTAGCGCTCCCCCATTTCTGTGGCTATGGAAGGGAGGAAGAGAGAGAGCAGACTCCAGCTGAAGTGATTAAGACAGTCTCAGGGATACAGTTGGTGCCTAATAATTGTGGTGAGTGAGGCAGGGCTAAAGCAAGGATGTACTGATTACAAGATGAAACTGGGGTGGGAGAGGCTGATTTCCAATAACCAAACTCGAAGGGGCTGATGTGTAAATCAGAGCATAATCAATTATCTATGAAAAACAGAACAAGCATGTGGCCTGGCATACTCTAGGTGGGCGAATGCACCAGAAAAGTCGGCACATTTCCCCCTGCAGTTATCAGAGAGGCAAACTCATTCATGTGTTCATATGTTGGTCAATCACAATCTGTTGTCAGAAGGCCATGAGGGAACTGTAGAAAAATGGGAGCGTGGGATGGGGTGAGGATGGGGTGGGGATGGGATAGGGATAGGAATGGAGGATGGGGGTGGAGGATGGAGTACAGATGAAGATTGGGTGTTTATTGTTCCAAGTTGGGTGGGGCTGTGGTATGGGATGGAGGTGTGGGGTGGGGTGTGGGGTGTGGAATGGGGGTGGAATGGGGGTGAGGATGGGTGGGGTGGAGTACAGATGGAGAGTAGGGGTTAATGTATTCCAGGCTGGATGCTTTCATCTTTGAGGAAATTCCCTGGATCTGAGATGTCTCCTCTTGGCTTGGGGTGTAGATCTTGGGGAGGCCACACAGCAGGCATAACTGTCCCTGATGGTCAGTCTCTCTGTCCTCTTCATTGTCTACTGAGTGTCACAGCCCTGGCTCTGCTCCTGACTCGGCTTGGTGCTACCCTCAGCTCGAAAGATGTCCTAGTTTGGTTTCTGTTGCTGTGATAAATGCTATGACCAAAAGCAATTTGAGGAAGACAGAAACTTATTTGGCTCACAGATTACAGTCCATCATCAGGGAAACCGAGGCAGGAACTCAGAGCAGGAACTCGGGGACCAAACCTGGAAGCAGGAACTGAAGTAGAGAATGTGGCAGTGGGGTGATGATTACTGGGCTGCTCTCTGGCTCATGCTCAGCTTATTTTCTTACACAGCTCAGGACCTGCTAGGGGATGGTGCTGCCCACAGTGGGCTGGACCCTCCCACATCCACAGTGAAGACGGTTCCTCACAGGCATGGTCACAGCTCAGTCTGATGGGGGCAACTCCTCAACTGACATTCCTTCTTTGTAGGCATGTGTAGGTTTGCGTCAAGTTGATAAAAGTCAACCAGCATAGAAGGTGACTCTGAATGGAGCCCATCCCTGTGCAGTTTTCTGGAAACTGTGTTGGCCTGCTGTGCTCTTTCCTGGCCACAATGTTGACAGAGTTCCTGCCACCCTGAGCCATAGATCTAAGGTCCTGGGGGAAAACAAAGGAAGAAGAAGAAGAAGAAGAAGAAGAAGAAGAAGAAGAAGAAGAAGAAGAAGAAGAAGAAGAAGAAGAAGAAGAAGAAGAAGAAGAAGCAGCAAGCTAACAAAAGGAACAGGGGAACAATTGGCCTCATCAGGGCTCTGGCTAAGGCTGATGTACAAGGCTCTAAGTCCTCTGACCTTTGTTCTCTGATCTCTACAATGGAAAGAGCACAGTCTGTTCAGGACAGCTGCTGAGAAGCCAGAACGAGATAACCTGTCTCCTGTAGGCAAGAGGCTGAGATCGGAGGTCCAGGGTTGCCATCTCCACTCTACCACCTTCTGGTGTCCTCCACTCTATGAGGCAGACCGTTCCGTGTTCTGCTGACTGTGTGTAGGTGATGTTCTAAGTGCTTGCTGCAGACTGATGAAGCATCCGTTATCCCACAAGCATGGTGCAATTATCCCCCATTCAGAACCCAAAAATGAGACTCTGAGAGGGTCTTCACCTGCCCGAAGACCTGTGTTGCTATAGAGCATTCTAATTCAGCTCTTTCTGTGCTGAGACTTGTCTATGTAGTAGAGGGGGGACTTGAAACTTACAGTGGGCATCTACATGCGCCCAGCGATGACCACTGCAGAGAGGGGTAGGTGGGGAGAGTAGTTGCTGGTCACAGCTTGGGTCTGGCACCCTCAAGGCAATTCCTCCTGTCGCAGGAAGGCCAGTCTTCAATTCTCTTATAGAAGGAGCGGAGACTATTGTGATGTGTTGTGAAGACAGAGAATATTCCAAGGGTGCTTTTCCTGGGCAGATCCTGAGAGCAGGCACACCAGCGGCATGGCTGAGTGGAGTCCATGGTGTTGGCACTGGCTTCATTAGCTTCCAGAAATGGGAGAACGGTGTGGTGGTGCAGGATCTCAGCAACTCCAGAGGGACAATCCCCCTAAGAGTCCCCTAGACAAGTTCGCTAGGCTGGGGTCTGAGGAGTTGGCTGTGCACTGTGTAACCAACCCTCTGTGCCTTCCAGCAGTACGTTCTGGGCCATGACGACCCTGGTGGCTAGAGAGGACACTGAGCTCTTCAGTGGTGGTGGCGGCTTTCCTGCTGGCAGTTGGCCTGGAAGCTGGTCCGGAGCACTTGGTTCTATGGACACTGGCTATTGCTTCGGGGAACACAGATGGTAGTCCTGATGGAGGCCTTTGGGCTTTGGCTGGCATCTGAGAGGGCTGCCTGGTGACTGATGAGTGACTGATGGCCTTGGGTGAGGTTGTGCACAGTAGCAGGTTGGCAAGTAGGGAGATGGTGTGTCTCTGACAGAAGCCTTCTGGAAACATCCCTGGAGAACTCAAACCCTAAGGTGCCCACCAGCCCTTCCTTGGAAACAGAGTATGTGGGAATGGGACATGGGCCATGCCCACCCAGGCAGGCCATCTGTGCTTCATAGCTGGTCATGCTCCTGTCCTACCCTTCAGGCTGCTATTCCACAGATGATTGACTCAGTCTTCCCACATACCCCTTCCTGAAGGAGGGCCCTAATAACCTGAGAGCTGTTGAGGCCGAGGGCAGGGATGGAGACTGTTTGGCACCTTCCCTTCCCAGAAGAGGGGTGTGACCACTTTCCATCTTTGCAATGGTGGAATTGCACCGCTGTTGCCTTTTATGGCTGGGATTTGGGGAGGGGCCGAGCCCGTCCTTAGTCAGCCCTTCTATCTGGCACATGGTTGTGTGGCCGGACCCAGTGCACCTGCACTGTTGAGTGGTGTCCTTTGTCACCTTGCTTCTCCAGTGTGCAGCTTCCCCAGAACAACACATGCTGTCATGGGCTGTCTCCCAGTGGAGTTTCTTCCTCCAGCTCAGGTGTCTTGGGGTGGGGACAGTGAGTTCCAGCTCAGCCAGCTTTCTCTATGGCCCTTGCTGAGAGTTCAAGGTCTTGGCATTTTCCTGACTTTGGCATAGAGATAGGGAAAGGGGCAAGGAAGAATTTACACTCCCAAATCCACCTCAGCCCCAGGCTCTTCTTGAGTGGGCCTGGCTTAGAGATCAACAGCTCCTCTGTGTCCTTTTCCAGGCTCTCCAGGCCTGGCCCACATCTAGGCATGAAGATGCCCTAATCACAAAGAACATGATGTTGGAACCTCACCTCTCTAAACTATGTGTTTTGAGTCAGTAGATTTCTTTGTCCCCCATGAGGCTCTTTGAATATTGAATAATGTCCTGTAGAGCCTAGTATGACACCGGCTACAGGCTATGTCATAGTTACTTTCTGTTGCTATGATAGACTGTCCCAGCAAAAGCAACCAAAGGAAAGGGCTTATTTTGGTTCACAGTTCCACAAGAATAGAGTCCATCATGAAAGGGGAAGGCATGGAAACATCATGGCAGCAGCATCTGGAAGCTGACTTAGCAACATTTTCATCCACACTCAGGAAAGAGAAAAGGAACAGGAAGGGGCTGAGACTGTAAAGCCCAAAGCCTGTCCCAAGTGACATACACCCTCCAACAAGGCTCCATAACCTTCCAAAACAGCCCCACCAACTAGGGATCAAGTGCTCATGTTTATGAGCCCATGGGGGACATTTCTCATTTAGACCACGATAGGCACCCAGCAGGGGCTAGGGCACCAATACCCAACAACAGTGAAGTTTCCACTACTTGGGAAAGCCAGGGCCTGGGCAGTGCTTACTACAAAGCCCACAGGGACATGCATAGGCAGCTGTCTTGAAAGTAGAAGAGAGGAGAAGGTTAGCTGAGAGCAAGTGTGTGTTTATTCTCTTGACTTACAACTGCGGATGTCACATCACTAGCATCCAGAGTTCCTGCCTTGACTTCTCCAAACTGTGGGATTGTAAGCTGAAATAAGCCTTTCTCCCCACTGCTGCTTTTTTTTAATTTATTGTTTATTTATTTATTAAAGATTTCTGCCTTTTCCCCGCCACCACCTCCCATTTCCCTCCCCCCTCCCATCAAGTCCCCCTCCCTCATCATCCCCAAGAGTAATCTGGGTTCCCTGCCCTGTGGGAAGTCCAAGGACCACCCACCTCCATCCAGGTCTAGTAAGGTGAGCATCCAAACTGCCTAAGCTCCCACAAAGCCAGTACGTGCAGTAGGATCAAAAACCCATTGCCATTGTTCTTGAGTTCTCAGTAGTCCTCATTGTCCATTATGTTCAGCGAGTCCGGTTTTATCCCATGCTTTTTCAGACCCAGGCCAGCTGGCCTTGGTGAGTTCCTGATAGAACATCCCCATTGTCTCAGTGTGAGGGTGCACCCCTCGCGGTCCTGAGTTCCTTGCTCGTGCTCTGTCTCCTGCTCTTGATTTGGACCTTGAGATTTCAGTCCGGTGCTCCAATGTGGGTCTTTGTCTCTGTCTCCTTTCATCGCCTAAATGTTTTTCTTTGGGTTCACCTTCTTAATTAGCTTCTCTAGGACCACGCATAATAGGCTCAACGTCCCCTATTCATGTCTAGAAACCAAATATGAGTGAGTACATCCCATGTTCCTCTTTTTGGGTCTGGCTCACCTCACTCAGGATAGTGTTTTCTATTTCCGTCCATTTGCCTGCAAAATTCAGGAAGTCATTGTTTTTTACTGCTGAGTAGTACTCTAATATGTATATATTCCATACTTTCTTCATCCATTCTTCCATTGAAGGGCATCTAGCGATCAGGGAAATGCAAATCAAGACAACTTTAAGATACCATCTTACACCTGTCAGAATGGCTAAAATAAAAAACACCAATGATAGCCTTTGCTGGAGAGGTTGTGGAGAAAGGGGTACACTCATCCATTGCTGGTGGGAATGCAAACTTGTGCAACCACTTTGGAAAACAGTGTGGCGGTTTCTCAGGAATTTCGGGATCCACCTACCCCTGGACCCAGCAATACCACTCTTGGGAATATACCCAAGAAATGCCCTATCATACAACAAAAGTATATGCTCAACTATGTTCATAGCAGCATTGTTTGTAATAGCCAGAACCTGGAAACAACCACTGCTGCTTTTTTATCAAGGCATTTGTCATAGCAATGACAGTGAAATCAGGACAGGGGCATCTACCCACACCTAAGCACAGCGGGAGAGCAGGGATTATCATTGCTGGAGCACAAGGCTCCTGAAATGTGGGAGGAATGGGTTGTGACCAGAGGACAGGTAAGTGAAGTCCAGGCCTTTGATTACTAGTTACTGCCTTGGTCAGTCCATTCTGGAATCCGTCACAGAGCCCAGCTGTCACGTAGATCCTGGTCAGGGCAAGTAGCAAAGCAGGTGGCTGAACTGTGTCAGGAGGGAAGATGGTCAAGGGACCAGGACATTTGAGTTAGGTCTTGAGGTTCACACAGAGGTTTGCCAGTAGAAGGAAAGAGAGGAGAGCTTTCAGATGTGATGACGGGTTGTGCTGGTACCTGGAGCATCATGATGAAGATGGGGGAGAAAAGATGTCCCAGGACCACTGCATATAGGGCCTTGCCCACACAGAATGCAAGATCCAGGTTTCAACCTGCCTCGAATATCTAGTAGATGGCTTCTTCTTAGCCGCCCGGGCTGCTGAGTGGAGCGTGAGTTCCTGAGGCCACCCTGCTCCCTACAGATCCCTGCAGTAGTGCAGGGGTGGTCTTGGGGTCCAGGTCTCCTCATTATCTGGGAGATGAATCAGTGGTCCCCAGCACTATCAGATGCCCCAACTCTAATTTTTTTTCTTAATGCGTTTTTGAAAAGATACATGTTGCTGTCTCTGCATGGTTGAATCTGAGTGAAGAAAACGGAATGGTCTCTGGTGTGTGGTACCCTTGAACAGGCCTGGCCTTGGTCACCTGTAAGGTGACAGAGGAGGGAATGTGGGCGACATATCACCACACCTACCTCCCAGCACAGACTGAGAGCTCAGTTGCACGGGGAGGTTAGCCTCCCACTGGTCTTCTAGAAACCTTTATCCTGCTCTATACAGTATACCCACTGAGCTATCTTTTCTTCCAGACAGTCTGCCACCTGGATGTGGGCTCCAAGGGGAAGACAGCCAGAGGAGGAGGTCAGTGCACATGCCAGAAACATTTCTATGCATTCAGCAAAAGTCAGGGCCGGGTTAGCCGGGTACAAACTGCCCAGTGTTGAGTTTGTACCAGTAAGGGGACTTCCTATTTCTCCCTCTCCTGCTGCTGCTCAGCCCTGCCTTCCCACCTCATAGTGTCAGAACATACTAGAAAGAGAGAAGAACCTCAAATTCTTCAGCTCTGTTCTTCTTTATGAACCATTACATCCATTCCCCAGCCCTGGACATTCATCTCATATAAGTAATTCCCATGTAATATTAGGAACACGCTCAGGGGACAGGCATGTCACCCTAGACCCTCAATGTTGTGAGCTAACCCATGTCCTCAGTGGAAAGTAGCACAACCACTGAGGTGGCTGAGAATGTCATGTCATAGGGCAGTGTAATGATATGGCATTAATTTCAAAGATGGTAGGACACGAGGTGTTCTATACTGTCAACTGTATCATGCACGCACATCCACTGTGGCTGCTCAGAGAGAGGGACATGAGTCATTTGTTGTGGTCCTATTGTCTTTACTGTAGTAGAGAAATTAAGGTGCTGGGGACCAGATAGACTCTCCTCTTCTCGGGCCTTAAGTGCCATTTTAATAGTAGTGTGGGCTGATTGACAGAGGTGGGGGTCGAGCAGGGGTCCGAGGGCTTGTGAGGCTGCTCTCACAGAAGGACTTAGCACTCTCCAGATCTGTTTTCTCCATGGCTCATCTACTAGATTCTGTTCCTGCCAGCCCTGAGCCGTGGATGAGTTAATCAGCCTCTCTGAGCCACAGACCATTTCTGAAAGGATTATAGGATGATCATTTATCACGCAGGATGAGAATACACGAGAAGCAAAGGCTCTTCTCGTCAGCTTGGGGTTGCCCGCGGTACCACATTGCTGCCCCGCCCCCCCCCCCCCAAGTCTGGTCTGGTCCTGTTTCACAGTCGGAGAGCTGTGCATTCTGTCTGTCCCCACTCTGCCCCTGATTTCTAGCAGTCTGCCTTCTGTGAGCTCGGCCTTCTCACCTGTCAAAGAAGGAGATGCTTGTGATTAATGGGGCTGTTTGTACTAGGTTTCTGGAGGCTGCCTGGCGCCCCCTGTAGGAGGTGCATGCAAGGGGTGGGAGCTAGCAGAGGGAACACAGAGGGGGGGCAATGGTCCCATCCTGGAGGGGCTGGCAGCTAGCTAGCAGGGGATTAGGGAGTCAGGCAGTGGCCTGAGGTGCCACAAGACCATGATGATGTCATTACTAAGTGTGGTGCTAAGAGACTTCAAAGGCACCAAGAGAGCCTCTGTCACAGGGATGGCCATTTGGGAGCATCTGTGGCTAGCAAGAGAGTAGAAACATTATGATGACGTTTAGAACCTGTCAGTTTTAAAGATGGATGCCTAGCCTGAGGCCTGACTGAGATTCTCTCTTCCAGCTCAGGAGTACCTGCTTAATTCTGAAACTGACAGTATCCTTCAAAGCCTGTGGGGTGTGGAGTCCTGGTCCCTTCCAGGGACTAAGTGGGCATCTCAGACGGCTCCACCCAGTTCTCCAAAGGTAAGCACACACCTTCACCTCACTTCTGAAATGTGGTTTTGATTGTAAGTGGAATATACTCACAGATGGGCATGCTGTGTATTCTCTCTCTCTCTCTCTCTCTCTCTCTCTCTCTCTCTCTCACACACACACACACACACACACACGAGAGAGGGGGGGTGAGACAGAAACAGAGACACAGAGAAAGACAAAAAGAGACAGACAGGCATGAGTACATACACACAGAGAAAGAGAGAGACATGAGCACATATGTGCGCACGCACACACACACACACACACACACACACACACACACACAGAGGCATGCATGACAACTCCAATAAAGCCCACCAATCTCAGAGCTAGAATGTAATCCTATGTCTGCTTTTCAGTTCTTGTTTCTGGTGAAGCCTTGTGCCTTGCCTTGTTATTTGTCTTGAGTGCTGGCCCTCGTGTATGGAGACCTGGGCCCTCTGGTGATCCCTGCCCCTTCTTGTCTTGCTCTGATGGGCTGGCCCGGGCAGTGCCTTCCTCACCATGGCGGATTCAAAGACAATGCTGCTAGAGCAGCTCTGCCTGCTCTCTGACTCAAACTGTCTTCTGAGCACAAAAACCTACAGGGGCCTCAAAGTCCTCCCCCACGGTTCCTGGTGTCCCACAGCTCACCCAGGAGACTCAGGCTGACAGCATTGACAGTAGCTCTGTGGCTGCTCCCATTCCCATCCCTGTGGGATGGAGAGATGGCTCTAGTCTGCTGGTCAGACTGGAAGGCAGTCATATGACCATATCTGGAGGATGCTGGAAAGGCCAAAGAGCTTCCTGCTGCAGTGCTCCTGGAAGGATCCTGTGAGTTCTGGAAGGGAACGTGGTTTCAGAGGTGAGATGCTGGCATGGATTGTCTTATGCCCAGAAGTGACTGATGGAGGATTGTAGACAGGGCAGAGGATGAAATCGCATGGCCTCGAATGATGTGGCGTTAACAGCTACACAGCCACTTAGAGTTACATAAGATGTCTGGGGTCATCAAACTGCTTGGCCTGCCCCATTGTGCAGAGCCCAGAGGCAAGCCTATAGAGAAGTTCCAGTGCAGGGATGTGGTTCCCTTTGGAGGGCCATGGGAGCACTGGCCTAAGGCTAACATGCAGGAGACATGGGGCCTTTCAGTGTTAAAGGTGTGTTCTCCTGCCATTGAGAACAAAAGCCTTTGCTTCCCCTCTGCCACCAGCCCAGTGCCTGCATGTTTTGCTTGCTCAGTGGCAGGGCGTGACAACGCGATTGGTCCCCATCTCCAATCCCTTGACTGTGACTTGGTGATGATGGTCTCTTAGGACTGTCATAGGAGGAAGTGAGCACGCGGTAGGATGTCTGATGCCAGCACAGTAAGTGCTTGGTAAGCATTAGCTGTCATTGTCATATCTTCCTTGGATAAGAGATGTGAGCTGCCGTCCTATAATCAGGGGACACAGAGATCTACTTTTTTTTCTCTTCTCCAGCTGTCCCTGACTTCAGGCTCAGCCTGGATTCTGGACAGTGCCCAGCAGTGGGGATCCGGAGCTTTCCCTCCACTGAGGGGCAGAGGCAAAATCTCCCATCCTCCCCTCCTAGCAGGCAGTCTCTTGCCACTCTCTAGTTCCTGGAGGAGGCTGGCTTCCCACCAAGCACTCAGGCAGAGTGTCTGCAGCAATTCCCAAGCCAATAAATCACTGGCAGCAGGCGTGAAGTTGACAGGGCCACTCGCTCTCTGGGGCCACTTCACAGCCTCTATAAATATTTGAAGCTGAGCCTTCCGAGAGCACTTTAAGAAATCGGTCTCAGTCTCGGCCCTCGGTGAGTGGGGAGTGCCTTTGTCTTTGTCTTAGAGGCTCGTGGTTGTGGGTGAAGCTGGAAAGATGCCGGGGTGCCTTGGTGCACCTTGCCGACTGAGCTTGGCTTTGCTAGGTACAAAGGCAGCAACAAAAGGTCTTCCGTGCACAAACCTAAGAAGGACTAGGCCACTGTGTCTCAGCCAGCTGCTCCCCCTTGGCAACCGTGTCTCAGCCAGCTGCACAGACAGCCTTCAGGATGAAAGCATGGCAGGCTGCCCTGGGGTCCTTGGGCCTCATGTCCCATCCTTGTTTTAGGCTTTTCCGTTATGTGTCTTTTCCCTCTTGAAGGGAAGGTCAGAGCTCCCTGCCCACCCTACTCTGTTCCCTCCTAGAAGGGAACAAAGACAACTCAAGATGTAGGTGGAGCCTGTGGGCTTAGTCTTAGTGTGCTTTGGTTTTCAGTTTGAGAGAGAATGAACGAGAATTCCCATTTGCCCTGGCCTTGCCTTCCCCAATATCAGTATCTTGTGAAACCAACCACAGTATGGATCTAGGACTTGGTGGGTTTGGTTTCCAGGGGAAATGGGAGCCACTGAAATGCAAGCAAAGCTCACAGAGCTGTGGCCACTTGGCTGGGCTTGGCGCTTGGGAGATGGAACCATGTTCAGGTTATATCCTAGTGAGGCTGCCAGTGGGCCACACCCTCGGTCAGCTATATGTTATCAGAGGTCAGGACTTGGGACAAGGATGTGAAGGCCGGCAGGACCTTGGCCCGCAGGAGCTGGAGACAGCCATCCCTCTGCCAAGGCCTCTGGAGAAGCCAGCAACCAGAATAGCAAGCCCAAAATAATTTATCAATTGTCAGCAAGCCACGTGCAGGACTTCCCTGGGAGTCTAGCCAAAGCCGGTGAGGTAAGTGTGCTCTTCACCGCTAGTTGTGAGGCATGTCCATGGGGAGGCCTGGCTTTACTTGTGTGGTCAAAGAATGGCTGTGTTGAGTGCGGTTTCTCTCCCTGGGGTCTCATTCATCTTCTTTTGACTCTGGGAGGCGGGGTGATGGGGAGAACTGGAGCTGGGTCTTCTTAGTCTCCTGCCCGCTCCTGCCTCTGGGCTTCCAGGCAGACAATGTGTAGACTGTGACCTTAGTGGCATAAGCAGATGGGACACAGGGTGGGACTATGGGGTAGGAAGCCGCCCATGAGAATACAGGAGTAGCTGTACCCTGGAAATGTGTGTGTGTGTGTGTGTGTGTGTGATGCTGCCAGGGAAGGGGGACGTCAAAGTGAGGCAGCCATAGAACCTAAGTCCCTTCCGTACCTCCCCAAGGTGAGCTGTTTCCAGAGAGAGCATGGTGTGCTGTAACCGTGTACTGTCACATCCCGCTGTGGGACACACAGTTTGCTGTCATAGACAAGCCTTGCCCAGGGGTGTATCAGGAGAGGGAGGCTGGCAGTCAACCCTACTGGCAGTCAGACACTCTTCAAAGGTGATGGTTTCTCTGGGTTTAGCTGAGTGCTGTGTGGGTCAATATACATCCAAGGAGGCTGAGGTAAGGGAAAGTTTGTAAACAGAAAACAAAGGGAGTGCAGAGATGCTGATACAGTAAGGTGCCATTCTAGAGACCCATTCCTAGCCTGGTGCTGTACAAGATGGACAGGTATGAACCCCTGCCCATGGTTACACCTCCAGTAGGTCCTGCAATAGCTCTCGGTGCCAAGTTTGTGTGGCAAAATCTCCTCTCTCATCACCTCGATTTGATGGCTTTAGTTACAATTGCTCATTGTTTTTATGAGGGTAGCAGCAGTGCCTCCATTTCTGTTGGCAGCTTTAACATAGTAAATGTGTGTTTGCATCTCAGTTCCAGCAATGGCTATCCGGCTTCCACCTGCTGGGCTCACGGTTAGGAGGAAAGGACCACAGGAGATGCCGAGAAGCTGTGAGACAGATGATAAAGTGCTGGAGAGAGCGGGTGGCCTTTGCTGAGCCCTGAAGGGGGATCATCTGACAATAGAAAAGGTGGTTGGCTTCAGGGCCAGGCCCTTGGGTGCAGCTGCATCTAACACTGTGTTCAGTTCCTGTTTCTTTTGGAGGCAGGAGGCCCAGTGTAAACACAAAGAAAGCAAGGATGTAGACAAACCCACAAAACCCAGCTGGAGTGTGTCCTGGGGGCAGAGCCTTGTGCTCATCTTAACCTGGGTTAGCCAGCTGTAGCTTTCGGCTACAGCCCTTGGAGACCTGGCTTCCGCCTGGGAAAACACCTCCATGGTGACACCGTCTTCCACCATTCTTGCTGACACAGCCTGGTGACATGCTTCATGCGTGCCCTGAGGCACTCCTAACTCAGAGGCAGCTTCTCATGCTTTCCCTGCCTACTCAGAGAAGCAAATAGCTTAGAAGCTAAGCACACCTAACTCCCACCCCTTGCTTCGGATTCAGGTTCTGACCCTCGCATATCTCCAGAGTCGCAGTGTTCTGACCTATGGGATGGGGGTGTCTGGCTTCCAACATTACTGGAAGGAGTGAGTCACTCTCTGCCACACTAAGAGGCTCAAGTACGGAAGAGCTGCAGCATTCTTTCCTCAATGTGACCCTGGCAGTGTGATCTTTATAGCCCGGGCACAGCAAACTCTAGAGTGTGGAGAGATGAGCAGAACTCAGCTGCACAGGAGGCTCTGGCAGAAGAGGTTCGGATAAAATATGTGTGTTGTTCTGGTTTTGTGTGGCAGTTTGCAAATGACCACTGGGGCAGCGCTGGTCACACTTACCCTACATTTTAACCAGGCAGAATAGTAAAAGGTTCCAGTGTGCTTGCTCATTATTCAGTTTCAGGAGAGATCAGCTTGAGAGCAGGCTCCTGCATCAGGACCCCACCCCGCCCCCTCTCTCCCTCCACTACACTATTTGGAAGCGGGGCTAGACATACCTTATTCAGTTTATGAATGTTTCAAACACTGTTCAATCATCACACCCCAAATAAGTGATAACTCTTTAATTTTATCAAACATTCAATCGGTCCAATTTTCTAATTATTTTAGAAATTACATTAACATTTTTATGGTTTACTAGAAACTGAGTCTAACTAAGGTCTCATTATAGCTGATTAGCATGTCTTGTTTGTTTGTTTGTTTTGTTTTGTTTTGTTTTTCAAAACAGGGTTTCTCTGTGTAATAGCCCTAGATGTCCTGGAACTAGTTCTTATAGACCAGGTTGGCCTTGAACTCACAGAGATCTGCCTGCCTCAAAGGCATGACCACCACCGCCCACCTGGCGTGTCTTTTTTGAGGTAGATCTATGTAAAACAATCCTTACATAGGAGTGTGATCACCTGCTGTGTGACCATATCCTCCATCCCTCTCCAAAGCATTTCCATCTTCCCAAACTGAAGCTCTATCCCTATGTAACATGAACCATCCACCTGCCTTGGTAATCACCAGTCCACTTTGTGTGTTAAAGAAAGTGACAGTGTCTAGGACCCTCATATTTGTGGACCCGATGGGATTTGTCCCCTTATGCCTAGCTTTGTTAGACTTAGTACAAGGTCATAAAGGTGTGTGTGTACAATAGAGTGTACACACTAATCTCCTTCCTCTTAAAGGCTGGGTGTGCTTCACCTGGATAGACTTACCACAATTTGATCAGTCATCTGTCTGACTATCAAAGCCATCCATCTGTCCATCTACGTATCAGTCTTTCTACCTAGCCACTCTACCATTCCTTCATTCACCCATATATCTACCCCACCTACTTATCCATCCATCCATCCATCCATCTGTCCGTCCGTCCGTCCGTCCGTCCATCCATCCATCCATCCACACATCCATCTACATATCATCTATCTGCCCACAAATGGCCTTTTATATCTTTTAATACACAAGTTTTCCCTTCTCTCTTCTTAATTTCTGCTCTCATCTATGGAAGAAACTAGGTCACTGTCCTTGTTTTGCACAGTGGGTCTCAGTGGTTTGATCGTGGTCCTACCCTTCTCAATCTATCCTAGTCTTTGCCTCTGGTCCAGATTCATATTTCTGAGGATTAGGCATGTCTTCAGCCACTGAGCCGTGCCCCATTCTTCATATATCCCTCTCTCTGAGAGCACAGTGGCCACATGTACCAACTTCTTATGTGTCTCCCTAAAATTAGAAGCTGTTGATACCAACCGTAAAGAGTCTCCACAGATTAAAGTACATCTTTGAGAATGATCACGGCAATGGGGACATTTGCGCCATTGTTAACGGTACAGATTCAAGAAGCAGAGGCCATGGAGGAGGCACCCTGGCTATCTCACAGCACCCACCTACTCCCCCAGCACTGAGAAAAGGGACACCTAAGGTTCGGTTCAGAGAGGTGGCAGGCTTAGCACAGGCATCTGGGCAGACGTCCTTGTAGATGTGTTCTTTACACAACACTATAGATCCGCTGGGGTCTTTGTGGAAGTTTCTGCTCGCAGGCCTTCATGGTCCCTTCTTTCCAGCTCCTCCTGGCTTCATTTGTTGTTGTTGCTGTTAAGGTTCAGCAGGGGTTACTCCGTTTTGAATCTGAGGGCTCTCAGAATGTGAGGAAAGAGCTGTTCTTGGATATGAAATTTAAGTGTGCTACTAAGGAACTCAAGTGCTGCGAGGCCTATTTATGTTGAATGGAAAGTGGATTCTAGAAACTTCTCTCCTCTCTCCAGGATCCTCATTGTGTTTCCTATTAAATGAACCAAACTGGAAGATGGAGACTAAGGAAGCCCCGATCATACTATCCTTAGGGCCAACCATTGCGATCCTCTCCACGTAGTCTCCTGGGCCTAGAGAACAGATGGATCTAGGGCCAAGGTGCAGGAAAACACAGATAGCAGATATATTTAGCTCATGGTTAGTCAGTGTCTGGCACAGGCTCAGTATTTGTTAGATGCTCATGGTAAATTTAAGTCTCCTTCACATGACGGAGGGCAGTCCTCAATGAGCCACTGCCTCCCTCTCCAAGGTGAAGGTGTTGTGTCTGATTTAGCCTCCAGGCCCCTCCTGGGTCAATGTGTTCCCTGACTTTTTTGCCCACTGAATATATTCCACATGAGTAACCGAATCTTCAGATGCTCCACGCTCACATTCATGAAGCACTTTCATGAGTACAAATGAAATTTTCTCTCTTCCTGTCTGAGAGATGGCACTTGGACCCAGCTCATCCAATGCAGCAGAAGACACAGGCGATGAAGTGAGTCTGGGGAGATTTAGCCTCAGCTGGAGCTTGGGTACCAGTAACCATTTGGTCCCTGGGGGACGTGTGTCAACCCACGTCATGAATAGGCCTGAAGGATGATGGATGAGGAGGTCATGGCCTTGCAGGGCTGTGTAATTAGACTGATGCTGCCAAGGGATACCCGCTAACATACACACTCTGGCTTTCCTTCACAGTGGGGGATGGGAATTCTGGGAAGCCCGGGGCTTCCTGCTTAAAGGGAGGGCTGTACAGAGAGCCACGCCCTCCCCAAGCAGGGTCAAGAATTGGAGCCATGGGTTTCCATTAAAATTCACTTTAGAAACCTAATGGCAAGCTTAGAAGTGTAGCTCATTTAATACAGTGATTACCAAACCTGCAGGGGGCCCTGGGTTTGATCTCCCTTCCCCCATAGAATAAACCACGCATGGTACCACATGCCTGTCACCCTAGCACTTGGGAAGTAGAGGCAGGAGGATCAGAAGGTCAGGGTCATCCTTGGCAACATAATGGTATTGTGGCTAGGATGGACTATATGAAATAGGCTGGGGGATTTGAGGATGGCCTGAGCTGCGATGGTGCTGGTCTTGGGAGGAACGGAGCAGAATAGCGACAGTGCTTTAAGCTGACTAAGCGGTTTCCAAGCATTGCCTGGAGACCACGGCCTCCCACGCAGTGCCTCCCCACTCCTGGCACCACGGATAGAGATGAGCATACTCTGAATAGCGTGCTTCCTGTTTACCAAATCAAACATGTTTATTTGGGCGGATTGGGGAAATGCAAACAAATAAAGCAGCAAACAAAACCACCAGGAATTCCAGCCCTGAGAGATGGTGAACTGGCTCCCAGGCACTGCACTTCTTCAGTCATTGAGTTCCCACAGTGATCATGAACTAATGAACGGTGTCTCCGGCACTGTGTGCTTCACCAGCGTTGCACTTGGGAGGTACAGGAAGGCGTGTTGGTAAAGACGGTGCATTCTGGAACCGGTCAAGCCTCTTCATAAACGTCATTAGATGCTCTTCATCCTTCTGGGCCTCCATTTCCCCATCAGATCTTGTCACGGACATTCGTAAATGTGTTCCCATACAAAGGCTCAGAACAGGGCATGACACGCTGATGAACTGTCACCCACAAGCTCAGGTGCTGAACATTTGGTCCCCAGCTGGTGGCACTATTTTGGGAGGTGGCAGAACTGTAAGAGGTGGGGTCTGGTTGGAAGAAATAGGTCACTAGGGGATGTGCCTCCTGAAAGTATTCTTCCCAGTTCTCTTCCTGTTTCTTTCTTTCCTTCCTATGCCAGCAAGGGGATGTTCCCTGCTGTGATGTTTAGTTTTGCCTCAGGCCCACAGCAGTGGAGCCAGATGGCTATGGACTGAGACCCCTGAAACTGTGAGCGGGGGGCAACCCTTCCTCCTTCAAGCCTTTTCTCTCAGGGATTGGTCATGGCCATGGGTCTTAGGGTTTCTATTGCTGTGAAGAGACACCACGACCATGATGACTCTTATGAAGGAAAACATTTCATTGAGGGAGCTTGCTTACAGTTTCAGAGTCTCAGTCCATTATTATCATGGAGAGGAGCATGGTGGCATGTAGGTAGCCATGGTGCTGGAAGAGTAGCTAAGAAAACTACGTCTTGCAAGCAACAGGAAGTGGACTGAAACCCTGGGTGGTATCCTAAGCCTAGGAAACCTCAGAGCCCACTCTCTCAGTGACACACTTCCTCTAACAAGGCCATACCTACTCCAACAAAACCATGCATTCTGATAGTGCCACTGCCTATGAGATTATGGGGCCGCTTACATTCAAACTACCACACCACGAGAAGCCGCGTTAGTAAAGCCACACCCCCTTTTCCCTCGATGTCTAACATGGATATCATCTTCATTGGAATAAATCCTACATATTTGACCCTACTGTGTGTTAATCCTCTTCCAAGCTTTCACACACATTGCCATACTCAGTTCCCAAAATGGCACCCACACAGCCAGCTTCACTGATACTTACAGTGATGGAGAGCTTGGAGCGGATTAGACACTTTGCAAGTTATGCACCAGCCATGAGATCCAGAATTCCAGTCCTCCAACCCAAGTGGACCCCCAAATCCCTGTCCTGTTCCTAGATTGCTTCAATAGGACTCCCAGACTTGGCTCTGGTAAAGTCGGATTGATACCCAAGGTACCACTGTCAGTATTTCTGGTGCTGATCATTGCTGCTTGCTGTGGCCTGTGTGCATCAAACAAAGGCCTTGGTGGTTCATTTATGACTCCCTCCCTCCTTCCCTCCCTCCCCCCTCCCTCCCTTCCTTATTCCCTTTCTCCCAGGGATTTCAAACCAGCTGTGGTCTCTCCTGAAGCATCACGATGTAGCCAGGGTGGGGTGTTCCCTGGGAGCCATTCCTTCCCCCAGGAGGCACAATCAGGCTGAAAGCTCTCTAGGTGGGAACAGCTGTCAGGGTGGGGGTGCTCCTTAGGGCTGTAGCTGGAACCCAGAAAAAACAGGGAAATAGGGTCTTTAGCTTGAGGGGACTTGTACCTGAGAAATAGGTGAACAGAAAGGGGTGTCACTATAAATGGGAGAAGTCTGTCTGGCGCCAGGCCATTCTAGTTCAGTCCTTTGTGCTACTGAATGACTCCGTTTCCACCTCATTTGCGACATGACCGTGAGGTGCTGCCTCCCCAGCAAGGCTACTGCAAGGACCTGGAGTGCATATGCTCAGGTGTCCTGGGTGTGTCAGCACGGGTTATGACCCTTTGGAGAAAAGGTTTTATCCACTGTGCTTTAGGGGCTGGCCTTCTAGGGACAGGCGTGAGGAAATGTCACTAGATAGAAAACACCCAACAGACATGTTTGTGCTCTGGCCCCCACCATCCTGTGGGCGATCCAGCGGAAGAGTTACAGAGTGCAGGAGGACGGGATGTGAGGGAAGAGAGAAGCTGTGTGAATACTTAAGATAGTTCTAGAAACTGGAGCCAATTCACTAGTGTTCACAGCAATCTGAACACAGCAGTGCAAGATGGGCCGGCACTGGATCCCTTGAGACCAAAGACAGAGAGGCCAACAGGTAGATGTAGGATTGTGGAGTACAATTTAGGACAGGAGCATCATCCTGCATCAGGGGTCAGAAAATGATGCATATAGAGTGATTAGAATGAAAGTGACCTTATCTAAACTGGAGTGTCCCTGCTTTACCTTAACGTGACATGAGCAAGTACGTTCTTGGTGCTGGGGTCTCATTGCAGATCTCCATAGCATTCTGGTGGCTTTATCTGTTTACAATGTGCTGGGAAGCTATGTGGGCAAAACCCATTGCAGTTACCTGGGACAACTCAACGTGGCTGTCCTGCTGAATTCGCACAGTGGAAACTTATCTATCTGTGAGCCCTGCAAGCTTCAGCAAGTCACCTCTTAGGGACTCACTTCCTCTCCCTCTGTGTGTGTGTGTGTGTGTTTGTATGTGTCTGTGTGTGCTGTTTATCTTGGTTTTGAGACAAGGTGTCTTATTGACATGGGCTCACTGACTCATGCAGGCCGCTAGCAGCAAACCTCTATGCCTCTATGTCCGCTCTCTCTGATCCCAGAATGGGGATTACAGGCACCCACCACAACCCTTTATGTGGCTTCTGGGGGATCGAACTCTGGTCCTCATGCTTGTGCAGCAAGTGCTTTATTGACCAAGTATCTCCCTGGCCCTCGTTTAACCTTTAAATAGAGCTGTCACAGGGCATGGTACAAAGGATATGTGAATCTTCACCACCACCACCACCATCACAACACTGATTTAGAAAAAAGGAGGGTGTGCTGTTTGAATACCATTGGGCTGTTGCTACCCAAAGCTCGCATCCTCAAAGCCTCCATCACTTCATTCATACATTTGTAAGGCTAACTCTGCAGGGCGGCTTTCTGCTGGCCTCACCCTCACTCGTCAGAGAGTCTACTTGGATTGTGGAGTGAAGCAGGGCCTTGTGACTTGTGGCTGAGGATGGTTGGTGACCATCTCTCCAACAAGGATGCTCCTGTTTCTTACACATGGCCCTCAGCCTCGTGGAGGCCTCTTTGGGTTTCTGCACTTGGAGGTGTAGAGGCTGAGCTGAGAGAGAGCGGGAATCTTGAAGGTCTCCTGAGGTGCAAGCTTGCCATTCTCACACTGACACTGCTTCTCTCTCTGGTGTGAGGAGGTGCCAAGTTGTTCCAAACCAGGAGGAGCAGGGCAGGCCCCGCTCCAAATAGTTGTGCCCACAAAGGTGGAGGGATCTTCATGTGAGCTTTACTAGCCCCCTCCCCTCCGTGGCAAGATTTACCAAGTTTTCAGCACCATGAAAGCCAGTGGTGATGGTAGGAGTCCCGCAGCACTCTGGGGCCAAGAGAAGGGCACCTGGGTGCTTCCAGCGAGAGTGCAGGCTCGCTGGGACACTTGTCACAGTGAACTGTGCTGTAGCTGAGAAGGTGCCTGTGATCTTTAGTGTGTGGTGTGTAGATTCCCGCCACACGGCAGGATTGAGAAGTTGTGTTGACTTTTATTTGTGTGTAAACCAGCAGGGGCACTAGGTTCTCATGATCCTGGAGAGCATTGTGTAGGGTTGGGAGTGATTTTCACCGGCAGGAGAACTAGGATGATCTAGCTCTAGTCTGTCTCTAGGAGACCTTGGGAAACCTCCTGTCAAATGTCTCTGGTCTCACTTCTCTGTCTGCTTATTGATTGCTCCTGCCTCTCAGCTTCTGAAGCCTGTGAGTCTGGGGTAGGAAAGGAATATGCGGTTCTGGGATACATATAATCGGTGGTAGAAAAGCTCTCCTGCCAACAACTAGAGAGGTAATTACATAGTTATAGATTCAGAAGGTAACTGATGCTGCAGAGACTAAAGGAACCATGTGTGTGCCAGGAGAAGCCTAGAAAATCTGGTGTCCTCCACTCTGTGCAGCAGGTACAAGTAAGAGAGTTGGGATCTGGAATGTTCCTCAAAGGCCCACCTGTGCAAGACTTGGTCATCGGCCTGAGGTAACACCTGGAGGTGTAACTTCTTCAGGAGGTGTGGCCTAGAGGGAGGAAGTGAGGTCGTTAGAAGCATGTCCTTCAGTGGGATTCTGAAACTGTGGCTCCTTCCTCTGTTTTTGCTTCTTGACTGCCATGAGGGGAGACATTTCCTTCACCATGTGTTCCTGTCTTGATGATCTCCTGTGCCTCAGGCCTAAAGCAATGGGACGAAGTGACCGTTGGACAGAACCTCTAGGGACTTTCCTCCTTGTAAGTTGAATAACTAAGGTATCTTTATCACCAGTTGGAGAGTCAACAGGTGTACCTAATCCAGACTAGGAACCTGGCCAGAGACCATCTGTGGCAGGCAGGAGGGCTTCCTACACCTGGCTGGCCACTCCCATCGATGTAGACACTCCCACTCCGCAGAGGGCATCGCTATGCAGGGCGGCAAGAGGAAGATGAATAGTAAGCTCCACAAACAGCAGAGGGCAGGTCTTTCCAGTCTCCACACTGAGATAACAAGGATGGACCTTCAGGGTTGGCCAGGGAGAAAGGCTCAGCCAGCGGCAGCAGGTCTTAAATCCAGAGTCTCCACATCTGAGGGAAAGCTTTGAGAGGCCAAGTGATCTCATGGAGCCTCAGTGATCCATTCTAGGACCATTGTGGAAAAGCGAATTGGTGCATAGGGGACATGAGGACATGAGAGACACTGATACCTCCCTGGGCTAGCCGTCTGGGTGGTGAGTGATTTGCTTGGTTTCTCCCATAAATCAAAGGAGCAGATGAGCACAGGCATCGAGAGGAGGCGTGCTCCTTGATGGAGGGGCCATCTGTCTCGGCAGGAAACTTGGAAGATGGGGTGAAGGAAAGGCGGAAGCGAGGCATCGTTTGTCTTCAGTGATGAGAGGGAGAAGAAAGCTGACAGCATATTATGAAAGGGCTGTGACAGGTTTTCGCAATGAATAAGAAGAATTGGTCTTGTGTGATATTAAGCAGAATTGAAACTGGATGGATTCAAATTAAGTTGAAAAAAACTAAAACAATTATCTGAGACCTAGGGGTGAATCAACCCAACTGCCTCGCTGCAGAAACAGAGGCCCCGGGAGAACTAAACATTGGCTTGATCAGGGGTCTAGTATCTTGACCATAAAGCCATTCTGTTTTCTTTTTTGTATCTGTACATATGTGTGCAGGTACACATGTCTGCTCATGCGTGTGGAGACCAGAGGTCAAAGCCACGTGTTTTTCTCAGATACTTTTCCTCCCTTTTTTTCTGGACACAGAATCGCTCGGTGAGCTCCAGCTTGAGCCACTGGCCAGCAAGCCTTGGAGATCATCCTGCCTCCACCTCCCTCACATGGGGGCTATAGGTGCATGCTGTCATACCAGGCTTTTGGACACGGCTACTGGAGGATTGGGCTCGGCTTCTCGTGTGTGCACAGCAAACTCTGTACTGATTCCTAGTCACTGTTTCACCTGGTGCTGGGAGGGAAATGGGTACTTGGGATTCTATGTCAGGCCTGGCCCTTTGTACACCTCCTTCCTGGCTGTCACATGTTGAGTACTGTCCTCTTCCACCAGCTCCAGCTGCCATTGGAGCCAACTTCACCTTGGCAGATCATGGAGCTGACTGACCGTGGGGTGAAAGCTCTGAAGCCCTAAACTGTACAAACCTCTCCTTGTTAAGGTTTCTTAGCTCAGGGTGTCATTCACATGCCCTTGTGTCTCTCTTCTCCATGTCTCCACCCTCTTTCTCCTCTCTCCTGACACACCTTTCAGCCTCTCCCCACGGCAGGCATCCCCAGGACCCTAGTCAGGATCCTTGTATTTAGGATTCTTTTCTGTCCTGAAGAAGGGCTTTGATCCATCCTAGCTGACTGCCTCAGCACCCAGGACTATGTCAGCACCAGCCTAAGAATGGTGGCCTCACGGGGGTCAGGACACGGGGAACACTGCTATTGCCCAGACCATATGGCATGGGCCCCAGAGCTCTGTAAGGGTGAGTCATGACCATGTTGAGAATGACTCCTGAGGTCAGCCTGAACTTAGAACCCGAGCCACTCAGGCATGTCCAGTGCTGGGAATATACAGAGGAGCAGAGATTTGAACCCCAGGAGCAAGTCCTTAGATCTGAGCTTGCTATGTGTCAAAACGGTGAATAAGGAGGTGTCCGAGCCCAGGTGACAGGGGCGGAGTGAGGGTGGAGGGTGGACGGACTGGGAAGATCCAGGCACTAAATTCTTTGATGTGACCACAGGCTCAGTCTTAGAACATCCCTGAAGGTGACAGGTAGCATCCACACTATGACTCAGGCAGTGGTAAGCCTGCCCCAAGAGACAACTGCTCTGACCTTAGCTCACAGACAGATATCACAGGCACTGTGGAGATGTCTGTGACGGCTGCTGAGGAGGTGACAGTCACTCCAGAGTGTGGGGGATGGAGCCAGGTCTCAAGTTTACAAAGCAGACTTGCAGTTCTTTCTCCTTGGCCTGTTTAGAGCTGCATTTCCGGGTGGGGGTGGAGGAGGCTCTTGGTCCTTAGCATCTTTTCCTATTTGTGATGTGAGGGCGCAGGTGCTCCCCGACTCAGCAGGTTTCCATCCAATGAACTCAGCATAACTGAACCTGAAACCACTGCAAGTCGGAAATGCTGAGACTCTACCTCACTGTGGAAGACCTAGGTCAGCAGCACGGGCCCTACTGGAGGGTCCCTGTATGCTCTTGAGCCCTGGGGCCACCTGGGGCAGAGTTTGCTTCTGCTGCTGGGCAGGGAGGGAGAACTGTGTCTCCTGTCACTAGTCTGGAGAGATCAACCATCAGTTCAGAGTTAGGTTTTGATGGAAGGCACACTGATATAAAGTTTAAAAATCATGGGACTGTACTATCTGTGATGGCTACATGGGTCCAACTACCTGAGAGAGGGAAATGAGCCTTCACACCAACTAGAGTTATGAATGCATGCATGTGTGCTTGTGTGTGTGTGTGTGTGTGTGTGTGACTATCTCTCACCTCACCTGTACTTTCTAGGAAAAAGCTTGCATGGTGTCTTTTGCTTTGTTCATCAGTAGTAACGCTGTTACCCAGTTCTTCTCTTTGTCCAGGACACAAATTGAACTCAGGAGCATGCCAGCCATGTAGCCTGGACTCCCAGTGGATGGGGCCCACCAAGGGCCCTCTGTAACTCTTACTCTGTCCCTGAGGTTTCTTTCCAGTAGGGTTTGAAACAGCCCTTGGTCATCCTCATCTGTTTCACTGGGATAGAACCAGACTCTCGCTCCCACTGTGAGCTCTTCTAGGCAGCAGGAGCAGCTTGCTCACTAATGCAAAAGGCTTCGCCACAAGCCTCTCCTCTCATTCTGTCCAGGCAGCATGGACACAGAAGTGAATTTAAGAAGGGGATCCAAGGAGATCAACATTGTAACACACAGCCACACAGCAAACTGTGAACATGTTTGCATGCCCTTGTGGGGAGGGCCAGGCTCTGGAGCAAGCCCAGGGCAGTTCTGTATCTGCTTCTTGTCCAGATGCACTGTAGATCAGTAGTATCTGCTCTTATAGATCAAAGCTACTGCCTACACCCTGTAGGACCACTCTGGGGAGGGTTAGATATGTGTCATTTAAAGTTCTTGAAAATTCCCAGTGCTTTGAGGTCCACGAAGCTTGTGTTGGGTTTTCTTAAAGCTTTATGAGAGGGGGCAACTGGGAAAATGGGCACAGATATATTAGGGAATGAATTCAGTTGGCACTAGTGACAACAGTGACCCAAAGATGATCCTGGAATGGAGACCCAGAGGTGAGGAGGCTGATCTCTGCAAGGAAGGTGAAATATCACCTGGCTGTGAGAACAGCAGCACAGCCTCTGCCTGCCAATCACCTGGGTGTGCAGAGACCACCCAGCCTCTGTCCTTACATTTCGAGGGAGAGAGGGGGAAATCAATGTCCACGAAAGGTTTGTGGTCCCTTGAGTCTCAGTTCTGCATCACAGAACCCAGTACAGCACAGCTCCAGCGTTCAGTCTTTCCTGGATCTGCCTCTTGCTTTCGCTGCAGCTAAAGTTTCTGCTGAATCCTGTAGACACACGTGGGGCAGCCTTTAAAAGCTATGAACACTCAGAAGACTATAAAGCAGTCATGTAAAAATCATCATAAGCCTCCAGTCTCCCAAGCTGGGGAGAGCCCAGGGCAGCTTGCTCACTGTGGGGTGGCTCCGGTGGAATCCACCGTCATCACAACAGCCCTTAGCAATGGGACATCTTTAGTACTCTGTCATCCTACATGAGAGGATAGTACAGGAAGGTCACCACGTAGGATGTTCACATGTCCCATTGACTCCTGTTTCTTCAGGAGCATGGACAGATGGAGAATTCCACAAGCATCCTTTGGGCTAGGCCCACCTGAGTCATTGCTGCACACAGCTTTGGTGTTCATTCTGTGCTCCAACTGCTCGCATTCCTTGCTGCTCTGCTCACAAGCAACTCACAGTGAATCTCATTTTCCTTCTACTTGGCTTAAAGTTCAAGTTGCTGTCAACACCAGGCTAGGAACAAGCTGAGGAGTCTGAGTGTCTGGTTCTCAGAAGCACGCATGCCACAGTGGGCATCAGAGTCAAGCCATGAAGTATTAATACACAAAACAGTGTCCTTATGCCTAGCTGGAGTACTGGTTTGGGATAAAGGAGTGTTTTTATGTAACTTCTGGCCTTGAGATAGCACATATCCTAGCTTGAAAGAAATGACTGCTGGTAAAGAAGTTGGAAGCCTGGACAGCAGCCATATCCTTTGTGTAGGTGGAAGTGATGAGCTTGGAGTTCCCAGTTTCTTGTACGTTGGGAGCCTTAAATGAAGGTCCTTGAGCAAACTCTGATATAAGTAGTTGTGGTGGTTTGAATGAAAATGGCCCCCATAGGCTCCTAGGGAGTGGCATATTTGAAAGGATTAGGACATGTGGCCTTGTTGGAGTCAGTATACATGCATGTATTTTTGGAGAAGGTGTGTCACTGGGGGTGAACTTTGAGGGTTCAGAAACTCAAGCCCAGCCCAGTGTCACTGTCTCTTCCTGCTGCCTGCTGATCCAGAGGTGGAACTCCTCTAGTCTCCAGCGCAGTGTCTGCCTGCGTGCAACCGTGCTTTCTGCCACAATGATAATGGGTTGAACCTCTGAACTGTAAGCCACCCACAATTAAATGTTTTCCTTTATAAGAGTTGAGGTAGTCATGGTATCTCTTCACGGCAGTAGAAACCTGAACTAAGACAGTAGCTTGAAGTCCATTCTCTGACATAGTAAGACTGATTTGAAAAGTCTCAAATTTTGTAAAGGTATCACCATGTTGAAAACCTTCTTCTGCCAAGATTTACAAATAGAGCTAATGGGAAAGTGTACAATGTTTATGGTCGCCAGGCATTTAACCATCAGGGTGATTCTGTGGGGGGTGGGGATGGAGAGAGACTGTGGTCCTTCATGGTTCAGAGAGCATTTGGATGCCTTGGGTTTGATGAAAGCCCAGCCTTCATCATTTCTACTCTCCACATTCCTCTGCTCGGAAGTCCTGCTGGATGTTTGCCTTGTTGGCTTCTCCCCACCGGTGACTTCCCTCATACCAGGTGCTTTGCAGCCTGGGTCAGACTGTGGCAGCACCTTCACCACAGCCTGAGCCATCAATCCACTGTCCGCTGTTGCATGGTCATTGCTTTGCCCGTCAGTAACAACCCCCTTTGGGGTTTCTTGGTCATTGAGACACAGATACAGCTAATTGTACAATGTATCACGGTTTGACTTGTAATAGGAAATGACCAGGAACAGGAAAGACATCCAATTGCATTAAGCAAATGATGCTACAGCACAATAATGAAGCGCTGGTTCGTGTGCCCTGGGTACTGAGAGCTGTATGTACTGAGGACCATCTCGGGATGCGGGAACCCAGTGAGGAAGGGACTGTGGATAATGGCTGGGAAGTAAATGCTGGGGAAAGGTAAAATGTTGAGTGCAAATGCCTCCCACAGCTTTATAATATGAGCTCTGTTAACACACAGCCCTGCGAAGGTTGACTCAGTGTTTATTTCAATCTGTTTCCCTAAGTGTCTCGAAAGGAAACCCGATACTTACATGGAGGGGAGAGGCGGAGCAGCTTTAAAGCATCTGCCACATAGACTTCGATGAGCTTCTGAGGGTGTTATGTTTGTGTATCAGAATCACTGACCCTTTGGGAGCAACACAGACACCCCCTTTAAGGCTGAGGTTGCAGTGTATAGGGGCATTTGTGACCGCAGCTCTTCCGGCAGATTCTCAGGGAAGCCTCCATCTTTCCGTTCCCATCTGTGTCCCTGCAAGGACCTGTTCCTGCTTCCATGAAACACTGACTGAGCGACAAAGGTGATTTGTCATCTGCTCCACGTGCTCTCTGGAGACCCAGAGCTCAGCTGCAGCTGGCTGTCATCGCTGTCCTGTGCATGTGTGTGTGTTTGAGTAGAGATGTGTGCCCACAGAGAGCTTCGTCCAGTGCTTCACCTTTGCTCTTACGTGGTGAATGCCCTTGCCACTCTGATTTAGGACCCTCCCATGACAGATATTCAGTGGATGGAACATGAACACTGTCCCAGGGCCTTTTGTGACCGAGTTTTATTTCTGACTTAATGAGCTACACTGAATTCAATCATCATGCGTCTCATGAACGCTTGCCATTTATAGATGACTATAAATGTTATGTCCCTTAATATCGTGAGTTCCATGTATTAATTTCAGCTTTGTGTTTGTGGGTCCCTCAAAGGAGCTGGAATTGGGACTGGGAGAGGAGTGGGGCTGGCCTCACAGTCCACCCGGGGGCATGGAGCAGGCATCGGCGGCAGCCCTGCACAGCAATTGCTGGGAGAGAACCTGGGCAGCAGGGGTGCTGGGCAGTGCAGCTGAACCAGAGTCCAGGAGGAGGCCCCACTCAAGCTGAACTGGGGACTTGGGAGGCAGGAATTAGTCTTCCAAGGGCCAAGACCAGAGGACTAGAAGGCTGTGTAGAGCCGGGAATGGGCAGCTGTGATGGAGGAGGGCAAGGCCTGGAGGACCCTTCCTTTGAGGAATGGGGCGTCCTGAGGCTGGCCTTGGATAGTGGCCATCAGATCTATCATTTGGTAGCTTCATTCTGATCCCCTGATGCCTGAACTCTGGCTCCCATGCACAGAGGGCTGGTTGGGCAGCGGGGATGAGACTCCCAGTCTCTCCTGCCAACCCTGGTCCTGCTTGTTGCTTAAAGCACCTCATACATCTGACCGGCAGGCAGGCACACACTGACAGGAAGACAGACAGACATCTCTTGGTGGCCACTTCTTTCCCCTGCACAGAACTAGCCAAGGAGAGGCTGAGGGACAATTCCTGAATGCGGGAAGAAGAAAACGGAAATGAAATGAAGCAGTAGGAAATGTGTGGACCTGGAGGCTCTGGGGGAATGCATGTGAACGAGGGGAGGGGCACTCCACTCTCAAAGGCCAGGGGTCTGGGCCTGGCCAGAATGCAGCCTGGAGGAGGGTGATGGGGGAAGGTAGATGTCCTTGATGCTTAAAAACTGGGTTCAGTCAATTTGTCTAGCTTTTTCTTTGGATCATAAATACGGTCTCCCTGCCTGAGGACACAGGCACTTTGCTGGCTGGCTGCTTTTAAACCAAAGGAGGTCACCATTTCATTTCAATTTTTATGTTTGTTTTGGTCTTCTAAGACTGAGTTTCACTTTGTAGTCCAGGGTAGCTTTGAAGTCATGGCAATGCTCAGGCCTCAGCCCACCCAGATGTAAGGGACCACCGTTACATGGCTGAGCAATATTTGCGGGTAGATCATGGCTCAGTGGTCATTCTTCAGGTGCTGAACATTTGAGTTCTTTCTATGTTTGGCGGTTACGAATATATAAGTTACCAGAGTAACCAAATTAGACCTTCCAGAAAGAAACATAAAGGGAGCACACACTAGGTATCCACAGTCATCATCACTATTCATTCACGCATGGCTTAGTCTTCCCCATGGCCAGGGATCCCAGGGGGTGGTGGTCCCTAGACCCCTTGCTGCACAGCCACAGCCTTCCCTGGGGGTCTCCAGGTCTGCCCTCATGCTAAGGACTCTCCTTACAGCTGGTCTCTTCATCTCTTTCCTGATTCCTCAGACCTCCCTACCAGCTTCCTTGCCTCTCTAACTCCAGCTGGTCCCTGCTTCCCACGGCCAAGGCCAAAGTTGGGGTGCTGTCCTCACCTTGCACCCAGTGTCTCTCCGCCCAGACATGGCTCCAGAGCCAGAGTTCACTCTGTTCATCTCTGACTGCAGGCCCTTTGCCTTAAACATGTGTAAGGGGGCAGGTTGCCATAGAAACATGCATTTATGATGAGAAGATACAGTCAGCCTTCAATAGAAGCCCAAGCTGGGTGTGGTGGCTCATGTCTGGACTTCTAAGACACAGCACATGGGGGGCAGGAGGAACAGAAGTTTAAAACTATCCTCAGCTAAGCAAGGAGGTCAGGGCCAACCTGGGTTATGTGAGCACCTGCCTCAAACAAGTGGACACGGGCCCTAGTGACCAGCCCTGCCACCTTCCCTACCCTACCACTCTCCACACAGCCTAGGATTGCGTCTGTTTCTCCAGGTGTCAGGTCACAAGCTGAATGATCGCCACATCCTAGACAAGCTACAAGGCTCCCTATTCCTCCTCACCTGGACACATCATTAAAAGCATGGCAACTTGGAGACCATCACCCCTCCATGGTTTGCTCAGCCTGGTCAAGCTTCTAGAAGCCTGTACTCGGCTGCTCTGACTTCTGCTCCTGCTCTCTGAGAGTTTCCTTCCTCCCCCTGGCTTTGAAGCTCCCACCAGGAACACTGGGAACCTCTTCCGTTCCACCCCACTCTATCCTTGAACTCTCTGGCTGCTTTTCCAGGCTTGCCTCACACATACATTTAAGCCCCTCACGCCTGAACTACATTCCCAGTCATTTTCTTTTCCTTTAGGCAGGGTCTTAGTTACTCAAGCTGGCCTTGAGCTCATGATCTTCCTGTTCTACCTCCCAGCCTCACATCAGTAGCTGGAATTACAGGCCTATGCTACAAACCTTTGGTTAAGATTGCTTTCTACAGGTTTAGCAGACTGTCCCCTTCCCTCACCTCCATCCCCATTTGTGGTGGCTCCCATTGAAATGGGAGCAGAGACCCAGATTCCGATCATTGCTAGCCTCTGATTTCCACGGTGCTGACAAGTGTTGTTGTTGTTTTTACTCGTTGGCTCTTTGAGGGTCCACCGCTTAGCTCCCAAATAAATCACATGCATAGAGTATTATTCTTTCTTATAAATGCCTGGCCTTAGCTTGTCCTGTTTCTAGACACCTTTCCTTAACTTAAATTATCCCATCCACCCTTTGCCTCTGACCTTTTTCCTTCTCTTACTTCTGTGTTCTTTACTTTCACTCTTACCCCATGGCTGTGTGGCTGTGTGGCTGTGTGGCTGTGTGGCTGTGTGGCTGTGTGGCTGTGTGGCTGTGTGGCTATGTGGCCTGGTGGCTGTGTGGCTGGGGTCCTGGTCCTCTTTTCCATGTTCTCTTACTCCTCAGTCTTCTCTTTCTTCTTGTATTTATTCTCACCACCTGCCAGCCCTGCCTATTCTTTCTCCTGTCTAGCTATTGGGCAGTCACCTCTTTATTAGGCCAATCAGGTGTTGGGGACAGGCAAAGTAACACAGCTTCTCAGAGTTAAACAAATGCAACATAAAAGAATGCAACACATCTTTGCATCATTAAATAAATGTTGCACAGCATAAACAAATGTAGCACATCTTAAAATAATATTCTACAGCAAATGAGGGCATCCACCATTATTTTTACTCTCTTGTTCCAGTGGTCCTAAGGTGAGGTAGGTGGCAGGTGGCAGGGCAGGGTGGTGGTAGGTGTCATCTCCAAGGCAGAACTCCAGGGTTACGTGAACTGTAGTTGATCCAGTGACCCCTCTTGTGAGACCTAGCCCTGGACTACAGGATCCTGTAGTTTGTTAGAAGCTTTGCCTTACAAGTAACTCTAACCCCAGTGAATGAGATCTGTCTCAGGCTGGACCCAGGGTGAGGTGGGATCTTAGGACAGAACCCCCTCCCAGTTTCCAAGGCTCCTACCTCAGGATTGCACTACCCAGAGCCTGTTCTTCTCTTGCCTGCTCAGACTGTGTCCCCACCTCTAGGTCAAACCTGACCCAGTTATAGTTCTTCTCCTTTATCCAGCCTTCTGCCCCAGGGTGGTTCCAGAGACTTCTCCATCCACTCCTGTCGGCACTTTCCCCTTTCCTGTTAACAGTGAATAAGATGATAGAAAATGCCAAGTGCCAGGCTCTGTGCCTGGCTCAGGTGACATCAGTTGGTGTCCTGTATCATTATTGACAGACCCAGGGTTAAGTCCCGGCTCCCCTCTCCTTTGCTGTGGCCCTTGAGTGAGATGCACCTCTTTTGTGAACATCAGATTCCCATCCATGCTCAGTGGTTATCGAATTTCCCTGCACTGCTGCTGGGCTGTGCAAAATAAAAACTAGCAGCCTGTGTAAGGGTTTCAGTACTTAGAGGCCCCAGAGAACGCCTGGCCCTGTCGTCCCTGCAACAGGCAATGCTCTGGCTACCATCCAGAAAGCAGCTCATTCACAGGTCCCCACGTACAGAACTCCATGAGTTCCCAGGGAGATAATGCGTGCAAAGTGGTTTGAGGATGCTCAAGTACTCTGCAATGTTTATGATGATTATTGCTAATTAAAATTTAGGACAGCCTGGAGAGAGGCAGGAGTGAGCTACAGATCTACCTGCCTCTTTTAGAGACCTGAATGAGAAAGTTGCATGTGTGAAGTGAGCTTGTGAATGACTCTGGTGTTCTTGTTCTGAATCCTCACTCAACCCTGGAACATGTAATAAGTGGTCACTCTGGGCACTTTCTTATTCCCTGCTTATCCTCAATGGCATTGCTTGCCGAGTGAGAGGTGCTGAGCTAACAATGACAGCTGACCTCCCAGCAGGGTGGGATGGGAGTATTACTTAACCCATGGAGCATCTCTACAGATTTTGCAAAGGGACCATAGAGTTAGTCACTGGCAATTTTTCTGAGCATCAACTCTCGGGACAGAGAAAATGAGAGGGTCCTTTTTGCCCATGTTGGTGTTGGTCCCTAATACTCTGGGCACCTTCTTTGACTCCTGCTGACACTCTGGGCTCTGAGAGCCTTGTCCCCAACAACCTGTCTCTCTTGCAGCCATGAGGTGGGCTAGCTGCTCTGTTATCTTCCATGTTTGCCCATCCTCTGAGCTCCCAACCCTCCTCTGGCCAAAAGCCAGTCAGCTGGGGAGGAGTCTCACTTGGTGCTACTGATTCCGGATGCTCCGTTTCCATTGGGAGACCTTTCGATAGGACCAGAGAGGTAATGTCTTTCAGATTAGATGAGAGCTGACCCCCCCCCCCCCCCGCGTCCTGGTCCCCTCAGCTCGGGTGTCCCTTTTCCTTTCCTCCCAAATCCTGCTGTGATGGTTTTTTTCCTGAGAAATGGAGGACATGCCTGTCCCAATGAGAATCCATGGAAGGGAAGCCTTGAGTCTGGGGGTCTGTTCCCCTCCAGGCAGGGCTGTAGTCTGGTCCAGCGATTCTCAGGCCTGGTTGCACAGGAGGAAGGTGGGAACTTCATCAGATAGCATATCTGAGTCCCTCAGGACACTCTGCCCACCTGACCTGCAAAAACACGGTTGATACTTTCAGAAACCCTCAAGTGGGAGGTGTTAGCGTGCTGCCAGGCATAGGGACCCAACATGGTAACTGCAGAGGATGCTGTAAAGGAGGATACATTGAAGCCACAGAGGCTGTCTAGCAGTTCCCTTAGGGTACCCTCCAGATGCGCAGGCAATAAGTGTCCATTTTCTTCAGCCAGCTGGGGTATGCTCTGCCCTCCTACCTCTCTTGCTCCCTCAGCAAACACCCTAAGGCAAACATCGCAAGTCAACCTTGGATCCAGCACGGCCTGAGCTCCGTGCCTCTTTGGCACCTGCCCAGACACTGAGTGTGGTCCTGGGTCCTGGGTCCTGAGTTGGTCAGGAACGTGGCTCAGGAGCAGAACTACCCCAATCTATACATGTGACATTGAACCAACTGCTCAGTGCCCCACTCAACCTTCCTGAAGTCAGAGTCCAGAGCCTGCTGGTCCCTCAACGAGCCATGCTTTCCTGGACTGTGTAATAATCAGGTGTGGTGACGGGTGAGAGGCTAGCTCCTCTTTCACATGTGGCTGAACTCTGGGGTCTCCTGCGCGGTCTTTCCCCGACAACACGGCTAACCATGTGGTTTCTCTCTCACATGCTGCCCTTTCCTTCCGAGCATTTCCCTCAGGGCCACAAATCATTTCTTCTTCGTCACCATTGTGTCCCTCTAGCCCCAGCTCTCCGACGAATGGCCCGCGGCCTCTCTTTGCACTCTGTATGATTTTGCCGCTGCTGAGCTGTGCCTGGGCTTCTGCCAGGCTGCAATGATTTATGGGAGTTGGTGGAGGCCCGGTGACTCCCAGTGACCTGTGCAAAGCAGGGCTTGTGGTGAGTGCAGTTGAAATGTGGGGATGCTTGATAATTAAATGCTTTGCTGGGGCTGGGTGTACACTTTCCAGACTCGAGAATGAAATGCGGTGGCTCTCGGGGGAGACTGGGTTGAGGCTGCCCGTGCTCTGGCTTCGGCAGCTCAAGGCTGTTCTTTCCGGTTGGATCACTAACAATTTTTGTTGGTGGTGGTAGTTTTTTCTCCCTTCCTTCCTTCCTTCCTTCCTTCCTTCCTTCCTTCCTTCCTTCCTTCCTTCCTTCCTTCCTTCTTTTTTTTTTTCATTTAGGCTTTTCTGCATGGTACAGTTCAGGTTCACAGATATATCTGGGTTTAAATGGGAGATTGTCTAGTGTTTGCAGCCCTGGGCTGGCTGAGCAGGGCTGTGTGAGGAGGCTGCCTATCAGCAACTTGCAGGAAATCTCAGTCCAGTTCTCCTTCCCTTAAGATGCCTGGGGTGGGGAGGAGCTCATGGGGACACCTGCCTTACAGAGAAAAGGAAGATCCGGATTCCAGTGCTGATCTATCTGTTATCCCCCAGCTGGATGACTCCGAGGAAGTTACTTAGTGTCTCTAAGCTTGGCTTCTTCATCTAGAACTGAGGGCTGAATGTAGTAGGCATCACAGAATTAGAGAACTTTATGGAATCATGTGTGGTCACCAGCAGCAGAGCCTTGTGGGTGTATGTATCCTGGAAGTGCCCTTCTTAGACTGAACTTTTCTTTGTTGGGATAATTCCAGTTCTGCTTTTGTATCCTCCGGCCTGTGGGACAGAGGCTTTGGCGCCCTGCGGCACACTCTAGCCAGCCTTCCATTGGCCAGTGCAGCTCTCCTAGGGCCTCAGGCACCAGCCTGTCCAGGAAGCAGAACATCTCAATGGTTTTCTCTGGTCTTGCCAGATGGTCCTTAGCGTCATGATTTCTTGTAACAGGAGTGACTTCCATCCTTACCAGGACACTGGCTTCTCTGCCTTATGCCTCACACTTGGCTCCTCCTCTTGCACCTACCTGCATGCACATTCTGACTTAGGCCTCTGGCCTGTAGGAACCTAAGCTGTGACTATTGTGGAAGAAGGAGTTGCCTTTGCCCAGAAGATGCCCTTGTTCCCCTTGGTGTCTCACAGAAGCCTGTCCATCACGTGGACTGAGGGAGGAGGCCATAGATTGGTCCAGCTTTTTCTCTTAGCTCTGCTTTGTTCTCCTCAGTGGGTGGAGCTTAGATGCAAGGCTGTGTCAAGCAGGATAGCTCCACCCCTCTCAAAGATAATTGGTCGACTGTCAGAAGACTGACTGATACCAAGTCAATCAGAACTCTTGCAGGATCTGCCTGTCTCAACTACCTAGAACTCCAAACTAATTGAAGCTGGGCAGGGTCTTGTGTCTGAGAGAAAAAGCCACAGGCCAGAGAAAGAGGGTGCAGTGGTGGTCCTCCGTGGGACAGGACCCAGTCATAGTCTGAAAGCCTAACTCTACTCAAGGTAGTCCATCCTCCCCTGGCAGCCTTTCTGGAAAAGCCAGTTTGTTCCTAGGCAACTTCATTCACAGGTGGCCACATTGTATGGACATAAATATAACTGATGCATCTCAGGAAAATACATGGCTCCCGGTCTGGAGCATTCCCAGAAGATGAGTGGGTGTGGCCTAGGAGGAGCACTCGAGAAGAAGAGGAAAGAGGATGAATGGGGACTCAGGCCTCTTCTCGGGGCTTTTCCGGCACCTCCCTGACCCTCGCGACCACCTAGCTGCCCTCTGTTTCTTAGGCTCACTGTCTTCAGTGTGCTCGCATCTCCTAGATCATCGTCTGAATGTCACAAGGTGGCTGCTGCAGCTTCAGACTTCACGTGTCTGAATAGGAAAGGGAAATGCATGCCTCTCCTAGTTCCTAATGCTGCATTGTTTCTCATTGGCCAGAATGGCCAGAAACTGCTCTGAAGCCATTTCTCCCAACACGAGTATTTTCCTTTTCAGCATCTCAGATAAGAGGCAACTGGGAAAGGAGGCTGGAAATAGCTGTGAGTTAGCACACAGACTGTGTCTTTCCTGGTGGTGTAAGAACTCTCAGCACTATAAAAGAGCAAGGGCCTCTGAGTGGCAGAAACTGGATAAGACTAGACCTCGAGGTATGGGGCTGGGGCAGAGTGGGGAAAGAACTTGACACAGTGACAGCCCCAGCTTAGCGCTGTGAAGGACTGCCGCTGACCACACCTTCTGGAACCTCCAGTCCTGCTATTGGCTGGAGGAGGTCAGGGTAGCCAGACTGGAAGCCAGTGAGAGGCGCTTATATGCTCAGGCTTGTTGACGCTGCAGCCAAGTATAGAACATAAAGTGATGGGGTAGGTGACAGACACTATCTCAGGAGAACTCTGTGATGTGTCCTCGAAGGGCTGGGAATGGTGAAGTGGTGTGAGTTTCTGGATTTCAGTATCTGGGGTGAGGCTTTTATTTGCAAACAGGCAGATCTCAGGCGGCGTCACTCACTCAGGCGCGTAAAACAAGCTCAACTTTCCCACACCTAAAGTAGAACAAGAATGGTTTCCTTTAGGGCTGCAGAGTAGGATGCCAGGCTGTTGAACAAGCGAAAGGTATAAGTGCCATTGTTCGCGTTGCTTTAACTAGGTATGCTGAAATTGGAACAGAAGAAGCCACAGTTAACAGTTAACGTTTGCAGCTATTGAAAGCTTCCAAAAAAATAAATTTAAGTGATGTTTACTTTGTCCAGGAAAAAAAAAAAGAGAGAGAAGTGGGTAAGAAGAAAACCGAAATTCATAAAAACAAAATTGCTATTAGCTTTCTGGCCTGTGTCATTTTTATCCCCCTGTGTACGTTTCCTTGTAATATTTATGGCCATGATCAATACCGAGTTTTATGAGCTGCCTTGTTGGATCTGGATCTCACCGCCATTCTCCCTGTGGTCAGTGTGGTCTTCAGACACGTCACCTTTCACGGTTGCATAACAAAAAGCAACTTTGACCCCTTTGACCCATCATTGGGCTGCTCTTCCGTTCTATAATAATGCCATGCTGATTGTTATTATTTATGGATCTGTCTTTGTAGAAAAAAAAGCCTATTTCTGGGAGGTAGTTAGTTCTAAGACACATCCATGCCTCATGCCTACGGCTGGTTCAAAATATCAACCTGGGACAGGAGTGAACCTACAAACTCAGGGCTGGAGGAAGCCTGCTTTGTGTGTTCCCTCTTGGCAGCTGGGGTTTGCTCATAGTGTCCATGAGCGATTTATTGCCTCGTTTCTAGAGGGAATCGATCTGCCCCAGCCCCAGTGTATGTAATGAGATTCAGAGCCCCGCCTCCAGGACAGACCCGTGAATTAAAGCCGAGCTTGGAGACCAGGAGAGGGGAGGCAGCCCCATGAATCTTACTATTGATGCACAGATTAGGGCATGTTGAGGAAAGAACACTCTGTCTTTATCTTCTCAGTGTCTCACTATTCAGAAAGCTCCCAGAAGCTGGGGAGCAGCACACCTAGTTCACAGTGTGAGCTCTTTCCCACTGTACGCCAGTGTGTCACCCCGCCCCCGTGACCCCAAGAAAAGTCACTGTAGGTTTGCACTGATTCCAGTTCAGTTACTCACAGAGGCCTCGAGAGTCGGCTTCGTCCAACAACCTTGTGGGTAGGGATTATTCCTCTCCATGTGCAGATGGGGAAACTGAGGGAGCCTGCCTAAGGTGCTAGGGGTAATAAACCTGGAGTTCCTTATCTTCAATTGTTTATAAGGTCAGCAACTTGTGGAAGAGGTGGCCTTGTGTGGGTGAGGGGCAATGGCAGAAGACTCCCCAAGAGCACACCTTTCTTATTCAAACCAAAGTGAATCTCTACCCTCCTTCCCAGGGAACCCACACCCTTGTAGCCTGGAGACCCCCCACACCATTCAAACCGGTCAGTCTCAGGCTATCCCAAGCTGCTCGTCTAAATTGGAAGATTGGAAACCCTAATAAAGGCTTTCTGCTGCTGCGCCTGCCTCCTGCCTGACCCTACTGCTCCCCATGTGCCTCCCTCCTCCTCTGGGGAGCCATGAGTAATAGCCTGCCGTCTCAGGCTGCTGTCTCTGTGTCTGTGCTGTTCGCCTGGCCGATTAAAACTCACGGGCACTTTACCGTCATGCCTCTGATATAAGGGCACATGTATTTTTGTTTTTGTTTTGTTCTGTTTTGAAAATTTGGAAAAGTTAAAACAAAATGCCTTTTGTGCTGTTCTTCATAGAGGTAATCTGACGTGGTTATAAAAATTTTTTGATCAAGACAGTTCTTCTTTATCAACTTTTGAAAAATTGGTACCCTTCTTTTGTTCATTCGTGTACTTGTTCATTCTCTTACATATACAGTCTCCCATAATGCATACACGCATGCACACATATGCATATACAGAGGGGTGCTCAGCTACCCCCTCCTGTGTATGTGTGTGTGTCTATGTATCTGTGTGTCTGTGTGTCCTATCAACCCTTCAATCATCAATCATGTGGTTGGCTCAACATCAGCAGTGATTTCAGTTTTAGGGCAGACCTCATCTGAGACTCAATTACTAGACCTGTGCCAGCTCCTATCGTGGTTGTATTCTGTGCCCTGCCAGGGTCTAAGAGCAGCAAGAGGCCCATGATCTGCTGACCATGTAGCAGGTGAAATGGATCACTTGAGCAGACAAAGACACCCTATTTGATGCTCTGTCCTTATTTGGAAGAGACTCAGAGCACCATTACCTGGCCTCATCATGGTGTCTATGGAGGATAGGAGGGTTCGGGCAACCACGCTTCACTATTCCAGCCAGAGGCTTCATAGTGCATTTTCAACACGGGGTGCACTTAGAGGTCATCATTTTCAACACGGGGTGCACTTAGAGGTCATCAGAGCCACAAATAAGCAGGAGGTGCTGTGTCCCTCCCCACTGGCTGGGGGATGATTGTCTCGGGACTCTGAGGATGGAAAGGTACAACTGACTGAGCCCAGGATCGGAGAAGTCTTGAGTCCCATGTTACTCATAAGGTAAGGCTGTGTCCTCAGCCAATAGGATGGAGAATCTGGGAATCGGGAAGATCTCCCAATGGAGAAAGAGGACAGGAATCTCTTGAGATGGGGCCTAAAAGCAAAACAAAAACAAAGACAAAACACTGTTTTACACTAAATCAGCATGAAGGTCATTCTTGCCCTTTTTCTATGCTGGTGTTCCTTTCTATAGAAGTGTATATCAAACACCGCTTGGTTTTCACTAATCTCTTGCATTTGTTATTATCTTATTTTCAGCACGGCTTTGAGAAAGGCCAGCAAACTCCCCACGTTCAATAGATAGAAGGGGAAGAGGCCCACAGTCTTGCAGGGCTGCCTGTTGGAGAAAAGCGGAGGTGCCACTGATTTCATGTGTGGTGGGTGGGGCCAGACATCAACAGACCAGTCAAGAGCAGCTACAGGGAAAGACTTCCTTTTGATTCCTCTTGAACCCTAACAGCGCTTCCTGCTCATGGTTGGGTGCATAGAAATGTGGACGCAGCCCAGGTCTCACTCTAAAGGGGGAAATAATAGGTCATTTATTCTGAGCCAAATTCAGGTTGCCCCAGATAACACTTTTCTCCATGGAAGCAGTTTTGTGAGCTTTTGTAGTCAGAAAGAAATCCGCAAACCAAATGCATTGGAGGGAAGGGTGGGTACACCTGTTCCAGCCAGGTAGGGAGATCTCTGCTGTAGGTCTCTGGTGCTATCTGTTGGCAGCCTTGCCTTAGGTATCCCAAAAGGCTTTCCCTGACAGTCACAAGGATGTCAGGTCAGAGAGGTGGCACAGAATGACATGGCTTTTGTCTGGGTGCTTGCGGGTCATAGGAGTTCTGGATAAACGTGAGCTGGAAGTGAGGTGGAGACAGTGTTGGCTGGAGAATCAGAAAGTGATTTTGAGTTTGGCCTCTTGCTCTTTGGGGGCCTGTTTCCTGAACTACCTATGTACAGAGGATTCTGGGTGGTCCCATAGCAAGAACTAGTCTGTTCATTCAGACACGGAGATTCATACCGGCCCTGCTTTTAGCTGAGTGCAGACCAGGAACACTGACATCTGAAGAGAGGAATTAGTAACCCAATGGAGTAGATGGGGTAGGGACTTAAATTTTGAAGCCTTGTATTTGAGGCTGAGTGGGAATCATGAATCTTATGTTTGATTTCCATTATTTGGCAGAAAAAAAAATGCTGACTGTTGTTCAAGGAATGTCTTGAAACCTGCTGCCTCAGAGGGGAGTCTTGTTAAGTTGACCGGGGTTTAACTTGTTTAGGTCCCTCACTGTTTATACTTCCCCATGAGTGGTTTCTCCAGGACTTGAAATGTTTTGTGTGTGTCTCTGAGCCTTGCTTAAGGGCACCCAGTCCTGAGTCTTCCAGGCTTCTTCTAGCTTCTAGTGTCACCACTTCCTGGATATGGGACCTGGCTGTATAGTCAGAAGCGTGGATAAAGATGTGCATGCATCTTAGGTACCAATAAGAATCTGAGTGTGGCAGCTGTCCAATAGGACACCGGTGCAGGGAGGTGCCCGCAGTCCAGGCTTCTGATATGGCATGCTTTGACCTGCTAACCCTCTATCCTGGGACAGTGGGCTGACTCCTACATGGTGGGTTCCTAGGATCAGGCTCTCTTCGGTGCTCCCACAGGATCCTCCTTGAACTCTAGGCTCCTTACTTCCATACCCCATCACTGTCACTAGAGGGGCTGGTGCCCCTCCGTCCTAGGAACTGCAAGCACCAATCCCTAACACCTGGCTGTGTCCAGATGCTGAACTGAGCCAAGGATTGGGTGACTAAGCTGGAGCAGACATTCTGGGAAGCACTGGAAGGACTGGTGGAAGTGAATAGCCTAGGCAGACACAGAAGGGAGTTCAGTGAAATTCCAGGCTGCCCTCTGGGCACCCACGGTGGCCCCAGTCACAGCAGGGAGTTCAGTCAAGACATAGAAGGGCTCAAGTTTTCAGGACATGCAGGAGAGTCAGGCGGGGCTAGATATCATGGAATAGTCTGTATGTCTTGGGAGGAGCTTGGCTGTTTCCTCGGAGCAGTGCAGTAAGAGAGAAGGTGGTTTGAGGCAAGGTGATGACATCATCCTCTTTCTAGGAATTCTGGCAGCTATGTGGAGTAGGGAGGGACCAGCCTGGGAGCAAGAGCCTGCCAGGAAGCTTCCCCAGGCAGGAAGTAGTGGTGGCTAGGCTGGGGTTGGCAGTGTGGAAGAGAAAGTTGGGTTAGAGCCTCCAAACTTGTATTTGGTTGCCTGCCTTCCTTCATATTTTTCTCTTCTTTCCTTCTTCCCCCCTCCTTTCCTCTCTGCCTCCCTGCTTCCATTCCTTATCTTCCTCTCTCTCTACCTTCCTTTCTTTCTTTTTCCCTTCCTTTCATTATTTCTGAGAGAAGGTCTCATAATTAAGCCCAGAATGGCCTGGAACTCACCATTTAGCCCAAGCTACCCTTGAACTTATGGAAATCCTCCTGCCTCACCCTCAGAAGTGCTGGTGTGAGCTCCGGGCTGCTTTTCACCTGCTTTTCACGGTCTGCTGGGGTTTTGATTTGAGAGATGCCTCCATCTATGTCCCCACTGAGATTTGTGACCTTGTGATCCAGTGAAGCAAATGGTGTCAAGGTCAGGCACATTCCCAGCCTCCTGTCGGGCTGCATTCTCTTGCGAAGGAGCTGTCTTCACAAGGGTCTGGCGCTAAGTAGGGCATAGACTACTGTCCCCATTTTTGGCCTCATTTCCTGGTACCCCAGGGCTTCTCCCTCCCTATCATGTGGTTGCCTTCCTGCCCAAGCCTCCACCATGGTGTGCTCACACAGGTCCTCCTTCTTTTGACGATGCCAGGAGGCTGAAGCCTGGTATCAAGTTCAGGAGTCCTCTTGATATTCGCAGCCACCATGCAGGGTGCTCTCTCCTTTTCACAGGCTTCCACCTGCCATCTCATGAGGGTCTTCCAGGTCCTCCATTCTCCCACTCCCCACCACCCCAGTGTCTTTCCTAAGACTTCATTCTGTAGCCATTGCGGTTCACTTGGCCAGCAGCCCTCAAGGCCAAAGTTTCTTGGCATTGACACATAGGCACGTAGTAGGTATTTAATAGGGAACAAATGAGTGAGGGGGAGGGAGGAAGGGAATGAATGAGTGCGTGAATAGGTAAAAGAGAGAAAGAGAGTGAGGTCAGCTAGTAGGCAAGTGCTCTCACTGTTCCATAGTCCTGGGCCCTCAGCTAGAGTCAATCCTGTTGGTCCATGTCTGAGCTTCTTCCCTCTTCTTACAGCCCCTTGTCACACAGTGGGCCCGAGGATCCTTCTCTCTGTCCTTCAGGTACCTGGTTGATTCTACTCCACCTGAGGGCCTTTGCACTCTGATGCCTGCGACTCTTTGCCTTGTTACTCTCCATGGCCTGGTCTCTTTGGTCACTGGGGTTTCAACTCAGATGTAACAGCCTCCGATCTCTACTGACCATGCAGACTCCTTTCCCCACAGCTTTTTATCTTGTTACTGAATTCCGGATGGTTTCCTCACATCTGTCTTTCTGTCCACCACATCTCTCTTTATCTTTGTTTATCTGCCATTTAACCTGCTGAGAGAGGTCTCATAAAAGCTATTCCAACATTTTTCTTTACAGGGGCATGTACATACGTGTGCAAGCTTTCACATACACACACACACACACAATAACTGCTATGAGCTTCTCATTTTAACATCCTTTCTGGAATCCAAATTTTATCCTGAAACTGAACCTGTGAACATCCCACATGGACTTTGGAGGGGACCCTATGGTCTTCATTAATTCTGTGTAATATTGTATATTTCTTGGTGAATACAAGATCAATGAGAGAATTTAAGCATGAACCCTGTGTGTAATGTAACCTAGGGGTGACGTTGTCTTGAGCTGTCAGTGTAAGCTAGGAGTGATGCTGTTATTCAGCTCTGTCTTGGGACTGTGCTCTGTGCTCAGAATGGAGCCAGTCTCAATGCAGTGATACCCAAGTACCAGGTGCTGAGGCTACGAGGTACAGAATGCTCAGAGCCCTCTGGATAAACAGACCTCTGGGATCTATCCTGCGCACAGGGTCCAAAGAGCTATGAACACTCCTAGGACCTGAGCACTTGTGAAGCTCCACAGAGATTCTGATGGAGAGGGAATTCTCGCCCCAGAGATCCTGCAAGGTCAAGGATTCGCACTGAGTTTATTTTTTGTCTCACTCCCCACCCCCAACATGTGATATAGCACGCAGGAAGAATGCTATAAATACATTTTGAAAAGCAAAGCAGTCTGCAACCACCTACACACACACACACACACACACAGAGAGAGAGAGAGAGAGAGAGAGAGAGAGAGAGAGAGAGAGAGAGAGAATGAGATCTGTACTACAGGACTGAGCACTGAGGGTGATGCTGGGGATGACAGTCTTGTGAGGGATGCAGCTCAGACTGTGCTGCTGCTGTCCAACTCCACAACCCCTCAGCATCACAGCAAAGCTGGCCTTGGTGATGTCAGCTGTGGGGCTGGCCGCGGAACTGCACGGGGATGCTCTGCTCTGCTCTGGTAGGGTATCACTCTTCAGGGGTCTCCCTCTGGGCTGTCACACTGCCCAGATATTTGAATGAATCTGGCAGCTTCCCTACGGGCTCCTCTCCAGCCTGCATTTCCCAAACCCCACTCAATTTGCACTATCTCCAGCCTCTTGTGTGTTCTCTGCCTAGAAAACTCCTATGGGTCTCTGATATCCTGCCCAGATATCACAATCTCTAGGAATTCACCAATCCCCATAGTTTTCTTTCTTATTTCTCCTTCCTCTCTGAATCCTTATCATGCCCAGCACCCCTCCCTCCTCCAGCCACACAGCCCCTCCTCTTTTCAGCTCTCACCATATCAGCTTCTCTCCACAGGACCCTTGCCCAGGCTGCCTGGCAGTCTCCTCTCATTCATGTTCCTGTTCTGCTACCTTCATGGTTCCTTCCTGCACCCGCAGTAACTGTCCTGATTTAGTACAGCTGTGATATCCCCACCTCTCACTGTTTCTTCCAGCTCAGTGGAACCGCCACAGGGTTGTCTGTATCCTCTGAACCTGGCACCAGGCCTGGCAGAGGCTAGAATCTGATAACTCTGCCAACAGAGCAGTAAATACACCCCTGAGACCCCATTGCTCTCTTCCTTTGATCGGTTCTCAAGCCTTCTTTGGGCCATTGGCCTCCACGAAGGCCTCATGAACACTAGAAAGCCTGTGTGCACCAGACTTGATCATGTAACATTTTCATAGAACAACACCCATGGCTCATGGACACCTCAGTAACAAGGCTGCTCTCTGAAAACACCACGTAGCTTCTTTTCCAAATATGAGCAGCTGGAGAGTTGTCTTGCAGGCCCTGTGCATGTGGAGATTCAAGGCACGACCCCAGCAAACTGAAGGCTGGCTCATCTGGACCGCTCTCAGTGGTGGCCACACGGGTGGCCTGCTCCCTCCAGAGACTCATCTCCCTGCTCTCCCTGTTACAGGAAAGAAGACAGCACCATCAGGCACATCATGCTGGCAAAGACGAATGGCTGTCCCAGGTGACCAATGGAGCAGAGGTGGCTCTGTGATTTACAGACCTTTCAAGAGCTGAGCTACAAGCCGCGTCACCACCCTGTCCCAGTCATCATGAGGGGATGTGTCTCTCTGCACGAGGCCCATGAGAGCCTCAGAAATCCCCGGCATTGGCATGGGGCAATGGCAGGATTCTGGAATTTGGAGTTTCCCGGCTGGCTGTGTCACTTGCACAAATGACTTAACTTTTTGAATGTCTCCTTCTTAACCTGTCTGGGGAGTCTTTCTCCCATGTATGATGGATGGCAAGTCATTCTGACACTTCAGGATGGTGACTCTTGTGTTGGAGCATCGTGGTGTTTGTGAACTATCTTTGGCTCACCTCCCTGATGTCATTCAGGACTTGCTGTCTCGAAGCACACACCGTATCATTGATGTCTCTTCTACCTGCAGTAGGTCATGAGGCCTGCCAAGGATGGTTATAAAGTGACCTTGGTGATGGTCTGGACATCATGGAGGTTCTACAGAGTCCCAGGTTGAATGGAGGTCTCACCTATACTGGGAATTGTCTAGGGAGAGTCCCCCAGATGTCATCAGGTTCTCAAAGTAACAGACTCAGCATCAAGCAGGGATGGGAAGAGAACTCTACAAGGGATCCAGATACCTGCCTCTGCCCCTACCTTGCTGGTGACCCTTAGGCTATTCCTTGGCCTCTAAGGGCTTCAGGTCCTCATTTATGTAGTGGATAAACCCACATGCTTTCAAGTTCACTGGCAGCTGCGACACCCCCCTGTCTGGCACCATGGCTCAGTCCCTCCTGGTTATGAGCTCTTTTGCTGGTTTCTCCTAAGGAACAGGTTCTGATTCATGGGAAAGGCTCCAGGTAGCCTCTCTGCTTCCAGGAAGAGGGAAGAGAACTGCTTATCCAAACACAGGCCACTTCTAACAACTGTGTCCTCTACTTGCCCCTTAGGAAGTCACAGCATACCAAGCAAGCAACCCATACCAATGCCTTGTCCCATTTCTGTGTTGTTATCCAGGGGCTTAGTTTCCTTGAAGGGGTGGGGTATTTCCCTTCAAGGGTGATGGGGCTGGCTGGTTCTGGCAGATGGGTATCCAACAAGACCTTTTGAGATCTACGTACTCCCAGACGATACAGGACCACCAAGATTCTGCTTGGATAATCCTCCGGGAGCCAGCTTCCTAGCCTTGCTGCTGTGTGTCCAAGTGGAGGGTAGGAGATAGGTAATTCAGTAGGGATTTCTTGGGCTTGTGAAGAACCTGGGGCTTTGGTCAGTGAGGGAGGAGTGATAGACATAACCTATATGCTCAAACACAGAATCTAGCCCACAGTAGACACACAGGCTACCCTCGGAGGGTCTGGCCAAAACCCTGTCTTTGTGAGTTGTGTTTTTGATTAGGCTGAAGGTACAGAATATAAACTCAGTGTTGTAACCATTTCAGCCCTCCAGTTCACTGCACTGAGCACATCCACACATTCAGAGTTGTGCAGCCATCGCCTCTACCATCGCCGGGGCTCTTTTGTCTTCTCAACTAAAACCCTATGTCTGTTACACACTAGTTCCTCTTCTTCTTGGTCCAGACCATGACAACCCCAACTCCATGTCTCTCTTGTCTGATTGTCCTAGGGACTTCATATAACATGTGTCCTATAACTAGCTTCTTGGTCTGTACGATGTCTCCAGAGCCTGCCCATGCTAAGTTATGCAGTAGAATGCCCTTTTATAAAGCCAATCCCGCATGTATTGGCCACATTATTTGTCCTCTCACAGAGCAGTGACACGGGGATCTCTGCTATCTTTTGAACGTGGGACCGGTGCTGCTAGGAAGGTGAGCACTCAGATATGCTGATATATTTTATTCCTGTGTGTGCGTGCGCGCGCAAGTTAACATTTAAAGCCGAGACATTCCCTAGGAAGTTTCTGGAGAACATCTGGGTTCTCCAGAAAGCTGTGGGATCTGATCACTTTGCTCCTCCAACCCCTTGTCTTCTTGGCCACCATGGGAGCTGTGTGAGGCTGCTCTGCTGTCTTCCAATGGCAAATATCTGTCCGGGTGCCTTGAGAATAGACTATTCTCCTCAACCCACTCCAAAGGCCAGCTGGCCGCCACCTTGCCATGATTCAGTGATGGTCTCTCAGCACTGCATGTTGCAGTGGCGGTGAAGATATCAGAAAGGGTCAGAGCCTCAGCCTATGTATGCCCCAGGCAGGGAGTGATGCCACCATGCTCCCTGGGATAGACTGGGCCCCACACTGCCTATCCCCACCTCAGGACAAAGCTCTGAGCTATTTGAGTCCCAATTCTGTCTGTCTCATGGAGGAACACTGGAGGGAGAGCCCTTTCTCTGGCAGCCTGGAGGAGCTAAGACTGAGGGTGAAGTGTGTTTGGAAGGTGCTGATAACAACTCAGGCCAGCCCTGGAGGCTGAGTGTGCATGGAGTGCAGAGGGACTCCTTCCCTGTGCTGTAAAGTGGAAAAGGAGGCTTGCACAACCTAGGACCATTCCCAGGACTCACGAGGCCTGTGGGAAGTTAACTTGGCATATAGCAGGTACTCCCTAATTGTTGCTTCCCAGTCAGTGGGGTCGCTTCTGAGGTCTCCCAATCACTTTCCCAGAAAAAGCCAAGACATCTAGGAAGCACCCTGGCTTTGGATGTGCCTGCCTGATTTGAATTAGCCTGTAGTGGGCATCCTCCGGGCCATCTGCATAGTCTTCCCAGTACCAGGAGGATAGACTTAGAAGGTATCTGTTTTATAGTTCACAATCAGCCAAGCCTGTGCTTGGCGTGGTGGCACTCATCTTTATCCTGGCATTTGAGAGATATAGAGGCAGGTGGATCTCTGTGAGCTTGAAGTGAGTCCCAGGCCATCCAGGGCTATACCGTGAGATCCTCTCTCTATAATACAATTCTCCAAATACTTCTTCCACAAGGAGGGGGCACAGGTGGCCTTTAGTTCCTGTTGGCTCACTCTGGAACTCGCAGGCACTTGACGCCGTGACGTAATGCTTTCCAGATCTTATTTATCTATTTAACTAATGGCATTGACTAAGAGTCAGGCTAGCCCCTGCAGCAGGAACCCACTGTGGCCAGCCGTCGGTGGCTCTGCTACATGCTCCATTTGAATAGTGCTTCTCCATGACTTTGCCTTCAAGGGGCATCCACGGCTGGATGGGGGGGGCTTCTTGTCTTCCTGGGCCAAGTTCTAGGTGGTCTGCTTGTCCTGGGGTCCCACTGGTCTCTCCTCCCACTCAACACTGATGCTGTTGCTTCCTCTTTTCCAAAGCCTGGATGGAGACATATGAAACATCCTCTAACTCGAGGCACCCCTGGACCACACATGGGGGATCCTTTGAGGTCAGACATGGACCCAGCAGAGCCCAGCCTCTTCCCCTTTGGTCTTTGGATGAGATAGGGCACAGATGGAAAAGGCTCTTGACAACTTACATTCTGTGGGAAAAGACCAGATTGGTGCTGTTTGACTTTCATGTGCTAGCTAGAAGACAGAGACCACCTGGCATAGGAGGGGTGGAAAGGATTTAAAGCCAGAGCCACAAGGCTTCAGCGAGCAGTCTGAAGCTCTGACACTGAAGACACCCCACTAGCCCATTTTCTCACCTGGCAGTCTGGACCCTAACACAGCCATCCACACCAGCATCTGCCGGGGGCACCAGTGAACAGGCTGGGTATGGAAGCGCTTTGCAGACCTGAGCACAGGAAAGGCGCTTTGTTCAGGCTGATACTTTGGTGTGCGTGTATTGCGTACCTACTGTGTGCCCTGTGACCGATGTGATCTGTCTGCCTCGAGATGATTTGGAAAATGTCCCTGGACTGAGAAGGATTGCCTGTCAGATGGCTGTACTACACATTCATAGATCATGACTAACAACAGCCAGGGAGTTGGCATGGCAACGTTTTCCCCTGAACTGCAAGGCAGTATGCTTAAAATAGGTATGCTGGAGGTGTGGCAGCCACCGCCGAGACAGATAGCTCTGCAGCCTGAACTGGGTGGTAAGCTCAGGGTGGCCATGTCCTTGTCCTTCCCCAGCAGGTCAGCAGTGCAGGGACTGAGATGCCCGACCCAGGAGCATCCACTGTGGATTCTGGAGAAAGCCTGGGATTCACTGTGTAAACCTGTTTCCTTCGTGAAGCCCAGAAAACTTAAAGTGGGACATCCTTAGCCAAGGGGCCCCAGATGGGACTGAGCCCGGTTCTGATCTCTTGTGGACTACTGCCCAGCAGTGCCATAGTGCAGCTGCTTCCAAGTGAGGATGCGGCTCATTTTCTTGTGGGTTTCAATGTGAATGGCATCATTTAACACCGAGGCTGAGTTCGAGTTCTCCTTTTCTGTGGAATTCATGTGTGGGATCCTCCTTGGGAAGTCCGGAGTCCTGGAATAGCTTGGAACTCTTACATTGTGGCTGGACTTGTGCAAGCGGGGTTTGACTTGGCCTCTCCCTACTTCTCCAACGTTCAGACCAGCAGAACTGACCAGAAGCTCATGAACATGGGGTCGAAGATGCAGCTCGGCTGGTAGAGAGTTTGGCTGGCGCGTGTGAGGCCCGTCCGGCACTGTATACCCTGTAATATGAACTACTGTGATCCAGAGTTCCGGGGATGGAGCAGGAGGATCAGGAGATCAACTTACCTTCAGCTGCATAGCAAGTTTGAAGCTTCCCTGAGATCTTCAGATACTCAAGAACAAAACACAACAAACCATGAATTGAGCAGGGTGTGTTGTTACATGTCTGTTACCCTCGCATCTAGCACTGGGGAGGATCCAGAGTTCAGGGCTAGCCTGGGCTGTGTGAAATTGTCTGATAATGTTCCCGAACCATCTGTGGTGAGATTCATCTGTGAGTCTGGTTCATCACCACTGCAGAGGATGGGAACCCAGGTCTCACACAAGAGTGCCCTGCACTCCCTTTGCTCCGCAGGTGATTGAACGAGGTTAATAATTTCAGGGACTGTTTCTCCTATAAGCTCTGAGCTGCCTGAAAGAGACTCATGGCTTGTGCTTGTTTCCAAGTGGAGGGGCTAGAAGGTGAGACTTTCCTTCTTCCCTCCCTTCCTTCTTGAACCTATCCTTCCTTCCTCTTTCCCTTTGTTTCATTTATTTTTCAGGGTGGGGTGAGGTTGAGACACTCTCATTGCTTTATATAGCCCAGGCTGGTTTTGTACCCCCTGATTCCCTGCTTCTGCCTCCCAAGTACTGGGATTGCTGACATATGCCACCCCCGACTTGGAAAGTAAATCTTTTCGAGGCCTCAGCTTGTCAGAACAGGGCGCTAGACGGTTTTGACATCTTTCTGATGATCCGTGTGTTCTCCTTGCTGAGACAGTGGGTGCTCGGCTCACCTGCAGAGGTTGTCCTGGTTGGGACCCAAGCAAGGATGCTTTGGGGAAGCTCTGAGAGAGGCAGCTGGGGAGATAACGATCCACTTTCAGACAGTGAACCAATGTCGCCCCCCCTCACCCCCATTCCTTGCCCCAGATGACACTATGGGCTTCTCCTGTGCTCCGTTGTATTTATTTTTTACTGTCCTCTGGGAAAGAAGTGTGCAGGTAGGAAGTTCCCATCTTTGAAATATTTCTAACCACAAGGCAGCTTGGTGACTTGACTGTTGAGGCTCTTGTGAGCCTCGGTATGTCTTGTGGAGCCAGAACACACAGTGAGAGATGACCTTCAGTTCCCTGGGACAAGTCCTGATGATGGGATCTTGGTGGCCAATCACTGCAGAACTACCTGAAAATCTAGGGAATGTAAGGTACCTCTGGCATCTTCCTTGCATCCTGAAGTCTTCTGGGCCAGAAACGCCATGAGAGACAAATCTACCAACTGCTAAATAAACGGCAGCGAATTCCATTCCTGCATTGGTGCCCCTGGCCAAGTGTATCCTACTCAGCTGGGGCATAAATAATACTTTGAGATTTTCTGGTGCCTTATAGAATCAGAAGGGAAAACCCCAGAGTCTTGCTGGCACCTTTAGCTCCCTTCTCCCTGTAATGACAAGTTCTAGAAAAGGTTCATGTCTTGGAAACAAAGTCATTTGGACTAAGTAAGTGCACCATGAGATTGAAGGGCAGTGTTTTCTTCATTTCATCTGATCTTCAGTTATGCTCTGATTTCATAAGTCCTAGCTGCCCTACAATCTGACTCTGGCATCGTGAGAAGACTGAACCAAGACACAAGAGTAAGGCTTTCTTCAAAAGCATGGTTTTTGGGTGGCTGTTTCCATGACCAAGGGTGACCTGATGGAATATTTAATGATAAGCAAAAGAGAAGCAAAGAATGGATGAGATTCATTGTCAAACATGGCTGAAAACTTGATTTCAATTCTCTATCATTTTCTTTCCAACTGAAGTAATACAGTGTGTGTAAATACGACCTTGGACTAGTGGTGGAGGAAGTGGAAGCTGGGTCAAGGATAATTCTCACTTAGAGCCTTCACTGGGCCAAGTACAAGGCCAGCAGGGGTGGGAGGGTTAGTGAGAAGCCAGATCCACACCCTGAGCTCGAACTCTGGCCGGGCCACCAACCTGCTGTGGAAGTTCAGACTGACTCTCCCAGCCTCTCCAGGGCAACAGGGGAGGTGGGTGTGAGGGTTAGTCTGTGTTTCTGAAAACACTCAAAGAATGTTGATGGACACCAGGGACTCCTGTCATTACCCTGAAAGCAATCTGTAGGCAGACACCCCTGAGCAAGTCAGAGCACACACAGGCTACCCCTTTGAGCTGGGGACTAAAGCTTAGGTGTTTCCCAACCAGCCTTTCATGGCCAGTGAGGGAAGGGAAGAGGAATCACTGGCTGGGTTGCTGAAGAGAGTCCCTGGCCTTCTCAGCCTTTGGGGGTGAGAACTAGGAAGGAGCAGACATCACAGGACAGATGTAAAACACAATAGCTTTTGAGAGATTGTACACATTCCAGCCAGGTGGAGGGTTTACAATAAACTTACAAGCCACTGCTAAAATCTAAAAGGACTTTTCCACAACTGTGTTAGCAAACCCAGGGTCAAAATTTTGGCAGGCCCACCATGTCCCTCTCCCGGTGAACCACTCTGGTTCACAGAGCCATGGTCCAGTGACATGTAGAACCCTTTCCTGTTGGGTGCTATCCAGCAGGACCCCAAGGGATTGGCAGTGGCTGTCCCATGCCTGTACTGTGGCGAACAGAGTGATGGGTATTTGTTGGCCCCTCCCATCACCACTCAGACCTGTGTAACTCAGGCTCAGTTGCCCCATCAGGATTTCTGATGGTAATTCCGTCTTGTGTAAATTAGAGCAGATGTTCTCTTGTTATGCAGAAGTATTTTTCTATGTTAGTGAAATGTATACTTTGTGTAATTTTGTACATTCAAACATATGCTTTTTTCATGATTAAAGTATTTTTTTCCCTTTTAGTGTTTGGTGATGGGTTCATTACTGAATTTTGGAGGTCCTGGTCTAAGTAAAAAGGCAGTGAGTTCAGGACTCTCCTTTTCTGGTGGGAAATAAACTATTTTCTTGTGAATCCAATCAACTCAGTACGAACAATGGGATAATACCCTTTACTACCATGTTAATTTCTTCTGGCCAAGAGACTAATGGTAAAAGCCAACACTTCTACATTTTTTATACTCAAAGTCCTCCTGCCTCTACTTCCTGAGTGCTGAGATTACAGGTCTGAGATCCCACCCCCCAACATCCATGTCTTTTCTAATTCTGGCATCCAGAGCCTGAAGTGGGTCTCAACACTCAAGTGTTGGCAGAATGCATTTCTGTCGGACTCCAGAGAAGAATACATATTCCTGCCTTTTCCCCCATGGAGAGGCTGCCTGCCTGGCTTGGCTTGGGATTCCTCCTGCATCTTCAAGGGCAGGACTGCAGCATGCATCTTCTCTGCTCCTGCTGTTACATTGCCATCTCATTCTGTCCCTCGGCCTCTTGTTCTTGTTTTCACCAAGATATTGTCCCACATCCTCTTCATCTCCAGATCTTTAAGCACACCCCGAATCCTCATTTGGCATGTAGGTTAATACATGGGTCCAAGAGATTGTATGAACATCACGGAGCAGCTTACTTCTGTGCAGTGTATTCTGGGTGGGAGCAGCTGGAAAAGGCCAATATTTAGATCTCTAGGTCTGCAGCTCAGACTGGCCTGGCTGTATATCTCTGGTTCACTGTAGGAAGCTCCCCTGCCCGCTCTGAATTTCTCACATCTCAGATGAGCCCATCACTTTGGCTAGAAGACTGACAAAGAGCAGTATACCCCTGACAACAAATTGCAGTTCCATTTTCCAAAAACATCCTGCCCTTCCAACAGGGTCTTTCTGTGCAGCTCTGACTGGCCTGAAACTTATTATGTAGACCAGGCTGGCCTCAAATTCACGGAGACCCTACTGTCTCTGCCTCTCTAGTGCTGGGATTAAAGGTATGTGTTACTATGCCAAACAAAATTTTCTTTTGAAAAGTTGTATTTTTGTATTTATTTTGCATAAACAAAACATCTGGAGTTGGGCTTGTCCCCTCTGCTACACTCTTGACGTGTCCCTCTCTGTTGGTGCCCTGGAAGGCTGCACAGTCTCCAGGGTGAGTTCCAGGTTGGATTTTCTCACATTTCTAGTGTTGTTAATTTAGGTCAACTTTTCTTTGGAGGACTGAGAGGTCATAGCTGTCTACCACAGGATGGGCTTGATCCAGTATCCTGGATGTCATCTTCCAGCCACTGTCTCCGGCTCCCTGACAGCTACTGGTACATTTTTAGCTCAGATCCTGCCTCTGTTTTCTGCCCCCAGTTCTCCGCTCCACTTACCTTACTGACTTTGACTGAAGAGATGTCACAAAGAAGGCCTCTAACAAACCTGACTAGAGGGTGTCCCAACCTACTTTTTTCCTGGAGCACATGAGAGATAGGTTTACAATGTGGCCTCCTCAGCACAACAGCCTAAAGGTGGAGGTGGCAATGCTGCCACTGGCATGGCTGAAGGAGTCAATGGTGCGCAAAGTAGAGCATTCACAAAGAATACACAGTGCCAGCATTTGATGTTCCATTCTGCAAGGGAGGAAGGAGAGATGACTGGCCCAGACAGTGACCACACAGTGGCGCCCAAAAGCTGTCCTGGGTGACCAAGGTTTCACTAAGGACAAGAGTCTAACTCCCATGTCCACACTCATCTGATGGTACCTCCCTCGTCCTTTTCTCTCTCCTCTCCCAAGGGACCATCTCAGTCAGACATTTTGGGGAAAGGGCTGATGGTTAGAATGCAGCCTCAGCAGGAGACTACGTTTTAGCATCCCAACCGTCTCCTTGCCATCTGTGCCTCTAGGCAAAGGATTTAATCTCTCAGCCACATTTTCCTAATCTGGAAAATGAGGCTAAAATAGCACCTTCAGGCTTGCGGGGGTGGGTGTGGGGGTGGGAGTGAGGGTGGGTGGTACACAAAGCATTCTTGTTGGTAGGGTGCCCCAGGCAGGTGGTAAAGTGGAAACTGATTTTCCTCGCTTCTGCCTAAACAGAATGAGTGCTTCCTCCCATCGTGCCCTCTACGTTCACAAACTGGCTGGTTCTTTCTCCTGAGGGAAGGGGCTTTCTTTTCTTTTAAAAAAATCTATTCACTTATTCTTTCTTAAAAAAATTATTCATTTATTCGTATGTGTGTGAATCTTCATGAGTTTATGTGTACCGCATGCACCTCGGAGAGCACAGAGGCCAAAGGAGGATGTCATGTGCCCTGGAACTGGAGGTACAGGCATTGGTGAGCTTCCATGTCAGTGTAGGAACAAGCAGGAGCAGTAAGAGTTCTTAACTGCTGAGTCCTCTCTCCAGCCCCTTCCTTTATTCCCTTTAAAAGATATATTTTGTTTTTTTACTTTTGTTTTTGTATCTGTATGATGTGTGTGCCCCCTCCCCCTCTCTGTGTGTGTGTATGTGTGGGTGTGTTTGTGGGTTCCCACAGAGCCCCCTCTCTGTGTATGTGTGGGTGTGTTTGTGGGTGCCCACAGAGAGACCAGAAATGGATGGTGTATGTTCTCCTGGAGCCGTAGTTACAAGCAGTTGTGAGCCACCTGACATGGGTGCCGAGAACTCAACTCAGGTCCTCTGAAAGGTGGCAAGTGCTTTTAATTTCTAAACCATCTCTCCAGGCCTAAGATTTTCTTAAAAAGCAATAAGGTTTCCCAGCACCATCGGCAAGGCTGGAGAGACCGTGTCCCCAAAATGGTGACCATTGAAAAGACTCTTCCTGAGGCCAAGGACTTTATAAATGCTTTCCTGTATCTCCAGCATTGGTCCCTGTCAAGTATGGGTGAGTGGAGGAGGAAGGAACTTTCCAACTGTGCACTGACCTTGGATGATCATGAAGTCCCAGGCAGACAGGGGCAGGCAGCCACATGAAGTGGACCAGGCAGGCAACTGTTTGCTTCTCCATTTTCTCAATCTGACGACTGAAGGACCCCACTTGCAACACAGACTGCCTTGGTCCAGGTTTCAAAGGAACACAAGGTATCAGCTGATGTAGAACCTATGTGGTAGAGTCTTCAGGCTGTCATCTCAACAATCATGTTCATTGTGCTGTCTACCTGGGATTCTCCAAGATTGTTCACAGAGTTCTGTGACCTTTCTTTGGGTGCTGAAGGGACAGCTCCCGGCGCTGTGAAGCCAACTAAAGGACAGATGCTGAATCAGGCTTCCTACTGCTTCCCTCCAGTCCTGACTGCCAGTTTGGACTTGTCTGCCTAGGGGGCTGGCAGCTTGTGAGTCTTCAATCCAGAAAGCACAGCTGAGATTCCAGGGTCCCTAGGCACTAGAATCTAGTCATGAATAAATGAGGGAACGGTGACTGTTGCCTGGCCTCTGAGAAGGGGAAACCCTGTCTTCACGCTACTTCCTGGTTACAGGAGCCCCCAATTCTCCAGTATCAAGCTCCAGGCACAGCTAGAGTGGACTGTACTCAGGATGGGGGAGTTGCCCATAGATGGAGGCTGTTGACCGGATGATTGCCTGCTGTGTGTGTGTGTCTAGCTCTTCCCACTTCTCTTATGTCTGGTGGGGATGTGTGTGAGTTCCCTGTCAGCAGTCTACAGGCTGGTATGTGTGAGTTTGCCTTTGGTACTGTGTGAAAATTGTCCAGCCAGAGGTGTCTTTGGCGTCTGTATCCAACACGTGTGTGGGTCATTGGTTCACGTACAAGCATCTGGGAGTTAATACTAACATGGCCCCCTTGCTGCGCAGTAGGGACCTGTTCCTGAGTTCTGCATGCTACATCCCTGTATCATTTCCCCTTAGAAGGTTGGCCCTTAAGAACAGGATTTCATTATACACTTAGCCCAGTCCCCAGCACCTACACTACTACCAGACCCTCTTAGGCAATCAGTGTAGTAGTGTTGACTAAGCCAGTTGGGGGTTGGATGTGAATGCCTCTGACTGTGCACGCAAGTTCATTTAACTTCTGATTTTTGTGATAGGTGGGGTTGCCTGACAGTGAGAATCTCTGGTGTGTGTGTGTCCATGGTGTGTCCACTGTCTGAAGGTCCCTGATTTGGGTATGTACTAGCATGCCTGTGCAACTCTGGTGTGTGAGGTGAAGCTTCACCGTGTGTGTGTGTGTGTGTGTGTGTGTGTGTGGTGTGCGCGCGCGCACCGCCCCCACCCCATCTCTGTCCGCATCCTGCGTTCCTCCAGGAGGCGGAGAGCCGGGTGTGTGGAGGGCACTGCGGCTCCGCCGCCCGCCCTCCGTGCTGCGGCTCCAGAACGTCACCACCCTCTCCACCCCTGCGGTCCCCGCCCTCGCGATCCTTTGTAGCTGGCGGTGGCGGCGGCCCCGGTCACCGCAGGCCCCGCCCCCGTCCCGCCCAGACCCCGCCCCTCGTGGGCCACGCCCCAGTCTTCCCTCCTTCCCTCCCTCCTTGCCCGACCGCAGTCGCGCTTGGGCCGCCGCGGGCCCGCACCGAGGCGCGCAGCGCGGAGCCAGCGGTGGCGAGGGCTGACCGCCGGGGACGGGGATGGCGGAACGGCGGCGCGCGTGGAACACGGAGGACGACCTGCCGGTGTACCTGGCACGGCCGGGCAGCGCGGCCCAGACCCCGCGCCAGAAGTACGGCGGCATGTTCGCTGCTGTGGAGGGCGCCTACGAGAACAAGACCATCGACTTCGACGCCTACAGCGTGGGCCGCCGCGGCTCCGCGCGCACGCCACGCAGCGCTGGCCGGCCCGACGCCGTGGGCCTGCCGTGCCCCGGCGGCAGCGAGGACACCGCCAGCGATGTGAGTGAGCCCTCTGGCTCTGCTGTCAGCTCGCCAGGAGATCGTGATGACAGACCACCGGCGTTGCGCATCCGATGCCCTGCGCCCCGCGACCTGCCCCTCGGTCGGGACAATGGCCAGGTACCCTCTGGACGCGTGGGCCGGACGTGGGGGGCGGGGCCCTTGGAGACCCAGGGCTTGGGCAGCGCGAGGGCGAGTGCTAGGGCCCGCTGCCACCAGGGTCTGCGGGACTGCAACGGCCCCTCCCCCATTTTATTCTACAAGAGGTTCAGAGAGGTTGTACGCTAGGCCAGGGTTGGCCAGCATAGCCTATGGACTCTGGAGGAATCTCTCAGGTCTAGAACGCCAGAACCAGTTTCTGAGATAGGAAGTAAGTTGCTGCAGCTGTCGCTAAGGGACCTGTAAAATGAATTTAAGCCTCATTTCTCTTTCTGGGGTTCTGTGAATAGGGAGCATTCTCTGTCTTCCTCCAAACATGTATTCTCTCCTCAGTGATTGTGAAGTGCTTATGCTCTGGAAGAGCTTCACCAAATGACTCTGCTCATAAGACTGCACCCCGACCCTCCCTGCGGGACGATTTAGTCAAGGGTTTGGGTAGCGGTCAGTTAGAAATCATCCAGGGACACTCCTGGATGTGCAAACTGGAAGGAAATCTGGGATTTGAATCCCGAGTTCTCAAAGTGCGGAGGGACATCAGGGAAAGGCACGGCCAGGGCTTCGGCCCTCTATGTTTTCTTCCTTAAGTTGCGATTTGCCAGGGAACACGGCTGGACTTACAGAAGAGTCCTGGACTGGGTGGGTGAGGTCAGAGCCACGTGCCTGGGAAACAGAAGTTGGAATAACGCTAGGAGCTCTCCCTTGAGCGCTGGCTGGTCTGGCTAGACAGCTTGGCCCCACCCTCCAGAAGTTCCCAGGATGGGGCGAGCTATGTACTCATTTCTAGAATTAAGTTCCAGGTAGAGATTGATCAATAAATGTTTGCTGTTGAGTTTTATTATCATTCTTAGTTAACTCTTCCCATTAACCCTATGAGAGGCACAAAATGAAGCAAGAGGGAGGGAGATCTTGAACAGGACTGTAATCTGTACTAGCGTTTTGGAGAAGGAAATGGACTGGTCTGAGGGTGGTATCCCTACCTCTGGCTATTTTTTGCCTACTTGGGAGCTCTCCGTGGTCCTGAATCTGGGACCTGGGAGTAGGAGACCGGGGTTGAGGGGTGAGGAGCAAAGAACTAGCTGGAGCCTCGGCTTCCTTATCCCTTTATCTCCTCCTTGGTAGTAGGACCTCGCGTGGGAAACAGGATCTCTGGCTCCATCAGAGCTTCAGGGTTCCGAAACCCAGCCACCGCCTGGAACCACCCGAGATGTTTCACTTTTTTAAAGCTGTCTCCATCTGTGACTCGAGAGTGGCAGTCTGCTCAGCTTCCCTCAAGGGGAGTATCCAGGAGGCGAGTGCTCTTTGTGCCTGGTTCAGAACTGACCTTGGCTTGACGGTGGTGGTCAGGGTCATCTACACTAGCTTTGTCCCCAGCTCTGCCATGACCGGCGGGGCAGCTGTGCTTTGGTATTTCTGGACTCTGGTCGCTTCACCTGCTCCTGTGTTCTTCCCTCCCAGGTCCCCTCTGTCCTTTCTCCCAGGCTTCTTAGGGACTGGACAAAAGACTGCGTCCGAGTTCTCCCAAAGCACTCGCTGGTGGGGATTGTGGAGCGAAAGAGCTCGAGGCCCCTTTACTTTTTGGAGACCGCAGGGCTTGGGTTGCAGAGGGTTGGGGATCCGGGGCTGGCCTCAACTCTCCTGCAAAGGGTGCCCGGGCCCCTCCCCCGCCCATAAGGCTCTTTTCTGGGAGGGAGGAGGGGTTTCTACAGCGCAGACGCAACGTTTGCAGTTGCCAGAGGCCGGTGGCTGCAGCGCTTTGTACCGGCAAAGTCTGCTTGGGAGCAGCAATCTGTTTGGCTAGTCGCGAACAAGGCTCCTCCCTCTGACTTGCACGTGGCCCAGCCCCTCTCGGTAGCTTGTCTGCCTAGACCCCTCTGGCTGACCCTAGGGAATGCCGAGGTGCTGGAACCTATTTAGTGTTGAGGAAGGGAATCCAGGTGTCAGTTGGAAGGATGCCTCTGCCATCCGCAGCTTCCGGTCATTAATAAGAATTTAGGAGCCACAGAACAGGGACTTAATGAGCAGGGAACCCGTATTGATCTGGCTTCTGGACACTGCCCTGCAGCAGCTAATAAATGCTATTTTTATCTCTGTATATGTGCGAAATTTTACCTCTGCAAGCTTCAGTTTTCTTATCTGTAAAACGGGGGAATCATGGCTTAGTGGGTTCCCGGATATAAGCTTGTTCTCTCTGAGCCTGTAACCCCACCTGATCTCCTGCAGTGGACTAGGGAACAGCCTTTCTTTTCTGTGGTGCAGGATGCCAGACCCCAGCAGGGTCCAGAGATTTTTTCACGCCTCACCTTCTGTGGCAACCCGGAAGTGGAGGGAATTGTGCAGGCAGGAAATGAGCTCATTGGTAGGGAAATGGCTTGCTCCTGCCTGGGGGCAGCTGCCCAGTGCTTTAAGGTCCGCTGGGGCTCCCTCTCCATCTTTTGTCCTCTCTTGGTGAAGTTTGGCAAGCTTTGTCCTGCCTTCTTTCTTACCTCTCCCAGAGCAACATCGGGACTATGGGTCCTCTGGGCTTTGAATACTCAAATGAGAGGCAGGAAAACCGCATTTTTCTCTGTCCCCAGAGCTGTAGAGACCTTGGTGTCAGTTCTAGCTTTCCAAGCACTCTCTGTCAAGCTACTGGTCACAATGACAGGACACTGAGAGGAGAGGGCTGAAGGGTGAGAGCCCATTATGACCCATGGATTCTGGCCCTAGCCCTTTTTGCTACAATGCCTCTGACCGGGAATGAAAATGGAGAGGGTAAAGAGAGAGGTGAAGACCCTGGAGATGGGCCCGGAAAAATGAGTAAATGAGTACACCTTGACTAAGGTGGACTACTCAAGGGTACAGCTTGAAGGAAGGCTTGGGTTTGGGTATGGAAAAGGCCCATTCAGGGGATGGAGAATCAGAGACCATGAAAAGAATGGTGGGGAGCGGGGAGGGGGGGCGGGTGGGGAATCATTGAGCGCGACCCTAAAGGGCCAAGGATGCTTCCAGAAATTAGGGAGAGTGCTGGCTCCCGGTCCACACTCCCTTCCAAGCACAGGTAACCGGCAGAGACTCAGAGACACCTGTGACTTTGCGCAAAGCCTCTGCCTGTGCGCCCGAAGGCCGTTCCTTGCTTTTAAAAAAAAAAAAAAACACTGAAAAGCAGATTCTCCTAGTTGCGCGAGCAATGCCGGGGCTCAGGCGAGGGCGCTGGGCGGGGGTCGGGGGCGGAGTGGGGGGGGGGGAGAGATCGGAAGGGAAGCGCTTCCTGGTTCGAGCCGAGAGGGGCGAATCCGGTTCTGCTGCCGCCACCGGGAGGAGCTGTCTGTCTTCAGCGCCCTCCTCTCGCCCAGCCTCTCCCTCCTCCTCCCGCCCTCCTTGCCAAGCCGGGAGGTGCAGGCAGCCGGAGCAGCGGCGGCGGGCCGAGCAGCAGGAAGTGGGCAGCGGTGGTCGCCGAGCTTCTGTCCTTTCTTCCATCCCTTCTGGGCCTTTGTCGCTGCTCCCACGAGTAGCGCTGCCGGGAGAGAGCCGGGTAGGGCGTCAGACAGTCGGCAGGTCCAGAAGCTAGGTGGAAGGCTCCAGGGGGGCCATGTCTCATCAGGGGAAGAAGAGCATCCCGCACATCACGGTAAGCGCCCCCGCCCTGCCGCGGTGCTTTGTGGCCTGGGGGTGGTCGCCATCAGGGTCCAGACCCGTGGGGGGACAGCAGGGGCGCCCCCGGAGGCTTCCTGCGTCGCCGCGAGTGGGGCGGGGCCCGTCTCGCCGAGGCCGCCCCCTCCCCCTCTGGGGACAATGAGGGGGAGCCCCACATGGCAGGGCGGGGCTGGAATCTCCGGTCCCTCTCCCCGCGGGCGTGCAGCCCCCTCCCTCGCGGGATGTGCCGGGAGGATGGCGTGGCCGGGAGGACGTGGAGCTGAACAAAAGAGGGAGGGGCGCGGGGCCCCAGCCCCCTCCCTCGGCCTCACGTGAGGATGCAGAAGGTTTGCCTGGCCTAGTGCGCCTGGTTCCTGCAGCACCCCTCCCTTGCACCTTGCAGCCTGCAGAGGAAGGAAAAAGATGCGGTTCATCACTCTTCGCTTACTGATGGGTGGAAGGCCGGAATTGGAGCTGCGCCATGATGGAGAGGCACCTCTCCCATGTCTCACTGCAGCTAAAAATAACTCAGTGATCCACACTGGCAGCTGCGGCTTCTTAAGGGTTAACCACAAATGCTGAGCTGCCCGAAAATGGGGTAGTAGTGTAGGTTGAACATCTGGGTTGTTTCCCTGGGTGTGGCCGGAAACAAAGGAGCCCTGATCTCTAAGCTTTGTCTAGGCTGGAAGCTAAGGGTGATGAGGTCAGAAGCTACATCCTCCACTGAGTTCCTGCCTGGTGTTAGAACCAACACACAGTTGCCCAGAGATGGCAGCCCAGAGCCTGGGGTGGCAATGCTGGAGCATCCAGGTGCTGGGAGGCGGGATTCCCAGAGCTGGCATTCCCAGGGGTAATCTTGAGGTTTGAAGGTGGAGACTCGGCTTGATTCATGCAGGGTTCTGGCTCATGGGCATCTCCAGGGCCCCTGCAAGGCAGCTTCTGGTTAGAGGTGGGTGCTCACTTTTCCTAGGGAGCTGTCAAATGTGAAACCCTGCTAGTTTTATGGTCCTGGGGAGGTCTTTTCGGGGAAGCTGCTGGGAAGCAGGGGGAGGAGGCTGGAAACTAGGCTTTGAGTACGGGTAGGAAGGAGGGTGGGAGGAGTCTTGGTTCCCTATCTGGCTTTCACCCCTCCTGAACCCAGCTTCAGCTCTCACCAGCAGAACTCTGCTGCGTTCCTACCTACAAAAGCGACTCTAGGGGATGGAGGCAGAACCATATCTATCCATTTTGTAAGCCCTGTAGATGGGAGAGGTCCTTGGAGGGAATGTGGTGGCCATTTGCGAGACAACGAGGGAAGAAAGCCTGGGATTATTTGAGCAGGTTCTTGCGGGAAGGCCTGCTGATCTTGGGCCCCTGCCAGGGGAACTAAGGAAGGTGATAAGGTGGGCCTGGTGCAGGGACTAATGAGTCAATAGCTTGGGTCCCTCTGTGTTGTGTGCTCCTAGCAGATCTAAGGGTGCCAGTGTCTCAGGTTGAAGTCCAACAGATGGCTGCTAGGCAGGTCTGTGGGAAGGGCTCCTTTGGAGTCATTCCTATGGCTCTCAGTCTGTTGAGCTGCAGGGCCATCCTGCTGTGACCTTCTGCAGTGGAGATGAAGGGCTCAGCCTTGACACCAGATGGCTGTGGGTATGTGTCCTGCGGTGGTGGCTTTTTGAGTCCCAGTGCTTTGCTATCCATAGCAGGCACCCCCACAAGACTCATGAGCAGCCTGGCCATCCCGGCAGAGTTGTTAGTGTGTTGGCACCCTTGACTTATGAGAGGCTTGGGTACTGCTGGCCTGTCTGCTGCTTTAATCCTTTATGCGAAGTAGACGATTAGCCTGTGGGACAATCGCAGAGATGTTCTGCTAACCTCAGGAGTGGTTCCAGCAAGTATGGTGAGGAGAGATGTAGAAAGGCTATCTCAGATACTTAAAAAGGCCTACGAGAAGGCATTTGTTCCTTTGAAGCACATTGTCTGCCCCAACCACAAAAATTTGTGGTTTTAAGAGGAAATAGCAAGCTTTAGAGGCTGGATGTGAAGGTAAGAACCCTTCCTATACATGGGGACCTTTTGCTAATGGTACATAGACTGTGATGGGGGATTAGGTCCCCTTTGAAAATGCCACTGTGGCTTTCTAGATGCTACAGCCCTCACTTGGCCCCCAGAAGTCACTGGGTAGTTTATAATAAGTGCCTGGTCTCTGCCAGACATAGAGACAGTGGGAAGGAAATGTCCTTAGCTCCCACAGTTAGCAATAATTGACATCCAATCCATAAATGGCTATAAAAGATGGGTATAGTGAAGGGGAGTAAGGAGTCTGCGGGCAACTTCAGCAGGTATGTAAAGGACAGGGGGTCAAAGGAGGTGGCGCTTGGAGGAGGCAGGAGAAAAGCCAGCATTATGGGTTCCCACCTCGGGTGCCATGTGGCTTTTCTGCACACTGAACGCAAACCTTGGAAAAGTCAAAGGTGCTTTAGTCAGCCTGAGGAGAAGCTTGAGGTGCAGGAAGGCTCAAGATTCAGGGCACAGAAGCAAGCAGAGAGCATAACTGCATTCTCAGGACCCTTTTGCAGGGTGCTGGGTCACCCCATGGTCCCATTAATCTCTCTAATGGGGAGAGATCCACAGAGATGGAGATCTAGGCTTCGGTGGGGAATCCAGAGGTGTGTACTAGAACAAGGAGCACAGGGGCACACGGGCCATGCATCTTATGGACAGACATGCAGATGGAACTAGAAAAATGCTTTACTCTGATTGGCTATGATTTGGAGTCATTTCTTCTTTTAAGCATCCCAATCCTTCTTGAGATGATGGACAGGTTGGCCTGATGGAGAAATAAGATGGGAAACACATACTTAGTCTCCATCCCCAGGGGCTAGATAAAATATTGATAAAGCTCTCTCATGGGTGGATTTCCCTGTAACGAATAGTACAGATAGGGAGGGGGGAGTTAACATAGCTGAAGCCATTTACAGGTGTCCAATGTGTTTAGCAAGTACAGTATCTTGGGTGTGGCTCTGAGTAAACAAAGGCACTGGGCTCCCTGGCCTTACAGAAGCTCTGGGCTCCCAGAGAAGCCACAGGGGGTGTGTGTGCTTGCTCAGCTGTGTGCAGGAGGAAGTCAGGGAGCTTGCTATGGTGCTTCTGGTTATTATTAACAATGGGACTTGCAGCCCTTGCTGTAGTCTACCTGACTCCTATTATCTTCCACACGGATCTTAGAACCATGGGAATAGGGTAGCCTAGGTATATTATCAATCATCATTGCTTCCCAAAGTGGAAACTAAGGTTCGAAGGTATGAAGTGGCAGGTCAAGGTTCTTGTATCGGGCTAAGGAGGAAAGGTTCATGTTCAAGTTTGCATTCAAACAGGCAGAGTGGACTGTTCTGGTTGTTGCGAAAAATTATTGGGTGGGCATTTTGTGGTGTGTGTTTGTGTATGTGAATATATCATTGGGTGGGCATTTTGTGGTGTGTGTTTGTGTATGTGAATATATGATGGTGTGAAAATGTGTGTGTGTGTTTAATCAGACAGTGAAGGCAGGGAAGAAACTCATTTTAGGCTGGAGTTGTGACTCTAATATAAAACATATGGGGGAAAAGAGAAACAAAAAAAAAAAAACAAAACAAAACCAACAACAACAAAAAGCCTGTGAAGCATGTGGCTGCCTGTCCCAAAGGGAACCTTCATCTAGAGTAGCTCTTCACTTATTCCCTGAGTCTTTGCACAAAGGATTTGGATACTTGCACAATTTGGAAAATCAATTGGAAGCCACATACCAGCACTAAGGACCCAGGAAGAGCAGAGGACAGCACAATAGGGCCACCATGGGCTGATCTGAGCTTCTGCCATCCACGACAGAGACAGAAACCCCAATAATGTAAAGTTTATGGGCAGGAAGAGGTGAGCCAAATTCTAAGAAAAAAATATTTCTTTTACGACCAAATTCTTTTTTGTCTTTTTTTTTATTTAAGTTTTTTTCATTTTACATACTAGCCCCAGTTCCCCTCCCTCCTCTTATCCTGCTTCCCCATTTCCCCCCATCCCATTCCCATCCACTCCTCAGAGAGGCAAGGCCTCCCTTGGGGAGTCAACAAAGTTTGGCAGACCAAAAAAACCAAATTCTTAAGGAGGTTTTCAGAAGGGACACAGAAACAGGGCAGTGTCACAGCACAGTGACACCACTGGTTTTGAACACTCGTTCTTTTAATTTTTAAAAAAATTTTTTTTGAGGCAGGATCTCACTTTGTATGTAGCCTAGGCTATCCTATAACTCACTCTGTAGCTCAGGCTAACCTTTATTATCAATGCTCTTGCTTAGTCTTCCCAAGTGCTGAGATTCCAGGCATGAATTCCTTGTAACAGTTCTGATATTTCAGGCATGAATTCTTTGTAACAGTTGCTTCATGGGTTCATTACAAAGTGAACCTGGCCAATGCTTATGGAACACATTCAGTGTAATACTCCCAAGAGTTCCTAGCACATAGCAAGTATCTAACAGGTCAGACACAGCTCCTTGTTCATTCACCCTGAGGAAATAGAAATTCGAATTTTACCTTAGCGACTAGTACTGTTCAAATAGTGACTGTGCAGGATTTCTTACCAAGTTGGCCATCAAAGTGACAAAGTGCACACACCTGAAACAAGTTAATAGTAACTAAAGGACAGGTTGGCTCAGAGCATGCCAGGGGAATTCCAAGACAAGGGTCAGGCCATGGTACTGGCTAAAAGTCACAGAAGGCTTCATGGGTTTCACAGAGGCATGAACAAGAATTTGATTGCTGAACACAAGGATGGAACAGCACCGATGAGATCTGTGTTGAAAGGAGAGAACCGTCATCCAAAGAAGGTGAAGAGTTTTACACAGAAGAATCAGAAAGTGAGGGACTTGAGAGAGATCCAAATTTCCAGGCAACTGAGGATGCTTCAGGGCTGTGAGGGTTGGAGTGCGCCTGAGGTAATAGAAATGACACACACTCCAAGGAGACGTCTGATTCTGGTCAAGTCACTTCCTCTTCTTAGATATTGAATTCCTTTTCTTACTGTGAAATAGGTGAGGTGGTTGAGATTCAGTGTTACAGTGTACAATTCTGAAGCCCTATGGGTCATAGGAAGGCACTGAAGGATGCTGTGTTAGAAGAAAACAGTCACGGTTCTGAAGTCAGGATTTCTGGGTTTGAATCTTCAGAGTCCACACAGTCTCTCATCCATCAATCTTTCTCTGTGTTCATCTATAAAACAAGACTAGTAATACCAGCTACCATGGGTCCCCTCTCCCTTGATCACTAGCTGAAAAACCATGCAAGGTTTTTAATAGTTTCTGCACAGAGTAAACACCACATGGGGTAGCTGTCAGCACGATCACTGTGGGGCAGTGTATGGGTCAGTGTTGTGCAATAGTACAAAACCCCAAGATCCAGCTCATGCCACAGGCCTTGCTGCTGTGAGAAGGTGCATCTGCCCCATGTATCTTTCTGCATTGAGACCCAGGCTGAAGGAGTGCAGAGCATGCCAACTGGAAGCTACCTAAAAGGCCTTTAGCAACTTCTGCCCCATCATGGCGTGTATCATATATATCATACAATATTTCAAGTCATAGGGCTGAGCCTCAAGTTGGGGTAAACCTGAAGTCAGTTTCCTGGAGGTGACTGGAGGATTTCATGGGCCAGTTTTGGTGTCAAAGAGATACTTATAATCGTCTGTTGAAACCAAGCTGACCTTGTTGTGCAAATATATGTGTGATGGAGAAAAGGCGCAGTGATGATTCTTAGGTGGGGCTGGTTCGAAGGGCAGTTAGCAGTATAGGTTGGCATGGCAGTGCAAGGCAAGGGCCTGGTGTAGAGAGAGACCCATGTAGGGGTGTAGAAGAGACCCTGCAGAAAGGAAAATGGAAGATGTTTCCTCAGCTCGTGGGAGTGGTGTGGTGCGCTAGAACCACCCCCAACTGAACTGTGGGTCAGCGACAAAGTTTACGGAGTATTTTAACAACATCTGTCTCAGAGTTCTGAGCACTCCCAGGTGCTGAGTAGAGCGTGGTTTGCTGCTGTGAGCAAAAACGAAGCATCTGGTGCTGACAAGACAAAGAAGCCTCAGAGGATGTCCTCCTTCCCACAGGACCAATGAGAACTAGGTCGGCAGCAGACAGTGGGATGGTGTTGAAGGGCAAGTCTGTGCAGTCATTGCTGCTAAGGGCCTCAGAGATAAGGAAACATGGCTGCCAGCCTAGCTGGTGGTGATGCTTTTTAAACGCTTTGGGAGTGTTTCTGGGTTTTAGACTATTTGACCATATTTCCTGGTTAGACTGGGAGAACCCCATTTCCCTGGGTATGATGCCTAGATCGCAAGGTTTGCTCTAAGCTAGTGCAACTGTGAGTTGATGCAGGTTGATGGTTCACGCCGTGGGGTGGGAGCTGGGATACTTGACAGGGAATGTGATTCAGCACCTACAAGTGGGACTGGGGGGTGGCTCAGTGTGTAAAATGCTTGCCACACAGGATGAGGATCTGAGTCTGTATCCCTAACTTGTGAAAAGACTGGGTGTGGTGCACACATCTGTAACTCCAGCTTGGGCGGGGGAGGGGTGATGATGGGGGACACTGGGTCGTGAGATAAGAAGATCCCCAGAGCTCACTGGCCAGTCAGCCTAACCAAATCCATGAGCTACAGATTCAGTGTGAGACCCGATCTTAAAGAATATGGTGGAGAGCAATTGAGGAAGACGGGTCACAGCATCGTCTGACTCTCCACGTGAATGTGATCTGATGGACATGGACACATATCCACACGAACACATTTGTTTAACATACACATATCAGAAAGCAAGAGCAAACAGGTGAAAGGAAGACCTTGGTGCCCCTGGCTGTGTGACCCCCAGTCCCATAGGTTTTACTCAGCCCTCTGCTGCAGGAACCTAGCGCTCCCTCTTGGGTAGGATTGCTCTCCCTAGCATTCTGCCTTTGCCAGCAAGATCTACTCTCTAAGGAGCCCTTCATCCTGGGGTGGGAGCTGTGAGCTCTTTGGTTAGTTTCTCACGTCTTTATGTTCCACATAAGCACACAAAGGACTGGGAGAGTCACCCCTTCATTTGCCAGTCACCTAAGGGACTCCTTACTGTGTGGGGGCATGGATGAATTCACATGGTAAGCCATGCTTCTCAGCTGAGTGAGCTTCTAGCTGCCCCTGCATGGATTCTCCTTCCTTAAGGACTGTTTGAGCTTAGCTCTGGGCTAGTTTGCACCATGGAGGCTCTTTTAGAGTGAAACCTTGGCAGTAGGGAGAGGACAGATCTGCTTTGCCAGGGGGCTTTGCTGGCTTTCACACTGGACAGCACCATTTTCAGAACTGTTCACGTTCAAGTGGGAACATGTGCGTATGACCTTACTCCCAGTGGCTTGACTCAGTAACAACCTGGTGTCAGTTTCAAGGAAGACTCAGTGGATCTGATACAGAACCTAACCACATAGAACAAGCACATGGCTGCTCAAGGGATGTAGTTCCCTTCCTCAGACCAGGCTGGTATGCACACATGTGCAGGCATACGTGTTGCTGGAGATCAAACCCAGAGTGTCAGGCACGCTAGGCAAGGTCTCTACCACCAAGCTATATCCTTAGCAGAAAGGTGCTATTTGTCATAACAGATCCTGAAGGCTCAAGTCCTAGCGCAATCTCCACAAATATTTGCATTCTGTAAACTCTACATTGAAGGGAATCTTATAAACTTGGGGTGGTTTTCTGTGTTTGTGTAGAAAATGGCTGACATGATTTATTCTCCTAGCTCATGCAGGGATTTCAAATGCCTTCTCCTAGAATCTTTACAGTTACAGGAGGTCACCACCACCTCACACACAGCTGGGTTAGCTCTGGGACAATTCTGTGTGGCAGGTGTTTCTTTTATGAAGTGCCCGTGGTTGGCCCTGATAAATAACCCCGTGCTCTTCTCTCCTGCTGCTCTCAAGGCTGGGGAGCTCTTCTTCAACACTAGGGCCTTCTCTTCTCAAACCACCTCCGCTATCCTTTCTCTGTGCCAAGAACAGCGTCATGTTCGGCTTCTCTTCTTCTCTGTCCCAGTTTGCTTTCTGTTGCTGTGATGAGACACTCTAACCAAAAGCAATTTAGGGAAGGAAAGGCTTTGTGTTTGGCTTACACTTCCAAGTCATAGTCCATCACTGAGGGAAGTCAGGACAAGAATCAGAGCAGCAAATCGAAGGCAGGTTTGGTTGCTACTCTATGTAGTGTTAGCTCTTACAAGGGAACTCACGCACAGCCAAGGATATACAACAGGAACCATGAAGGCACACCGAGTGCTGGCTTACCCATAGGCTCATGATACAGCCCAGGACCACCTTCCTAGGGGATGATACCACTCACAGTGGGCTGGACCCTTCCACATTGATTAACAAGACAATTCTTCATCTACACATCCACAGGCCTGTCTGATCTTGGCAGTCCCTTGATTGAGGACTGAGACTCCTCACTCTGGGTATGTCAAATCGACAGTGAAAGCTACAGGATCCACCCCCTCTTTTTTTTTTTTTCTTTTCACTAAGTTTTATTTCTGGGCATATATAGCACTATGAATCCAAAATTGAACCTGAATGATTTGGCACTGATTTTTAAAGAACAAACAAGGAAAATTCTTCCTACTTCCTTAAATGCTTGAATGCAGATGTGTGACCTGGAATCCTGGATCTCCTGGGCTGATGTTGAGTGTGGGGGCAGCTTGTGGGCTTCTAGATCTTTAGGTAATCCTATGAGGCCAGAGCTCTGACTGCCTCCATCTACAGAGGAGGAGCACAGCCTGCAGAGGTGACATGGGGGAGGTAAGCTGAAGTCTCAGCACCAAGTGGAGGATTTTCTTCTAGGAAATAAGGCAGATAAGGCTGAGCTGAAAGATGGAACACCCTGAATATGCAGCCAAAGGTACAGACCTCTCACTGCGGGAGCTCCACAGGGTGCTAGAGCCAGGCCACTGGGATGGGGATGGGGAGGCAAGGATCTGCAGGGTGAGTAGACCTGGCAAGTAGCCCACCCTTCTGGGATGTCACAAACAAAGGCACGGTGGCTTTACTAGGTAAGTATAATGGCTCTCATGGAGGACCCTCCCAGGGTCCTCTGGATGGAGACACCGCTGAAAGGTTGTGGGTTGAGGTCAGACAATTGTATTTGTGCTTCAGAAAGTTGCTCTGGTGTCACATGGTAGAAACAAGAGAGGTTGCAGGAAGACAGATGTGAGGGCCAGCCCAGTCTGGGTGCAGTAGAAGGTGGAAGCATCAGATGGTGTGGGGACATTCCCCATGTGGACAAGATGGTACTAGGTCCCAGGTATGTTGTGTTTGCCATGTTGGAAACTTGTTTTTTTTTTTTGTTGTTTTGTTTTGTTTTTCGAGACAGGGTTTCTCTGTGGTTTTGTATGTTGGAAACTTGATCCTCAGTGTATTGTGTTTGACACGAGTCTCATAAGAGATAATAAGGGAAGTGAGCCTAACAGAAAGTGGCGATGCCATGAAGTTGCACCCTTCTGAGTGGACAAGTGTAGTCGGAACGGAGATGGGCTACAAGAGGGAGCTGTGCACACCCTCACTGGTCATGTTCCCTGGCCCTTCTGTTTTCATCTCAGATGATAGCACACCGATCCTGTCACAGGCTCACACCAGACTCTTGAGCTTCCCCATCTCCACATCACAAGCAAAATAAACTTGTACTGGTTAATAAACCACAGTCTCGTGTGTTCTGTGACCGCAGGTAAGACAGGTAGAGATAGTGTGTGAGATGGGAGTGGCTGAAATTGGAAGCACACATCTCCATATGATTCAGCTCCCCACAGAAGGATGAACCCACTTCAGTCCTGTATCATGCACTGAAGCATAGGTTGGCACACACCTGTGACAGGGTCAGGGTGGCTGGACTCTGTATGGTGTCCATGGAAAATGATGTTCTCCAGTAACACACGTTCGGTGAGATAATGAGGCATTGCCAGGGTTCTTAGCTAAGGAGAGCTCTATGCCTAGTGTCTGACTCCCAGAGAGAGCACCCCTCAAAATGATCAGAGCTTTTTCAATGTGCCTCTTGGACCACATTCCCAACAGGAGGTAAGCTGAAGCATGGGGTGGAGTGTGGATAAAAGCCCTGGATAAATGACACGACAGACGTGGAGGGTCTATTGTTACTTAACCTATTTGATGGGGGGTGGGGTAGGGTGGAGGCTCATGCACAATGAAGATATCTTTGTTTCTAGATATCCCCCAGGAGTAAGAGAATGGGGGAGTTACTGTATAGGTGCCAAGTGGAACAAGGTTCAAATTCTGGAGCCATCTCTTGGCTATGTGACTTGGAGCAAACTACTTGCCTTCTCTGAGTTCCCCCATTTGTAGCAACTACTCTTGCTTCCTATGGGGATTTAAGACTTAAAAATAGAAATGGAGACCCATGTGGATTAGGCTAGGGCCACCTTTTGCAGGCAGCATGAATGACCTGCCCAGTGGGGTCTTTGGAGAATGTGCCATTTTACACAGACATAATTCTGTCATTTGAGCATTTCCTGAACATTGACCAGTACAATGGGCCTGAGATCCTGCTGTTACAGCTGTAGTTGTCATGGAAACAGGCTTGAGCTCGATTCCCTGGGGCCCATCTATATTTCTGATTCAAAAGAGAAACACCACCCTGCTTCCTTCCAGGCAAAGGAAGAGTGAGTGGCTGTTAATTAGACTGAGTCCCACACTGGTTTCCACTCCCTGGGTCTCTCCTGACTGTGGATGGATAATTCGTGTGACTGAATAAACAGATGTGTGCAGCTGTGTGGTGGTACTTGCCAGGCAGCTTGGTGGGAGGTATGGAGGGGCTACTGAGGGTAGGAGCCCCGCTGAGGCAGTGTGAAGTGTTTGGGCTGTTCAGCCCACAGCCAGCCTGTGCACTCATTCACGGAGGTGCTGTGCTGTACTGCACAGCAAACACCCACGCACTCTGCAGAAAACAGTGATGTTTACTACATCGGGTGGCAGGGGCACTGCTCTTCTAGGTTTGTCTCTGGGATTCTGTCTGGGTCGGGTTTGCTCTTTCAAGCATCTCATTTTGGGGTCACATGTCACATGGGTCCTGTGAGAGGCAGACCAGAGAGGACTGGCCTGAACTGTCTGTGTCTCAAAGTCCTGCTTGGCTTGTGCGTCCTAGTCTGTCCTCTCGCTGGTCAAACCTATTCACAGGGCTGGTCTGCAGCCATCACAAAGCATGACCAGGGTGTGTGTGTGTGTGTGTGTGTGTGGTGTCACGATTCAGAGTTAAAATCATAACCTGCTGCAGAGAGTTGACACCCAAAGATCTGGGGATGTTCAATGATGTCATTTGTTACATCTGGACAGCAAGAATTTTGCTAAAAGCACCTGGCATGAAATTTTTACCAGGTCACCCAGAGTAGTTTGGAGGCTAGGAAGTAGGTCTGGTGCTGTGCTGTGGTCTGTCCATTTGTCTGTGTGTCTGTCTGTCTGTCTCTCTCTCTCTCTCTCTCTCTTTCTCTCCATGTGTGTGAACACCTACATACCCCACTGAAGTTTGGAGATTTGGATGTGAGCCTTGCTCACTGGTAGGATTTGGAGGGTTAATAACTTTCTAATTCCAGCTCCACCTTCCCCCTTTTCATAAGAGAAATCAACTCCACTTGTGTTCATTTCCTGACAGGTGTATTTCCTCTAAGACAGGGCCTCCTTGGTCTCTGTGAGGCTAGTTTCCACGCTTGCCCCTTAAAGAGGAAGTTCCACTCTGTTCCTCAGAGTGGGAGCCACTGCTCAGCTACCCTGATCTTGTCTTCCTCTCTTTCCTGCTTGTGAATCCGGGATCCTCCCAGAATCTGTGATTTGAGGACCAGTGATGACATTCAATCACTGATCCCAGTGGCCAACCTCAGCATCAGCTGAGGGAGGGGCTCCATATCCACCCTTTGGAGAATTAAAATGCTGAAAGGGAGATTTGGCAATATTTAAAGCTAACAATGTCCATCATTAAACAAGCCATTTTTACTTTAGTTTTTTGTGGATGTAAAAAATTAAAAGAATTTCTAACCAGCCCAGATAGAAAACCAACAAGGACCTGCAGTGTTGAATGAGGTGGGGGAGAGATCTCCAGATTTGGGGAGCCACGGTGCCCAGTGGACCATGTTTCAGAACCACGGACAGCACCGTTGCTGCTCCTCCAGGCTCATCCCTGAGGGCTGTGCCTGCAGACACTCTTGTTTATGGAAGTGCTCACCTCCCTGCTTTTACAGCTTTGTAAATTTCCACTCACATTTGAGAGCCGGACCCAAGCCTCCCTCTCTGAAGACTCAATCACTGTCTCTCTTGTCTAATCACAGCTTTAATGTGTTTTTAGTTTTTAGATGGCGCGGCTGACCAGCCTGTCATTTTTGGATAAATGTTAGGTAAGAATAGCACCGCTTTGCTGAGATGAGTCCCAGATCATAGTGGGTTTTTGTGCAGTTTCTGACAGCAGCCTTTGTGGAAAGATTCGATTTCATCCCCACTGTGTGAGATGAGAGCTGGACCCATGAGAGATGGGACCCATGTGTGATGCCTCTTGGGAGCTGACATGCCGTACGTTCTAGACTCATCCCTAGCTGAGCCTTAGTGTGGATGATTTTTCTGTTGTGTGGATAAGAATGCCTGAAGTGTTGAGCTAATTCTTGTAGTAGAACTGCACAAGATACTTCCCATCCGGAGGAGGAAAAAGGCCTCCTGCCAGCGTGCCCCCTCGCCAGTGTATCTGGTAGCAGATAATGTCAGGTTTGGAGCAGAAGTCCTTCCCCTGGCCTGGGCCACGCTCCAACTCACAAGACTCTTGACAGTAGAAATTGCATTGCTGCCCATGTTCAGATAGACCCTTTCGGAAGAGGTGTTCAGCAGCCCCTACTCTCTGTGGGCCTTGCACTCTATAGGTGTCCCTCTCCAGCCAGTGGGGCAAGGGCTCCAGAGAAAGTGTTGCATCTTTCTGTCTCAGCAAGTCTTTCTGAATACTGTGTGGTCCCAGGCTAGTTCCTGGAAATGTAGGGATCCTATGCACAGGACTCTCTGGCTATAAGGTGTGGGAAGCTCAATAGTGTGTGTATGTGTGTGTGTGTGTGTGTGTGTGCATAGACAGGTGCAGTGCAGGGATGTTGGGAAGGTATGCATCTTACTGCAGTGATGACATGCGGGGGGGGGGGACACCCAGGCTCATTTGCTCCCAGAAAGACTCATTCTTTCCAGTCACTTTCAGGTAGAGAGTTGTGTTTTCCTTTTTTCTCCAACATTTTTTTTATTTGTCCTTAAAACTTCCTAGAAACTATGAGTAGCCAAGTGATAAGCCATTGGTGGTGTGACTATGCAATCACATTTGATTTTGCATTCTTTATTATATATCCATATTTGACATTTTCCTGAAGACCTTGTCCCAGCACTCAGTTTCCGGGTTCCTTGATACATGCTGTAACCCCTTAGTCTTACCTTCAGCTATCAGGAAAATATAAGATGACCAGTGACCTTCCACTTTATCTTAGTTTCCCCTCCCATGTTACCATCATGCAGAGCCCAAACTCCTTTTTGTGAAGGGCCTTCATGCCCCCAGGGCCTCCAGCTGCTCTGGAGACCTCTCCATATTCCTTACTCTGAGGTTACAGTCAGCTCCCCCATCTGCAGCTTCGGGGTTTCATGCTTCAGTCAGCCACAGATGGAAAGTGGCAGATGGTACTTTGCACCTGTTCTTAGCATGCACCAGCAACACCCACCCCACCCTGTTGTCTATATTCCTTAAACAGCACAGCCTAATGACTAGTGCCATGGTGTCCACATTGGATTCAGTGTTATGTGTAACCCAGGGATGACATAAATATTTGGGAGGATGGATACAGGTTGGATGCTAATACTGCACCATTTTTATGAGGGAGCGAAACCCATGTGGATTGTGGTGTTTGTGGGTGGTCTTAGAGCCACATCTCTTTATATATGTGGGGGCTATACTCAGTTAAGACTCCACCCCCAGACCTCTGCTTCTCAGGCCTCTTTTCTTATGAGACTTCTTGGAGTGTAGCCTGGCTCCTTTCTTCATGGAACCCCCTTTCTCTGGAGCCTCTTTCCTCCTTTGCATGGCACTCACTCAGGCTGGGTTTGAGTGTTTTCTTCTCTTGCCCTCCTGTCCCTCTATCATCATGACTTTGCCACACTGGGCTGCAAAGGCTGGGTAGTTAGTGTCCCCCACTAGACTGAATGCCCTTAAAGACCAAAACCTGTTTCTTTCAGCTATCCATAACCCTTCTACAAACAGCTGTTTCTGCAAGGTATTTTTTTTTTGTGTGTGTGTAGGTGTATATGAACATGTGTATGTTATGTGCATAGAAGCCGGAAGACACCCTTGAGTGTCACAAGTGTCATTTCCCAGTTGCCACTCATCTTTTTAAAGTCACTGACTTTGTGTGTACTTCACTGGTTATACTAGGTTGGCGGCTGTGAGCTGTAGGCGTTTGCCTGTGTCCTCCCTGATGTGGGATGACAACCATGTGCCACCACTCCTGGGCTTCCTTATGTGGATTCTGGGGATGGAACTCATGTCCTTGAACTTGCAAGGCAAGCAAAGCTTTACTGACGGAGCTATCTCCTCTGCCCTTCTATCCGTTTTTACTTGTGAGGAAAAGGAGTTTTAGAACGCAAAGCCTTCTAAATATTTCCAAATTCTATCTGCTCACAAGGTGCCATGAATTCTGAAGTGTGAAGATAATTTAAAATGTGTCAGCAGTGTGGTTTGGTGGATCCCATGTGGACAGAGAGTCCATGAGTCTGACCTGCGCCTCGGTTATTTCTGCAAAGCTGGGCCACCCGTGTTCTTGGGTTTATTCTGTCTGATACACAACATTCCATGTGTCACCCACAAAAAACATGACTGTCGAAATACTTTTCCCAGCGAGTCTTCTGTGGAAGTCATTCCACTAAATTGGCCCACCCCCACTCTGCTCATGGAGAGTGTGAGTATGAAAAGGCTTAATTAAGTTCTCCGGAGTCTTCATCATGCGTCACATGCTGGCAGGGTGAGGGCTGTCCTGAAGAGAAGCCTTGATGCTGTGCCAGGCAGGGTTTACTGGACTTGCTGCCCCTGGGAACCCTAGTCCGTGATGGCATCTTCTGAGTGCCTGAGCTGGAGTTTTGCAGAATGGCTCTGAAAATAGCTGTTAAGGACTGGGGAGACGGCTCATTTGGTAAGTGCCGCCGGAGTGTAAGAGTAAATTTAGTCCCTGGAAACCACATGAAAAGCCAGACAAGGGGCATGGCTCAATTGGTAAGGGCTGATGCGGAAGAATTTGGTTCCTGGAAGCCACATAAAAAAGCCAGACATGTTGGCGAGCCTATGATCACAGCATAGGGAAGACTGTGAGAGGTGAATTCCTGGGGCTCCTAGGCCAGCCAGCCTAGTCTAATTGGAAAGGTTCAAGCCAATGAGAGACTGTCTTAAAAGAGTGAGACCAAATTAGGGGATATGATACTCAACCTCCACACATCTGCATGCACCCACCACACATGCACATGCACTTCCCCAGAAATGAACACACACATGCATACGCACGTGCACTTGCACGCACGCACACACACACACACACACTCAGGAGGGCAGAAGAGAGAGGACTGTCAAAGGCAGAGTAGCAATCATTTTCAGGAACGGAGGAAGACAGACAGATACATCAGTTCTTGCCTTGTGTATATATTTTCTTCTGCATATTTCCTGCCTGGCACCCGGTGGTACCTCTCACGTACACTATCTGGAGTTAGATGGAGGGGTATGTTTGAGCACAGACAGGCTCTGCCACGTAACTCTGGAAGCATAGCCCAGGCTGGGGCTGACCCGGCACACTGGCACACTATGCATTTAAATACATCCTTTCAGGCTGCGCCGGAGAAACCCACTATTAAATGTGACAAGTCAGACACTACTCCCTGCTGTGTGCCAGCTGTGGGTGACTCATGTTTGCTTGGTTTCTGGTGCTGGAAAACCTGGCTTCCCACTTGTCGGTGCTGCCTCAACATGCAGGGCCCTGTCCTCTTCTGTCTGATGTTTGTACTGCTCTCCAAGGTCTCATGGGGTTGCAGCATCCTCGTTGCCTGCTGAATTAGGAGAATAGGACAGGAGGTTGGACTTGAGTGACTGACCTTGAACAAATCGCTTTAAAGACATTTCAGACAGGAAATGGGGGCTGCCCCACGCTTTTCTCCTTTTAACAAATGCTGTCATTTCTTTTCACTCCAACCTCACCCATTCATCTTTCAAGAACCAGTTCAGGCACCTCAGGATGCCTATCTGTCCGTTGTCTTTCAGTATATTCATTCGTCCATCTGTCCACCCATCCGTCCGTCCGTCCGTCCATCCATCCATCCATCCATCCATCCATCCGTCATCCTTTGATCTACCCATCCATTCGTCCACCCAATAATTCATTTATCATGCCATCCATCCATCCTTAATTTTTCTATTCACCTTTCCTCCCTTTCCTCCTTTCTTTCCTCCTTCCTTCCATAAATGGTTCTGTGATGGTTAGGTTTTACTTTCAAGTTGATACAACCTAGGATCACCTGAGAAGAGGGAAACTTAGTTGAGAAATTGCCACCATCAGACTGGCCTGTGAGCAAGTCTGTGGGATACTGTCTTGATTGAATGATTGATGTGGGAAGGCCCAGCCCACTGTAGGTGGCACCATCCCTAGGTCGGTATCCAGGGATAAACAGGAAAGCTAGCTGGACATAGCAGAAGCCATTGAACAAGCCAATAAGTAGCTTCCCTCTATGGTTCCCGACTCTAGGTGTTGGAAGAAGGCTGCTAGTTAGTTCCCAGCTGCTTAGCCCCAAAATAACCACACAGGAACTGTATTAATTAAATCACTTCTTGACCCATTAACTCTAGCTTCTTATTAGGCTAGCTCTTACATTTTAATTTAACCGATTTCTGGTAATCTGTGTATTGCCACATGGCAGTGGCTTACTGGCTAATGTTCTGTCTGGCTCTGGCAGGGCTACATGGCTTCTCTCTGCCTCTGCCTCCTTTCTCCCAGCATTCCATTTAGTTGTCCCCACCTAGCTCTGTTCCCCTAAAGCTTGCTATAGGCCAAAGCAGTTTCTTTATTAACCAATGATATTCACAGCATACAGAGGAGAATCCCCCATCACCTAGGTTCCTGCCCTGAGTTCCTGGTCTGACTTCCCTCAGTGATAGATTATAACCTGAACATGTAAGCTGAAGTGAACAGTTTCCTCTGTCAAGTTACTTTTGGCTAACATCAGCTTGGAATCTAGTGGGGCAAGCCACACATTAGCCAGACATGGATATAACCCATGTGGCATACACTCTCAAAAAGGCCGGGAAAACAGAAAGCAGGTATGGTATTAGGTTCTGCTGGCAGGTGGCAGAATGTGATGCTCTCTTAGATGATGCTGTCAGAGCAAAGTCTGAGTCCTGCTGCCAGCTGCATGATCACACGCTTTGCTTCTGTTCAGCGAGCCCCAGCTTCCTTAGCGTGAACTCTTCACCAGGCTTACTCATCTTCTACTCCCCTGTCATAGTAGCTGCCATGGCAGAGGGACCACTAGGGCCATGGCCCTTGGAAACATCAGCTTGTCCTCAGCATTTCAGGGTTTCAGCAGGCTCCAGCTTCAACTGCTCTCTGTCTAACTGGATCCATGATAACTGTATTTTGTATTTCCGCATCTGCCTCCTTTCTCTACTTCCTCTGCTGTCTTTCTAGGTTCCCCTTAGAACCTTTGTTTCCTCCCAGGTGGTCCTGTCATGTCTTGCTTTAGGAGACTGGGTTCTTCCTATTCTCTGTAAAACTCTCCCTTCTCAAGGAATGGGGTTTAAGGTGCGGCTTGTGGGGAGGGCACCATGGAAACTGTAAATAAACACATGGGAAAATGTATAGCCTCAAAATTACAAATGATCAAATCTTAATGCTGAATAAAGCTACTAGTGAAATGATAACACAATTATGTATCCACAAGGCAGATCGTATAGGCATTTCAAATCAGAATCATGAAGAACATGTCGTAACTTGGGAGATGCTTATGGAAAAATAAAAAGGCATTTTTCTAGTTTGCTACCTCTGGGCTCTACGTAGCCTTCGGTGTGTCTGGAATTCATAACACTGTCCCCCTAGCCCTCTCCTTTTTCAATACTTTGTGTGGTCCAGCCTTCTTCGGCTCATTTATGGGTTTGAACCTGCCCTACCCAATCCCCCGATGAACTTGGAAGGCCCATTCTTGCCCTCCTGACTCCCATCAACCCTGTGGCTTGTTAAACATCTACATCTCATCCATCAGCCCAGGAGAGCAGACCCAGATGCTCCCGTATCCTCTGTCTTTTCAGAGTCTGACCCTGACTGTGAACTAAAAAAAATCAATCAGCCAGCATGTGGCCCATGCAGGCGGTGATGGCACAATGATCACTATAGAGTTATAGCATCAGAATGTCTGGCCCTGGACTGTGTGTGAGGGGAGGAGAAGTTTTAATCTTTTCATTATCTTTTATTGTGTTTTGAGGATGATTACGATCATGTTTAAAAAGTGGCTTAAGAAATCCTTATCTTACAAATGACCTAGTTTCTCTGACTAATGAGCGAAGTCTCGAGGGAGGAGCTAGCGCAGGCAGCAGAGAGTCAGAGAACGCAGTGCAGGTGCACGGAGGCTGCCCCCACCCAAGTGGAAAGTCATTTCTGAACAAGTTAAAATTGAATATGGTCTGATGGGGGATTGGGTTAAAGGAAGCGGTATTAATCGGGTTAGTGGGAATTGCAAATTATGCTTATAGTTTATTTTACAAGTCCTTAAAAGGGATTGGGGAGAAGGCTCAGTCGGTAAAATTCTTGCCAAGAAAGCAGAGGACCCTAGTTTGTATCCACAGCACTCACGTAAAAAGCCAGGCATGACAGAGTGTGCCTGTAACCCCAGTGCTGTGGATGCAGAGACCGGAGGATCCCTGGAATTCATGGGCCAACCAGCCTCGCCTAATTCATGAACTGCAGGTTCAGTGAACAATTCTGTCACAAAAACTAAAGTGGAGAGTGACTGAGGAATACACCCAGTGTTGACTTATGTCCTCTGCACAGGCCATGAGCAATTGCGCACACCCATGCAAACACCACCCCTCCATGATCTGAACAGAGACGTGTCCTAAGTTTCTATGGGTAGAGTTATGTGGTGATGGTGGTTTTTTTTTTTTTTTTTTAAATATTCATCAGGAGCTGATGAAACAGCTCAGCAGGTAATGGCATTTGCCACACAAGCCACACAACCTGAGCTCAATTCCCAGAACCTGTGTAAAGGTGGAAGGGGAGAACCTGTTCCTGGAAGTTGACCTCTGACCTCCACAAGCACACAAAGCACATGCACACATCCCTTTCCTCCCACTATTAAGGAAAGTAAAACAAAAAGCTTTTAAAAATATACCACAAAATCGAGAAACATTTGACAGTGGGAAATGCGGCAAGCCAAGGATGGCAGGCCATCAGACAGAGGAAGGGCCATGCATGAATCTCAGAGCCTTACCCAGTGCTCTGTCTTCATGTTTTGGGGCTATTTGAAGTTTTATATCAAAAGTTAAAGGGGACAGGGTGTGGCGAGGTGGTGCAGTGGTTAAGAGCACTAGCTTTCCTTTCAGAGGACTAAGATTTGATTCCCAGCATCCACATGGCAGCTGACAACCATCTGTAACTCCAGTTCCAGGGGATCTGATGCCCTCATCTGGCCACCAAGGGCACTGCATACAGTTGGTGCCCAAAATGTAAATGCAGGCAAAAGCCTTGTCTTAGTTACTGTTCTATTGCTGGGAAGAGTCACCACAACTAAGGCAGCTTATAGAAGAAAGCATTTAATTGGGAGCTTGCTTATGGTCAGAGGGTGACTCCATGGCCACCATAGTGGGGAGCGTGGTAGGCAGGCAGGTAGGTTTGGCCCTAGAGCTCAGTGGTTACATAGTGATGTGCAAGTTGGAGGGAGAGAGAGAGAGAGAGAGAGAGAGAGAGAGAGAGAGAGAGAGAGAACAATGGACTTTTGAAGCCTCAAAGCCCACCCCAGTGACACGCCTTCTCTGGCAAGGCCACACCTCCTAATCCTTCCTGAAACAGTCCCACCCACTAAGGAGCAAGCATTCAGATATATGAACCTATGGGGGCCATTCTTTTTCAAACCATCACAACAATGCTCATACACATAAAATATAAATAAATAAATCCTTAAAGACCCCCAAAGTTAAAAGAACATCTAGGGCTTATCTCTCACTAACAATCTAACACATTGCTTTGTCTTTCAGAGTGACCGGCTCCTCATCAGAGGCGGACGCATCATCAACGATGACCAGTCCTTCTACGCTGACGTCTACCTGGAGGATGGACTCATAAAGTGGGTTGGCCAGAGCAGACCTTTTAAGAGCTCAGCCCCTCTAGGCTCCTTGGCCTTACACCCTGTGGAAGGCTGATGTTCTGCCCTGAATCAATCTCCCGTGTTTCTACATGTCAGGCATATAGGGCGGGAGGTCAAACTGTGGATGCAGCACGGTCTGGCATGCATGAAGGCCCTGCACACATCCTACTTTCTGCTTTTTAGATGCTCATTACTCAGTTGTCTGATGCGGATGCGCAGCTCTTGCTATCATGGGAGTAGCTGCGTGCCTGCAGTATAGGGTAAGGGTGGGACCCATATCCCACCCATAGCATCTGCCTGAAACTTTAGTTCTGTCTTCTACCTGCCAGTTTCTGGGACTGGCCTGAGTGTACCAGAAAAGAGGGGGACTATTGCCTTCCACACAAGAAAAGCCTCCTGGTGTTGAAGTTTCCCATGCTGTCTCTGTGGTTTCTGTCCTATTCATGACAGGATAAGATCTTCTCTAAGCTACTGTATCAAAACGTCACAGGTGGCTTGAAAGACAGGAGTTTATTTCTACTGGTTCTGGAGACTGGTGGTCGTAAACCAAGGTGCCACCAGTGATTGATTTGAGTTCCGTGGCTCTAAATGGCCACTTTATTCGTTTATTTATTTATTTATCTATCTATTTATTTATTTTGCTATGTTCACAGTTGTTCTGTGTGACATAGAAATAACTGTCTTGGTAGAAGAATACTGGTCTTTATAGACTGGGGATTCACCCTTGGGGCTTCATTTAAACCTCAATACATCCTTAGCAACTGTGTCAGTATGGAGTGGGTGGTGGCTGGGCTTCCTCGTGAACTCTGAGGGACCCATTTAGTCTACAACAACAGATGATCACATCTGTCTCTGAGGCTGTGACAGAGCATTGCTGCTCTCTGCCTTTGACAAGGGGTGGCCTGGATTCCTACCCAACTCTTCCCTTGGGGTCTGGATGAGGAGAGAAGGAGGAGAGAAGAAGGTCATCATAGGGCCACCCTGGGCATATGGTACATGAGCAAATGGGTTGGGGAGCGTAGAGAAGATGGGAAAGGTGACTATTAGGTTGGAAGGTGCCCGGTCAGTAGGACCAGCCATGTGTGCTTTAGGATGAGGAAGAAGATGGGAGGAGGAGGCTGGTGCCGCGCACTGCGGGCCCCGTCTGCGCTCTATGCACTAGAACCCAGTTCGTGAACTTCGAGCAAGGGGCTGGAGATTGAAAATACACACACAGAGACAGATTGACACACAGACCTTCAAACACTGGTACCAAAAGCCCTTTCTTTAATAGCACCATGGAGGCTTAAATACACTGCAGTCAGTGGCCAACAGGTGAAAATCCCATCCTCTGATCCTCTAAGCTAGGCACAGCTTCTAGTAACTTCAATTAGAAGGCTCTAGACAGGGAAGAGCGGCTGAAGGCCAGGACTTAATTGGTCCCAACAGGCTGGAAATGCTGGGGTGTATTAGGAGAGACCACTTATGCAAAGTACAGTGAAGAGTGGGGCTCAGGAGTGTGGGCTGGCTCTTGCCTTCCTTCTTTCCAGTTCTGGAACTACAGAGCTAATAGGGAGGTAAGAATGGGCTCTACAATGAGTGCTTTCTGAGTACCTTGGCAAGGTGCTGAGCCATGCAGGCTGGGGTTCTGTGGCTCCTCAGGTGCAACATAGTAACCTCACTGGGTTGTACTGCCTCTGTAGTGTGTGTGGGGGGGTCATATTTATATCATTGCCCTTCCATGTTGAACGCATACTGAGTACTATGAGATGATTCATATGGTATGAATAGGAAATTCAGCTCTGCAGAAGGGGCCCAGTGCTCAGTAGGGCCACTTGTAGCCTTAATGAGCTACATGTCCTCCTGAACCCCCTTCAGTTTCCACAGGATCTCAAGAGTTTATAGGGGAGTCTGTGCGCTCAGGTGGAAACTATGGAAGGGAGATGGACAGCTCTCATGACAGCTGTCACAGTTAGGGTTTGGATGTCCCTTTGGCAGGCCTCCACTGCATTACTTCTGGCTGAGGGGCAGCCATGTGTGATGCCAGGGTTCCTCGGGAGAACTCAGCTGTCGTAGTCACTGTGTGGGCCTGCTTATCTGTTTCTGCTCATTCTAACTCTGTCCATTCACACTCGAGAGGCCTGAGGCTTTTGCATTGTACCTGGGTTGAGTGCTTACTGGGACAGGCGTTATGGTCACCATGACAATACTATCCTCTCCATTACTGATGTCTTTGTCCACTTTATAAAAGTCAGGGGGCATTTTGGAGCATCTGCATTTGGCTTTTCAAGTAAATTTGCTGCCACCTGGATTTAGTGATGCCATCCCAGTGATGACTTTGGAAGTAGCTGAGCTCCCATCCTGCTCTGGTGGACGCTGTCTCTGGTTGCTTTGATATTTCCACAGGGGCCAGGTTGCTAGTTGCTGTGGTTGTCCCTCCCAGACCTGTTGTGAGGTTCCCTCCTGGGCTCCTATCTCAAGCAGGGACCAGATTGCTGGCCAGGATAGCACACTTGGTCATGTTGGTCCAGCCCTCTGGGAAGCTAGGAGTCCCTTTGGCAGTTATCCTTTGCCAGAAGCCTTGCAGTAGCTCTGGAAGCTTTCCTGCCTGTTTAAAACTGTACTCCGATTTCTTGACTAAGGTGAGGGCGCTGTGCCCAGTCCATGTAATGCCATCCCATAGCCCAGCGCTGCAACACACAGATTGATTTGTTCAGCTAGAGTCCCAAGTCTGGGTATGGCAGGGCAGGTGCCTCTAAAAAGGCTTCTCTTGGTCATTGATACTATCTTGACCCCGTGTCATCACAGGCTTATCCCTCTGTGTGCTTCATTGTCCTAATGTTTTTGTAAAAAGGTGAATTGTCTTATTCTGTTTTTGAGATTATAATTAAATTTCTCCCTTTCCTCCCTCCAAACCCTCCCATATATCCCTCCTTGATTGCTTTCAAATTCATCGCCTCTTTTCTCATGAATTGTTATTACATGAGGATATGTATACTTATATACATATATATTCCCAAACATAACCTTCTTAGTCTTTACAATGCTGCTTGTATGTATGTTGTCAAGGCTGGCCATTTGGTATGTGATAACCAGTTGATGTGCGTTTTCCTGGGGACACTATGTCTCCTACTCTCAGCGTTCCTTAGTTGTCTGTAGTTGTTTTTGTAGGGTTGAGTCCTCATGGGCTTTTTTTCTGTCCCCCTTTGGCATGTCAGTGCCTGTCATCCTTGTTCCTCTCATGTTTGGACAGTCACGTCAGGGAGACTTTACGGGTGCAGCTTTTGGCATTACTAGCAGACACAGTCTCAGAAGAAAGTCTCCCATCCTCTGACTCCTAAGGTCTTTCCACCCCCTCTTCTGCAGCGTTTCTCAGGTGAGGGAGTATTTTATAGATGCATCCACTGGGACTGGCTCCACAGCTCTGCATTTTGATTGGTTGTGGGTCTGTCATGGTCTCTATCTGTTGTGAAGAGATGTGTCTTAGATGAGGGTTGAGAACTACACTTGTCTGTGGGTATGAGGACAAACATTTGGATTGTTTTTAGGGATTATGCTGGTTTAGTAGTGACTTGAGGTTCTCCTCCAAGATCCAGGACTTCACTAGCTCTCGGTGGTTGGTCAGGTCTTCAGTCCCAGACATGGTCTCCCTCTTCTGGGCAGTTCTTAAGTCCACTTAGAGAGCTATTGTTTACCACTGAGGTCTGCCATTCTGATCACAGATGCAGTTCATAGGTGTCACAGTTGTGTAGGGCTGTTGGCTGTCTTCTTCCTGATGTATTATTATAGAAACTTTAGTTCTATTGGATTAGGCTTCACCCTCGTGACCTATTTTACCTCTGTGAAGACCCTGTCCCTATTACAGTCATATTCTGAGTTTATGGGGTTAAAGTTTCAACATAAGAATGTTAGGGGGACACATTTTAGCCCTACCAGTGTCTGTGAAGTCTCGTGGGACTGATAGACCTATCATTGCCTCACTCAGTGGCTCTTTCTGTATTCTTTAGGGGGCTGTCAGAAAAACAAAGTACCCTAGGCCTGACCACTTTGTAGAGAGGCTGGTTTCTTCTTAGCTCTGCCATCTCCCCTCCTGGAGTCTTCTAGATAGCTTAGCCAAGCGACCAGCCCTGTGGTGCTTCTGGATTTGGCCTAGTCTGCTGTCAAATGTTACAGCAGACTCTAAACCCTGGGGGTGCTGTGTCTGAGTTCTCCTTCTCGGACCAGTGCCCTGTGTCAGCCTGGGTGGGAAACATGGACTCAGAGGAGTTGACACTGTACAGTTGGCAGCCATGCTTGGTTTTCTTTTTAAAAACTAAAGATTTCTCTGTTATTTGCCTCTAGACAAATAGGAGAGAACCTGATTGTTCCTGGTGGGGTGAAAACCATCGAGGCCAATGGACGAATGGTCATTCCTGGGGGCATCGATGTCAACACTTACCTGCAGAAGCCCTGCCAGGGCATGACCTCAGCCGATGACTTCTTCCAGGGCACCAAAGCAGCACTGGCGGGTGGAACCACAATGATCAGTGAGTGGCACTGTCCCTGGCCTTAGGGACTTGGGTGGTGAGCTCTCCCCTCACCGTTCATACACACTGGTGTTTGATCCACCAAGCCCTGTACTCAGAGTTCTGTGAAAACTCCTCACCACACCCCTGTTGCAATCAATATAGATCATTGCTGTGTGTGCCTCTTGTCCAGCACAAAAGAGTTCAGATAAGTGGGCATTAAACCTTTAAAAGTTACTTTACTCTGTGTCAAGGTGAAATTGTTACCCATGTGGTGTAGTCAGGTTGGGTGTTTGCAGATTCTTGGCCACTTATTCAAGGAATTGAAACAAAAGCTCTCATAGGTTTGCAAATGTAGCAAAGACATGTGATTCAACTCAGAGCCAGAACAGGTCAGAATACACTGCAGGAGACATGAGGAAGACATGCAGGAGCCCCATTATTTTTATGGGGATTCAAGGAGTTTTGTTACTAAGAGCCATAGTGAGGGTAGTTCTGTTTTGATTGATAGATTAGGTCACATAATTATTTTTCTACTGTATATATCCCTTCCCATAATGCATCTGAGTATAATCACATACATTCTCAAGTATGCATAGACATAATGTGGTAAATAGGGGATTATCCTTAAAAGTTCCCTTTGAGAACACAGTTTGCCTTACTGTACAAGCACCCAAACCAGTTCAGGTTGGTTAGGTTTTTCTGAGGTCCTACCTGGGCATAAAGAGAGCATGATTGAATAGAACCTAAGATTGATGGTTGTTAGGGGAAGGAAAAAACCTATTCCATTGTTCAGAGAGGGGTGTGCATGAAGCTCAATATATCTGGAGTTCTGATGGGCTAACAGGTTGCTAGGTGCATTGTTCAGAGTGTGGTGTGTGCTTACTATGTGAGAGTCTCAAGCTGCCAAGTACATTATTATTTAAACAGGGGTGTGCCCAAGCCAAGTGTAGTCCCAAGTTGCTAATCTCTTCCCTATGGTTGTTTACCTAAAAATGACTAGTGAATCATGGATTTCAATGCTCAGGATGAGATGAAAGTCTGCATTTAGAGTCTTAGAAATGAAGCAAATTTAAAAGTGTCAAGCCTTTTTTAAGCTTTGCTGGACGTGTGCTTCGTGTCTTTCTAAGAGAGAGAGGGGGAAGGAGAGAGAGAGAGAGAGAGAGAGAGAGAGAGAGAGAGAGAGAGAGAGAGGAGAAGAAAGAGGTAAAAGTCCTCCCAATGCGTGACAGTGGCTTTTCTGATCCTAGGAGTGTAGCAGATTTTGATCTGGGGGTATGCTGGGCAAAGGGAGTGTCATTTAAAGAATGCTTTGGATCATAGGGATATCAAGCTAAACACAAACAACATTCTGAACAACTTTTAGCTGAAGTTACAATAGAAGGTGGAAGAGACTCACAGAGCAGAGATTTGCCTGTGGTTACACAGCTAGAAAGTAGTTATATTAGTTGTAGCAGTTTCAGTGTTGTTACAATAATGCTATGCTAATGCTACATAATGAATAAGCTCTGGATTCTTTTGTTATACATTGTTATCACCAAGTACCTCAACTCAGTGGTCCTGTGACTCAGGAGTGAGGGACTCCTGAATCAAACACTCCTGGTAAATGGCATCATGGTATAAATGCCATGTAAGACTGGAGGAGATCACAAGGTAGAACTCACTATCTAGTAAAGACATCAACTCACTGAGTGAACCCAGTATCAGTGCGTTCTATGGACACAAACATAGTGTCCCAGTCATCTTCTATTAGGTCCTACCTCTTAAAAGTTCCAGCATTGGAACCCTAGGGATCCAGTTTCAGATGCATGAGTACTTGACCGACTCAGTCAAATCACGTCACCAGTGAATCTCAAACACTGTGTTACTATTCTGCATCTATATCTGTGGCCAGGAGGGAAGTGCTGTGGTGGCCACTCCAGGCTGTGGCTGGATCAGGGCCCTGGGACACTCCCCTTCTGGAACCCAGGCAGACTCATTGCATTCTACTCACGACCCATGCCAGTAAGCAGGATGGCCTGGGAGACCCCCAACTTCCTCTTGCAGCAGCATCTCTTCCCTTGCTCTGGTTCCCACCCACATTGGCTGAACTCAGTCACAGGGCCAGGCCTAACCTCCCTGAAGTACTGTCTGCCCCAGTGAGCCAGGGAGGCAGTGGCGTGGACAGGAAGCCTCCCAGTTCATTGCAGTCCCTCTGGACCTGGGACTACCCTCCGACCCCAGGCTCTTCTCTCTCTGCTTTGCTTTGTTAGAAAACCTGCTTTAATTTGAATCCTGTTGTGATGACGTTTTCTTTAAAAAGACATGAGCTGGTTATAATATTCATTTGTTAAGTCCTTCAATTTCAGACAGCTCATTTTTGAACTCCCCAGCCTTACCTATCCCTGCAGAGCATACAAGAGGCTACATAAGGTAACTACCAACAGAGTCACATGTCTGAACCACCAGAACCAGGACGGTATGGCTTGGCTGATAAGACAACTCAAGTCTTTCTTTTTTCTAATGAATAGTCCATGGACCCAAGCAAGGAAATACTGAATCAATGCAAGACTGAAACCCAGCAGGACAAGCTCCAATTCCTGTTGCTCCATGTCTGATGTCAAAGGGCTTAGATGGCTTTTCTGCCTGCAACATGCTTTTCTTGATTGGGCTGGCTCCTTGGCAGATATTCTGTGGCTCAGGCATGGCCAACATCTTGAGGTCTCTAATTCAATACAGGTTGTACTTTCATAGCTTCACAAGATGGCCCCTCAGAACTTCCATTCAGGGACCATGCATGCCACACACCTGACCTCAGTGGCTCTCCTGAACCTCAGAGGAAGGGTCCAGGACCCCTTTACTTCTGTATACTTCATAACTCAAGCCAAAGTCACATGGACAGCACGGCTAAAGTTCAGCTGCCAACTTGGGGTAAATCTTGGTCCCCTTAGATCACATTTGCAACAGTTTAGAATTGTTTTTTGCTTTTTAAACCCATCAGTCCTTTCCTTTCCCCAAGTTGAAAGCTTAGCTAGAAAGGTCTTACACTGAGGGCATTCCTCCATTTATTCCAGTTCACATCAGGCTTCTCCTTAACTTCCTTATCTCTTTCAGTATCAGCCTTGGATCCAACATCAAATTTCTTGGTGCTATTTTTCCTCTTCATCCTGAGAGCTTGGGTTTTTTTTTCAATTAATTAACTTTTTAAAAATGATCTTTTCTCATTTTACATACCTATCCCAGTTCCTACTCCCTCTTCCTGCTCCCCCCACATTCTCTCCACCCCATTCCCATCCATTCCTCAGAGAGGGTGAGGCCTCGCATGGAGAGTCAACAAAGTCTGTCACATCACTTGAGGAAAGACCAAGCCCCTCCCCCCCACGCCCCGTGGAAGGTTGAGCAAGGTATCCCTCCAAAAACAATGGACTCCAAAAAGCCACTTCAAGCACTAGGGATAAATCCTGGTCCCACTGCCAGTGTCCCCACAGACTGCCTAAGTCACACAACTATCACCCACATTCAGAGGACCTAGTTTGGTTCTGTGCAGGTTCCTTTGCTATCAGTCCAGAGTCAGTGTGAGAGCTTGTTTCTTGATTAGGAGCAGCAGGCAAAGAGCACACTGGGAAAGGCAGGGGTTTCTTGAAACCTCAAATCCTACTCCTAGTTACATTCCTCCCCCAACAAGCTGCACCTCTTCAACTTCCCTAAACAGTCACCAAGTGGGGAACATGTAATCAACTGCCTGAGATTTATGGATGTAGTGGTTTACCATTTAAGCCACTACAGCAGTGATGAGTATGTTGGTGGTTGTGGGTTATGATTATGGCATTGGTTATGGTGATGGTGGCAGTAGTGGGGGGTGATGGTGATGATGATAGGAGGGTGGTCATATGGTGATATTGATGGGAATGATGGTGGTAGTGTTGATCAATGATTTTGACAATGATGATAATCTTGATGAGGTGGTAGTGGTGGTGATGGCCACTGTTGGAAGAGCTTGGGGTCTAAGTATCCTGACACATGTCTCTCTTTCCCAGTTGATCATGTTGTTCCTGAACCTGGCTCCAGCCTGTTGACTTCCTTTGAGAAGTGGCACGAAGCAGCAGACACCAAGTCCTGCTGTGACTATTCTCTCCACGTGGACATCACAAGCTGGTACGATGGTGTTCGGGAGGAGCTGGAAGTGCTGGTGCAGGACAAAGGTCAGTGAAAGCCCAGAATGGGCTGTAGAATCCTTTGACTGTCTTCTGTGAGCCCAACTTAGAGTCACACACTTCTGTTGAGACGTGGAATGACATGCTCCCTCTTCAGTGAGTCTGTCCTGTACTCCTTGAAGTTTTGCGGAAGCATTCCTATCCAACAGAATAAGCCCTGTCTCCATCACCCGACATGGGAGGCCTTTGCTGGTCTAGCCTTACTCTTCCTGAAGCTTGAGACCATGGCTGCAATCCCCTGCCACCTGCCTCACTGCTAGCCTCTGCCCAAGCCATTTTCTCCATAGGAGTGTCCCTTTTCTGCCTGTCAAATGCTCTTTCTCAAAAGCCAGATCAGCAGAGCCCTTTCTCCTTAGCCTGTCAGAATTGCTTTAGCCCTTAAATACCTGAAAGTTGACTCTGGTCCATTGCTCTTCGATTCTAGAACACTGGTTGTCTGTCTGACTCTGTGAATAGCCATCTCTATATCCCACATGGCTCCCCCATTCAGGCTCACACCAGGTGACCCCACCCATTGCAGACATGTTCAGCCATTCATTGCATTGCATGGAAATGGGTCAGACAGAGACAGAAGGGAAGACTGGTAACAAGATGGAACAAGTCAGGACATGAGTGGTCAGTTCAGAGGGAACCTTCCAGAGAGAAAGTACCTGTCCTTCAGGGGATTCAAAGGGTACTGGGATACGCCTTTAATGTTTACAATACAGGCTGTGTTTTCTCAATATGAGAGTATCATTGTTTCTAATACATTAAAACCAGAAAAGCAAACATCTTCCCCTCTGCTTCTGCTTCCAATCTCAATGTGACATTGGTTAAGCATTACTGCCTTCAATTTCCTGTCTATGTCAGCAACTTTTCCCCTTACGCGGTGTACAGTCACTGTAATTTGGAATCTTTCTTTTCACTTAATGTTTTATGAGTGACATTGCCCTCCATGAGTAATTCTTTAATAGTATTGCTTATGAAATGCAATGGCTAATTTGCACAACTGTTTCCTTTTTAGTGGGCTTTTAGGTTTCCTGTTTGTTTTGTTATAAATTGCATTTTGGTGAGCATCTCCATACAAAAGATTTATTTTGCAATTTTTGTAATTTCCTTAGATGCTGAGAAATGCAATTATAATGTTTTCTGGGACCTCGGCTCTTATGGCCAATTGATTTCTTGAAAGATGCTCTCATCCATTCAGGCATAGCCCACAACAGAGTCCCTGGATCCTGCATTTACACCACCGGGTGCCACTGCATTTGTGGTGCCCTTGTTAATCTCAAACCAGGGTGTCATTGTGGCTTTTATCACACTTTTTAAATCACTAGTTATGCTCGCTTTTTGTGTGGATTTTTCCCTGTGTGACTATCCGATTGCCCCCTTAACTCTTATCACAGATTCCCTGTGTTTGTGCGTGCCCTGCTGGAAGAACGGCACAGTTCCTCCGTGGTGGCTGCTGTGACTCTTACTGCACATGTAGTCGCCTTAGGGGTACCTGCCATTGTGATCTCGCTGTCCTCCCCTAGCTCTGTGGTCTGAGTCCGTTTCTGTGTATCTAGCAGCTCGTGTGTGTCCGTGAGGAGAAGGGATATGGAAAGGGCAGGGGAGTAAACAATAGAGCTGTGTGCTCTTCAGGGACAAGTGACTGCCACACTGTTAGGGAGGGGATGTCTGCTTAGATCTGGGTATTCATGACATTGTTCCCTAAGACTGGAGAACCATTTTCTTTTCTCAATTGGTGACTTGTAGGAAAAACTCAAGCTTCCTGTACAGGATTTTAAATGTCCTCTAAGCTCTACAGCTTGGTCTTCTCCCTTCCTGTTACATGTACTCCCTGCTAGTCCCTCTACTCCCTAAAGCACCCTTCTGCTTAAAGCATCTCTTCTTAGTCAGTTCTGTTTTCTGCTGAGCTGTGCTTCCTGGGGGAAGGCCTTCACAGATGCCACACTGGGTTTCCTGCCCATCCATTAGCCCCTAGCTCAGCTCCATCGTGACTTACAACACTCAGTGAGCTTGCTTTCCACAGCCCCAACCCCAGCCCAGACCATGAATTCCCTGAAGATGGGAACTTGAAACAGCTTAGAAAGAGAAAAGCGTTATTTCTTTGCAATTTGAGAGCTTCCAGCCAAGGCCAGTTGCTCCATTACTCTACCTGAGGCAAGGCAGAGCATCATGGGAACTGTGGGGCAGAGCAGAGCCACTCACCACCTCAGGACACAGTAAGAAGAGAAAGGGTAGGGCACTGAGTGCATCCCCCTGAATGAATGGATGTCAGAGCCCTCAGGATCCAGTCATGACCCCAAAGTGCGCCCGCGGGCAGCCTGACCCCAGCACATGAACTCACGGGAAACACATCACACTCACACCATGGCAGTCAGTGTCTGAGTTTCCAGCTCACCCGATGAACCCGGAGATTGACGGTGACAGTGATACTGCTTCTGTGTTTGTGACTGTGCCGAGGTTTTGTATTTTCAGAAATGCTCATCTCTGCAAGGGATGCGGTCTCGTAATCACCATATTTGTGCTTCCCACATACATATACTAATAGTGACATTTTTACTTGAGTATACTTGATTAGTCATTGGTATTTTTATACTAATCTTAGAGCACAATTTTCATTCCTAATTTTTCCTGTTATTTTTAGAGAAGAAATTTTTGTGACGATCATCTTCTACATATTAGAAGCCTCTTGTCTCTGTCACTGAATGCAAAAGAAGTCTCATCCCCTTTAATTCTTTGCTTCAGATTCTTTTTTTTCCTCCTCCAAATGTTTTCATATTCTAACTACAAACCAGAGTCAAACATCACAGGTCCCAGATGAGCAAGGCAAAGTGATCCATGAGGCATGGCCTCTGTCCTCAAGTAGCTTGTAGAGGGATGAGAGACAAGCTCTCTCCTGTCTGTCCCGCACCCTCCTCCTGCAGGATTCCTCAGCCTTCCACATGCACCCCCACGACCTCGCAGCTTCCAGGGCTGTCTGGCCATCACAGAATGTGCTCCATGCCACCCCCTAGTGGTCAAAGACTTACGCACTAGATATAGCAGTTGATTGCAGGTCCTGTGCGCCATGCACCAGCGTGTGGTCTGGCACTGAACTTCACCTTGTGTGTTTGTACTACACTTAAAACAATGCAGTCAAGAGACACACGCTCCCTTTGCTTCAGTTGGAGGAAGACACTTTCTAAAAAGAAGGCTATGTGCACCCTCGCCCCCGGCACGGTTCCCAGTCCCCTCCTTCTCTATCCCCTTCCTTCTTCCTCTGTCTTCAGATCCAGCTCAGGTCTGATCTTTCCCAGAAGGTTCCAGGACTGGCTACCTGCCACTCCCAAGCTGGGTCGGGTGCCCTGCCATGGATCCTGTGGCATCTTCTCTCTTGTCGGTTACTACTGTGTACCTGGTCATTGACTTACTGGAGAGACCTTCACCTCAACTCAAACATGCTTTTCTCCATCTTATCTTGTGATAGGTGTCAACTCTTTCCAAGTCTACATGGCCTATAAGGACCTGTACCAGATGTCCGACAGCCAGGTAAGCCCTGCTGCTAGCTTCTCCTTTTCACCAGTACAGGCTGGAGCTGGCTATGACGAGCAGGGGGATGAGGGGGTGGGGAACATTTACATCCTGGGCTCAGGTCTCGCTCTCAGTACTAGGTGCAACGTGACCATTGCCTATCCTCTACTTTTGTTCCTCCCTTAAAGGAGATGAGAGTTTGGAGCCTGGCGTCCTTGGTGGGGTGTCCCTCACATAGCTCTTCCCCAGCATTCTCTGGGCAGCTTATTAACAAACTGCTTGGAGCTCATTGTAGACATTCAGGAGTTGCCTTCTGGATATGCATGTACTTGTTGCAGGCTGGGACTCAGGGGAGGCTGGGGACCAGTGCACACTGGCTCTGCAGAGGCTAGCTGTGGCCTTCAGACGGATGCAAGGCACTGAGGAATTTAGTCTGTTTTCTCATCAGAAGGATGTCAACTCTCTGGCCCGAGGTGCAAGGAGCTGAAAAAGACACCACTGTGTGTTTCCAAAAGTGGGCTTTCTGCTCGCACCCACCCTCCGTCCATCATCAGATCCCGTCTTCCTCCTAGAGAAAACTGTGGACCCAGTGCCAGCTTGCCATACCTGCTGCTTGCTGGGGAGCCGGGAACATCTTTCCCAGCGTCTCTGGACTTGGGACTTTTACTCTCTCCACCCTTCTAGAGGTTGTCAGAGTGCTGAGTGCTTTAATGCCAGTGAAATCCAAGAATGGTTAGGAATTGCTCTTTGGCTATTACTGCAGAATTGAGTCAATGGTGGCCTTTCCATGTCCATGTCTGGTCCTCCAAAGAAGCACCTTGAAGTAGATAACAGTTTACTTAGCATCCTTGAGGCCTTTGGTGCAGACACCCAGGGTATCTAGAAGCAGGAAGTTGGTGTTGGGGTGCATGAAAGTGGCAGTATGAACATATGTGTGAAATTATGACTGCTGCCTTCTGCCTCTGACCCCCCACCCCACCTGCACGCATGAGTCTCAGAAGAAAGACAGAGGATGGAGGCGTTGTACTGGCACCATGAGCCTCTGATTAAATCGGTTTGGCCCCACCCAGTCTCCTGCCTCTCGATCTGGAAGATGGTGACCCATGGGGTCTGCAGAGGCTGCAGGAGTGGGCAGAGGAGCAGCCTTTTAAAGACACGGATTGCTGCACCTTGATTTCTCACCTGCCCCATTTCTCCTCTTTAGCTGTACGAAGCCTTCACCTTCCTCAAGGGCCTGGGAGCTGTGATCTTAGTCCATGCAGAAAATGGAGACTTGATAGCTCAGGTGAGTGGTGCAAGGTTCTCCTTCCTACCATAAAGGGACCCCCTTACAAATAGACTGTAAAGAAGGATGTATCCTCTATTAGTGAGATGGGTGCATAGGGAAGGGAGGAACTGATCACCGGGGTTCATATCACATGTGATGATAAGAAACATTCCCTTGTGTGCAGTGCGTCTACTGGCAAGACATGTAGCTTCTGGAATCTGTTTTTTCTTCTGTGTTGTGAGGTTTCTGAGCAAAACTGTTCTGCAAGTAGGGAGGGGTGAGGGGTGCCATGTACATGCAACTTCTTTAATATGTGAATTCTGAAGATTTTACTCATTCTCATAGTTACATGGTCAGCACTTAACCAACTGAGCCATCTCCCCAAGCTCCTTGTATTGGTCGGGGCTCTCTGGAAAGAATGATGTCATACACACCCCCACCCCTTCCACATTTATACAATATTTTATCATGTGAGTGGACTAGATGTCACAATCCACCTAGTTCAACGATGGCTGTCTACCAAGGGAAAGTTCGAGACTCTAGTAGTTGTTCAGTCCGTGAGACTGCTTGTCTCAAATGATCCCGAGTCTATGCTGGAATCTCAAAGAAATAGACTCTCCTGCCAGTGAAGGAATGGACAAAATCTTCCTTCTTCTGTGTTCTTTATATCGTCTGCCACCAGAAAGTGTGGCCCAGATTATAGGTTGGTCTTCTCCCTTTAGATTATTTAACGGAGAAAAAGTCCTCATAAGTATATACCCAGCTTCTTGGATTTTAGTTAATTCCAGATTAGTCAAGTTGTCAACCAAAAATAGCCACCTTCTAGAAAGGCTTATTTTTGGTCTCCGTTCTGGAGATCACCAAGTGTGATGTTGGCCTCTGTTAGGCTTCTGAAGGTGAATACTGACAGCTTCATAGATGGCCACAAACCGGAAGAGAAGAAAGTTGCCAGGGGAGCACAAGGGAGAGAGGCAGAGGACAGTGGTGACTTGCCTGGTGACATCCTGCTTAAGGGGTAACTGATCCCCTCCCCAGAAAGAAAGAAGTATACTTTAGGCTCATAGTTCTGGAGATCCAAGAGTGTGGTACCAGGCTCTGAGAAGCTCCTGGTGAGGGTCCAGGCAGGTGTGGGGAAAACTCAGGAAGAAAAGTAGGTGTGTGTAGAAGTCTGGGTGTGTGAAACACAGGGGAGGGACCAGGCATTGTAAAAATCACTCTTGTCAGAACGAGTGCTATCTGAGACGAAAGCCCACCCACAGGAAAGCGTCAGTATCTCTTGGTGCCTGCCAGCCTCTAACAAGCTTTCTCATCTCCTAGCACCCCCACACAAGGGGCAAGCCACCACTGAGTTTTGAGGAGACAAGCCCTGTCTTGTGCTTCCTCTCACTGGTTTCTGGAGTTCTAGAACAACACAGGTGCTGCTGTGGCCGAGCAGAGGATGGGTGTGGACCAATGGAGGGGAGGGTTGGAGGAGTGGTAAGAGCAGCTGGTCACCCTCAGTCCACTGACTGGCCTGTGGGAACGTCCTGGCCTCCTCTTCCTCATGTCAGGCAGGGGCGGGAAGAGCAACTCTCTCAGCTCATTGGTGATTGTCTCCTAGGAACAAAAACGGATCCTGGAGATGGGCATCACGGGTCCCGAGGGTCACGCCCTGAGTAGACCTGAGGAGGTAAGACTCCCAACTCTGCGATTTCTAGTTGCCAAGTGCTTGTTCCAGAGCCCTTCACCTGAAGCAGAACAGTTGCTCCCAGCCCCTCCCGCTTCTCTCTGCTCTGTCCTCTCCATTCCTCTCCACTCCCTTTCCCCTCCTCCTTCCCAGGGCTCTGGAGGATGCAAGTCAGTCAGAGAGGCCACAAAAGGCTTTGTCTATTCCTGGGCCCAGGAGCATCACCCCTGGGCCCTGCACACACTCTTGTGTCTTGACTTGGGGGTGGGGAACTTCACTGAGGACTTGGTATCTGGGTGACAGGTGATAGGGTCAGAAGCATTTCCTAGTGTCCTTGTCAAACCATTGCTTCTATGGGGGCCATGCCTGAGGCCTTGACAGGCTGTAAATTATAAACCAAGAATAGGAGTCAGAGCGCCTGCTTTGGCTTGCTGCCCCTGAGAGCATGGACGGACGCTCTAGTGGGGCTGAGATGAAGTGAATCAGGTTCAGTGAGTGAATGAGAAAGCAATGCCCTGATGTCATGGGGACAGTCATTGGCCTTGACCGTTTGTGTGCCTTTTGATGCGGCAGTGTCCTCTAACACAGCCTGCCCAGTGTTTCTAAGCAAGCCCAGGACGCCGTTCCGTCTCCAACCCTCCACCAGATTCGTCTGAACTTTTCTCACTTTTCATCAGTTTTACTCTCCTCCTTTTAAGTGGAAGGTTTCACGTTTGAGGACACTTAAGGCGACTGGAAGGACATGGGTTCAGGGGTGGCTGTCCCCTCCCTCCTGTGACCTTTGTATTTCCTGTGTCCCCAGCTGGAGGCTGAAGCCGTATTCCGGGCTATTGCCATCGCAGGCCGGATCAATTGCCCCGTGTATATCACGAAGGTCATGAGTAAGAGTGCTGCGGACATCATCGCGCTGGCCAGGAAGAAAGGCAGGTGGTGCTTGTCCTCCCGAGGGGTGACGGAGGGATGCCCACATTTACTCTAGAGCAGAGGTCTCCCAGGAGCTGGTAGTTCATGGCCTCTAGGGTTATAAGGGGTGATGTGGGGTTCACAGTACAGAGCTGGCTTTAGATTTGACTGCTAGTGTACCCCCCCATCAGAGGCCTCTTCAAATCCCCGACAAGCTCCAAACCTCACTTCTTCATTAGTGATGTTCTCCCTGCTTCCGGGGACCAGAGGAGACCACTTGGCTCTTTGCTGGCTTTAGAGACTTTCTCTGGGCTTCACACAAGCTGATGGTTAGTCAGGAATGGGCTGGAGGTCCCTGGACTCTCCACCTGGCTTGCCCCTCTCCTGGGCTCTGTCCAGTACTCATACTGGGCACATATGTTCAGGGTTACCACATATTGAGGGAAGAGAGCCAGTTGTAGGTTGGGACGAAGGAAGGCATTGTCCCAGCGTCAATAGTACGGGGACAGCAGCAGCTGAGTATAGATGCATGCTGGCCTAGGTCAGCTGTCCTTATTGGATACAGAATTGGTGTTCACAGTAAGGGGTACTATGTGGTACTACCCCTGAGGAAGATGCCAGGCTATTGGCTTCTAGTCAGTCTCCCCTTCCCCAGGCCCTCCTTTTGTGTCAGCATGGACACTATTGGCTATAACCACAGTCCTTATGTTTGCCTCTTCAAGGTCCCCTCGTCTTTGGTGAGCCCATAGCTGCCAGTCTGGGGACTGATGGCACCCACTACTGGAGCAAGAACTGGGCGAAGGCAGCTGCGTTTGTGACCTCCCCTCCCCTGAGTCCAGACCCCACCACTCCTGACTACTTGACCTCCTTGCTGGCCTGGTGAGAGCCCTGGGGACGGGGATATAGGGCTGGGGTTGTGGCTAGAGTCCACAGCTGGAAACCACAGGCTGGTCAGGCACCCTAGAGAAGGGAGGCTTGGGGTCTGTGCTCAGAAAACAATACTATAGAAATTCTTCCTGGACCTAAGGGTATGTTCCCCCTAGTGACTGTTCCCATTAATTGGCCATCTCCACGCACCACTTCGGTACTGCTTATGTACCCACTGTGTTCTAGACAGTTAGGAGTGGTTGGTAGCCTCCAGGGCTAGGGATGAGAAACCAGGATTCAAATCCTGCCTTTGCCACATACTGGTCCTGTCATCTTGGGCTTGTCACAGCATGTGTAATGACTCCCTGTCCCACTCAGCTTGCTCATTGGCCACATACACAGAACCTGTTTGCACAGGGCTAGTTGCGGCTCAGTACCGATAGGAGGGAGTTCACTGAGCAGCCACCACCACTGGGAAAGTCTAGTGTTTTTCTCATAGTGGAGCACAGCCACTGATATCCCTTCCATCAGCCAGCATGAGAGAAGAGGGCTGTGTAAGATCACACAGTGAGCTGAGGACAGGCTGCCATGGAGAGGGTAGAAGGCTGGGGCTCTGTGGAGGATACGAGTTGGGGCTGAACTTGGGGGTAAGACATGACTTCCCGATATAAGGAACTGTGTGCATGAACAAGGAGACTCTGGGATGGGCACCATGTGGAAATCTTTGTCCCCACATGATACATGACACTTTTTGCTGGTGAACTTAGGTACTGACTCAGCACCTAAGCCCATAGCTTGTAAATATCTCACACTTCTACAAACTACAAAAAGAATCCACATCTCCCCAGGACCTCTTGTCCCACTGCCTTGGCCAACTCAGAAAAAAGCAGGAACATGACCATAGTTCATAGAAACTTATGATGTCTTGCCCCCTGGGTCATGACCACTATGGCTTAGTGTGCTGGCACCTCTTGTCTCCACCCTGTTTCCAAGATGCCATCCCTAGTCACTGTCCATGGTGCTTAGTACTTTAGCTATCCTTGGGACCAAATAGAACACCCCCATGATTTCTCCTCCCAAAGTGGAGCCCAGAGGGCAGAGCATAACCTGGACCCCACTCCTTGACTAGACTATCACCTGGCCTCTCTCCAGGCTGACTCCCTCTGCCCAGCTTAACAGTCTGGGGCTGACAGTGACATCTCCAAGAAAGCACGTGTCTCATGGCCTTGGTGTTTGCTCCACACGCTGCCTGGCACTCTCTCATGCGTCTCTCAGTTGGTATTTACTGCTTCCTGACCTTGGCTGGAAGCTTCCTTCTCGGAGAGAGAACTTCTGGTTGTCAGATTTACAGTGGTGGTTCAGCTCATCCGGAGCACTCCTGTCCCAACCTGCTGTGGTCTTGTTTCTATACCCACCATGCCACAGTCTGTTGGCGATCACCATGGCTTCATAACATTCTAAGCACAGAGCATGTGTGTGATACGGGTTTGCTAAACATGTAAGTACTGACAGTCCTAAACAGGACAGTTCTTAGGCATGTCTGGCAGCTAAGTGACTTACATATCCTAATACTATAGAGGACAGCCTCAGCCTGCATTTGCAAGCCCCAAGTCACAATCCTATCCTCACTGATACTAGGCTCCAGGTTCAGGCTCTGGATGCACCCGATGGTCCCTGCTTCCAGACTCTCTAGAGAACAAAGACAAACCCAGAGATCTGTTTCCCTCAGCTATTACCCACAGAGAGTATTTGTTCTGTGAGCCCAGCACAGAAGCCCCAGCTGCCACAGGCCAGCAGCCTCACTCTAAGAGACACATGTCAGTGTGTGTGACTCTCCTGTGACATGCAGAGATGTCAGGTTTGAGTTATAGATGGGAGACTTCTGACATATAGGACACACAGACATAAATCAGCAAGCTTTGAGTTGACAGACTGACTTTGGATAGCTGATTGTATTATTCTCTATTGAAATAGGGCTGGGAGCATAGCTCATGGGTAGGGTACTTGCCTAGCATGTGTTAGACCCTAGGTTCAATTCCAAACACCAGAAAAAAAAACATTCAGATACAATTCCTGATGCCCAGTGCCTCCTTTAGAACATCCATTAGACCCACTGGGACTTGAAATAGCACTCCTGTGCTGAGTGACCCATGCCAGAGACTGTTGTTCACAGTGAGTGTAACTCTGCCTTCTTTCTGCTCTTGCCAGTGGAGACTTGCAGGTCACAGGCAGTGGCCACTGTCCCTACAGTACTGCCCAGAAAGCTGTCGGCAAGGACAACTTCACTCTGATCCCCGAGGGCGTCAATGGTATAGAGGAGCGGATGACTGTAGTCTGGGACAAGGCAGTGGTAAGTCTACCCCGCCTCTTTCCTGGAAGAGTCTAGATGTACCCTGCCTGGCCCACCCAGGACAATGGTATGGGCTCCAGGGTCTCAAATCTTCCTTTCTTACCCGAAGGTATAGATGGGAACAGAGGGCTCCTGGGAAACTAGCCCCTCCTGATGTGATATGAATGAAGGATGGAAAGCAGCTGGTGGGCGGAAGTATACTTTAGCTTGCCGGAAACGGCTCTGTAAATTATGTCTATCATCATGTGCGCATGTGTAAGCATGGGTGCACACGTGTCACGGTGCCTTGTGTGACATTCAGAGGACAGCCTCTGGGAGTCACCTCTCTCCTTCTGTCAGGTCCTAGGAATTGAACTCCTATCATCAGATTTTGTGGGAGGCATCTTTACCTGCCGAGCCGTCTTGCCAGTCCCAACCTTATTTACTTATTTATTTGAAATTATTATTGTTTGTGTTGGGATGTTTTGGCTGCATGTATGTTTTTGCACTACATGTGTGACTGGTGCCCTTGGAGGCCAGAAGAAGGTCCTGGAGACCTTGGAATTGAAATTATGAGCTCTTGTGAGCTCACAGGTGGGTGCTGGTAATGGAATCCGGGTTCTTCAGAAGAACAATCAGTGGTCTTAACCACTGAGCTGTCTCTCCAGCTTCTCCCACCTAATTTTTTGAGACGGGGTCACTCTTTGGTCTAGAGCTCACCAAGTAGGTGTGTGGCTGGCTGGTCCTAGCCCTGGGAATCTTTCTGTCTTTACTCCCCAGTGCTAAGATCACAGGTGTGTGTTGCTGTGCCTGGCTTTTTTCATCAGTTTTGGACACTGAACTCGGACCCTCCTGCTTATGTGGCAAATGCTTTATAGAAACTTGGGCTTAGAATGGTGGCTCTTGTGCAAGTCTCAGCAGGCCTCTATGGTTCCTTTTAGCCTCCTCTGATCAGTCTTTTAATGAAGCCTGGTTTCCATCTGTGAGGACCCCACTGGAAGGCCCAGGTCTGTACCCATCTCTTCTTCTCCTCAATGTCTGGGTCTTGATTTTTAGGCTACTGGCAAGATGGATGAGAATCAGTTTGTAGCTGTCACCAGCACCAACGCAGCCAAGATCTTCAACCTGTACCCCAGGAAAGGTCGGATTGCTGTGGGCTCTGATGCTGATGTAGTCATCTGGGATCCGGACAAGATGAAGACCATAACAGCCAAAAGCCATAAATCAGTAAGTCCCAGCTCATCCACAAGACTCTTACTTTGGGTCATTTCAGAAGCTTCTGGTTAAAAGTGACTTCCCAAATCTGCCATGTGTCAACATCAGCCACTCTCACTTCTCCTATTGGAGAGATTCCAAGAAGGTCTTTGACCTGGCTAAGCCAGGCTGCGGTTGTGGTCTTACAAACAGGCTTTCCTCCCTCTGCCTCTCCCTGGCTGTGCACACAGGACAGACACATCTATTCCTGGCCATGTGTTCCTGGAAGAGCGACCTGTGCTCTAACCCCTACAGCCATCACTCCAGGCCCCAGCTTACCTTTTTAAAATAACAGCTTTGAATAGAAATCGCAGCACAAAATTTGGAACCTGCAGGGGAAATTGTTGTTCTGTTTGTGAGCAGGCTACAGAAAAAAGTAACCAAAATTGACTTTATAGTCCCCCCTGCCAACACACACACACACACACACACCATAGTATGAGATACAAAGTTCAGGGCAAGGATTGGGGGTTGGGGTTGGGGATCTGCTATTTGCTGAAGGAAGGGTAGGGAGACACTGTGAGCCTAATGAATAGAGAGGAGTGCAGAAACAGTTATGCAGAAATGGTTTACAGATGTATGTGTTGCTGGGGGAATAGACCCGCTCTTGCTCCCAGCTGCGAGTCAGAGCACTGAGAGGGACAGGTGCAGAGACAGACTCCAGGGTGTAGTGTGTGCCCCTAGGTGCTGTTACAGCAACAGGGAGACTCAGAGTGTTGCCAAAGCTGGAATCTAGTGTCACCTCTTTGGGTGATGGAGATCACATGATCACACCTGCAAACCACATGCACAGTGTGTTTTAGCAAAAGCATCAAACAGATGGGATGTTGGGAAGCGGGTAAATTGGTGGTAGCCCAAGTGCATGATGGGACTCAGGTCAGCAGCTGAAGAACTTTAAAGAGTTCTCAGCCTTGGTCTCCTCCTGAGGCTGTCTGGGTAAGGCGTAGAAGAAAGACTCTTACAGTGTGCAGACAGCACTTGGGTGCGGGACAGTCACAAACAGGAAGGCACTCAGCTCTATCGGAGGTAGAGAAGCTTTTCTTCTAGATACTCTTCCAACCACTTGGTTGTTTTCAAACACGCATGACCCACTGTTGCAATAATTGATTAAAAAAAAATAAACACAATTGAAAAGGATAGGTGAGAAGCCATTGGAGGGTGGCAGTTGGCTGATGGCATTGACTGTCCTCTTCATGTGTCACAAGCCAAGTGCAGGATTTTAGAGGTTCTGCTGTCTTTTTTTTTTTTTACTGTTTTTAGAAATTTTACTTTGTTTTTACTTATTTATTATTTATTAATATTTATTTATCATGTATACAGTGCTCTGTCTGCATATATGCCTGCACACCAGAAAAAAAAGGCACCAGATCTTATTACAGATGGTTGTGAGCCACTATGTGGTTGCTGGGAATTGAAATCAGGACCTCTGGAAGAGTAGCCGGTACTCTTAACCTCTTAGCCATCTCTCCAGCCCCTTTATTTTATTTTCTAACTATATGTTAGAAACTATATATGTGTGTGTTTATCTGTGGGATATGGAGGTCAGAGAACGTATTGAGGGAGTCAGTTCTTTCCTTCCACTAAACTGGTCCCAAAGCCCGACCTCAGATCATCAGACTTGACAGCAAGCGCTCCCTACCCACTGAGCCATCACGCAGGCTGTTGTCTCTCCAGCTGATGAGACAGCGACAGCACGGCTTTGCCCTGTGCACATACTGTAAGTGGGCAATGTTCCTCGCCTTCTCCCGGCAGGGCAGCCTGGGCCCAGTCCTTGGGATGTGATTTGACGGTGTACTGCAAGTGTTTTAGGAAGCCCATATCCTTTGACCTTTTTTTTTTAAATTAATTAATTAATTTATTTATTTATTAAAGATTTCTGCCTCCTCCCCGCCACCACCTCCCATTTCCCTCAACCTCCCCCACTCAAGTCCCCCTCCCTTGTCAGCCCGAAGAGCAATCAGGGTTCCCTGCCCTGTGGGAAGTCCAAGGACCACCCACCTCCATCCCGGTCTAGTAAGGTGAGCATCCAAGCTGCCTAGGCTCCCACAAAGCCAGTATGTGCAGTAGGATCAAAAACCCATTGCCATTGTTCTTGAGTTCTCAGTAGTCCTCATTGTTCATTATGTTCAGCAAGTCCGGTTTTATCCCATGCTTTTTCAGACCCAGGCCAGCTGGCCTTGGTGAGTTCCCAATAGAACATCCCCATTGTCTCAGTGTTTAGTTTAGGAAATTCTCCCCTTAAAAAGATAATGTCACAGAAATGTACGTTACGGCCAGAATGTCCATAGTGCTTGTCCACAGAGGAGACGGCTCCCATTCCAGAGACTCAGGGTAAGTGCTAACAGTCCCAGCAGGTGCTGTGCACAGTGGGCTATTACAGAGAAGAAGTCACTGACAATGCTCCTAATGGAGCAGCGCATTGTGTGTGCCATGCGGGTGCAAGGGAAGCCTTGGGTGTGGCACAGAAGTAAATCTGGGCTTCTTGCATTCACAGACTGTGGAGTACAACATCTTTGAGGGCATGGAGTGCCACGGCTCGCCTCTGGTGGTCATCAGCCAGGGCAAGATTGTTTTTGAGGATGGGAACATCAACGTCAGCAAGGGCATGGGCCGCTTCATCCCTCGGAAGCCATTCCCAGAGCACCTCTACCAGCGCGTGAGGATCAGGAACAAGGTGAGCACCTGCGTGCAGGAACCTCGTGCTGTGCCATCCCCTTCTTAGGGAGCTGAAGGCCGCTTCATCCCCTCTTTCCTGAGCACAGTTGATGAACACGGCTGCATGTGCCCCTGTTTGTTCTTCTGAGAAGTGGGCTTGTGTCTCAGGCCCAGGTGATCAGACAAGGTCAGGGGGGTTGCAAGGCTTTGAAGGCTGTGTTGGAAGCACCTGTGTGTGGGAGAGGTGTCTGTGAGCTGCTCGGAGTTCTGTCCTGCATCATCTTGGAGAATCCTCTCATGGCCCGCTGGAGGGTCATTGGCCTCACTTCCCAGATTAGAACCTGATTCTCAGGGCCAAGAAAGACTTCCTGGGTACCCAGCCATCACAGTGAGAATATGCACGGCCCAGCATCCTTGAGGGCTGGCTCTCTCCTGACCTCCCTAGCCCTCTCATTCTCCCCTCCTGCCAGATCTGTATCTACCTTCTCCAAGATCTTGAGACTCAGCCTTGGAAGGCTCCAGCCAAGCACAGAGCAGGCACTGTCATTGTCTGACTCAGAGAAGGGAATTTTGGACTCCTTACTGTGGCTGTCCTCCCTGTCTGTGACCCTCCTGTCACCATATAAACTTTTTACTCACAAGATGCGTACCAGAAGGGCCAGCCGTGTATGTTGCCTGTGTCTCTGTTTCTTGTGTGTAGTTTGAATGCATACTTGTGTGTCTACTTTGTATACTATACATGTGTACTCATCAATGCATTGCACACACACATGCACACATACCCATTGTGTATATTGTGCTTGCATGCATGTGTGTACATCTGTCGATTGCTTGTATTTTACATGTATGCATATGTGTGTGCCCATTGTGTGCTGTGCACACATGTATGTATGCATTCACTTATCCATTGTGTATATTATACATGTATGCATGTGTGTGGATGTGTGCCCATTGAGTGTGCTGTTCATACATATATGTTCATTGCATGTACTGAACATGTATGCATACATATAGGTGTGTGTCTTGTATATTGGAGTGCATATACACGTGCATGCACAATTTACACAGTGCATGTGGGTCCGTGTATGTGCTCCCACCCTTGCAATTCAATGGCAGCACTACTGAGACAGGAAAGGCAGACACTGTCTCCCAGCCCTAGGCCCCACAGAGTTGCCCTCATCTGTCAGCCGTCACTCTGCCTCTGCTACCAGGTCAGCACCAGAGAGGCACACATCACAGGCTCTGTGCATCAGGTGCGAAGACTAAGTTTGGGGAGGGGCAGAGTGACCTGGGGTCTCAGGTACCAGAATGGTTGGGATGCACGCTCCCCACCAAGGCCTGGCAGCATGCTGGGCTGTAGCCCTTTCATTTGCTCTGCAACTGAGGCCCATGGAGAATAGTTAATTGCCACTGAGGAAATACCTGGCCCAATGCTAAGACATCAGTTTACATCAGCGGACAGCTGCTGTACTTAGGGTTCCCTGCTCTCATGCCTGGGTAGTGGGCAGGAGCCAGGTTGGGAATGGGCATAGAATCTGCCTTTAGCCACTCTGAGCCCAGGGTAAGGGTGGTGACTAAAGGTGGCAGGATAGCAGGGGCCGAGGAAGGGGCACAGGTCACTGGAGGAGGACTTGGTAGTCAGGGAACAGGGCTGTGGGACAGGAGAGTGGTACAGGTCAAGGCGGTCCCTGCCAGCTTTGAGGGAGGGGCCTGGATCTGGGGTCAGGGAATGGTTCCTTGCCACCACTGGCCCCTAGAGGGCCTTGTACGGTGCCCTGGATGAATTCTGTTCTCCGGCCTGAGGTTCTGTGTGCTGTGCGAGATCTCCAGCAGGCCCCATGGGTCCCTTCTCCGCTCTGGGCTGTGTGGGCCTCTGGCTGACACTTTCTCTGACAGTTTCTCTGTCTCTGGATGGGGATAGCCTGCCCTATTGAGGTCATCACTGAGGAGTTCCTTGACTCCTCTGTCCTCCCTGCCTTCTCCTCACTCTCTCCTTTAACAAGTCACATGCTCCCAGTTCCCTGTGTACTTCTGTAAAGATGGGAAAACTGGCCCCCGAACACTGTAATCTGGGCCTGAGGAGCTGCACAGGAGGGACGGCAGGAAGGGAAAGTGACTGTGTAGAAATAACTTGAGGTTCCTCAGCATGAATCTCTGTGTGCATGAGTGTGAACAGATGTGCTCATCTCTGAAGCATATGCATGCGTGTAAATGTATAGCCGTGTTGCACTACAGCACATGTCTGTGTATACTCATTTGCTTGTGTGAGCATATGTGATGTACAGCTAGATGGCCTCAGGCCCCCTGCTGGCAGGACAGAGGCACAGACACGTGTTAATCTGACCCCCTTCCTCTTTCTATTTAGGTGTTCGGGTTGCACGGTGTTTCCAGGGGAATGTACGATGGCCCTGTGTACGAGGTGCCAGCTACACCCAAACATGCCGCTCCTGCTCCTTCTGCCAAATCTTCGCCTTCCAAACACCAGCCCCCACCTATCAGGAACCTCCACCAATCCAACTTCAGCCTATCAGGTAGTTTCATGGTAGCCAGGCTCCTGTGGAAAGGGGCCCATGGCCTCAGACATAAGCAGAGAAGGCTTGAAGGCCAGGGGCACAGCATAGGCAAACGTTTCTAGAGTACAGCACAGCATGTTGATTTTTGACCTGGCACTCATCGGCCCTGGGTTTAAGCATGCCAGGAAATGTTACCACTCTCATACCGTGAAGCTAAGTGTGGAGCCCAAGGATGGGTGTGAGGCAGGGGTCCTGTCATTTGCTGGATACATGCTCTGTGCCTGGCCCTCAGCTGACCCCACACCCCCAGGCTTAGGAAGCACAATCTGGATTTTATGTCATCCCTACATGGTGGTGCTATGTTTCTGGTATTGTTTGAAGTTTTGCAAAATACAGTTTCAAAGTACCAGGATTACATGTACTTGCAACTCTATCAGATGACCACAGGAGGGAGCATCACACACACACACACACACACACAACACACACACACACACACACAGAGAGAGAGAGAGAGCGCAGTGCACAGTCCTTGAAATGATCCCAGTTGTTAGAGCCAGTGTAGGGTCCTAGGGATTTGATGATGAGTGAGGTGCAGCTGGACAGCTTCAGATGAGTTGCGAAGCCTGCAGAATTCCACAGTTCAAAGGCTATGATATTGCAGTCAATGGATTTTTAAGATGCAACCATTTGAAACATGAACATGAGCTCTGTAAAAACAGGCAGTGGGCTAAAGTAGGTCAGTGGGTCATACCAACAAAGGTGTGTGCTAGCAACAGAGGGGCTGGAGCAGAGAGAAGGATGGAATTTCACTTTAAATTGTTGGAGGACTAGAGGTACCCTACAGCGAGAATGCAATGGATCCTGGGTCAGGGGACCCCAGGACACCACTCTTTCCACAATCCTTTCTTGGAATAGTCATCTGAGTGCAATTCTGGTGTTAAAGATGGCTGACGTTGTTGCACAAAGAAACCCCATGCCCAACCCTAGCATCTTGTCTGGTGTGCACAGAGGGCTGCCTTCTATGCTGTGAGGAGCCCTGGAGACAGTGGCATCTCACAGCCAGTTTGCAGACTGGCTCTCTAGTCCCGTCAGGCAACTAAATACTGTAGATATACTGTTATATGTGAATAGAAAATCTTTAGAATAAAGATAGCCATGTTTTAAGCCTGTGTTAAGGCCCTCCTTCTCTCTGAAGCTCATGGTATTGCTCTCAGGCCCTCACAGACATTTACCAAGGGTCATTATTGCTGCAGTGACATGGCTGGTTTTTCTACATTGCTATCAAGTTCACCCTTGTCCAGTTCCAAGGCAGGACAGTGCTACAGTACATAGGTGCAGTGCGCTAGTGTTAACTATTCACGGTATAGTCACCCAGCAGAACTGGTGTGGCGGGCTGTAATGGGAAAGGAGCAAAATAACAGGCTGCGTCCTGAGTTACCAGGAAGACAGACGGCTGCCAGTGAGACGGCCGGGAGAACAAGATCTATACTCTAAGGCAGGCTCTCGGTGGCTTACCTAGCCAAGCCCTGTACAGTCAAGGTCAAAAGAGAAGTCCACAAGCAGACATAGGTCACCAGAGCAAGGGACACTGTCAAAGGAAGGTGGGCTTTGGGGACAAGCCAGTGTGGGCATGAGTCCTACCTTCTCAATCTAATGTCTGTGTCCTTAGGGCATTCAGCCTGAGCTTCAACTTTCTTAGCTTTGAATTGTGGGTAAAACACATATCCATCATAGCATTTTTTGTTCTCAGCACAAACTAGTGCCCCAACACTGCCTGCACACAGTAGGAACTCACTCTGCAGGAGTCAGAGACCTGGGAGGGCTGGCAGGTACCCAGGGGAGATCAGGCAGGTCTACAGGTCAGGGAGGCTTCCTTGAGTGAACCTGGACAGGGTCTTGAAGGTAGGTTAGAGTGATGAGCATTTCAAGGTGGGGAGGGCAGAGGCTGGGCATCAGCACACCAAGGTCTTACCCCACACACTATTGGCCTTCTGTCTCTTTCAGGTGCCCAGATAGATGACAACAATCCAAGGCGTACGGGCCACCGCATTGTGGCTCCCCCTGGTGGCCGCTCTAACATCACCAGCCTCGGTTGACCTCAGATGAGCCAGAGAACGCAAGAGTGAAGGATTCTGGGAAAATGTCCATTCCTTTTCCTGTCTGTGTTTTTGAAGCCCACAGTTTTAGTTGGTACTGATGGAGGGGAGATTGAGTGATGCTCTTTCCTTCTCTGTTTAGGAAGAAGTGGTACTAGTGTGGTGTGTTTGCCTGGAAGTTCCTTGCCCACAGTGTGTGTTCACACAGACTCCACCTCAGAGCATGGTGTCTCCATTTTCCCTTCCTAGTGATGATCCCCAGGTGTAGCATTGTCCTATACCATCCCCTCCATTCCTCCACTCACCTCTGAGTGATGGTTCCTTTGCGCCCTGTAGCTGTTCTAGGATAGGATGCATGTTAGTAAGTTACGTATGCAAGTCTGAGCGCGGCTGACGGACATCGCCGAGGACTGACATAGACACGATGCCAAGACCTTAGTCCCCAGGGGAGACTCCCAAACTCTTAAAAATGAAGGCTCTTCCCTGAGAGTCTTCACTGGAAAGATGTCATCCCCATCCCCACCCTGACTGAGACCTGTGAATACGCAGAATGGCAGGGAAGCCTTCCACCTGGTCATAGAGCTCCATCACCCACGTCCCGCGTCAGCAACCCGGTCCCTGTACCTGGCCATGGTGTCTTTCTGGTCTGTGTGTTCTTCCAACCAGCCTTGGGCTTTGGGCCCAGCCAGGCTCACACCCAGAAAGGGGTGTCCTGACACCCCCCGCCTCAGGCCTGAGGATGTGGGGATAACAGCTCTGCCAGGCTGCCTGAGTCCCTGTTCCTCCGAGGAGGTCAGTGGGGCAGTCAGATTTTTACAGTTTTGTACAGTTTTCCTTTGTATTCACTTCCATTTTTACTTAATAACTGACTTGTTGGTGGCTCTTATTTCTGAATTCAAAGCTTGTGAAAAAAATAAAGAAATTAAATTGCCCGTTGACCTGAGTGGATGTTTTCGTTTGAGTGGATCAAAGGTCTAGCAGTCATCCTGACTCCGTGATGACCAAGTACTGGGGACACTGAGGATGGCAGGTGGGAGGGAACGATTAGCACATGCCTTGGGAGAGATGGGTCAAGACCCTGGTAGGCTTCTGGGATATGCACTGACTGACAGCTCAGCTCACAGCCAGGGCTGCATAGGAACTGGGTCACTAAGGACAGAAGTGCTCAGTACTCTCCATGTTGCTCTCCAGAGCAGAGGGCCCAAGAGATGCTGTACCTTTCTATAAGGAGCCATACTGCCCTCCAACCAAGTCAGCTTGGGTTTAAAGAATCCCAAGGATCCCCAAGTGAAGGGCACCCTTGCAAATCGAGGTGGCCATCTTTCTCCACAGTTCCACAGAGGCCCCGTAGGAAAGGACATGGGACTAGACCAACTTGGCTTCAGGGGAAGGATCCTTATTCGTGGTGGCTAATCCTATGAGGGAAATGCATTGCAGGACTCTATGAGAGGCTAAGACCTCTTGGGATTTGCTGTGGATCTCCTGGGCACCCAAACAGTCCTTTCTTCATGCCCAGCTACTGACTTCAAAATCCCTGCCAGGCCATGCTCAAGGTCCGTTGGGCAGCTTGGATCCCAGCAAGTGTCTGACTGTATAAGGGTAAGCTTGCCCCACACTGGGAATGAGGTTCTGTTCCCCCCTCCTTCTGTGTTTGGGGCTGTGTACCAACTCTGCAGAAAGCCAGAATCTGACCACCCCCTGCCTCCTGAGGAACTGTGGTCTTCTATGATGACCTGGGAATGAAGTCATGTGGGCAGGTACTGGACAAGGGCTTCTCCTAGGCCAGCCATCCCCTTCTGTAGTATCCCTAACTCCCCTCTGAGCTGCCTTCCCATGTGTGGTCTCCGAAATGTAGGAGAGGTCCTGGCTTTAACGGTATCAAGGAGTCATGGAGAGAAGTTGAGGCTTGGCAGCATACGGCTGGGTTAGAGTCTTCGAAGAAAGCTTTAAATAGGCTATTGATGAAGGCGCAGCCCAGATGCAGACAAGACCCTGGCATTTCAGAGATGCCAGTACCACGGGACAACCACCAGAGACAGTAGCATGTATGGAGTGGAGTCAGCCCGAGCCTAGGAGATCAGGGTGTGCGCTGTAGTTAGCAGAGCCAGAGAAGAGGAGCCGTCCAGGCTCTTCCCAGTCCATAGGATTGTGAATGGGTTCCGAACCTCTGAGGCTGAACTGCTTACATTGTTGATCTTTGGTTTGTTTTATTTTGATTGTGACTGCCCTGGCTCTTTCCCCTTAGAATAAGGAAGTATTTAACTTGGGTTTTTTTTTGTTGTTGTTAAATTTTGGCTTATCTTATTTTATTTTTTTTTATTTATTAAAGATTTCTGCCTCCTTCCCGCCACCACCTCCCATTTCCCTCCCCCTCCCCCAATCAAGTCCCCCTCCCTCATCAGCCCGAAGAACAGTCAGGGTTCCCTGCCCTTTGGGAAGTCCAAGGACCTCCCACCTCCTTCCAGGTCTAGTAAGGTGAGCATCTTTTTTTTTTTTTTTGAGTCTTTTTCTTTTTAAAAAACGTTAGAGACTTCAGACACTTTCTAAAGAGACTTTGGAAACTTTTTATTTAATTAATATATTTTATATTCTGACCATAGCCTCCCCTCCCTTCTCTCCTCCCATTCCCTACCTCACTTCCCCTCACCTCCTTCTAGCCATCCTTCTTTTGAATTCACTCAGACAGAGGCGGACTCCCCCTGGGCATCAGAAAAGCATGGCACATCAAGCTGCCATAAGACCAAGCACCTCCCCCTGTACTCAGGCTGGGCAAGGCATCCAGCATGAGGAATAGGTTCCCCAGAGCCAGCCAAAGTACCAGAGACAGCCCTGCTCCCATTGCCAGGAGTTCCACAAATAGACCAAGCTATTCAACTCTCACATACATGCAGAGGACCTAGGTCTGTCCCATGCAAGCTCCCTGGTTGTTGATTCAGACTCTGTGAGTTTCCATGAACCAGGCTAGCCATTTCTGTGGGTTTTCCTGCTATGTCCCTAATCCCCCACTCCTTCCCCCAGCCTCCTACAACCTCTCCTCCCTCTCCTCAGCAGGACTTGGGATATTTTAAAGAGACTAAACCTTCCAAGTGAATTTTTGGGGCTGGAACTTTTGAAGATATACTGCTTTATGTCCTGATTCCAATATTGACATAGCATCTTGTATGCAAATGAGAATGGAAAGGTTGCAGTTGAGTAGCAATGTGTTTGTGTGCCAAGTTGACAATGTGTGTGTCATTGACAATGTGTTTATGTGTCGAGCTGACAAGGGGTCAGTTGTACTGGCTGGTTGTGTTTGTCTCTTTGTTTTTCCAATATGGATACCAGCTGGAGTCATCCAAGAAGGGGGGGATCTCAATTAGAAAATGCTTCCATAAGACTGGACTGGAGGCAAATCTGTAGAATGTTTTCTTGGTGACTGATGTGGAAAGGCCAAGCTTAGGGTGGGTGAGACCACCCCTGGTCAGGCGGTCCTGAATGCTATGAAAAAGCAGGCAGAGCAAGCCCTGAGGAGCAAACCAGTAAGCAGTGAGCCACAGAGTGTCCCTCCAAGGTCTCTGCTTCAGTTCTTGCCTGCAGGTTCCTGTCCCCAGTGACAGATTATGACACAGAAGTGTCAGATGAAATAAACCCTTTCCTCCCCAGGTTGCTTTGGGCCATCAAGTTTTATCATACAATAGAAACCCTAAGAGACTCAGTTACCAGTCAGTCTTGGTGCTGGAGGAGATGAGAGACATCATTTGTCTTTGTCACATTCACACCCTCAAACCAGAGGACTTAGGTGACAATAGGGATCCCCATGCAAGCAGCGTTGTAGAATTCTACAGGAAAGAAACCATAGCTTTTCCATATATTCAGATGACATTCTTCGTGAAAGCCACCAGAGGGCACTGTGGACTCACGCTGAGAACACCAGTCTGGGCAGACAAGGTTGGTTTGGTTAAAAAGATGATTACAGGGGGAGTGAGTGTCTCAGTCCTTAAAGTACTTGGTTTCTAAGCATGGGACCTGCGGGGCCATGTAGCCTCTCTTAATTGGTGAGTTGGCCAGTGAAAGTCCTGGCCAACAACCAATCAAACAAACAAACAAACAAAGGTGGATAGAACTTAAGAAGCCATATGGGAGGTTGTCCTCTGGTCTCCAAATGTACACACACACACACACACACACACACACACACACACACAGTATACACATGCAGAGGGCTTTCCATGAGGGCCACCTTTCTAACTAGCCAGTTCTAGTTCATATTTTAAGAAACTAAAAGTCCCGAAAGTCCAGAAGATCCCTGAGAGGGGCTACTGGGTCACAGAAGCCAGTGTGTTCTAGAAATCGGTGGCACTGTAGAGCTTTGCAGTGTTGGGCTTGCCCAGGGGTAGCACACATTGACCTATCACTGAGAAACACCAGAGATGAACAGTTGGGTACACCCCAGGGTTGCTGACCATCGGTCCCCACAGGCCTGAAACAGCAAGAGCAACTCCTCAACTCCTGGGCTAGAGGTTTTTATTTGGAATGAGTCAAGGATGGCTCATGTGCAAGGAGGCTAAGGCCCGGGGAGCAGGAGAATGGAAGAGGGAGGAAGAAGGAAGGCCAGATGCTGCATCAGTCGAGCCCTCAGTCAGAAGTGCCTGGCCTCAGGCATCACTCTCAGGCACACTGGTGTCCCTGGGCAAGAGTGTGAAGCAGTGTTTTCATGTGTGCCAGTGCTCATCTCAAATGCACCAGTGTGTGCCATTCACAACCTCCTGATTGCATGTGGGTCTGGGTCTGACATGAGAGACTCCATCTTTGGCATCAACAGCTTTCACACCCAAACAAAGAGTGATCACACCCAAAGTGTTGACAGTGATGATTGGGGATACCTGATGGTGAAAGAGATTGCCCCCTGAGTGGGAAAGACCTCTGACCTAGGGGGCAAGTGGGGCTGGTTTGGAAGCTTATGGAAATCCTCCCATCCCTCTGGAGGAGCAGGTGACCTGGGGACCTCTCCTCAAGGGAGGGACTGCTGGCTGCTGGAAGATTTCCCTCCTCAGTGAAGCCTGAGGGTAGAGATATTCTCCTATGTCCTCCATGCCCAAGGAGGAGATTTCGTGGTATGTGACAGGCACGTGTGGTCCCCAAGCTCCAAACAGTTCAGAACAGGCCTATGGATTTGAAACTCCATGGCTGTGCCAAGGACACTGGCTCTGAGACTCTGACATCCTTGAGTAACCAGGTCCCAGGACTCCTGAACCAAAAGATAGAAATGCCAAGACCAAAAGTTGGCTGGTCCTGGTTGGGACACTGGAAGGACATAACTATGGAGCAATGGGAATGAAACAATGACTTTGGGCTCAAACAACACCAGTAATACTGAGACCCTGGCAGGTAGGACTCTGTGAAGATGCTGGGAACCAGGGGACATTGGGTAGCACCAGGACACCGTGAGGCTGGAGGGCACTCCCGAGAGAGGAAGCAGTCAGGAAAAGAGCACCAGGGCAGAAGCCGAGGTTCTCCAAGGCCTGTCTCCACCACCTCCAGTCCTCCCAGGCACTTGGTGGTCATACCATTTCCACTTTCTAAGGTAGGTGGCATCCCCTCTCTCAAGACCTGCCTTCAACTCGTGGCCCAATCTGAACCACAAGGCTGCAGCCACAGAGGAAGCCAGGAGCGCAGTAGGTCCATCTCAGCAGGGTTCCAGCTACAGATTGCTTCTTCTCTGCAGCATCTTCCTCGAGTTCTCTCCATCGCCAGCGTCGCTGTCCTGCTGACCCAGCCTTCTGCTGCTGTGGACACAGATGGGACGTGAATGCTGCCCTGTGAATGCAGGACCATCCAGCCGGAAGAAGTGAAACTTCTGGGGGGTGGATGCAATGTGCAAAAACCCGGCAGAAGCCACCCAGCAGCACAGGAGAATGGAGACACCGGCTCAGTTGACACAGCAGCCCCAGAGGTGATTCACCAGTGACAGTTCCCAGCAATGCAGACAACTTCTGTTATGGTCCCTCCCTGCCATCATTCTCAGATTTTATTACCAGCATTTCCTGAGCCTCACAGGAGTACCCCGAGAAGGGTCACTCACTCCCAGACTTCAGACAATTGACAGCGGTCAAGAGAAAGGCAGTGGGCTGGGATCCTTCTCACCTGAGTGGTCCTGTGTTGTGGTCCGCCTGGGTAGGGTGATCATTGTTGGGCGGTCCCAGGTCCTCTCTCTCCCGAGGCGGGGGTTTCTTTCTTCTGGTCCTTACTGGCTTCTCTGTAGAAGACAGACAGGCTCAGGATGACTCCGTGACTTTGTGGTGCTTCCTTCCTCCACGATTTGTAAGCAACCTCGGTGGGCAGGTGGACTCTGTACCCACTGTGTCCACAGCACTGCTAAGCAACCTGAATATCCGGAAGTGAAGCGTTTCCCCACACCCCACAGCCTCCTCTATACAGAGCTGGGACGGAACTGGGTGCACCAGGCTCTGTTTCTGCTTCACCCACAGCATCCAGGATCCAGGAGACAGGAATGGGAGAGGGCAGAGTGCAGGTGCTGGCCAGAACTTGTGCGTGCAACACCCGTGAATCACTTCCACCACCAGATGACATCAGCTTGGGATGCTCCTGGTGCATCTCTGGCAAGGGAAGAGGTGTCATCTCTCCATTTGACAGATGGGAAAACAGAGATGAGAATAAGATGAGGCCAGAGAGGAGCAGAGCCAGGAACCGGCATGGTGGGATGCTAGAGAACCAGGGTCTCTGTGATGTCCTGCTATGCAGTGAGCAGGGAAGTCCAGAGAAGCTGTGCAGGGAACCCCAAGGCTACACAACTGATTAATGGCGGCTGTGGGCTGGCATTCACATCTAAGCTCGATGGCTGTAGACTGGCATCCACTCTTCTGAGCTCAGAGCCCTTCCCGCTGCAACAGCACAGTGCAGAGACTTACCTGGCAGTCCTCGCTTGCTGGAGAACGGCTTGTTTTCAGTAAGGGGCACTCGGGCCAGTGTCGCCAGCTCTGAGATAAAGGTCTGCTCAGCTTCCTGACAGACAAATGGAAGACGGTCAGGTTGAATCTCGGCCCCTCACCCCTGAGTTGAAGTCTTACACTGCGGGGGATGGCTGGTGATGACATCCCATGTCCCAGTGTGGAAAAGGACCTTCCAAGCAGAACCCCATGAGGACAGGATCAGGACAGATGGAGGGTGCCCCTCTAGACACCTGGGTCTCCTCTCCTAGTCTCATAGCCTTGTCCACAAACGAGGACACTGGGGACTCAGCCATCGCCAGACACCAACTCTGCTCCGCTCCAGTACATGGCTGCCAGAAGACCCAGAAGCCATGGTTTCCTAACCTTAGTTTCCCTATCTGTAGTCAGTTTCACTACTATCTCAGTGGCTCTGAGAGGGTACTGAGAGCTCTTAGATCAGCTACCATTTGCAATGGACCCCTAGAAACAAAAGTTTATCGACAGAATTCTTAAGACCGCTGTCATTAACTGCCACTCCTGTCCAGATGGACACGGAAAAGGCCAAATCATTGTCACATGCCTTCATTTTGAAATTCTGATTTTTTTTAAAAAATTTTATTTATCTATTTTTTTGTAATAGTAGTAGCAGTAGCAGTAGTAGTGGTGTGTGTGTGTGTGTGTGTGTGTGTGTGTGTGTGTGTGCCACAGTGCATACATGGTGGTCACGGGACAGCTTCCAGAAGTCAGTTCTCTCCCTCCACTGTGTGCTCTGGTGATGGAACACAGGCCCAGGTTTGAGCAGCAAGTCATTTTTACCTGCAGAACCATACCGTCATGCTTTGATTTTGTTTTAAGGCATCCTGTCATTCCCCGATGTTTTTAAGGCAGATACTTTGGGGTATAGTCACATCATATAATCTTCCAGGTTGGGACTTTTTTTGTGTGGGCTAAATGACCTGAGAGCTAAGCCTCCCTAAATGCTCTACCTGGAGTGTGAGCCTTAGTTACTGTCAGTACTGCCCAAGAGGCAGAGGTGGCGGCTCCCACACCCTGCAGCCGTCTTGGTGGTAGTCTACACACAGGGAAATGCTCACTCCTTTACTACGTCCAAAGCCACGGGCAGATGGGCTGCTCAGCATGTATACCCTGCATACACCAGGGCCATGTGGGACCTGATGTCCCCAAGGGGCTCATGCTTTCTTCAGGAAATGACACTGTGTTAGCCAATGGAACTCAGAGAGTCAAAGATGTCACAGACAGAAGGCAGAGAGGGAGAGGTTTAGAAGGGGCCATAGGGTTTTGTTCTGTTTTGTTTTACAGTGTCCCATGTAGCTGGCTGTAAGCCCGGGTGTGGCCTCTCCCTTGTACCCTAGGCCACCGTCTCTAGTGACACATTCCCCAAACTACCTGCAGTTGAGTCTCAAGCTGGGCTTCAAGCTGGTCGAGCTCGCGTGCCTTCTGCTTTTGACAGTTCAGGCGGCCTTGCTGGTGCTGTGTGAACTGGACCAGGAATTTCTTCTGCTGTGACAGCATTCTGGGGGCATGAAGGGATCAACAACACATTTGGAACCCTGGGCCAAGAGGTCCCTACAAACCCCTTCCAAAAGACACGCTACACGTACTTGTGACCCTTCGTTGCATGTGTGTCCTGGAGCCTGGAGAGGAGCCAGGAAAACGTGTGTGACTTCCCGCGGTCACATTTTCCAAACAGTTCAACTCTGACCCTGAGGCTGCACAGCCTTAAAGCATGGCGATATTTAAGATATCCTGCATGCACACTGCGCTTAGATTCCTAGGAACGTTTGGGGACATCAGCAGGACAGAAGCAAAGTCAGGACATTCCTAGGTGGGGACTTACAGCTGCACACTGGCATCTTCTCATGGGCAGAAAATCTTACCTAAGGAGAGAGGTTCCCATGAAGGGCAGAGGCCTTCCAAGACCACCAAGGAAGCTCATTTTCTGGGGACAGCATCTGAGAAAACCTTATTATGGCAGCCAATTTACTCTGAGAGTAGGAATGGAGGTTGGGCAGAGGCCAGGTACCTCACACCGAGAGCGTGCCTTCTCTCTTGGGCACAGACCCCTTCCATCTCTCCCTCTTCAGCAGATCATGCTCTGGCCCTCTGCAAACAGGGATATCTACTCCTGACCAGTAGTCTGTGGCTGCTATTCTCCTTCTTTACATCTCTGGGGCAATTTCCAGAAAGGCTGACTAGTTCCGAAGGCGGAAGTCACCTTTAGCACCAATAGGCATGTCCTGGGGGTACACAAGGCATAAGGTTGCTGTCTCGCCCTCTGCTTGCTCTCTAGGCTGCAGGAATACCTTTCCTTGCTTTTTTGCATTTGACCTGTAAATTGCTATTCATCCTGTAAGACCAAATCATCTCTATACCTATGATCCATCTCTCTATCCATGGTCTATCCATCCATCCTTCCATTTATCCATCTCCACCCATCCATGTGCCATCAATCCATCTATGACCCAGTTATGCATCTATCCATGATCCATTTATCCACTCATCTCCTTCTATCCATCACTCTGTCCATGATCCATCCATCCATATACACCCAGCTATATAGTTCATCTAACCAGTCACGATCCATCAACCCATACATGATCCTTTATCCATTTATTCATAATCCATCCATCCATCCATCCATCCACCCATCCAAGTTCCATCCACTCATGATCTCCCCATCCATGATCTAGCTACTTGTCCCCCTTTTTTCTCATTAAAGTACTTCTGCCCAGACAGTCAGTGTGACCTAACACTGCCACACATGTATATCATGTACTTTTATTATTGCACTGGCTCACATCCACCTCTTATCCCCCGGCCCTCACCCCGTACTGATTCCTTCCCCTCCCATAACAGTTCCCTTCCAATTTCAAGTTTTCTTAAAAAGCTAGATTCCGCCTAAGAGAGAATGTGTGCTTGTCATTTTGAGTCTGGTTTATCTCACTTAACATAGTTATCACCTGTTCCGTCCCGTAAACGGCATGTCACGTTTTTGTAATGGGTCAACGATACTTTATCAAGTATATTTATCTCTACCTACTTAGCACATTTGTTTCACCCATTTATCCACGGATGGGCCTCTGGGCTGATTTGATACCATGCACACTGTGGAAAGCGCTGTAGTAAGTGTGGGTGTGTGAGTCCCTCTGCTGCATGCTGACTGAGCTGGTTAGTTTATTGTCAACTGGTCACTAACAAGTTGGTCCCTTGGGAAGAAGGAACCTCAATTGAGAAAATGCCTCTGAAGATTGGCCTGTAGGCAAGCTGGTGGGGGCATTTTCTTGATTAATGATGAATATGGGAGGGTCTAGCCAGTCCCACCCCTGGGCAGAGTTGCATAAGATAGCAAGCCGAGAGAGCCCTGAGGAGCAAGCCTGTGAACAACATTCATCCACGGCCTCTGCATCAGTTCCTGCCTTGAGTTCCTGTCCTGACTTCTCCTCATGATGGACACAGAAGCCAAACAAACCCTTTCCTCCACAAATGGCTTTTAGTCATGGTGTCCATCACAGCCTCAGAGACCCAGCTAGGATACTGACTCTGGTGCCTTTGGGCACAAACCCTAAATAAGTTGACCTACTGCCTCTTTACTGACCACCAAAGCTCCTTCTTTTTATTCTGGGGATACAGTCTTTTCTTTGTCACCCTGATTCTTCTCATCCATGGAATAATGAGGAGGAAACCTCTGGTTTGCCTGTTTACTCTGCAATGGCCTAGCTCTGTCTTCATGGAGGTCTCCTTAGGAATGTCTGTCACACAGCAATGCCTAGCTTTCCAGCATGTTCCCCCTTGACTCTCAAGGAAACTGAGTCTATTATGGACTCAAGGAGAAACCATGAATATCCTCTCTGTCAGTCTGGCTCTCCTCTCTCTTAAACCATGTGGAGTTGGACCAGGTAGCCACTGAGACCTGTCTTGTTCTGAGTCAAACAAACCCTGTCTCTAAAAACAAACAAAAAATTAAGGTAGATGGTGTCTAAGGGACAACAGTTGAGGTTATGCATGGGCTGCCACATACACCTGTACACACACACACCTGTACACACACACACACACACACCTGTACACACACACCAGTCTTCACACAAATTCTCACCTTGAGGCTGGTTCCTGAGGAGTCCAAGATATAAATGAAAGAATTCAGAGCTAGCTGTGAGGCAGCTCTGCCAGGGAAGCCATCAATAGGCAAACCATTCAGGATCCCAAATCCACCATGTAAAGAGGAGTACACCCCATGCAGGGACCCCACAGACAACCCTGAGCCCCACCTCTGCTGCACCGCCTGGGTAGCTCCATGGGTATCTGTCATCTGGCTCCCCGACGGTGCTGTCTGGCTCCCCAATGGTGGGTCACTGAATTCTTGCTTCTTCCACACCTTGTAAGTGTTGATTCTCTCACCTGGACCCACAGATATAAGGCAATCAAGGTGTGTCTTTGAAAGGTAGACTCTGATAGGTCTGGGGTGAAGCTGGAAGCCTGAGAAAGGGGTGAGCATGACACACCTGCTCTCCTAGCGCATCACAGGCACCAGTACGGGGAAGGCCAGTGCAAGAGAATGTGATGGCCGCTTTGGCACAGCAAAGCACCCATGGCTCCTCTCTAGCTCTCTGTTAGGAGCAAGGAGAAGTGACAAGCAAGCTTCCATAGTAAGAGGCTGCCACAGAGGCAGAGGCAGCAGGGAGAAGGGTTGGGTGAGCTGAGCTGGGGCTATGTGGGCCTTGGGACACCAAATGTGAGCGCTCTTAGGAGCAGGAATCTGGCCTTGATCTCACACTCATTGCCTGCAACTCTTTATTATGTGCAGAGTTACCTATTCAGAAAAATTGTGACATTATTATTATTATTATTATTATTATTATTATTATTATTATGTGTTGCTCTGGCTGAGAGTACTGTCTGTTGCATAATTACTATAGCGCCACCTTTACCTAGGAATCCATGCTCGACCACAGATGACAACCCTCCCGGAGATGCCCCTCTGTCAAATAACCCAATACCCAAGGAGTATTTGGGGGGATATGTGGTTCTGCACTTTGCTGGTAGTGAGGTCCCCAGCAGCTGCTGACCTGGTTGGGCCTGAGCAGCCACCATGCACAGAGGGGCTTCATCAGCAGAGTTATGAACAGACTTCCTGGGTCCTGCTCCTTAGGGAAGCAGTCCTTTCAAGAGAGGGGGCTTGCTGCACTCTATCAGGGAAGCCAATGTCATACACCTGCAGCAAAGCTAGGGAGCAGGAGAATGGGCTGTCAGAGCTCAGAGGACAGGAGGAGGGTGAGCCCAGCCATAACCCCACAGATAACAAGTGGAGGCCTAGTGTGGGGAGATGACAGGTCCTGGTACTGACTGCTTTGTGGATGTGCAGGCATCTCTTGCTAAGCAAGCCCAAATCTCTTTGAAAAACTGTGATGGGGAACCTGGAGTCACTGGTGGATTCCTGAGCGCATGCCAGATCTCAACTGAACCCTCCTGAATGAGGGGAGGGTGAGGCAGGTGGCAACTGAGCCCAGTTGAGAGCAGTGACAGCCACAAAGGGTAATCCAGGACCTTCTTCCTGTCTCTCCACCTGGGGCTCAATTCCAGCCCATCCCGGGAGAAATGCAGTAAAGTGTGTGAGCTGTGGAGTTAGTGCCGCTCTGAGGACCCTCATGCAGGGAGGCAGGAAGTTTAGGAAAAGCCTGAGGGAGTTCTGGGTGTTATTTAAGTGTTGTTGTGGAAAGGGTGGCTGTCATCCATTGCTTCACAGGTATGGCAGTGGGAGGGGTTAGCTATAGAAGGCCTGGGTAGAACATTATCGGGGTCTCAGGAGCTCTGCTGGGCCCACTCTTACTCCTGGTTACTGCATCTCTTTGGCTACCAGGAAGCTCAAAGACGGAACGACTTCTGTTTCTCAGCGGGATCTACAAGCATTCATCCCAGATACTTCTCAGACACCATCTAGACTTGCTGTATGGTATATACACGATTTTTTGCTCCCTTGACCCTTTACAAAGGCTTTTGACTCAAAAAGGGAAACACACATGCATGCATGCACACATGCATGTGCACAAACAAACTGGCTTCCCAGGTGGGTCACACTGACTCCACTATTGCAAAGTCACTACTGGGGAGACACCTACCCTGCAGGGTCTTCAGGCGCTGCAGTACTTGCTCCTCGTGGGCCTGCAGGAGCTTCCCGACGCACTGGTAATATGCCTGCACGAGGTGACCGACACTGGTGCTGGTCACATACACACTCTCCACCACCGTCTCCACCAGCGTCCTCTGTGGTAAGCAGGAGAGACAGGGACACCTGGATGGTCACACCTGCCCTGCACTGAACTTTCTACCCTCTCCCCAACCTGGACTGGCCAGGACTCAGGCAGGGTGAGCATGGTTGCTTTCAGCCAGTCATGATGATCTTACTTCCCTTTGGCAAGGAGGGTCAAGATAGTGGTTTTAATCTAGTTCTGGCCAATCAGACGTAACACTGGGAAGCCTGCTGGGGGTGGGTCATTTCCTTCCTGAGCATTAGTACAAAGCCTTACTGGGTAAGAGATTCCATTGGTTCCGTCATCCTGTCAGGCTGTACATATCTGTGTTTGCTAGGCCACAGACACCATGGCCTTCAGCCTCGGTCAGACCTCTCACCTCATGGATCCACTGGATAACCAAGGAGATAGGGTGGGCACTGGAGATGAGCCAAGACCTGGCTCCAGCTTCATTTCTACTGTTCACTACCTGCCATGCTTTCAGGGTGTCTTTTGTACAATGAGAAGCCTCACTTTCCCCATCTGTAAATGTGGAAGAAGGATCCAACCTGGGCTGTGTAGAATCTGAGGAAGCAGGGTGGAGCAGGCACCCAGATGTTGTACCACACTCATATGACTGCTGTCACTATTCTGACGACTGTCACTTAGCCCTGGCAACCAACAGAAACAGCGAGCCACTGCCCACTCATCCAAGCTGAGCTGTGGATCATGAGGCCATCAGGGTCTGTCTGCAAAGCCTCAGGGAAAGCCACAACACTCAGCTGCAATCCGGTTTTGCTGTGCAGTAGGCAGTGGAGAGGGAAGCCAGCCAGGTGTGCCTCTGGCTGATACAGAACTAGAGTTGACAGGACACAGCTCAGGGCTCCGTGATTCTTGGCTGGCAAGCCGGGCACATGCCATAGGCTGGAAGCTCAAAGACAGACAGAGAAAATGCCATTCTTCCTGCTCCTTGGTGTCAAGGGACAGGGCCTGGCTCTCACCTTGAAGTCTTCCTTGTCCCTTGTCCGGCCCTTACTGGCCACATTCCTTGCATGCACCAACAATGCTTGCCCAATGGCCCGCTCTGAGTGCATCTGTATCAGCTGCCCGGCCTCTTGCACCTCTGCAAGGAGCTGCTGCTGGAGCCGCAGGCCTGTCTGCTGTGCCTCATCTTCCAGTCTGGCTGCCTCCTCCTGGATCCGTGCTTCCTACAAGGGAAGACAAGCTATTCCCCAGCCAGAATGGCTGGGCCTTGTGCTCGCCTGAAGGCTGGGGAAAGGAAAGAAAGAGTGGGCAGATTCTAGGCTTGAAATACTAGCCCCAAGGATGAGCCTAGGGGTCTGTTGATAGTTCCCTCCCTCATCCAAAGACATTTATTGAGCATCGGTCGTGGGCTTGGTGTGATCCATGGACCCTCACAAAATGAGGGCCTTGTTCATCCTTCTAGAACACGGTGAAGCCTGAATACTAGGACTGACAAAGTCTCAGAGGCTCAGAGAAGCTGAGTGACTTTCTAAAAGGCAAACAGCAGAGCCAGGCTGAAATCAGGTCCAACTTTGGGGACATCACAGAAGGTATGGTGGGGCACAAGGCACCAGGGACAAAAGATAGGGGGATGGGAACTAGGGACTTGAGGCTCCTTCTGCTTAGGGTGGAAAGATGGGGAAGCTGGGAACTAGAGCTAGAGAAGTAACCTGTTTGCTCCCTCTAAGGAGGAGCTAGTGACTGGGGTCCTGTGTGGCCAGCAGGACAGATACTATCATAGCTTCTGTGGCTTAGGGCTTAAGAGATTCATGTAGGAAACCTAGGGCAGCTGGTAGGGATTCAAAGCCATACCGGCCTATGATTTCAATTTGTTCAAATCTTCACAGAGCAGGAAGGACCTCTTCCAGTGCCATCTGTGTGCCCACTGTCCCTAAGAGTTCATTTAGATTCCTGGTGGAATTCTCTTCATTTCATCTTCACTAGAATCCCTTGACCTGTGTGTCCCCTCAGAGTCACTTCTGCCACCCCCCTTTATGAGCTGGACTATGTTCCCTCAAATGTACTTGTTTAAATTCTAATCATAAGACTTCAGTGTTGAACAGCATGGACATAGGACACGAGCAATTAATCTAGAAGGGTTGTGAGCTTGAGGCTCCATTCATGGTACCTGAAGTTCTCCTAAGAGGAGGTGAGGATCTCAGTACACATAGAACACAAGAGTAGATGTGTCTGTAAACCAAGGAACAAAGTCTGGGGAGAAACCTGCTCTGCCTTACCTAGACCTCAGCCCTCAGGCACCCCTTCCTGGGAGCCAATGAGGCCCTGTGAGTCAAGTCCCAACCCGTGCCTCTTGTCACACTGCCCAGCAAACTTCTGGGGTATCAGGATCCGAATGTGACAAGCAGGATTGGAACGTGGGTCTAGTGGAGTACTTCTGGGCAGGGTTTGGGGCAGGGAGCACACTGTGTTCTCACCAGGGCTCTGAGCAGCTGCCATTGATGCTCCTCCAGGCAGGGGGAGGCTCCCTGCTCCAGAGCCAGCTGCTCACGCAGCTCCTGCAGGAGCCTCTTCTTCCCAGAGAGTCTCATCTGAGCCAGGGCAGTGGTGGTGGTGCCTCGGAGGGCTAGTCTACGCAGAGCGGAGCAGAGCAGCAGCTCGTGGCCCTGCAGGATGCCTCGTGTGGACCTGTGCGAGAGGGCAAGGCTGGCCAGAGCTCTCGGATGTCCTGGGTCATTAGGGTTCACACCCATAGGAGAATGGGAGTCAACCATCCCACCACCCAGCTGGTGACATCCAGCCAGATACTTCACAAGTTCAGAGGGACCTGCAGTGGCTCTGGTGCCTGCTCAGTTCCATTCCATATACACATTCTAAACACGTTTAAAGCCAGAACAAGCACTTGAGTTCCCATGCCAGTAGGTCAAGACAACACAAGGCCATTCGAAGGGGCCAGTGTTTTGTTTGTAATGCACAGTGCTTCAGAGAGGCTGAGAAACCAGACAGAACTTTGGAAGTCAGTGAGTGACAAAAGGCAGATATGGGATAGACTCAAGGTTTTCTGCTGTGGCTGTTATCCTGGAGATGTGAGTCACCTCCTCTTACAAAGTCCTGCCATGGAACCAGTCAGCCCCCAGGGATGGGGCTCATCTGCCATAACCTAAAATCCCTAGTAGGAGGGAGACAAGTGTTCTGGGGAGTTTGATACCTCCTGTCCGCAGTCATTCAACAAGTATCGGTGGTAGTCGATAAAAATAACAGTCATACAAATAGGAAAAAATGACCGCCCCCGCAAAGTGGAATGATAACAGAGAAGCTACAAGGTAATATAGGGACCAAAAGACTGGAACAGTACAGAATTATGTGTGGAAGGTGCTGGAGAGTCTAGTAAGTACAAAATTGAATCCTAAGGGATAGCAGACTGGTTTATATTGAATATAAATGGACCAAATATTAGTACAGCTCAGGACATAGGCTCCAAACTATCTGAACGTCTGTGAGCCGACAATGTTCAATGAGTCACCCTGGTCCATCCTGCTTATCTCTCTCCCTTCTGATGCTTCACTTACCCCATCCAATAAAACAGGCACACCTGCTGCCATCCTATCCACAGGAGCCACATGCCTGTTGCCATAACACCGGCTATCATAGCCACTCTTCCTGTACCAAACACTGCCAAAGCCACTACCTGCTACTGTTCCACCCACCACAACGGCCACACCTACAGCCACACCAACCCATCGCTGTGTGGCTGTGACCACTTCTACCACAGCCACACTCCTGCTTCTGTACACACCTCTACTACGGCCACACACAGGTCCTTGGGGAAAAATATGAGCCACTAAAAAAAAAGAATATCTGTCATTTTTCTCCTAGAAAGTGAGGAAAAATATTTTCACCAAACAGAAAAAAAACCATGTAGCATGAACAGCAAAAATGTGAAAAGAGAATATACTGTTGACTGATGAATGGAGAGTGGTTGGAAATGCCCACAGAGGATCTCTGTGATGACAGACGTTTCCAACATCTGGACCGTGTGTGGTAACAGAAGTAAAACTGCAAATTTACCAAACATCTGGAATCGTACTCAAACCCAATGTGCATAAATTCACCTCACAAGAGCTATTCCAAAAAGTCTCTACCAAGCAGAATGCTGTAAAACAGGCTTCCTTAGCACTGCTCGCTAGTGAAGAACGCTGAAACGGTACATCTTTATTAGTGGGGGAGCCGGGGCAGCCGATGTGCGCACACTGCAGGTTAGCACACAGACACCGAGGTCAGCCTGGAGTCTCACACAGACAGAGCCCATCCTTCAGGGTTCATACTCACTCTTCAGAGAGGCCACTGAATCTGCTCAGGACCTTATGAATGGTGCTCTCCTGGTGCTCCCGTAGCTGCCTCTGCAGCACCGTGGACAGCGCACACTCCTCCAGCCACACCTGTGCTCAGAGGGACAGAGATGGATGCAGCAGCTGCAATGGGTACATTAGCCCCCCCCCCTCTTTTTTTTTTTTAAAAAAAAAAAAAAAAAAAAAACAAGTCCCTTTCTTTCCTGATCCTCTTAACATCTTCCCTTGTGCTCACAGGCCCACAGTAGTTTCATATGATCAGAAGGAAGGCTTTCATTTCACTCAGCAAGACCATGTTATTAAGTCATTAAGACTTCTGTACTTAAGTGCTGGGTGGTGGTGGCACACGCCTTTAATCCCAGCACTTGGGGGGCAGAGGCAGGTGGATCTCTGTGAGTTCAAGGCCAGCCTGGTCTACAAGAGCTAGCTAGCTCCGGGACAGGGTTCAAAGCTATAGAGAAACCCTGTCTCAATAAGAAAAGACAGGGAGGGAGGGAGGAAAGGAGGGAGGGAGGGAGGGAGGGAGGGAAAGAGAGAGAGAGATCCTCCTTAGTCTCCTAGGTTTTAATATGCTGTCTCCACCAGCCTGGAGTCTGCAGATCCTGGCCACTGGATGGAGCACAGGTCTTAGCAGAAACCCTGCAGCTCAGACTTCCATTCCCTGGCCTGCGATTCTTTGCCTCCACTGTCTAGCATCCTTCTTTGACTCCAATCCTTACGCTTCTCTTTCAGCCCTTTTGTTTCTGCAGCCACAGCTCTGTGCTGTCTCCTCTGTCCTCTGATTCACTGCCTTTCACTTCATGACTTCCTGGGTGAACTTGCAGGTGTGTTCACATCCTGGTCCTCCTTCTGGCACTGCTGGGGAAGCTTGGTAACCATGACTTTGTTTTCTTGGGGCACTGGACATCACCCCAGGGCCTTGAGCATGTTCAGCGTTTACTCTGGCACTGAGCGCATCCCCAGATATTTGAACCACATCTTTGTAGTGTCTCTAAGAGGCCCTTGGGAATGCCCAGCATCTGAAATCCTTCATCCTAATTCTCAAATACACAGCCCAGCCCAGGTCCCAGGTGACATACCCGCCTGTCCTGTTCCAAGAGGTCACACAGGAGTTCCCACTGCCGTCTGCGAAATCGGTCCACCTGCCCCAGCTGTCTCGCTGCCTGCTCCTGGACCTGTTGCCTCAGGGCCTCGCATTCTGCCATGGGAAGACTGCTCACTTCTGGGAGCATCTTCAGGAACAGAGTGTCCACAAATTTTTGGAAGGTTTCCATGGTGCCACAGTACAGCTCCTAAAATGAGGACCACACTGGGGTCATGGTCAGGTTCCATATCCCTGCCATGCTGAGGACTAAGATTCCAAACTGAAACAGAGCACATGATAATAAGCAAGACAGACAACAGGAACAAAACACACATACATGGCTGTTATCACAAGCAAACCATATGTATTCCAGAGTGGTTATAAGAACCGGGTCTTAAGTAGTGGTGGTTGCTCACGCTAACACAAGATAAGCAAAGGGCTGCAATGATAAACAGCATGGCTTAGTTTAAAAAGAACCAACTAGACGCTTTATGATCCAAAAGTTCTAAGAACTCAATCTACCATTCTAATTACAGTCATCTAGAAGCGGGTGAAGAGCTACCCGGTGAATTAGAAGGCAAATCAGAGGAAAGCAGGGACAAAGCAAGGAGGCTACCGGATGGTCACAGCGCAGGAGATGAAGGCATCAGAGAGACCAGGAGGTCCATCAGGGGTCACTGCTGTCCCCAAGCAAAGGACATGAGAGTTGGAGCAGAAGTGACATTTGGAGAAATAACCAAATTTCTCAAAACTAATAGAAGAAGTTTACAGATGAGGGCACTGAGGTCAAAGAATGGATGACACCTAATCGATCCTGGGCAGCACAGGTCAGAATAGCTGCACTTCCTGCCTTCTAACTTTCTTTCTAACTCTCGGATCTGGAACGCTGACTCCTGCTCCACTCAGGGACACCTCCTTCAGACAGACAATTGTCTTTGGGTTCGCCTTCACCCTGCACCTCCACGGGCCACTCACGCTCCTCTCTGCTGATAAGGGTTTGGTAATGGAGTCAATATGGATTGGGATGCCCCTAGGTCCAGGTGCTGTCCCAAGGTTTCCCAGGCACTGAATTGTCATAGTACCACTGTGAAGGAAGACTGAGGTCCTATTACATAGACGGAGAAACAGGGCTAGAAGGAAGGACCAGGTAGTTGAGGCAGACACAGAGCTGGGCACTTGATCTACCTCTCCCAAGAGTGCTGCTTAGCCTTGAGGAGTATTATATCCTTCCTTACCAGCATCCCTTACCCCTCTTCCATCCCTCACCCTGGGTTCTGCCCTTCTCACCAGCATTCCACAGGGCCCTGCACCTGGGGGTCTTCATGCACTGCTTCCTGTCTCCTCAAAGCCAGGGGTGAGGAGAAACAGGCAGCTCTAACTTGCCCGTGCACAGATTCAAAGCCATGTTAAGCTCTCAGTTTCCAACATGGATTTGAAGAACCCTTAACAGAGATGTTGTCTGTGGCTCCTCCAAGCAGCAAATAAATTGCCACTTGATCCTGTCCTTAGTGTCCCAGCTCAGAGGGCTAGAACACTGGAATCTTCATTGCTAACTTGACAGACTTGGAGTCACCTGGGAGACATACCTACAAGTGAGTCTGTGGGGACATTTGTAGATACACTTAACCAAGGAGGGGAATCATTCACCCTGATTGTGAGCAGTCCCATCCCGTGAAGAGAGATTCCAGGTCGAATAAAAGGAGGCAAGCTGAGTACCAGCATGCATGTTTCTCTGCAGCTTGATGGCAGGTGCAATGTGGCCAGATGCCTTGTGTTTCAGATGCTGTGCCTTTCCCACCATGATGGACTGAGAGCCACAACCAACCCTTTCTTAACTCATTTTTCTCAGGTGTCTTGTTATAGCAACAAGAAGAGCAACACAATCACATACTTGGCAGAGTGCAGTCATGGCCTCCGTGATCCTGATATCCTCTTCCTCCTCCTGGTCACTCCGGGTCAGCCACTGCCTCTCCAGGACCTCATGAAAAGCCTGTGGTTAAAACAGGAACTGAGTACCAAAAAAAATAAAAACGGCACTCTTTGTTTTCTTCTGGAAAATCTTTCCCTATCCCCAATGACGGACTGACATCTCAAATGGGAGGGATATTCACTCCAATATATTGTGAGAAAACTGAGGAATGGAGCTGTTACATGGCTTCAGGGGCTCCACTCCCATGGCCAAGGACAGTTCTGAGAAAGGCTTGGGTCTTACACACTCTGTGCCATGAACCATCATTCGGGTATGCTTGCTATAGATTCCCCGCCTTCTCTCAGCAGCTCAGGTTGGGATGCTCATCATCAGTGGCACAGGAAAGGAGTCAGGGACACAGAGACCGAGCCACTTGGCTATGGGCATGTGCCTGGCACACGAAGGCCTGAGTTGAAGTCTGGTCTGATGGACCAGGCTCAACTTGCAAGAGCAAGGAACTGGGGATCGAGTAGAGGCATCACCTTGAGGAACTCCCCCAGGTCTGAGGTCAGCTGGGAATCAGCCAGGAAACTTCTCTGCTCTTCTTCTTGGATTTGTGTGAGCTCTGCCATCACTTCTGCCTGGTGAGCCAGAGAAGCCTGGACCAGATCTTTGCCCCGCTGAATGAATTCTGGAGTTGGAAAGAATCACAGAACAGGAGGTGACTCTCTAGAAGAATCATGGTAAACTGCTCCTGTGACCTACCAGGCAGTTCCTTCTCTGCAGGTCATAGTCCTATTCTCCTGTGCAGACCTCATTGATGATGACCCCAAGGATTTTGAGGCCAAGCCTACCTCCAGCTGGCCCTGTGAGCAGGAGCAGATACGGGGAACCTGTGTAGCTTTCCTTCACCCATGCTGACCTGATTCACCCTCACCAGCTAGTCCTTCAGCTGGGCAGGGCTGGGGTTGCCTGTGCTTAGCATGGATCACCCCTGGGCATGTCTAGGTCCATTCTGGCTGACACCCTCTCCCTTACTCTGCTCCACTGAATTCCAGGTGTTACCGCCTTGACACCAGAGTCTTGTCAAGATGAGCCTCTGAGAACAGACAATGGCCCTGCTCTCACACAGGCTCTGATCACTCTGCTCTGCAGGAAAGGAGGCTGAGCCTGGCAGTGGCAGCCCATCCCCAGGACTGGAAGGGAAGGTAGCCCTGACATAGTGTCACAGACCATACTATTCCAGGTCTCCAACTCAGGCTCACTCGCTTACCCCTGCCAAAGCACTCTGCCTCCTCCCAGAAGGTCTTGTGCTGTTGGGTCAGAAGTTCCTCCTTTTGTCTCCCAGACAGCTGTCCCTGGACAGTGAGTAGCTCCAGGCCACTGGAGATAGCAGCCAGCCGGCATTTGGTCTCCTCCTGGATCTGGGTCCTCAGGAACTCTACCATTCTTGCCATGTGGGCCCGACCCAGTGATCTCTCCAGGGCGTCCTATAGGGAGACACATGACAATGGCTGGACCTGAGGGCTCTGTCTTTGTGGAGAAGGTAGTGGGCTCCATTCTCACATTTCATTCCAAACACAGGGTACTCCCTCTCTCCCCATTTGCATCTTAGGCATGCATTCAGAGTTTGGGATAAGTCACTGTGCACTAAGTACCAGTATGTATGCTTCTCTAGGGGGCTACTTCAGAGCCCAGTCCTGTCCTGGCCCCAAACCTTCAACCATTGTCTTCTAGTCAAGTCCAGATTCTGGGACTCTTGTCTCCCACACCTCTCTGCTCTTGGTTGTCAGCCCAAGATGGACCACTTGGTGGTGATCTGCCAGAGCCCAAGCATTAGAATCTTTAAAACTCCCCAGAAAATAATAATGTGCAGCCATCATTGAGAACCCTGATCTGATCAGCACCTCCACCATGGGATAGCAGGTGATGGATGGGTGGGTGGATGTGAAAATGGGCAGATGACTGGAGAGATGGCTCAGCAGTTAAGAACATGTATAGCGCTCCCCAAGGACCAGAGTTTGATTCCCAGCACCCACATCTGGTGGCTCACACTGGCCTGTAATTCTGGCTTCAGGGGAACCTGACACCTCTGGCCTCTGTAGCCACCTACACTTACGTACGTACGTACACACACACACACGAGTGTGCACATATACATATACTTAACAAGGGGCTAGAGAGATGGCTCAGTGGTTAAGAGTGCTTGCTGCTCTTGCAAAGGATCTAGCTTTGGCTCCCAGTACCCACTTGGTGGTTCACAACCATCTATAACTGATGTGTGATTCCCCTCTGTATGCTGTGAATATGTTTTATTAACATTGTTAATAAGGAAGCTGCTTTCGTCTATGATAGAACAGAATATAGCCAGGCGGGAAATTTGAACGGAGTTACATAGAGAGAGTAGGCAGAGTCAAGGATACGCCATGTAGCTGCTGAAGGAGAGGACATGCCAGAACCTTGCAGGTAGGCCTCAGCTTCATGGTGATACACTGATTAATAGAAATGGGTTAACTTAAGAAAAGAGCTAGTTAGTGATGTGGGATTCCCCTCGCACGCTATGAGTATGTTTTATTACCATTGGTTATTAAAGAAGCTGTTTCAGCTAAAGTCTTAGTAGATTAAAGCCAGGCAGGAAATCCAAACAGAGATATTAAGAGAAAGTATGCAGAGTCAAAGAGACACAATGTAGTTGCCAAAGGAAAAGGATGATAGCTACTAGCCAGAACTTTACTGGTAAGCCACAGCCTCATGATGATACACAGATTAACAAAAATTGGTTAATTTAAGATGTAAGAGCCTAAGACATTGACAAAACAGTGCTGTAATTAATATAGTTTCTGTGTGATTATTCGGGTCTGGTCAGTCAGGAAACAAAAAAAGCAGTCTCCATTTACACATAACTCCTTCTGGAACCTTCTTCTGATCTCTTTGAGCACCAGGCATGTACCTGGTATGTATACACACACTCAGGCAAAACAGTTGTGTATGTAGAATAGATCTTTTTTAAAGGGTAGATGATAAACAGTTGTGTGATAGGCGGATGACTGACAGTGGATAGATGAGACAGATGAGGATAGATGATGGATGGATAGAAGATGGATGGGTGGGTGATGGACAGATGGAGGATGGATGGATGGTAGGTATATTCTCTGCACTTTTCTGGGGTGCTAATCACCCGCTACAACATGAAGGTGTTGGACCTCCTGATCCCTGACGTGCTGGAGTGTCTTCCCACCCATCTCACGCCTGGTGTTACCAGGGCATGCAGGTCCTGAGCATCACGTAGCAGCCCTTCAGCGGCAATCATTCTTCCTGTCAGAGTCATCATGAGTTGCCGTGCCTTTGAGCTGGAACATTTAAACTGGTCCACGAGAATGGGCTGGATGCTTTCCATCTGCTTCCAGAAAGCTCCCATCTGTGAAATGAGCATGAGAAGCAGGCAATGGGGAAATATCATTCAAGGCTAGTGCTTGGGAGTCATCCTTTACTCCCACCAGAGATTCTCAACCCTTCTGCACTTGAAGTGGGTTTATCTTAGCAGAGATTATGCCCTATGGTAGGCCCTCCACTTGGCCCCAGCTACTGTGGGCATATTACAGAGGTGTTTTCAGCAAACGCAGGGTACCATTGCCAATAAAAGTTATAAACACAGTTTAAGGTCCAGATAGGTCACAATTACTCCTTGGGAACATGAAAAGTGAGACAATGAGACCCTGGGAGTTCCAGGGTCTCTCCAAGGAATTAAATATAGCCTAAAAATAAAAATTCAGGAGGCCACTAACTATTAGTCACTGTTCCAGAAATACAAAAGAGCCAAATGGCAGAGAAGAAGCTGACTGTGAAATCATTTTGCTTTTGAAATCCAGCTTCCCACGCCTCATCTTATCAGGACCAGAGCCAGGAATAGTCAATTCATGGTTTGAGATGTTAGGGGCTTCAAAGTGTGACAACATAGCCTATCTAAGCTTCAGCATCAAGGATGCCAGGAAGTCTGGTGACTGTCCTTCCTGGCAAGCAGGCTTGTGTCAACTGTGTGCCTTGCTTGCTTACTTCTCTACCCTGAGGCAGAGCAATGGGACTAGGAAAAACCCAGATGTCACAGACAGTGAGCATCACTGCCTGTATTTAGTTCAGATTCCTTCAGGTCACACTGATCTTGAACACCATCCTGAGGGCTGATATCCCAGAGGAAATAAAAAGGAGGAAGCAAGGGGAACTCCAACATTAACTATTGATATGATGTGACCAGCTGCTTCACACTCCTGCAGCCAAGCCTTCCCCGCTATAGATGATATCTCTCTGAATTGTAAGCTGAACAAACCATTCCTCCCTTAAGGTGCTTGGCATGTATTTGGTCATAGAGATGAGAAAAGTAATTGTGCCCCTGGAATAAATGTCCCCAACAGACTTGGGCATTTGAATGTTTGGTTTTCAGTTGGTGGCACTGTTTGGGGAGGCTTTGGAGGTGTGGCCTTATACTGGAGGAGGATGTTAATTGTTTAAAGACTTGTGCCTTTTTTAGTTCTCTATCTCTGCTCCTGTGAGGCCTTCAGCTTCTGCTCCTGCAGCCATGCCATCACTCTGGCATCAAGGACTCGGACCCTCTGAAACCAGAAGCCCAAATAAACTCTTCCTTCTTTAAGTTGCCTTCCAGCCTCCCAGCTTTCCTCGACTGTATCTGCTCACATATGGGCCATCATTTCTTTTGATTGGCCTCTCTCTGGCCCTCCAAGGAGCCTTTTCAGATCTTGATGTCCCTCAATCACATCTCAGCTTCCCTAGCACCTTTCCATAGCAGCACAGGAGCCAGATGGTCCTTGCTCACTGTAGCTGCCCCAAAGTCTCTTGGGCAAGGCCATTCTCAAGCAAACCTTATGCCCGCTGCCCAGCACAGGAGGTGCCAAGGACACATCTACTTCACACAGATCCACGGCCAGGAGGCCATGGAGTCAACAAGAGAAAGGCATGCTCCAAGGAAGCCCTCTTCTGTGGCATGAGAAGATGAGAAGCATGTTCTGTGCAGCGGAGGTTTGGAGACGCTCCTAGAATCCACTCTCCTATGGAGTAGCAGTGACACTGAGAGTTTAAAGGAATCATTGCCTTCCGTGATAAAACAGCCAGCTGAAAGTGTAAATGGATAAGAAGTTCCCTCGCAAATCTCCACTCTCTCACTATATCTTCTGCCTACCGAACATCCTAAACTGGGTCTCCGCCTCAGGGACAGGACATGACAGTGTCATCTCTTTAATCTCGGCAATGTCACTGTTGCAGAAATCAAGATCCCCATGGGAAGAAAGGGTAGCACCCACATTGTCTATGAGTTGCTCCGAGAGTTCTCTCTCCTTCCTCTCCACATCTGCCAGGGAGACGTAGCTGGAGTCACTGGTGCCCATTGGAGTCACTGTGTTTGCCAATCTGGCTTGAAGTCCCTTTTCTAACTCCTCCAAATCCTGGGGTGAGGGAGGAGAACAAATAAACAAAGAGAAAGTCATAAAACTCCATTTCTAGAAGAATAAATGTTCTTATATTTTTGGCAAATATTTTATCAAAATATAGCTTAACAATAATGAGAAGTTCTGGGCACAGCCTTATGGTTTGCTCTTGGTCCAGAGAGCTGGCTCTGTGGGGGGAAGAAATTGCTAGATAAGCCTAGCGATCTGAGTTGGAAGTCCAGAACCCATGGAAGGATGGAAAGAGAAAGCCCACTCCACAGGGCTGCCCTCTGACCTCCACACATGGGCTGTGGCATGCTCACCCACATTGTGCATCCATACACATAAAGTGAAAATGTATTTAAATTACGAGGGGAAAAACTCTTTTACTTCATACAACATTAGACCTCAAGAATGAAGACAGATTTCCTTCTACATCCTACATCCTCCTGAAACTATATCTAGTAATTAGCAAACAATCAAATCAGGTCATGTCTTTCCATCATTACAAACTCTTAGAAAATGTGTGTTCTAGGGACTGGACGGAAATCTTCCTTCTTCACTCATAAGTCATTCCTTGGGGAAGGATTATGCACTACACCTCAAAGAGGAAGTGGTATTGGTGGGTTCAAGAGCAGGAAGTGCAATTTAGCTTGCCAAGGTTCTTTCTCTCTGGGACAGCATCTTCAGGGGAAGTCATTGGTCCCGTGTGGTCTCAGCACAATGAACAGGCAGCACCGGCCCCACTTCTGTGGGAGTCTGACGTGGTCCAGCCCTTCTTGTGATGAGGTGGGTAACTGTGTCAGTTCTTGGATGTTGTTAGAAAGTAACACCCAGGTTGACAGCATTTCTAGGTCTGCAAAGGATCATGGGGTACTCTGTGTGGTTCCTTCAAAACCCAATGTAGAGAGGAGCTACAGTTCTAGCTTCTCTGGAGCTGTGTTTTCAGGTAACCAAGGAGATGTGGGGTCAATTTCTTCAGGAGATAGATAAAATGATGAGACTGCTCACTTACAAATACTGCCTACTGAGACTACCAATCTCTCCCTACTCATCTGTACCTAATAAAGATGCTGAGGTGATGTGAGATTCCCCTCTGTATGCTGTGAATATATTTTATTACCAATGGTTAATAAATAAGCTGCTTTGGCCTGTGGCAGGGCAGAATAGAGCTAGGCAGGAAAACTAAACTGAATTCTGGGAGAAAGAAGGTGGAGTCAGAGAGATGCAGTAGAAATGGGTTAATTCAGGATGTAAGAGTTAGTTAGAAATATACATGAGCTAATTGGCCAAGCAGTGTTGTAATTAATATTTTCTGTGTGAGTATTTTGGGTCTCGGCAGCTGGGAACGAACAAGTGGCCTCCGTCTACACTGAGGTTCCAGGGTGCTGGTGGTAGTAGGTGCCCTCTATCTGAGTGAGCATACTCCCATCTGGTCCCGGCTTTCCTGTATATGTGTCTGTTCTTTCTTCACTCCTTTAATGGCACTAGTTAGGGCTCCAGGACCCAAGCTGTAGGTCACTGCAAGTGTCCTTTCTACATATACTTTTTCACAGGAGATCACACTGCATTCAAATGCATATTATAAAAACCATTTTATGCATTAAAGGGAAATACTTTTATGCATACATTGATATAATTTATTATTTTAACATTGAGTTACCTTGAGATACAGGCTAAAGACTTACATGCTCTTGTTTTGAAAGTATCTTCTGGTATAATTCATCATCAGGCTTCTTTTTAGGAAAAACATCCAGGAGGCATGCTTTAAGAATCTGAATGAACACCTGTTGGCAGGAGGGAAGTGATGAGAAAAACACCTGAGAAGGGCCCCTTTCCTATGACATAGTTATTGCCAAAGGAAAGATAGATAGATAGATAGATAGATAGACAGACAGACAGACAGACAGACAGACAGACAGACAGATAGATAGATAGATTTTATATCATGGTAATGATCTGACCTGGACCAGGTTTTATGACGTTTCTAAAGAATATTTCTCTACTTCCTTTCTTTTTTCCTCCCTTCTCCCCAGCTTCCTACCTTCCTCTCTTTCTTCTCTCTCCACGGATCCTCCCATCCTTATACTATTTGCTCAGGGCCTACACTGCAGTGCCCTTCCTGACCCCCATTTCCATGTAGACTTGCTCCCTCTTAAGAGAGTTAGAGACACCTCCAAAGAATTGAGAGGTGCAAAGTCTTCCCAGACTCCTGTCTCCACAGGAGGAGACACTCCATAAGCCAAGAAAGGTTTTCCCAGAATTGGGGATCCCCAGGGAATCCTAGAGAGTACCATCCCCATGGTGTCTAGCTACTCTACTGCAGGAGACTTTTGGCCAGGTCATGATGGACCCCACTGTGGCGAACATTCATACAGGAGACTGTAGATGGTCTCCCGAGGAAGGGCCACTGGTCCTCTGGGCATCACATGCTTGGTTTTCTAAGAAGAGGCCATACAATTTTCCACTCCCTCAGCAATATGTGCAGTATCTGGCCCCCCTTATGCCTCAGCTTGTGTTGCTGTTAATGGTAGCTACCAATTTAGTGTCTTTCCCTCACACAGTGCTCTCCCTACCCTGTGTACTCGGCAGGTGCAGCATGAGCTCATCTCTGCCATTCCTGCCCCAGATAAGTGGAAGGCCATGACATGTCAGCAGCAATGTCTGCTTTCACCCATATCTGTGTCCTTCACACATCTGGGCTCTGTGCACACAGGGAGTTTCATATCCTCATCTGGTCCCCAGGTCAGGGAGAGAAAGCAAATAACTCCACCTACCAGGTGCTTCTCCCGTCTCAGCGCTGTGTCTACCTGAAGCAGGTCTTTCAGAAGAAGGCTGCGAACACATAGGTCAATATCCGCACTGAACCACGGGAGAGAAGCAGACAGGGGTCCAAGGGTAAGAAGCCAGGACGAGGAAAGGATATTGATCTCTACTTGGTCTTCATAGTGGCCCTGTCCCCTAGTTCATGTTCCTCACATACACTCAGGATTAGAGAAGTCCAGGCTATGGCTAGAAGCCTCAGCTGAGGGGACAGTGAGTGCCAAGACAGCTTCCAGACAAATGCATCCAGAGAGAGAGAAAGTTGGAGGGGAGGCTCAGTATGTCCCCTCTAAAACCTGGACCACCTTTCCTCAGCATGGACAGTCACAGGCCTGCATGATAGGCAGGGAAATCACTCTGAGAGCAGAGGGCTGAGCTATTACTCACAGACACAGGCTGCCTTGGGGACCCTTTCCTTCCTCACAAACAAATGCATTTGGATAAAAAACACTTATCCACATTCCTCTGAACTCTGTAAGTGCAAATGCAAGAATGTGGTCCAAGCTAGTCTCCCTCAGCCCAGGGACACCTCCCATGGCAAGAGGCTCCAAGTCCCCCATTCTTGAGCCAAGGCTGTCCCCTGTTGTGGTGAGTTGAATGAGAATGGCATTCATAGGCTCACGTTTGAATACTTGGTTCCCAGTTGGTGGAACTGTTTGTGAAGGATTGGAAGGTGTGGCCTTGTTGGAGGAGGAGTGTCACCAGGAGCACACTCTGAGTTTTCTGAAGTCCACACCATTCCTAGTTACTTCTGCCTTTGCCTCCTACCTGCAGATAAGGATGCAAGCCTATTGTTCCAGTTGTCATACCTGCCTGCCTGCTGTCATGCTCCCAACCATGGCAGTCATGGATTCTAACCCTCTGGAACTATAAGCTCCAGTGAACTCTTTCTTCTATAAGCTGCCTTGATCACGCATCTTTTCATAACAACAGAGAAGTAACCAAGGCACCCAGGTATTCCTGGAACTTCAGGACACAGAGGCCTGAGGACAACTGCCAATCATAGCCCTGTCAGCAGGCCACAAAGTGAGTCTGGTGACATGGCACCTGAACCTCAGCAATAAGGTTGTCTTATAACTCAAACCTGGCCTATTACTCTTTTAGTGTGGGGAACTTGGCGAGTTATTTGGCCTCTCTGTGTCTTTTTACAAAGTAAGGGAAATATTGCCTGATGTTTATGGATCACCAAACTTGGTCCAGGGCCCTTTGCCACACAACAGAGGCTTAGCAATGAGCACAGGGATCAGGCCCTCAATTTTCTGAGACAGTTTTTGCAGATGCTGCAGGCTTTGCCCAGGGTGTTTGCTGCACTACAGTTTCTGGGACATACCAGTGTTTAAACAGCACTCCCTTGTCACCTCTCTCCAGGACTCAGGCTTGACTCTGTAACCCCAGTCTTGACAAACGTCATGTGACCAATGGTAATAGCATCTAGGTCCCCAGCTCTAACACTGTGCCTCTGTGGGGTCCATGGCTGAGTCATTTGACTTTTCCAGACCTGCTTCCTCCTCTGCGCCATTCATGCAGCTCCATTGCCCTGTACTTGCTCCTTACCTCTCACAGGCCAGAACCTCAGGGAAGCTGCCCACCCAGAGGAAGGCACAGTGGAGGATCCTGTCGTCACTGTAGGCTGAGTGCATGCTGGAAGAGGAGCTGCCGTCTTCCTTTCCAGCCTGGCTCAGGCTGCCCAGGCTGCTGGCTGGTGAGGCCTCTGCTGGCTGGTGGGGTAGGTGGGGCAGGATGGCTGCTGCCTGTGTCAGGTTTTCATGCAGCGACGGGTGGGAGGATCCATCAGCCAGAGGCTGGGAACAGAGGAGACCTGACTGAGCTGACCATTGGGGTGAGTGCACACAGACCAAGCTTCTCCCCAGGACCATGGTCGAGTCCACACCTGAGGGACCGAAGCATGGTTCCTCTGTTTCTGCACTTGTCACCATGGAACCAACCCTCTGTACCAGGCTACTACTCCTGAGCCATTAGGATCTGTCCCTAAACATCTCTGTACTCAGCTCTCCCATCTGCCAAGCCCATGGTGATCTCTGGACAGCAGCCTACCCTTCCTTGTCTCTGCTGTGGCTGGCTCAGCCCCAGGAGCCCCTTTGACTATGTATGCTAAGCACCTGTCCTGATGGTGGCACAAGCCTCAATGGCTCCCACTGCCCACCGACAAGCCCATGTCTCCTAACTACGCCCAGTGTGACACTAGTCACAGTCTGGTCCCTGGAACAATTGGAAGTGCTCAGCTCTCTGTCCCACCCTGTCGCATGCTGCTGAGTCTGCCCACACAGGCTGAGCTGGCCCCTGTTCAAGACCTCTGCAGGTCCTGCTTCTGGGCCCTTCTAGACTGAGCTATTCTGTTGGAATCTGCAGTTGCTGGGGCTTGTCTTCCTTGGGGTTTGCTGGGTTCCTGAGGTTCTTGACCTTTTTCTATGTCCAGTTGCTGCACTGTGGGAGCAGGGGTCCAGGAACCTATAGATTTGTCGGTGTGTGTGTGTATGTGTGTGTGTGTGTGTGTGTGTGTAATTGGACCTCTTTATTTCTCTTCCCAGTGTGACCACATTGAATACAATCTCCTTTCTCTGTTTTTTACTACTGTTGTCTCTTTAACGGCTTCCTGGGGATGGGTAGGCTCAGTTGTCCAGGCTCTGACCCTAACAATTCCAGCATCACAGTCAGATGCTGCTCATCCCAAGGTTTCCACGGGGAGTAGAGCCTGGGAACACCCTCTGGTGCAGAAAGTTTCTGACTGAGCAAACCATGGTTCCGAGCCTTTCCACACAGTCTTGCCTGGAGTCCAAACAGCTGGCGAAACAGAAGCACCCCCTACCCCTCATATAACAACACAGCAAGAAAGGGCTATGCAGGAAAGGCTGAGCTGGGAGTCAGAATGGCACCCTAGAGACTCAGAGCATATCTTTCTGAGGGTCAGGATGCCAGTCCTTTCCCAAACACTCTTGGCCAGGACACCTCATGGGCTCAGCCCCTCCCTCTCTTAAGGCTGCTTTCTGTATAGAGCCTCCAGCCAATGGTCTCTGGTCACAGACATGGGTGCAAGACCTGTTGCCACGTGTGTAGGGTGGAGCTGGCCTCCTCCTGAAGATGACCTTGAACAGCCCATTCATCTTCTGGAAATGCCACAAAGTGGAAATGCCACCTGTGACAACCCTTCAGCCTGATATAAGTGTGTCTAGGAAGTATAGCCTCTGGCATTAGTCCTGAGCCATATGGATGAGACAGAGCTGGGGCCTGAGGCACCCAGAGGGAGGATAGCATCCCACTGTGAGGGTAACTGCCTTGCAGATCAAGCAGCTGTAATTCCTGACCTTTCTGTGGCCCCTGTGTGCCCACATAGAATGGGTCAGATTTCATGATCTGATCCATTACACACCAAACTTGCAGATAGGATGGAAACCCACATCTGATCCCTGCCCTCCCATGGAGCCCAGCACATTCTGGAGCAAACTTCACTGCTAAGATGGGACTAGGAATGCTCACCCGGAACTTCTGGTTGATGGGATAGACAACCCTGGCTTTCAGTGCAAACGCTGTGATGTTGCTACTCAAGGGTGGGTCACACTCCTGCAAATGAGACAGAGTGAGTGAGTGGCAAAGTTAGCTTTCTGCCACCTTAAGGACAGATGGTCACAAGTCTCCAAAATGTCACATTCCACCTGTTAACAGTGGACACAGGCAAGAACCATGACAGGCCATTTGAATCTTTGCAAGAAGGATGGATGAGTAGGTGGGTAGGTTGGTCAATGGTGGATGCAAGAACGAACAGGACTGAGGAATGGATGGGTGCATGGACAGATGAAGAGAATGGTGGATCTACCAATGGGCAGACAGAGAATAGGTGAGTGGACAGATGGGTGGAGGGACAGATGGGTGGGTGGATGAAGAGTGGAAATATGAATGTGTGTTTGTACATATGTATGAATGTATGATGAAGGGAGAAATGAATATATAGGTGTGTGTTCTTTTACTGAGATAAATGCTATCACCAAAGCAACTTGGGGAGGAAAAGGTCAATTTCACCTCAACTATTACAGCACATCAGGGCAAGAACCTGGAGGCAAGAACTGATGCAAAGGCCATGAAGGAACACTACTTACTGCCTTACTTTACAAGGCTTGCTCATTCTGCTTTCTTATACTCCAGGACCACCTGTCCAGGATTATCACCACCTACAATGGGCTTGGCCCTCCCACACCAATTACCAATTAAAAACATGTCCCACAGGCTTGTCCACTGGCCAATCTGGCAGGGGCGTTTTCTCAATGGAGCTTCCTGCTTCCCAGATGACTCTAGTTTAGTGTTAGGCTGACATAAAACTAGCCAGCACAGTATGTATAGGTAGGTAGATAATTGGAGCATGGACTTATGCATAGATATGTGGAGTATGGATGGATGAACAAATGGAATAATTTAATGAGTGGATGAATGAGCAGATTCATAGATGGGTAGATTCATGAAGAGAAAAATGGATGGGTCGTTGGGTAGGTAATGAATGTCTATATAGACGGATGGATGGGTGGGTGGGTAGATGGACAGATGGATAGATGTGTGGATGTATATATGTATGATGGGTGGGTGGATGGACAAATAGATAGATAGATAGATAGATAGATAGATAGATAGATATTGTGTGCTATTAGTTTAAGATGTGTTACATTTATGCTGTGGGATATTTGTTTAATGATGCAAAGATGTGTTGCATTATTTTATGTTGCATTTGTTTAACTCTGTAAAGCTGTGTTACTTTACCTGCCTAAAACACCTGATTGGTCTAATAAAGAGCTGAATAGCCAATAGTGAGGCAAGAGAGAGAAATAGGCAGGGCTAGCAGGCAGAGAGAATAAACAGGAGGAGAAATCTAGGCTCAAAAAAGAGAAGAGCAAGGAGTGAGCAAAGGAGAAGAAAGGAGATGACGATGCCAGGGGCCAGTCATCAAGCTAAACAGCCAGCCATAGAATAAGAAGTAAAGAAAAATATATAGAACAAAGAGAGATAAAAAGCCTAGAGGCAAAATGTAGTTAAAGAGAAACAAGATAATTTAAGTTAGAAAAGTGGGCTAGAAACAAGCCAAGCTAAGGCTGGCATTCATAAGTAAGAATAAGTCTCCATGTACTTACTTGGGAACAGGAAGGCAGGTTCACAAAGAATTAAAAAAAAAATTACAGGTACATAAACAAATGTTTGGACAGACAGACACTATCATTTAATTTTGATTCTTCAGTTTTGAAGTAATTAGGCTTTTAATACCTTGAGATGGATTAACAAGCATCTCCTGAAGGATTACGAACCATCTTCAATGGGAGAAACAACCACATAAAGTAACTGACCTTGGAGGCATTAGTCCTCACACTCCACGGTGCAGCAGGGTTGCTGGAGCTGACAACACTTCATATATTTCAACTGGATGAGTTGGAACTTTCCTCACTCAGAGGCGACAAGATAGTATCCAAGTCACATGTTACATGGATATTATCACACTGTACTCCACTGATGCAGATGATTATATGTGCCAATTCAAATGTAACAGTATGGCACTCTAGGTATAAACACACAGGCAATGTTCACACAGGGCTTTGGAATAGAACCTTAAACAAGAAAGGAATGGCTGGATCAGCCTCAATCTGCCCATTCAATCAACAGAGAGAGGGTCTAATATTCAAAGATAACAGGCGTGAAGCTTCCAGTTGACTTCCTGGGGTTGAGAAGACACTAGGCCCTGGGCAGCTGTAACACTGGTGTTCACCAGCCACAGAACCTAGTGGGCATTGCCTCCTGAGAAGCCACCTCTGACAGTGGGAGGGATCAAAACATCGCTCACCCTGTTCCTTGGCATGCTCTGCACTTCTTCTGAGGGCTTTACTAAGTTGTGGAGCTGACCTTGAACTTACGACCCACCTCAGCCTCCAAGCAGCTGGATTACAGAGCACACCAGATCTCGTGGTCCTCTGCCGTTTAATGCTTCATTTAACAGATGTAGAAGGAAAGGAGAGGAAAGGGGTGAAATGGGAGGAAGGCATGGTTTCTCCACCCACCCAACAGGGGACAGTGACACACTGCGGAGATGTAAAAGAAATGGAAGGGACAGACATGACTGTGCAGGAGGCAGGCAGAGTTGGGATGCCTGTGGAGGCAGGCACGATTGAAAAGTCTGGTGGGACCCCTGGGAATAGTCCTGCTGTGGGAAGCTCTACCTGTGAGGATGCCCGTGTGGCTACCTGTATCTTCCAGGTCTGTAGGGGAGGCCTGGCCTGCTTGGCCTGCTTTGGCTGGGAGATGGAGGACACAAGAGCCCTAGGCGTGTGGAGGCAAGGACAGGCATCTCCTGTCACCCGGACAGGATCTGGAGACCCCAGCTTTTCACAGCTGTCCTCACTGAATGTAAAAGCTCCAAATCTGATGGTTCCCCAGGAGATACAGTGATCCAAGAAATGGGTTGCTGTGCAAATTTACAAGGTAGAACCTCAGCCCAAACCAGGCATTTGTTCAGAAAACTGGTGGCGGTGTCACCGTGGAGAGAAGAGCTGTTTCCCCTGTCAGCCCTAAGGTGTTCTTTTTAGTCCTGCACAGTTGCCCCCCTAGGCCACACTTCTCCTCTTCATTAGCTAAGGCGAAAACAGAAGATGCAGAAAACCTTCCGGAAGTTTCTGTGTGTTTTAATCAACGGAGCTATTCATTAAACAGAGTTCATCTAGGTAGCAGCAGGACCTATCACAAGGCTGAGGTTCTCTGTGCACAGGGGAGGCGGCTGGGCTCACCAGGCAGAAACACGGCAGATATTTAACTCAGCTCTGGGCAATCATTAGCCTGGTAACGGGCACCTGCCAGGCGCGGAGGGAGACAGTAGAGTAAACCTCACTAGGCTGAAGAAAAATGAGGTAATCTCCCACTGCTGCACTGATGGAGTACCTTCTGAGCCGGGGATGCTGGCAGGACCCTGGGGACCCTGTGGGGGACTTCTGTGACTCTCGCAGTGAGGCACCTGAGGCTCAGACAGGTTATGTTTCCTCCCCAGTAGCACACAGCAAATGTAGCAGAGCTGGGATTGGTCCACACTGAGACCTGAGGCTAGTGCTGTTTCAGTGGAATCCAAACTATCTTACATGTGAGTGAGGGTTTTTCTTCTTTTTTTTTTTTTTAGCAGTTTTATCAATACAGAATTCATGCCCTATACAAGTCACACTTTTGTAATATGTAACCAACCCTCTCCAATGTTTCCCTAACACAGGAAGTATCACACAGGCGATTTCAGAATGGCTGACTGCAGTAGAGAAGCGCTGTGCTCTCTATGATTGCCCATCTGCCCCTTCCCTGGCAACCATTCAGCTACCTCCTGTCCACATAAATTCCTCATGCATGGATCCTTCTTGGTTCTGTGCACGGCTGGCTTCCGTCACTCTGGGTAACAATGGCCAGGCTTCCAAGGCGTATCAGTACTGCGCTCCTTTTCATGGCCAGTGTCACTTAGAGGGGATAGGTCACAATTCTCTGCTTTTGTTTAGTTTGAGTCTCGGTTTCAATAGGTAGCCCAGGCAGGCTCAAATTTACAATCCTCCTGCCTCAGCACCAGTGCTGAGATTATAGGTGCAGCCCACTGTGCCTGGCCGACAAACAACATACTGTCCATGTATTTCTTGGTTGATGGTCATTTGTGTTGTTTCCAATCTGGCTGTCGTGGACCAAGCTGGACATCTGTGTACAAGCATTTATGTGGGCATCGCTTTCCTATCTGTGTGTGGAATTTTAATGGTGTGTAGGGAGGGGGCAAGGCAGTCAAGAGAGATAAAGGAAGAGGGAAAGACAGAGAGATACCACACACCCACAGACTCTCACACACACTGTCCCAGGGACCCAAAGAGTCCCCCAGGGAGACAAGGATGAAAAGCTCTCAACAGAGACACAAACCTGTATACAGAGACACAGAGAGACAGAAACTTCAGAGCAGGGTTTAGAGATGCCCAGTGCTGAGGAGGGAGTGCAGCTCCTGGGCTCACAGGTCCTTCAGGATCCTGGAATCCCAGCAAGGCTCTCTCTTCACCTCCACAGCCTCCTTGAAGCTCTGAGGTCCAGGCTAGGCCCTTCCCCAGGAAAGAAGTATGTTCACTGGAATATTTGGGTGGCATAGGCCTCAAGCAATGTGGGGCAGCAAGCTGGTACCCTGCTTTGATTCCTAACCTTTGGGGAGGTTTGCTTCTAAGCAAACTACCACTCTATATGGCCCGCAGAGGATCCCAAACAGGGAAAACCGGGGGGGCCAAGGGCAGGTAGAGTAGGGGAGGGGAGCAGGGCTTGCTCTACAGGCACCAGGCAGACCTAGGGACATATCTGAGCTTGGCCACTCTCCAGTTTTAGGACCCAGAAAGTGACCTGTCTTTGAGCCCCAGTTTTCTCATCAGACAATGAGAACAAAAAGGAAAACTGGAGAGAGATAGGAGGACACAAACCCAGCAGATCGATGACCCTGCCTCGACTTGAAGTATGCAGTATTTCCTGGGGCACCAGGGAACGTTGAGTGACGTCCTTCTGTCCTTACTGAGGGAGCTCACCCTGGTCATGCTCCATGGGTCAACTGAAGCTGGATGGAGAAGACCCCGGAAGGGGAGACTCCATCTTCTAGGATTGGTGCCAGGTATCCAGCCTTCCCTCGGCTGCCTGTTTACTTAGAGTAATAAAATTCAGTTAGAGACTAAAACTGGGGCATGAGTGATAACAGCTGGACTCTGACAGCAATCAGTCCATCAGCCAAACTCTCAGGAGGTGCTGAGGGGCTAGCAGTGGTGTGCTCATGATGACTCCCCCACGGCTAGGAAAGGGGGCTGGGTGTGGCTGTGCAAAGAAACGGGCAAATATTTGTTTCGGGAATTTTGTCTGTGTTGTCGTCTGATGTCCAATGGAGGAGAGCATTGGTTTGAGAGGCGGGGTTCACAGTCAGCCGGACAGAATGGATCATGGGGTTCCCTGGTGGGTTCGGGAGAAGGGAAAGAGAGGCCCTCGGAAGAGGAAGAGGCAGGGCGGAGAAGCCGCACAGTTTTGCGAACCTGGAAGCGGATGGCAGTGGTGTGTCGCTGTCGCCTGTGGTTCTCTCAGGCTTTTATCCTGACGTTTATCCCTGAGTTTTATTTTTTAATAAATGATAAAAGAAATCTCAATAAATGTTAGTAGCATGGTGCTGTGGTAACTGAAACACAAAGGGAACAGAGCACATGCCACACTAAACTCTAGTTATCCCATGGTCATGTGAACCCTACCTGAGGTGGCCAGAGACAAGCACTAGAGAACTCTCTGGGGTGTCAGGACTTGAATGATGAGGGAGCATACCTTTATTAAAACTCATTCAACTGTGGACTTACAATCTGTGCCTTTTACTATTCGTCCATGACAATTCCTGGGGAAATAGATCAGCCAGTGTCTTGGAGCATGACACCTTGGTGCCAGGAAGACAGTCCCATACCCAGCATGTGTCCATGGAAGCACAGAGACCCAGACTAACCTCAGGAGCATCCTCATCCCGAGAAGTCGTCATTTCTCTCTGGCGTCTCCTGACCCGGGAGCCAGTGTCTGGCAGGCTGTGTGCAGTGGTCTCTGAACTTCTGAGCAGGCGCTGGGTGTCATCTTTCTGAAAACCCAAATGTGGTGGAGAGAAAGCAGATGCTGAAATCAATCAGCCTTGCCAACCCCCTGAACTTTAGCCTCCAGATCCCCACTTAGCAGCCACCTCTGTTCACCATGTGCACTTTCTGCCTCCTTTACCCCCCAGGCATCGACTAGAGTCCTTTAAAAAACCCTGGCCACTCTGGTCATCTTTCTAAGAAATCCCCTAGGGTGCATACATATCTCAGGTGTCCCCAAGGGGAGTCTTGTCCCAGGAGATGCCACACTGGGAGTAAAGCTTGCAGTGTTTCTCAGTTTCTGTTCTACATTCTTTTATGCAGCCATGATAAATACTCCAGCAGAAGGAATGGCACCTGTGCGCATTCATTCCTCTCTGCTCCTGATTGTGACATGACTAGCTGCTTCAAGTTCCTGCTTTGACTCCCGCATGGTGATGGACTGATTTGGAGTTGCAAGCTAAAATAAGCCCTCTTCTCCCTAAGCTGCTTGCTGTCAAGTTCATCTCATCACAGAAACAGGCATGGAATCAGAACAGAAACTGCGATCCCCGAGGGCCACTTTTTGGGGGAGACGTGCAGGTAGTATTTCCCCTGTTGTTCTCAGCAAAACCACTGGGTGATTTTTTTTTTTAAATAATGATCTTGGTCACCTTTAACAGAGGAGTTATTTCTACTATGGACAACAATCAGTAGACGTGCGATCTGCAACCCCATCACTTAGCAGGTGTCATCACTGACATTCACGGGTTTCATAGCTATCTGTGGACACGCCTTGCAGTGGAGGGTAGCCACATGCTTATCCAGGTGGCTGTGAGCACAGCAAGGCCCACTTCACCTTTTCCACTCACTCTCCTTGTCAAGCAAACTTTCCTGTTGCGGCTGAGTGTCCAGCTTTCTGCCGTTGTGCTTCCTGTTCCCGAGAGGTGGTCCTGAAGCCCTGTCTAGCATTCTGTAGTACCTTAGGGCTATGATGTACCTGTCAGAGAAGAACCTAGTGGGAGAGAACCTGCCCCAGGCTGGAATTCTGGAGCTCCTTGCTGTGGGGTCCACAGAGAGAATTAACAATACATAGTCAACAAAACTTTAAACTAATACAGGTCACTCTTGAAGGTGGACTGATAGAAAAAAGAGGCTCAAGGGATCCCAGGCAGTATTTTCCAGGGAAAGATTTATTGTTTATCTGTTCAGAGCAGGCATGAGGACACAGCTGAACTCCCAGAACCATGCCAAAAAAGCCAGGTATGGGGGTGTACACTTTCAACCCCAGTGCAGGGAGGAAGACACAGGTGACCGTCAGCCTAGCCTACTTGCTAGGTTCTAGGCCAGTGAAAGACTCTGTCTCCAAAAACCAAGCTGAATAATGTCTTAGGAATGACAGCAAGGTCCTCTGGCCTTGACATAACACACACATGTGCACAGGCACCTGGATACATACATATGCCTGCACACCTATGAACATGTATGCACAGCCACACAGGGGCCAGCAGGATGATTTGGTGGGTAAAGGCAGTTGCCACCAAGGTTGATGACCTGAGCTCTATCTTCTGAACCCACTCGGTGGAAGAGGAGAACTGATTTGGACAAACTGATATCTACAAGCATGCTTTGGCATGCGTACATGCTCAAGAACCCCCCCCCCACACACACACACAAATAATTGTATTTATGCACTGGTGATCTGATTGTGTACTAAATTAGTCAGGGCTATGATTCAGCATCACTGAGTACCCAGCCTTGTTCCAGACCTTGGAGGGAAGCCTCTTAGACAAAGTAAGAGAAGAATCATAAATGGGGGAACAAGCCTCTGAGGCCCCAGGAGGAGGATGAGCGAACACTGCAAAGGGCCTGATGCAGACACAGGCCTGGCAATGTCAGGATGTCAGGGTGGGTCTCTGGGCAGAGAGGACAGACAATATCGCCCAAAAGTTCAGGGTGCTCTTGTTTTTCTTCAATTTGTTGACTGTGTGAGGGAGGACTACCCAGTCAGAGGAGACTCACTAAAGATTTCTGGAGAGAACCCACCCTCCCAGCAGAGGTAAAAGCATCTTTCTACTCCCACAGTTGGCCAGGAGGCCAAGGGTCACAAGAGATCTGAGGACAAACTCTAACAAGAAGGGCAAAACCCAAAACAAACAAAAGGAACGACTGGGGGTGGGAGTGAGGAGTCACAAGACAGACAACGGATCAGTACAGCGTCCTCAGAGAGTTGAGAGGCAGTCCATTCACCAATGGGGAGTTTAGGATACGACGAGAAAGCTCGGGGAGCAGAAAAGACCTCCTGAAAATCAAAATATAGACACTAAACCACAGGAATAAAACTGAGCAAAGCCTCCCAGCTTCATATGTGTTATATATGCATGTGTATGTATATGTATGAATCATGAGCACCCCTTCCCCCCCACACGATATCCATCCTACAGTTCAGGGCTGCTCACAATCGTAGCTGACTAGTACAAAGGGTTATCTGAAAAGAGTCTTGATAACAGAGAGAAAGAAGATAAGGAGAGGCCGAAATCAATCCAGACATGTGTGAGTTCTTGAGAGAAGTGAGGGACTGAGAAAAATAATCCTCAACCAAACATGTTTCTAGATGGAGCCAAATGCTCAGCATGACAGCGGAGATCTGGAAGAAGTCAAAGCTGCCACAACCCAGAGTGCCCAATGGGTCTCATCACAACTGATCAGGTTCCTCCATGCCAAGAGTCTCCCCAGATATCCTGTGTTACTGAAATAGTTGTTCAGGCACAAAGTACCTTTGCCATTCCTGGACATTAGACCATGCACTTGCTGTACCGCCAGGCTGTTTTACCCTCTCCCCTCTCCCACACTTTCCTCATTTGCAAAATGAGGCCAGACAAAGAGTTGATTCAAAGTTGGAGAGTTTAGTGCCTGGGTCAGAGGGCCTAGCTCAGTGCCTGGAACAGACAGCTCTCAAGAAATGCTAGCCTGTTTCTACACCACTACAGCACCCATCCGTTTGTGTTATGACCAAATGATGACTGGAAATGTGTCTTTCCTGCTCGTCCATGTGGCATTCAAAACCCTGGGTCTGTGTGACCCCCAGCAGAAAGAAGGTCCTCAGTCACCTCACAGGGGAAGTCCTGCAGCTCCACCTCAAGGAAGCAAGAGTGAGCATCCCAGGACAAACGCTAGCCCTCCTCTCCCCTACACCGAGCTGGGTGCATCTGCTGGGATACTGTCCAAACTTCTAACTACATCCGAAAGCACTGAGGCCCAGAAGGGCTTGGGGGCGACAGTCTTTCTGAGGCTCCTAGGCCAGTGCTCTAGGCCACTCAGTCCATGTCCTTCCTCAGAAAGCCCTAACCCTCATAATCTGCGCACAACAGCACTCAGAGGATGCAGAGATGGGATCCAGAGAATGCAGCCCAGGACCCTAACAGAGGAGGAGAGCACTCGATCCTCCTGCTGGGACCCACCTGGAGTCGCGTGCGCAGGCGGCTGGCGCGGCAGCCTAGCCACAGGCCGAGGCCCAGGCCGAGTGCGGCGCCCAGCAGCACCGCGGGAACCAGCAATGTGGGTGCAGCCCGCAGCGCTTCCCGACCCAGCTGCAGCCGGGCATCGCTTGTGCAGGCCATGGGGACTCGGGCAGGTGACTGCCACATCCCGCCGCCCGCCAGCTCTGCCCCTCCGCGCTCTTCCCCGCTGCGCCCAAGTCCGGGGAGGAGCCTGGATCTGCGGGCCCCAAACTTTCAGCCATTCCGGGCCATCCCTACCGTGCACTGAGCATGCGCAGCCGAGGCGCGCCTTCCAGCCCGAGGACCCAAAAGCTGGAGCAAGAGAGCATCACTCCTCCCAGTTCTCTGAGCAGCAGCTCCTTTGCGGTCACTGAGCAGCCAGGCTGCCCCGAGTCCTGGCCTGGCAACCCCATTAAGCCCAGCAACACTTCCTAAGTAGCTGTTGACCTGTCGCATCCGACTCTCGCGCTGTTCCTGGAGCTGGTCGACCTTTTCTAAAGGGCACGCAGCAGCGCTATCTCTGCACTGATTGCTTGATTCCTTTTAATCCTGTAACTCCCCGAGAAAGAATCTTCTCCAGGAGCGAAAGTCACATTCGTGCCCCTCTAGAACCCAGACATCTCTTCATTTTGTCATTTACCGTTCTACGTGGGGAGGATGGGAGCCAGCACTTCGGTCTCTTCAAAGACGGAAACTGACAGAGAAGGTGGCTTATTCAAGGTCTGACAACTCAGAACAAGTTGGTAGTGGCTGTTCACATCTATAGCTTCAGGTCACACACCTTCTATAAAGACCTTCCTGTTTCCTCAGGGCATCTCCCGGAACATTGTCCTGGTAAAAGCCGCATGCTGCAACTTTGTGTTTATTTGGATGCTCAGGCCGGAGCTTTCAACTTAACAAGGCCAGGCAGCGGCATACAGCTGTGATCCGTGGAACACTCAAACTGTATAGGAGACAAAGACAGACCGTTTTAAAATAATAAATCCATTTAAAATGAATGCTGTGGCTGGGCAGTAGTGGCTCACACCTTTAATCCCAGCACTCTGGAGGCAGAGGCAGGTGGATCTTTGTGAGTTTGAGGCTAGCCTGGTCTACAGAGTGAGTTCCAGGACCGGCTCCAAAGCTACACAGAGAAACCCTGTCTCGAAAAAGAAAGAAAAGAAGAAAGAAAAAAAGAAAGAAAGAAGGAGGGAAGAAAGAAAGAAAGAAGTGCTGCTTGTGTTTTATCATCTAAAATCACTTAACACTGCCCCCAGGATGCCTGGCAGTTTTCAAGGGTGCAATATTTGGTATGAAAGGCACAGCTAGAATACTCTCAGACCTGCAAACTCATGGCCTTGTCCACGTAAGTTCAAGAATGGTGTGTGTGCCTCACTGGAGGTGTAGAGAAGCTGGTGCAGGGGGCTCCCTAGCAGCTGTCCAGCAGTACAGCTCACAGAAGACCTAGTGCCTGTGACAGGAAAAGGGAAGTCACCAGAGCCCAGAAGACAGACTACCCTCCCAGCTCTTCCCTCTTGGAATACATTGGCCAAGTGATGGCTTCACTGTTGAAGGGGAGGCTGGGTAAGTCCAGGGAGATTCCCCAAGCCCCGATTAGAAAGCGGGTGCTCTGCTCAGGCTGGGTTGAATTGGACCCCATTGGGGGTGAGGGCCACCTTTTTTTCTTTGCCCCCACCTCTGCTCTGTTGTTCCCTGTAGCAGCCAGACATGATAAGCTAAATAGAAACAAAAGGAAGTTTTTTACTTCCAAATATTATCACCGGCCAGAGTAGGACTCAGCCATCAATAAGTTTAACGGAAGCCTGAGTCTCAGTAGTTTAACCTAAAACAATACCTGGTTGCAGGAAGAACCACAAACTGAGATTACCTGAGCACCACACAATAACAGATCATCCAAAGGAAATGCCTAATGTTCCAACCGTTGTAGATAGGATCACCTGCACATTCATGAGGACACCCCTAGACAAATCTGGGGCCCTGAACCTTAGAAACCCCTCACCCCCACCTTTACTACTGTAAAAACCCAACTCTAACTGAGCTCGGGGCTCTCCGATTATTCCAATACATTGGACAAGTGGGAAAGACCGAGTTTGCAATAAAGGCTTTGAAATAAAGGTTTGAAATAAAGGCTCTTTTCTTTTACATAGGGGACTAGGTCTCCTAGTTGGTTTTGGGAGGACTTCGCGGAATTAGGCATAACACTCTCTGCGCTATTAAGTAACCTTGGCTTTCTAATGCCTCTCAGGTTTCTAAACCCGCTGCGGAAGAGACTGAGAATTCAGTCAGTGTCTCTAGAGAGTCAGTTGGCGTTAGTGGGGACCCTTGTCACCCTCAGGGAAAGAGAATGGCGGGTGATTTGGGGTGGGGCGCTAAGGCGCTGCGCTGCTCCCTCCCACGCGGCTCCAAACTCCAGATGCCAGTGTTCCAGAAAACTTTCCAGGCGACTCTCACTGAGCATGCTCCGTGGCGGGGCGGGCCTGGGGTCCGGAAGCTCCGGGACTCCGCGGGGCCTGTGTGGGGTCTGCAGCCACCAGATGGGGGCGACGGGTCCCACGGTCGCCCGGGGACGAGTCACGTGGGTACTTGCTGGGGGTGTCCTGGCCGCAGCCCTGGTTCTGGGCGCAGGTCCCCGTGCTTTCCCTCCTGCCTTCCAGGCACTGGGCCCGGAGTCTCCGTCCAGAACCGGCCCTGCAGGACCCCAACCAAGCGCGCAGGTAAGGGGGCCGGGCTTCTGGGTCTGTAAACACCCCCTGGAAGAATCCCGCCCTGTTGATCATATGAAGGGAGAGGCTGAATCTCTGCCTGGTGGTGCCTCTGGGTGCGTTCTGTATGTACCATGGAATTGGAACTCCAGTACTGGTGGAGCCTCAGGCTTGGTAGCTCTGGGCTTGTAGAAGATCTAACCCAGATCTGCATCCGAGGAGTTACATGTCTGAGGGCAAATGACTTCATATTTCTCCCATTCTCAGGTCCCTAGGAACCAGGTCATAGGAAGTCACCCTGCATTAGGTTCATTCATGTATATAAGGGTAGCAGTGTGGTGAGGAAGCTGGGAAGATGGGCTGGGTTTTTATCTGCCTCAACTCCCCTGGGAGGAGTAACCACTGGCCCTGTTCGTGGTTCCAGAATTGGAAAAGCTCAGAATCCCCATTGCTCCATAAGCCCCTCTCCCCAAACTGGTCCAAAATCCTCCTGCTTTCTGCTTGGACCAACTTACACACCTCCTCCCTGACCTTTGCTACTCCTTTGGCTCGGCCTATCTCCTCTGGCTCTTGGCTGCCTTTCCCCTTAATTTACCCATCCGCCTTAATTTACATCCTACCTTCTGCTGGTCAGCTTTGCTTATCAGCCTGAGACAACATAGAATGACCTGGGAAGGCTGTTTAAATGAGAGATTTCTTGGATTAGGTTGAACTGTGGATTTGGCCTGTAGTGGGGGTGGAGAGCTATCTTGATGTGGGAAGACCACATCAAGAATAGTGCCATTCCCTGGGCAGGGACCTTTACCTCTGTAAGATTAGAGAAAGCAAGCTGACTACTTAGCCTGCATGCATTTATTCCCCTCTGCCTTTAACTGTGGCTGTGATGTGACCAGTTGCTTCAAGCTCTTGGCTTTCAGGCAAGAATAGCTTCTAACTTAGAATCGTAAGCAGAAATAAACCCCTTTCCCTTGTAAGCTGCTTTTTGTCAGGGTGTCTATCACCGCAGCCGAAATGAAGCTAGAGCATCTCTCATCTACTCCCTGAAGATTCCTGGGGGATTGTCCACATCTGTGCTCATCACTTCCCCGCATCCCTCCCCTCAACATGGCCCCGGGAGCAAATCCAGCTTCTGTTCCCAGGAGACCCTGGCCAGTGGTGCGGCCTGTTGGCACCAGCTCTAGCATCACCTGCCCACTCTCCACTTGTCGACCTGAGTATTCTCACAAGGCTACTCTTGCTGTGACTTAGAACTCCAAGGGCCATTCTGTCCCCTTTCTATCACTTACAGTCTTAGGTTGTCACTCTATAGTCCCTGGATTGGGCTTTAAGCCCAGTGACTACCATTTTCATCAAGTCCTTTTCCTTACTCCTCCCGGGGAGGGGAGGTGCAAGTGGCCCATTTTCAGAGGACAAACAAGGCCTGTGAAAGCTGCTGTGGCCCTGGCCTGTGCTCTCACTGTGGCCCCCATATCAGAAGCTTTCGCTGGTCCCTCTGTCTACTTCCTACCCTCAATATGTGCATCTAAGAGTAATTTCTGTACAGGGGGTTGGAGAGATAAACTCCTAATTGTCTGCTGATTAAGCAGGCACTTTGACGGGGAGGTAGGTCCTCTGGGAGCTACTAGGGGAGGAGAAAGATTCAGATGGAGAAGCCACAGAGTGGAAACATTTGGGAGGATAGGTAGAAAGGGCTCCATGGGAAGGATCCTGGTGGGTGTGGCCCGGTCCTCTTTGACTTGATTGTCTTTGGTCCAATAGTAGCCAGGCATCCTTGGTCAGACCTTCACTTCCTGGTGTGTGGTACTTGACTGCCTCCTGGGTGGACGTGAGCTAGGGGGCAGGTGTCCTCTTTCATCTCTTCACAAGAGATGCTCACCAAGGTTAGGTTGCCAGTGGTTCTAAGAGTGGCTCCAGGAACCCTGGGTTCCTGAACCTTTCCAGGGGTCCACAGAGTCAGGGCTATTTTTATGGTGTTACCAAAACTAAACATGAGACATTGGGGGAGGGGAATTCACACAGAGGCAGATATGAAAATTCAGATGTATCTATTAATTCAGACACAGGTGACTACAAAAGTTAAAAATTTTTTCTTTTAATTTGGAAAAGCTAGCAATTATAAAATCTCCTAGTTATGTGACTATAGGATTCTTGTTCATATTTTAAAAATGGATATTTGACTATTCTGTTCTCTTTTAAATACAGACTTTCTGTAGTGCAGGAGAAATAAAGTAAATACTGAAAACCGGAATCCATTCGAACCTAAGCTCTTCAGTTCTTTCAAACTGTGTGTAAAGAATCTCAAAGCCAGCAAGTTTGGGAGCCGCTATCCCCCTGCAACTCCAGTCTAGTTCCCTAGAGTTTGGGGATGAACTAAGCTAAGTGTGTGCTCAGAAGAAGGCCCACTCCTCATATTCATGGTTTTACTTAAATATGAAGCAATGGTTTAGGTTGACTGGCATGCTAAACTGAATGCACTGGGTGTGTCTTAGGGAAGAGGGGAGAAAGGAGAAGGGGAGAAGGAGTGGGAAGAGGGAGGTTAAGGCAGAGAAGGGAGGGGAAGGAAGAGATGTCAGTGAGCCTGGCATTGTGAGAAAGGCATTGTCTGTTGTAGTCTTTTCTGTGTCTTTATTGTTGTTACATTCTAGCTTTGCTGTTGTAGTTACACTGTATCTTTGTTGTTACACTGTATCTTTGGTTATTATTTTTCTTTGTTGCTGTTACACTGTATTTGTTGTTATTAGACTGTCTTTGTTGATATACTGTATCTTTTGTCTTGTTATACTATCTTTGTTGTTGCCCTACATCTTGATTGTTGTCACACTGTATCTTTGTTGCTGCTACACTTTATCTTTGTTGTTGCTAAACTGTATTTTCATTGTTTATTGTTGCTCTGCATTTTAGAATTACTATTGCTGTGGTAAAAAACATCATGACCAAAAGCAACCCAAGGAAGAAAGGGTTTATTTGGCTTATGCTTCCACATCTTAATTTGTCACTGAAAGAAGTCAGGACAGGAACTCAAGCAGGGCTAGAACCTAGAGGCAGGAGCTGATGCAGAGGCCGTGGAGGGATGCTGCTTGCTGGCTTGCACATCATGGCTTGCTCAGTCTGCTTTCGGTGTCCTTAGTTTATAGTGAATTCAAGTTCAGCTTCGGCTACCTGAGCCCCTGTCTCCAAAAAGAAATCTCTTTACTTTGTCCCTTCTCTCCCCACATATACTGGTTAGTTTAGCTATCAATTTGTCACAACTTAGAGTCAGCTGAGGGGTAGTGAGTCTCAGTTGAGGAATTATCTACTTCAGGGTGGCCCTAGGGGCATCTGAGGGGGATTGTCGTAGTTGTTAATGTGTGAAGATTTGTGAACATGAGTGTGAGCAGCACTGGTCTGTGGGCTGGGCACCGAGTTGCATAATAGTGAAGAGAGCGGATGCAGCAGCAGCAGCAGTAGCTATAGCAGCAGCAACATCAGTAGCTATAGCAGCAGCAGCATCAGTAGCTATAGCAGCAGCAGCATCAGTAGCTATAGCAGCAGCAGCAGTAGTAGCTATAGCAGCAGCAGCAGCAGTAGCTATAGCAGCAGCAGCAGTAGCTATAGCAGCAGCAGCAGCAGTAGCTATAGCAGCAGCAGCAGCAGTAGCTATAGCAGCAGCAGCAGCAGTAGCTATAGCAGCAGCAGCAGTAGCTATAGCAGCAGCAGCAGTAGCTATAGCAGCAGCAGCAGTAGCTATAGCAGCAGCAGCAGCAGCAGCAGCAGCAGCAGCAGCAGCAGCAGGCCATGAGTGATCTCACTTCTCTATGCTCCTGACTGTCATGTGATGTGATGTGACTAACCGCTTGGAGTCCTGCCTTGACTTTCCCCGAAGTGATGCACCGTAACCTAGAATTCACTGTAAACCAGATCAACCCTTCCCTCTCTTATGCTCCCTGCCAGGGTATTTATTTATTTATTTATTTATTTATTTATTTATTTATTTATTAAAGATTTCTGCCTCCTCCCCACCACCGCCTCCCATTTCCCTCCCCCTCCCCCAATCAAGTCCCCCTTCCTCATCAGCCTGAAGAGCAGTCAGGGTTCCTCGGACTTCCCACTTCCTTCTAGGTCTAGTAAGGTGAGCATCCAAACTGCCTAGGCTTCCACAAAGCCAGTACGTGCAGTAGGATCAAAACCCAGTGTCATTGTTCTTGACTTCTCAGCAGTCTTCATTGTCCGCTATGTTCAGGGAGTTTGGTTTTATCCTATGCTTTTTCAGACCCAGGCCAGCTGGCCTTGGTGAGTTCCCGATAGATCATCCCCATTGTCTCAGTATGTGGGTGCACCCCTCGCGGTCCTGAGTTCCTTGCTCGTGCTCTCTCTCCTTCTGCTCCTGATTTGGACCTTGGGATTTCAGTCTGGTGCTCCAATGTGGGTCTCTGTCTCTGTCTCCTTTCATCGCCTGATGAAGGTTAATATCCAGAAGGATAACTGTATGTTTTTCTTTGGGTTCACCTTCTTATTTAGCTTCTCTAGGATCACGAATTATAGGCTCAATGTCCTTTATTTATGGCTAGAAACCAAATATGAGTGAGTACATCCAATGTTCCTCTTTTTGGGTCTCCTGCCAAGGTTTTTATCACAGCAGTAGAACTGAAACTAGGAAACCACTCCTACTTTTTTTTTAATATCCTGTCTATATAGTATAGGTATCAAGGTAGTGTATTGTACGTGCAGAGTACAAATTACATATATAAATAGTATAATATAAACCATATCATTTATGAAATGTGATTCTTCTTATTGTCTCTTTTGCACTTTTCTCAAGTCCCGTGAGGAGGGCATATTTGATGATTTGTGTTTCAGAGCAGCTAACTTGTAGGCATCTGTTGTATGGCTTTGATACGTCCTATCTGGATCCTGGTCTGACAATCACCAAGTTTCGGTACTGCTGTTTCTAGCACTGCACTCAGTGCAACTTTCTCTGGTTGCAAGGTGGTGATATTTAGTTTGCTCAAGAATTTTGTAGAAATGATGATGGTGATGGCACAGCAGCCACAGTGATGGGGCAGTCCACTCTCTGGGTCACTGAATGTACTGTGTTAGCTGCTCTCTGTACATTGCCCAGTTTAGTTCTTCAAAGTATGACATGGACAGTGTGATTTGCCCTCTCTCTAGATGAGGAAACTGAAGTCATGGTGACTGCAAGGATCATGCACAATAGACCTGGTACCCCAAGCTTTTGCTCACATATGGGCTTAGTCCCATAGGGAAGTGCTTTGTGGACCTGATCATAAAGGCTCAGGACTAAATGGACATTTGCCCTTTGCTGTTGCTCAGCTACCTGGGTGCATTGGCTACTATGTTCGCATGGCTGTTGAAAGGGCCCCCGTGGCTGGAGGTGGCTGGGACAGCTCTATTGAGTTCAACCATTCTATGTAAAGATCCTTTGACAAAAAGTGGGAGATAAGAAGAAAGTGTGGGGTTGATGTGGGAGCCATGTTTTAAGTCTACCATTTATTAAGGATGCCCAGGAGGTGCTTGGAGCTGTCCCTGATGCCTGGGTCACAAGTCATGAAAATAAGACATACCAAGATCTGTCCCCATTCTGGAGGGACATGAGTTTTCTCAGCTGGAGAAAGTGCATAGTGGTGGTTGTAGCTGTTTGGTGTGGCTGTTGGTGCTGTGGATACAGACAAAACAGGCAGTTTGAATGGGGGTTGATGTAGCAGGCACTGTCCACGGGTATCAGGAAAGAGTTTTGAGGGGCTGCTAGGTGGGCAGAGGGCAGAGACTCACGTGGAATGCAGAGGGGAGAGGAGCTTCCTGGTGAGGCCTTGCTGTTCTGAGTAAGTGGGCAGCATGAATGGATTTGATTTCAGGTTGTCCCCAAGTATTATGTCCTGTGTAAAAATGGCTTTATGATGTTACTGTAGTTAACAGAACAAAAGAAAGTTCTAAATCAAGATGGTTTTCAAATGCATTACTGGGAACCTGTGACTGCAGGTTATAGCACAGAGGGAGACCCACACGCTGTCTGAGGACATTCTTAGTGTTGGGTTGATGAAAGCTAGAGATTTGCTAGGCTAGTACATTCCAGAAGGTTTTATCAGCCGGATAGTGGTGGCGCATGCCTTTAATCCCAGCACTCGGGAGGCAGAGGCAGGCGGATCTGTGAGTTTGAGGCCAGTCTGGTCTACAAGAGCTAGTTCTAGGACAGGCTCCAAAGCTACAGAGAAACCCTATCTCCAAAAAACAAAAAAACAAAACAAAAACAAACAAACAAACAAAAAACAGAAGGTTTTATCTGTAGTCAGAGGATGCTAGGTCAGATAGAGGTGGGAGGATGAATGGCCCCAGATCATTTGTATGGACCTGCACTATTCCAACTCTCCACAATCAGGGACCTGCAGGTGGATCAGTCAGCTCTGTAGAACCCTTGGCAGAGGCTGGCCTTTTTTCCTGGGAACTTGAGTGCCATGTGGCACTGGAGAATGAATAACACATGGGTGGGGAAGTCTGTCCTGATCAAGTCCTAGACAGAAAGGAAGAAGGTAATGTGAACTGGAGGAAAGGCCCTCCATATTTTAAAGTGGCAAAGAGTTATATCTCAACTTTTGATTGTGGCTACTTGAGTCATGACCAAGAAGTCTCCATCCCAGCATTCCCTGCACCTCATCTTTGAGCTCATGATAGCCCAGTCAATACCTGTCACCCAGTAAAATCCACACTGAAGCTATCAGGGATTCATTGCAGCATCTTGTACTGGCTCCTTCTTGATAAGTCACCTGGACCCAGGCATTTTGTTACAGTAGCATATAAGGATTCAGAAACTCACCTTCTGGCAGCTACCAGAACAAGACCCTGCCTTGGGCTCTGGTATGTGCCCTCCTGCTCCAGTGCATAGCCACCAATAAGCAGAGAGTGTGGCACAAGTCAGGCTCACTAGCAGGCACAAAGGACCTATAAAATCTGAGGTCTAGGAGCTCAATGTGGATAGAAGAGAGGGTTAGTGTGAGGTCTGCCCGGGTCATCACTTGGTATGTGTGGCACAGGACCTGGCACACTGAGGGGATCCATTCAGTGTTGCTGTACGTCATCACCACCACCACCATCACCACTGCCATCACTAGTACCACCATCACCACCACCAGCACAACCAGCAGCAGCACCATTACCACATGGTGAGAAGAGCTGGAACTTTCTAGGGCCCAGTGGAGTACATGATTTCAACTAGACTCAGCTGGGACCAGATTTCTCTGCTCATTTCTCCTAAGCAAGCTTCCAGGAAGTTTTGAGGTGGTCTGTTTTTAGAGAGGGATTTGAGGCTTGGAGAGACTGAATGACTTGTCCAAGGATGTACAGTGAATAAATGGTCATACCTAGAACACAGCTCCCCAGACTCCATAGCCTAGAATTTGTCTTCCAGTCGGAGAACTGGCTGGATCTGGCGCAGACCAGGAATGAGCTGTAATTTACCTTGTGATGTCTCCTTTCTCAGAGGCTTGGATTCACGATCCTTTAACACTCTTTAAATGAAATATTCAAGTTGCTGAAAATGGGGGTCAGCAGAAATGATCCCCATGGTGTCCTTTAGAGAGCTTTCATCTTACATTCACACCAGACACTTGGAACATGAGGTTTTTCTCACTTTCTAATGAGTTTTGTGTTTTATTGTAGTACAGAGATGTTTCAAGAGAAGCCCAAGGACCCTCTGAGAATGGAGTGATATTTCAGAAATGCTCACTGGTAAGTTTCCAGGGCTGAAGATAACTGGATTCTCCCCAAATCTCCAAAGTCGTCGTGTATTTAGGAACTAGCCAAGAGTGGGTCTGTGTGTTCGCTCTGAGACCCTGTCAATGAAGAGAACAAGAGATCTGAGCTCATTGGCCTCACTGGGTTTGCTGGGGCTATTTCATTATAGGTCATTGTTAGTAAAAACTTAGTGGTCATTTATAGAAGGGATGAAAGTGTTTATCCCACATGAACACTGATATGGTACATGATGGATTTAAAAATCTGCCTACTGGCCAGCAAGATGGCTGGCTCAGCAGGTAAGGGTGCTCACGGCCCAGCATGGTCACCTACGTTTGACATCTGGGGCCTGTAAACAGACCGCTCATTCATTTCCCATCCACCCAGACCCAAATAATCACACAAAAACTATATTAATTACAACACTGTGGCCGATGGCTCAGGCGTATTTCCAGCTAGCTCTTATGTCTTTAATTAACCCATTTCTATTACTCTATGTATCAGCATGAGGTTGTGGCCAATAAGGTTCCAGCATCTTCCTCTTTCGGCAGCTACATGGTGTTTCCTTGACTCCACCTACTCTCTCTATATATCTCTGTTCAACTTTCCCACCTGTCTTTATTCCTCCCTGCCATAGGCCAAAGCTGCTTCTTTATTAACCAATGTTAATAAAATATATTCACAGCATACAGAGGGGAATCCCACATCAGGGACCCCACAAGTAGAAAGGACTGAACCAACTCCTGCAAGTTGTCCTCTGACATCCATGTGTACCTGAGAAATGTGTGTGCTCCTCCCCTCAGTTAAAAAAAAGTTTTTAAATGTGTCTACTGCTCTCTAGCTGTTTGATCTTCTCAACAGTATGGGGTGGTGGCCATTATCATCCTTGTGTTGGGCTCCCAGCTCCACTCTTAGCTGCAGTGGACATTGTAAGGGCTCACAGGACCCAGGAGGACAGTGCTCACATTTACAGTTCATTACTGTGGAATGTGGAGAGCAGAGCTGGGGGACAACGAGGTGAATGTGGCAGAGGCAGGGAGGGAGCCAGCCATAGTGGAGCAGGACTGAGCTCCCGGGTGTGGGCTCATCTCACCCAGCAGAGCCTGCAGAGAGAGCCAGTTCTCCAGTGGCTGGTCAGGGACATCCTGGTCCAGCTGCGAATCATGGCTATCCTCAGGGCTCTCATCTAGGCGCGAAATTTCTGTAACAGGATGCTTGAGACTATCATCTTATAAAGAGAAAAACCATTTTTTCTCCCCACAACTCTGAATATTCCAGTCTGCCACTGGTTGGTTCTATTGCTTTGGCTTGTCAGTGTGTCACAGCTGGAGCCTTGTCAGGAGAGGCCTGGTCACCTCATGGTGGCCAGAAAGTGAAAGGGGAAAGAGAAAGACACTCTGATCCTGAAATCCCCCCTTCCAGGCCTTGTCCCCCATTAGTGATCTGAAATCTCCCACCAGGCTGTGCAGCTTAAGGTTGATAGTGCTCCCCACCTGTCCTCCTTCTTCCTGGTGAGTGCTTGTGTGCCTGTGAACGGTGTGTGTGGGGGTAGGGTTTGCACATGCATGTGGAAGCCAGAGGGAGATGTCAGGACCCGTCATTAATCACGCTCCACCTTGTCTGTTGAGAGAGCATCACATTTGAATCAGAGCTCACCAGGGCAGCTAGTCTAGCTAACCAGCTTACTCCAGGGATCTGGTCTCTTCTTGGCATCTTACATGGGTTCTGAGGATTCAAAATCTGGCCTTCACGCTTGCACATCTAATGTTTGACCCACTCAGCCATCTCCCTAGCCTAGGTGATATTACTGTGTAACAATGCTATGAACTGGGGTAGGGGGGCAGGCCTTTAACATCCAGGCCTGCAGGGGAGGCTCCAGATTCAAACATAGCAATCTGCACATACGGTGATTCAGAACCTGGGTAGAGAAGACCAGCCAGGAAGAGGGGACCCACTGGGAGGCAAATGTCCCTCAGAGATCTGACTGGGGTCAGGGCTGCATCTTCAGTGGCTCAGGCAGAGCCATCATTCTCTCTTTTTTGGAACACCGAGTGTCACAGTGACCCCGTTCTGACTAGATTCTGTACTCAGGAGATTTTTCTATGGGAATGAGTTCACTGCATCTTAGGGCCCTGCTTTCTCTGAAATGGTCCCTAAGTCATAGCTTGACAAGTGAGGGTCAACCCCTTGACCCAACTCTCACAACAGGTGGAGCCTGATAGAGTCAGGAGCCCTGAAGCTCGGGCTCGTGGCTCATTGCAGGAAGCCAGGCCGACAGGCCCTGCCCCCACTCACTTTCCTTCTGTCCTAGGTGTCCGGGCAGAGCGAACCACAGACCATACATGTGCAGCTGTCAGTGAACAACACCAGGACGCCTGTGTCTGCCAACCTTTCGGATCTGTTTGTGCTGGACCAGATCACCAGCCTCACTGTGAAGGAGTCCCCTGGAAATAAGACTCAGGGAGGAGTCCAGACGTTCAGAAAGCAGTCTCTGCAAGGTAACCACAGATGCTTCAGGCCACCATGGGATAAGTGTTAGAATGCCTTTGTGTTCCTTTCGGGAGGTTCACAACAGAACTGGCCTCTCATGACAAGCCAGGAGTCTCTGAAACCCCCAATGTCTGCCACTAAATCCATGGGTTTCCTGCTTGCTTTAGACAGAGGTGGGGTTGGGGAAGAAGTGCCGGTATTTTTAAAATACAGTCCCAGTTTTATTAATCAGCATTAGTTGGATACAATGGTAGAGTTGTGAATTATAGTGAGTCAATGATACACATGTAGTTTATAGCGAGTTAGTGACACACATGTAGTTTATAGCGAGTCAGTGACACACATGTACTTTATAGTCAGTGACACACATGTAGTTTATAGCAAGTCAGTAACACACATGTACTTTATAGTGAATCAATGACACACATGTACTTTATAGTGAGTCAGTGGCACACATGTACTTTATAGTGAGTCAGTGACACACATGTACTTTATAGTGAGTCAGTGACACACATGTAGTTTATAGTGAGTCAGTGACACACATGTACTTTATAGTGAATCAATGACACACATGTAGTTTATAGTAATCCCCCACTCTGTTGACCAGAGTTACTGCTGGTCAGGAAGATGGACAGATATTTTTGAGCTATGCTAGACAAAGGCAAAGGTGACTTGTCATCAGTCTCAGAAGATTGATCATGAAATACTTAGACATGGCCCTCGTGTGTAAGCATGCTGTTTATTGGTGTGTTACTGTATTTCCATTATTGTAATGGAATCTGAGCTAAGCACCTTATAAAGGGGGAAAGTTCACTTTGCCTCCTGGTCCTGGATGTGCCAGGTCTCGTTGCTTTGGGCCTGTGGTGACATACATAACAGCAGTCTGTGATGACGTAGAGCGGTTTATCTCATGGTGTGAAACTGGAAGAAAGAAGGCAACAAATGGAATCCCATGATCCCTTCTGAAGGTGTACCATGTGGTCTGGAAGGTTTGAACAGTTCACCTTCCCCTGCTAGTAATGCCACAGATCTGGGAGTGGGGAGCAGGCCTTCAGTACATGGGGACAATTCAGAGGCAAAGTGCAGCTGGTAGTGTGGTCTGCTGACTTCCTCCTCAGGTGAACTATCCCCATTTAACTAAGGAAATTTTTTATTTGTTTCTTGTTTTTGTTGAGCTATATTTTTTTTCTGCTTAGCTCCCTTCCTATCCCTTCCTCTTCAACTGTCTCCCATGATCCCCACACTCCCAATTTTCTCAAGAGCTCTTGCCTTTTTCTACTTCCCATGTAGATTAGATCCATGTAGGTCTCTCTTAGGGCCCTCTTTGTTGTCTAGGTTCTCTGGGATTATGAATTGTAGGCTGGTTTTCTTTGCTTTATGTTTAAAAACCAGTTATGAGTGAGTACATATGATATTTGTCTTTCTGGGTCTGGGTTACCTCACTCAATATGATGTTTTCTAACTCCATCCATTTGCCTGCAAATTTCAAGATGTCATCATTTTTTTTTCTGCAGTATAGTACTTCATTGTGTAAATGTACCACATTTTTTTTTATCCGTTCTTCGTTTGAGGTGCATTTAGGTTGTTTCCAGGTTCTGGCTATTACTAATAATTACGTTATGAACATAATTGAGCACATGTCCTCGTGGTATGACTGAGCATCCTTTGGATATATACAAAAGTGGTATTGCTGGGTATTGAGGTAGGTTGTTTCCTAATTTTCTGAGAAATTGCCATACTGATTTCCAAAGTGGCTCTACCAGCTTGCATTCCCACCAGCAATGCAGAAGTGTTCCCTTTTCCCCGCATCCTCTCCAGCATAAGTTGTCATCAGTGTTCTTGATCTTGGCCATTCTTACAGGTGTAAGATGAAATCTCAGAGTTGTTTGATTTTTGCATTTCTCTGATGGCTAAATATGTTGAGCATTTTCTTAAGTATCTTTCAGCCATTTTAGATTCTTCTGTTTAGAGTTCTCTGTTTAGGTCTATACCCCATTTTTTTTTAATTGGATTATTGGTTCTTTTGATGGCCAGTTTCTTTGACAGGATACAATATTAACTTAAAATTCAGTAGCCCTCCTTTATACAGATGATAAATGGCCTGAGAACAAAATCAGAGAAACAGCCGGGCAGTGGTGGCGCACGCTTTTAATCCCAGCACTTGGGAGGCAGAGGCAGGCGGATCTCTGTGAGTTCGAGACCAGCCTGGTCTACAAGAGCTAGTTCCAGGACAGGCTCCAAAACCATAGAGAAACCCTGTCTCGAAAAACCAAAAAAAAAAAAAAAATCAGAGAAACATCAGCATTCACAATAGCCACAAATAATATAAAATACCTTGGAGTAACTCTAACCAAATAAGTGGAAGACCTGTATGATAAGAACTTTAAATCTTTGAAGAAAGAAATTGAAAAAGACATCAGAAAATGAAAAGATTTCCCATGCTCTTGTGTAGTTAGCATTAACGTAGTAAAAATGGCAATCTTACCAAAAGCAATCTACAGATTCAATGCAATGCCCATCAAAATCTCAGCAAAATTCTTCACAGACATTGAAAGAACAGTACTCAACTTCATATGGAAAAGCAAAAAACCCAGAATAGCCAAAACAATCCTGTACAATAAAGGAACTTCTGGAGGCATCACAATCCCTGAGTTCAGTCTCTACTATAGAGTTACAGTAATGAAAACAGCCTGATATTGGCATAAAAACAGACAGGAGGAATTGAATTGAAGATCCAGATATCAATCCACACACCTACAAATAATTGATTTTTGACAAAAGAAGCAAAAAAATATCAAATGAAAAAAAGAACATATTCAAAAAATGATGCTGGCATAACTGATATCAACATGTAGAAGAATGAAAATAGATCATTGTCTATCACCATGCACAAAACTCAAGTCCAAATGGATCAAAGACCTCAACATAAAACCAACCACACTGAACCTCATAGAAGAGAAAGTGGGAAGTGCACTTGAACACATTGGCACAGGAGAACACTTCCTAAATATAACCTCAGCAGCACAGACACTGAGAGAAACTATTAATAAATGGGACCTCCTGAAATTGAGAAGCTTCTGTAAAGCAAAGGACATGGTCAACAAGACAAAACGACAGCCTACAGAATGGGAAAAGATCTTCACTAACCCCACATCAGACAGAGGTCTGATCTCCAAAATACATAACTAAACAAATCTTTAGTCTGTTTCTGTGACTGTAACTTCAGAGCCACCCTTTCTCCCAGGAGGTTTGGGACACCTTTCTTGTTGGTGAACATCCGAGGCACAAATGAAGAAACAAAAGCTGGAATAGGCGGGAGTTTGCCCAAGGCCACAGGCAGCAGCCATGCTGAGAAGAAGCAGGCAATCTGACGCTCATCAGTCTGGGTGCCTGCTACACCCTTCAGCCCTTCACCTGCCCACAACCACTTCTGATGTGGGGTCCACACTGCTCAGCATTGCTCTCCTTACCCTTCTAGAAAGCCTGTGAACAACCTGGAAATTGAGACCCTGTGCACCTTGGTGCCTCAGAGCGTGGCAGTAGTGGGATGAGTGAGGTTCTGTGACGTGGTCCTTGGCCTAGTCGGGGCCTGGCGTTACCTTTCGGTTCCCTTTCATTATCTTTCCCAGCTGTGGGTCTCACTGCCTACCCCTTGCTTTCTAGTGTCTTTCATGGCTCTCGCTCCTGCTGAATCATGTCCCTTCCAACCCCATTCCTCAGACAGTGCTGAGAGGTTCCTCTGTCCCACTCAGAACATACACATCTCTATTCCCTGAGGAGCGGTCTTAGTGTTGCCTATCCCAGGAAGTCCCACCTGATTCTCCCTCTCCTCCAAGCGTCCACAGGGACCTATCTCTTGAATATCCCTGCTGATGTCATACCTCACCCACTACATTCTGCTCCACCACATGGGGCACACGTCTCCTTGCCTATACCAAGCATGATGCCACCCACTGGGTGAGGTCCAGGTTGTAGTGATGTAGGGATGCATCAACACAGCCCAGCCAGGCCTGTGGGAAGTGCCCTGGGTTGGTGGGCACCATGTCCTCTTTTGATTTTTGGTGCCCTTTGCCCCAGTTTATGTTAAGCCTTCGCTCTGTCCAGGAGACTGAGTTTCCTGAAGACACAGTCCAAGTGACCTGTTTCTGAGTCTACCACACCGTCACACAATGCTGGCTCTCAAATTGGGAGACAGGCAGCTCCTCACCCAGTGAATGAATCTAAAAATCAAATGGCCAATCAGACTCAAGTTTCCTGCATCTCTGACCCCTGACCCCATTAGCAGCCCCCTTTTATTAAAAAAAAAAAAAGGTGTAAGATGGAGGACTGAGAGCAAAGTGGCTTTTATCCAGTCCCCACAAGTCACGATGTCTCCCGGGAACCATAGAGTAGAGTGGGTTCTTTATGTTAAACCTCAGGGTTTCTCTGTGGTTTTGGAGCCTGTCCTGGAACTAGCTCTTGTAGACCAGGCTGGCTTCAAACTCACAGAGATCCGCCTGCTTCTACTTCCCAAGTCCTGGGATTAAAGGCGTGCGCCACCACCACCTGGCTTTTTTTGGGGGGGGGAGGGGGGCACCTTAACTTTTGTCCTTGTAAGAAAACAAAGTGGACACATGGATTTTTCGAGACAAACTGATTTCCAGGCTCCATGCTCCTCTCCCCTGCTTTCTACACAGTGGTCTTGCCATCTCTAACGTACACATATCTGCTCTGTCTTACCCAGCTGCTGGAGTGGACCCCTGTGGGAGCTGAGGGTCCTAGTTTCTGTGGGCAGAGCTCCTGTGAGAACCCGGATGAGTGTGCTACAGAGGGATAAAGAGGCCAGGAGACCAGCCCTGTTTCCAGCGGGGTGTGCCTGCTTGTGACTGGGAGACTTAGAAATTCTAACTTACTCTCCCCCATGAACCACTCCCAGAATCCCCTGTGATGAATGAAATCCAGATGCTTCTTGCTGAGGGCCTGGATGGGGGAATGGCTGTGGCAGGTTCAGGGTTGCAGGGGCCAGGGGTGGGGTTATCTAGGGGTGAGGAGGCCAGCCCCTTCTTGATCTACACTTCTCTCTGAGCAGTGGGAGAGTGCTACTCCGTGAGCTACATGGCCTCGCTGGACCCCACAGTTCTTGGAACCGGAGAGAGCCTGGACCTTCCAGCCCTGCTCATCTTTCAGAGCCCATCACAGGTAACCCGTCGCTCTCACTGGGGACCTGCCATTGCCCTGCATGGGTGCTTGGAAATCCTGACCCCAAGAGCATAGGCACAACCCTTGCTTCCCTCCCTATCTCCTTCCCCTCTTTCTTTTCTATTTTCTCTCCCCCTCTTCTTCCCTTCCTTCCTTCCCCTACCTTTCTTCTTCCTTTTCTCCCTCTCCCTTCCTCTCTTCAACCTACCTTCCTTCCTTCTGCCCCCTTTGCTTTCTCCCTTCCCTAGGTGACGTCACCTGCTGACAAGGGCAGCTTCCCTGCTAAAAGCCTCCTCCCCCTCCCTTCTCTTCCATGTTCCACATTAATTAGTCTCATTCTTCAGCCACCCTTGAGTTCAACATGGCTTCCATTTCATAGATGAGACAGCTGAGGCCCATGGAAGTAAACACCTTGCCTAAGTTCAGACAGGCAGCCCCGCCACATGCAGTTTACCACAGAGAGCTGTGCCCCTTCTTAGCCCTTGGGACATGGGGTTCTGGTTTCTATGGTCTCCAGTAGAGAAGCCTAGCTTCACTGTTTCCTGGAGAGGCTTTAGGATTTGGACAAACCCTGCCTTACCCAGCAGCCGGGGGCCAGTCACTACTGAAGTCAAGTGTGTGGGTTGGACATAGTGCCAAATGTTCCTTGTGGGTCAGATTCCATGTGACTAAAGCATTTCCTTTCTCTTTCCCAGAACAGAACCCAGCTAAGAGCCCACTTTACCATCACAGTGGAAGAAAGGATAACGGTAAGATGATGTTCAGTTCCATCCTGTGTTCATGCACCCCGAGGCCTGTGCTGTGTCACCACTGTGTGGCCTGACCTTAAGAGCCAGAGGGAGGTGCCGGCCACTGGCTTTGACATCCCTGATCTACATTGTCTTAGGCTGGTTCGGAGACTGGTTCTCTTGATGACCTTCTGTGATGGTTGATCTTGAGTACCACCCTGATGGGACTTAGAATCACCATGGAAACAGAATCAGTTTCTGCAATAAAACACTGTGACCATGGTAGCATATAAAAGGAAGAATTCCTTTGGCCTTACTGTTCCAGAGGGAGGAGAGTCCATTATGACAGGAAGGCATGGCTGTAGAACCAGGAAACTGAAAGATAAAATCCTTAATCACAAACACAAAACAAGTACAGACAGGCTATGAACTCTCGTAGCTCAGCCCACTATGTGCTTCCACAAGAAGGCCACACCTCCTAACGGTTCCATAACATCCCCTAACAGTACTACCAATTGGGGACTAAACGCTCAAAACCATGAACCCGTGAGGAAATTTCTTACTTTGCCACAGAAACAAACCTCTGGGCATGTCTGTGAGGAAGTTTCTAGATTGTGTTCACTGAGGCGAGAAAACAAATCCACTTTAAATGTGGGCACCGTCCCCTGGACTGGGGTTTGGAGCAGAATATAAAGGAGGAAGCTGCTGAGCCCCAGTGGTCTTCTCTCTGTTCCCTGACTGTGGATAGAATGTGACTGGCCATCTCACCTCCTGAGGCCATCCATGCCTTCCCCACCATGAGGGACTGTACCCTGAACTGTGGGCTGAAACAAACCACTCCTTAGGTTCTTGTCAGGTGTTTGGTCACAGAAACAAGAAAAATAAGCAGTACTCTCTCCACCCGAGCAGGATATACTTGCTATCTATTTATTACCTGGCAGACTGAAATACCACTGCCCACCCGTGCTGCTGGTCATCTGCAGCAGGTCATTCTTTGGACTGCCAGCTCCTGAATAATGACACGGAGACTTTTTATTAATTATGAAAGCTTGGCCTTAGCTTAGGCTTGTTCCAAACTAGCTCTTAAAACTTAAATTAACCCGTGTATATTAATCTACATTTTGCAGCATGGCTTGTTAGTGCTGCTCACTACTGCACCTCCCACTTCCTGCCAGTCTGGCTGGTGAATCCCTGTCTCTCTGTTCTTTTCCTGAGTTCCTCTCTCTCCCAGAAAGTCCTGCTGATTCTCTCCTGCCTAGCTGTTCATCATGCAGCTCTTCATTAAGTCAATCAGAAGGGGCCTTAGGCAGGTGAGGGAAAGCAGAGACAGTGTTACACAGCATGATAACATTTCCCGCAACAGTCATCATATTCTTTCCTGTCCCCAGGGTGGCCACCTGGCTCAGCTGCTGGGGACAGTTTGTCTTCCCAGACTGTACCTGGACACTGGCTCTGCAGGTGGTCTCCCTGCTTCTGCTGTTCGTCAGGAATCTGTTTCATTTTTTGGTGGGCAGAGAGGTTCTTCCTAGAACACACACTCATTCCCCTGTGTCTAACAAGTGTGTCTCACTCTGTAGGTTGGCCAGCCTTCTCCAGGAGAGAGGAGGGAAGACCCACCCTGAATATGGCTGGGGGCCTATACTAGATGAAAAGGAGAAAGCAAGCCAGACAGCTGTGCTCATCATTCTCTGCTTCCTGACCGGATGTGCTGAGACCAGCTGCCTCGCGCTCCTGCTGTGTCTTCCCTGCCTTGACTGACTGTAACCTGGAGGAAACCTTTCCTCCCTTAGGTTGCTTTTATTAGGTGTTTTGTCATAGCAAAGAGAGTGACTTATACTGCCACACAGCAAAGTTAGCAAAGGAGACAGACAAAAGAGGAAGTCTGGAGAAAGTCCTCCATGACCTTCAGGTCCTCTCCCAGGGGACTCCCTAGCAATGAGTCATAGGAGCATCTGTGCATGCTCCATAGAGGCTGAGTGTCACACAGATTCCCTCTGCCTGGCTCACACCAATTTCTGGCTCCAAGAGGAGGCAGATGTTCAACAGAGACCACACTGGACAACATGCTAAGAGAATGATGGGTTCCCTCCCAGACATCAGTTCCCCTGATGCTGGCTGAGGCCCAGCTCACAATCTAGCCTTTAGAGAATAGTAGGAAACAAAGCTAGGCATGCTAACTCTTGCTTGCAGGTCTAGCAGACGGCAGTATAGCCTTTGATCCCACCCCACAGCTATGTGTTGAGACTCAGCACAACTTAGGGGCCAAGGCCCTCAGCAGAAGAGATGGAAAGAAAGCTGAGTCCAGTTTTTAGCAAGCCTGCAGCCCAGTTAAATGGACAAAGATGTAGACGATCATTTTCTTGGTTGGTCTGAGAGCTCCCAAAAGGAGTAACCTGATCTGGTTCATTCTGTGTTCCATTTCCTTCCTCACCCAGTTGGTGACAATCAGTCAGTAAGTATCCCTTGATTGAGATGATTGTCACCAGTGATGATTGCCAGTCAGCTGAGGAGGTGGCAGGTGGCCTCATGATTGTGATGGAGAACATTGTCTTAATGGATATGCCACTCCTCCAAGGCCCAGTCCTCCCCCAAGGATGGAAAGGGGGCTTCTCCAGGTCTCGGGCTGTCTCTCACCCACACACTGTCTTTGGGAAGAAGGGAGAGGTGCCTGTTCAGGATGCAGGCTTCCTCACCAGGGACCCTCTGGGACCCTTTCGAGGAACTCTGTGCAGTGGAGACACCAGGCATATGAATGCGAGACTCCACAGTATTGTAGGCATAGCAGGCTTTGAAACCACTTTGAATCCTGCCTGGGTGTGACCTTCCATGTTCTAGCCTGCCCGGGGCTCACCTTCCCTAGACAGCAAATGAGAACCATATCATGGGCGTCTATCCAGGGTGAGTCTGCGCAGAGTTCTGTGTTTCTTTAAGTCTCGCTGGACATCAGCACCTGTTACTGGTGTTGTTTCTATGTAGCAAGAGTGTAACATCAACCTGCCAGTGTTCTGGGATCAGTGAGAATGATCATTGCTACAGTATCTGGCTCAGCTCTCCAGAGGAGCGGCTATGGTACTAGACCCATATGGGAGGCCCAGGGCAGCATTCTTGAGGACTGGAGTCCGCTGTGCACAGATTACTTCAAGCTTAAACCGATGCTGACTGTACGCTGGACATAACTCCAGGTGTCCTGAGGGGCGATCCATGCCAGTGAGGCTGGACCTTAGTAGTGGGTGTGTTCAGCAGGTCTAACCTGGGCACGTGAAGAGGCAACAGGGTTGTACTGGTGGCTGGAGGATCTGTCAGACAGAACAACAGCGTGTGTTAGCTTGCTGTGTGGCTGGCTTCTCCGGGCATGGGGAAACTACCCTGCTACCTCTTTAATTTTCCACCTCAAGCTAACAAACCAGTAAAGGAAAACAGGGCCTTAAGAAATTTCTTCTTAGTTTACTGCCTATATCCCTATCATTGTTTGCCCCCCTGGTGAGGAGAGTCTCTGAGCGTCCCATAGTGCCAGACATGAGCTGCAGGTCTCAGATTCCTCCACACTCACCTGCTGCCCATGTGTGGAGCACTGCTGATTAGCAGGCACCAGGATGGCAGGTGGCGCTCTCTGGGAAGGCACCCAGGCCCATGAAGACACACAGAGAGAGTTCTACCCATGGTCACAGTCATTCAGAGGCCATTGCCAGCAGTCCTTCCGGGGAGACAGAGAACTTAGGTGTGTGTGTGTCCGTGCAGGAAAGTGGTTGTTTTCTGAAATGGGAGGAAGAGGCTGTCCTGCGTGGATTTAGAGCCAAAATGACTGGATCTCTTGAAAGAACGGCAGGGGTAGATGTTCTAATGAGATCAAATGTGAATAGATAAAGTAATATATTTAAAAAGTTACTATGAGTCATAATCTGGGGAATTTGACTATAAACAGTTGGAAATTTTACTTTTAAAAACAACAGCAGGAAAGCCAAGTGAGAAACTTGAAGTATTGATAGTGTATAGAAAAGACAAGTGGCCTGCTATGTAAAGAGCTTGTGTTAACTAACAAGAGTGGTAACAGATGGCCAGCCGTGAAATGAGAGTTCTCGGACACATGGTTTTACAGAGAGCCTGTGAAGATGTAACATTGTTAGCAAAACCGCCAGGCCTTGAGTTGAGCTGGTGGTGTGTGTGGCTGATAGTGTGTCCTTACTATCGCTTCCCAGCCCACTGATCATTGTCCTGACCTCAGCTCCTGAGTGTCCTCCCTGACCCCAGTGCTCTTCAGCAGCTCCACATGGGACTTTAGTTGTCTTCCTTAGAGCACAGACTTTCCCACGCTCTCTCCTTAGGGGTTTCTTATTAATATTTCATCAGAAAAGTTAACTCCCTTGACTCTTCCACGGCATCGCCGACTCTGCTCACCCCCACTCCCCAGACAGGTTGTTTGCGACCCACAGGTTGAGAATCACTTGTCTAGCTGGTCCAACTACAGCCATTTTCACACAGGAGAGGCAGAGAAACCAGTGAATCCCCCACCCACAGTAGCTCCAAAATGGCTCTAAGACCTGGAGGATCCCTGGAGAGCCCCTGGTGCTCAGCTCACCTTAGAAGGCAGAAGAAGCTGGGCTTCAGTGACAGTGGAGTGCGAAGGATGAGTGAGTGAGCTTTGAAGCATAGCAGATGAACTCACCAACGAGAAGGCAGAGAGGGAGGCTTCCCCCATCCAATCTCTTTTTATCTGGGCTGCCACTGGAAGTTACCAACCACACTAAGTGTGGGTCTTCCCATAAAATGACCTGATCAAGAAAATTCCTCGGGGTTGTGCCCAGCTCCTGTCTCCTGGTTGATTCCAGACCTAGTCAAGTTAACAGCTAAGGTGAGCCATCACCGGCAGCCGTTGTTAGTGTATGATTGATGCTTCCTGCCATCATCTGAACACTCGCTCATCAGCTGGAGGCCTAAAGTCCCCTTACTGTCACTGCCACCCCTCCAGGTCACTGGGACAAGGGGCAGCGAGCCACCATCCTGCCTGCTCCCTGGATATGGAGTGCCAAGCGAAAAATTTCAACAGAACTTGTTGAAACCTCTTCTGGAAAAGTCATGTGTGTCCCCTTTTCCCATGTATGGAGGGGTGGGTGAGCAAGGAGAGTCATTGTGTATATTCCCCTTTTCCTGAGTTTGGGGAGTGGGCGAGTGGGCAGGATTACGGTGTGGCTGCTGGGCATCCTGAGATTTCCTCTGCACCCAGCCTCTTACCACACAGAAAAGCTCAACAATGCCAGCAGTCCCATCATCAGGGAGAGCTACCGCTGCTGTGTTAGCTTCCTGTCTTCGAAGCCTATACATGTATTTATCACATAATCGAAGCCAAACTTTCTAAACAAGCCTTCATTGTGTCTTTGTAATGTGGCATTGAATTCCCGTCTTTTCAAGTCTTCTTGAAAGGCCTCTTTGTGCAGTATCACTCTTCATAAATGCTATGAAGAATCTATCAAAGGCAAGGCTGCGGAGAATGTGTGATTAAAGGGGTGGGCACGATGAGCGAGGAGTCTTTGCAAGAGGCAGGGAAGAAAGTTAGCATGCTCTGGGGGTGGCAGCCACTGCAGCCACCGTTTTTGCTTTCTGCCTAGACATTGCAGCGTAGGCCTGCTTGTGTCCCGGCTCCACTGAGTGGTGGAATTTGGCTCTGCTGTTTGTGGGGACATTTATGGCTGATGACTTGAGGCTGGTTTAATACTTTAACAGCCTCAGCTTTGGCTCCTGTCTTCCCAGTAGAGGGTGTCACTGGTACCAGGTCATCCAGGGCCACTGTCAGCTCACATCCATTCTGTTATTCGGTTCTACATCCACTTACTGTTGCCCAACTGTTCCTCTACCCCGAGCTCTTCTCTGCTCGCAGTAGTAATGGCTGCTCAGATGTCCTGAGATGGCTCAGCCTGCCCTTCAGAGGACCCAGGTTCAATTTTCAATACCTACATGATAGCTCACAACTGTCTATAATTCTAGTTCCAGGGGACCTGACACCCTCACACAGACATACATGCAATGTACATGTTACAAAAATAGATCAAGTTTTTTAAAAAAAGAAAATAAAAGCCGAAAACAGATGTTCTAACCCATGGTGGGGTGCTTTAGCTTTTGTAATGTGGGTGCTGTGTGTGTGTGTATGTGTGTATGTGTGCATGGGTGCATGTGTGTGTATGTGCCTATTCATATATATGTATACATAATAACCAAGTATGAGATTTATTGACCTTGCTATCGTGTTAATTAAGTATCGTACATCCATTAATACCACATAGTTCCAGAACATTCGCATCACTCCCAGGGGAAATTCAGTACCCATTAGCCATTGCTGTCATCACTTTCCTCCTAGCCCCTGGCAGTCACTCCCCTGCCCTCAGTCTCTGTGGTTTATGTGGACTCTGGGTGTTTCTCCACACCTGTATTTTGTCTATGTTTTATTCTTCTTGGGGTCATCTACCTGATCTGGGAGTCAGGCAGTGGTACATGAGGAACCCTCAGCCTCCCTTCTCTCCTTGCAGGTTCTACCTAACCATGGCCTCCATGCAGCAGGCTTTATCATAGCCTTCCTCATCTCCCTTGTGCTGACCTTGGTGGCTCTGTTCTTCCTGGCGAAGGGTCGGTGCCTGCAGAGAAGTGTGCTGGCCAGATTCCGGGTGAGTCTCCCTCCCAGGGATGCTTTAGTAGGCGGTGGTGTCAGCTGGACATTCATTCTTCATCCTGACGTGTCTCAACTCTGGGGATCTAAGGATAGATGCTCAGGTTTGCTTCTTCTGAGACACAAGCCCATCCTTAACTCTGGGGTTGGGGATGCATCTCAATGGTAGAGCAGTTGCCTAGCCTTTACCAGGCCAGTCCACAGCATTATTGGTAAATAGGGAAATTAACTAAATCATGAATTAATTAAACAAAAGCTCCTAGAGTGATTCCTTAAAAACTGTTCTTAATTAGCACACAGTTGTGTGGATTTTATCAGGTAGCATGTGATAGGTTGACACGTTCACACAGTGTGTAACGATCACTCGAGCATGGCACACCTCAGGCGTTTGTCGTTTCTCCATGTGAGGAACCCTTCAAACTCTCTTCCAGATAGTATGAAATATGTGGCCCCTTCTTGGTGACCAGGTACTACCCTGTGCTATGGAACTGCCCAGGGATTCCCTCCTGCCTGCCCTGGACAGCCTCTTCCAGTCTCCTCCCCTGCACCCTCTCCTCCCCTGCTAACTATCTCTATGCTCAGCCTCCAAGGGATCATCTTTGTGAGACTCTGCATGTGATGGCGAACAGTGCTTGGCTTATTCCAGAGGTAACATCCTCCAGGCCCACCCATGTTTGCGGGGGTTTGGATGAGAAGGGCCCCCTGAGGCTCATGTATATGAATGTGTGGGCTCCAGTTAATGGGTCTGCAGAGGTGTTTCACTGGGGATGTGCTTTGATGTTTAAAAAGCCCACCCCAGGCACAGTGTCTCCATCTCTCTCTGCCTGTGATCAGGATGTAAAGCTCTCAGCTACTGCTCCAGCATCATGCCCGTCTGTTTCCCACCATAATGGTTATGGACTACCCTCCCAAACTAAGCAAGCCCCCAATTAAATACTTTAAGGGTTGTCTTTTCACAGCAATAGAACAGTAACTAAGACAGACAAGATGGTGCTTTTTTATGGCTAAATAATATTCCATTGTGTTTATGGGTGATGAACACTTAGACTGATTTCACATTTGACTGATGGATGATTTAAACATTGCCAGGTGTAAGAACCTTACATTTTGGCTCTCCACTTTTAGGGTAGGTGTATTCTTGCTATTCCAAATTCAAGCCCTATTCTATGTCACCTGCTGAGGCGCTTTGGAAGGTTCACTGTTCTGGGGTGGAGCCAGACTCCTTGGTCTGGTTTGTGAGTCCCCCATGACATAACTTGTGCTTGATTTCCTCCCATCCCTCACCTCACCTTCTGGATGTACCCAGTGACTTGACTTTCCTTAGGGAGCTGAGCTCTTCTTGTTCCCACTAATGGGCTTTTCCAGTCCCTTCTCCCATCTTCCCCTCTTCCTCTTCTTTATATATAAACCAAGCAGCTACTTGTCCGGGAATCATTGTGGGTACTTCCTGGTAGATTGGGGTCTCTCTGGGTCCCCTGCTTGCTTTGAGAGACTCCACACAGGACCTTTTAGACCTGAGCTCTTTCAGCTCCTGGTCTGCATTTCCACAGGAGTATACCCTGAAGCCAGACTTGAAGTCACTCCAGTTCAGGAAATAATGCCTCCAGGGCATGGCAAGAGGAGAGGGTCATCAGCAGTGCCAGGTGTGTCCTTGAGTACCATCAGAGACACCTGGAGCCAGCCTGTCTGAGGTACTGGAGACCAGACAAAACCAGCCTCCTAGCCAATGCTCCTGCAGGCTGTCGCTGTGCTGCTGTCATTCCCCATGCCTGTGTGCTCATCAGGGAGCAGCCAGCGACATCGTGTTCAGGTTGAGGGGGCCTCTTAGTGCTTTCTCTCTGATGGGGAGTATGATGATGAAGGATTTTAAGAATCATTTCTCTGTCATTTTAAATATATATTCCATTAATTCTTTGGGAATTTTCACATAATGCATTTCGATCATATTCATCCCCCAGCCCTCTTCCTAACTCTTCCCAAATCTATCCCTGACTTGAAAAAAAAAAAAAAAAAAAAAACTACTGAGTCAGGTTTGTACTTCTGTTCTACTCCTAGGTGTGGGGTCATTCCCTGGAGCAGAGTCAGCCTACCAGGGTCATACCCCTAAAAAAAACTGTCTCCGTCTCCCAAGAAGCCATTGACTGTCAATAGTGCCTTAGTTAGGGTGGGGGCTCATGAACATATGTTCTCAGGTGCTTCCCACCTTGTATTTTTGGGGGGATGGGATGGTGGTTTCCCCGTGTAGCCCTAACAGTCCTAGAACTCACTCTGTAGACCAGGCTGGCCTTGAACTCACAGAGACCCACCTGCCTCTGCCTCCCAAGTGCTGGGATTAAAGGTGTGCGCCACCACCACCCTGATCACCTTGCTTTTTGAGGCAAGGTCTCTCGTTAACCTAGAACTCACCAGTTAGGCTATGCTGGCTGACTGTGAGCCCCAGGGGTCTATCTGTCTCTGCCTCTGTGCCAGCTTTCTAAAAATGTGGGTTTTAGGGCTCAGACTCAGGTTGTCACGTTTGCGTGGCAAGCCCTGTCCTTACTGAGCTATCCTCCAGTCTCAGTAGCAGGGTACTTGTGGGTATGTCTTTGCATATCTCTGTTCATCATTGCAGTACGCTTGTGTGAGGCTGTTGAAATCAGCATCCTTTCCATTCGGGGAGACAGTGTAGGCTTTGACTAGGACAGGGGCTGGTCTGAGAGGGGAGGAGGCCAGCCCTGCCTTCCCTCCCAGCATGCAGTGTTCCCCAGAAGGCCAACTCTGCTGTCTCTCCCCTTCTACAGGTTCAGCACCCTGAGAACAAGCTGGAGCCCTCACCCTTCACCTCTGCTAATGGTGTGAGCCAGGATCTTTCCCTCAATGACCAAGTGATTGACATCTTGACTTCTGAGGACCCTGGGAGCATGCTTCAAGCCTTAGAAGAGTAAGAGTCCTCTACTCTCAGGAGGTGATGGGTTGGGACAGCAGGCACTAAGTGTCCCTGTGTTCACTTGGTCATCCATTTGTCGCTTGGTGGTCAGATTGCAAGTGCAGCTAGGCACTGAGTATTATTTGGGCTGGCTGGATGCAGAAGGAGGAGCTTCTGGAGCCCTGGAAGTGCTCCCCTGGAGGAGGTGACATCATCGCTCCTGTTTGGGACTGGAGTAGAAGTGTCCACAAGTGGGGTGAGAGGGAGTACTTCAGGCAGGAGGAAGAAGGGAAGACATAGGATGAGAAGGAGCAAGGGCATTTGCGAAATCATGCTGTGTGTGCTGGGTCATTGATTACTGAGTACAGAAAGCAGGGAAGAAACATCTGTTAGAAAAGGAGACAAGGGCAGTGCTGACTGTGGTTTGCAGGGTGGAACTCTGTTCTGTTGATAAAGACCCACAGCGCTGTGTGCACAGCAGAACATCCTGCCAAACCGTGGCTGGAAAAGATGCAAGCTAACTCAGGTATTCAGAAAGACCTCGGGGATGGGGTGTGGTGAGGTGGGGTGTAGTGAGGTAGGACGTGAGGTGGGTGGGGTGGGGTGAGGTGAGGTGGGATGAAGTGGGATGAGGTGGGGTAGGGTGAGGTGGGGTGAGGTGGGCGGGGTGGGGTGAGGTGAGGTGGGATGAGATGGGGTAGGGTGGGGTGGGGATGGGGTGCAGTGAGGTGGGGTGTAGTGAGGTAGGGGGTGAGGTGGGTGGGGTGAGGTGAGATGGGATGAAGTGGGGTGAGGTGGGGTAGGGTGAGGTAGGGTGAGGTGGGGTGAGGTGGGTGGGATGGGGTGAGGTGAGGTGGGATGAAGTGGGGTGAGGTGGGGTAGGGTGAGGTGGGGTGAGGTGGGTGGGGTGGGGTGAGGTGAGGTGGGATGAGGTGGGGTAGGGTGGGGTGAGGTTGGGTGGGGTGTGGTGGGGTGGGGTGAGGTAGGGAGGGGTGTGGTGGGGTGTGGTGGGGTGAAGTAGGGTGGGGTGAGGTAGAGTGGGATAAGGTAGGGGTGAGGTGGGTGGAGTTAGGTGGGGTGGGGAGAGGTGGGGTGAGGTAGGGTAGAGTAAGGTGGGGTAGAGTGAGGTGGGGTAGGGAAGTATTGTTTTCCCCTCACATGAGGATTTGGAGGCTAGAAAGTCTTTCCAGGGCCACAGCTAGTGGTCAATAGGGTTCCCAGCTGTTATAACCCCAGAGCCTGGGAGGTGGGGACAGACAGATCCCTAAGGCTCAGTGGCCAGACAGCATAACCGACTCAACCAGTGAGCTTCAGGCCAGCGAGAGACCCTGTCTCTTAAAGCAGGGTAGAAGGCTCCTGTGAAACGATACTCGAGGTTGTCCTCTGATATACATGCACTCTCTCTGGTCTACAGCCCTCCCCCCATGTGTGTGCATACACACACACACTCACAGGAAATTGTACTGAGCAGGGAAGGGCCTAGAAGCACAGCCAACCAAGCAGTGCCAGGCCTATGCCCCAGGGTTTAGGAACCTACATCCCATGGCACATAGAGTGCATCCAAGGTTGGACCATTTCAGTTGTGACTCCTCCTAGGACAGGAGCCACACTGAGTCTGACGCATGGTACTTTGTGAGCTTCTTGTCCTTGGCAGTGGGGGCTCGCTCCGCCCTACTTGGCGGATGTTCTTCTCTTGTTCAGTAGCCCTGTGAGTAGCCAGACAAGGAGCCTTGGATGCACAGGACCGACCTCACACACGCTGGGGCTCAGGACTCTGTCTATTTCTGGCTCCCAGGGTTGTGTGCATGCATGGCTTGGGTGATTAGGCTGTGTACAGCTCTTCACAAGCCCTTCTTCAGTTTTGCTCGATTCTCTAATTGGAATACCAAGGATGGCAATTAAAATTTGCCACCCTGTCTTAGGAGGCAAGCTCCCAGCAGGAACTCAAAAATACCACCTCATATATTGTGATATGAACACAAGCAATTATCAAAGCATTTCCTGGCCAAAAGTCAGGTGTTACCCACTGCATATGAGAATGAAGAGCTGGGTGGGATGATTTGATTTGAGTAATCGACAGCTGGGTGTTTAATTTGCACATAGGCAGGACTCTGTTTGCTTCTGACCCAGTGAAGTAGTCCTCTAAGCAGGAGCGTGTTCCCCTCTGTTTCTGCGTTTGACTCCAGATGTGAAGGGTGTAAGACCAGCCCTCCTCCATCCCCATCACTGGAAACTCTCCTTGGTGTGGCAGCTCGCTAATTTTACTGCTGTGAGAGTGGTGACATTTTTAGTGATACTCAGGCTTTGGAACCTTCTCTTTGTCTCTCCTTGGTTGCTGATCTTATTTTGTCTGAAGAGCATTTTACATCGATTAGCAAGCATGGACTGTGAGAACTCAGCCTCAGAGTGAAATTCATCCCTCCTTTTGGTGCTTCACCCTCATCCCTAACCCTCCTCCCTCACCCTCTTTCAGTAACCTCCTCCTTCGCCCTCCTTCTTTATCTCAGTCGTAAAAATTATTTGATTATTATGGGTGTTCTGCCTGCATGTGTGTCTGAGCAGCATGCAAGTGTCTGGTGCCCCCAGAGGCCAGAAGATGTTGAATTCCACGGCTCTGGAGTTACGGATGGTTGTGAGCTGCTATGTGGGTGTTGGGAAATGAACACAAATCCTCTAGAAGATCAGGCAGTGGGTTTCTTTTTAACGTTTTTATTAATTAAATTATTTATTTTACATACTAACCACAGTTTCCCCTCCCTCTCTTACTGTTCCCTACCCTCACAACCTCTCTACTCCCCCCTCCATCCACTCCTCTGTTCAGAAAGGGGCAGGCCTTCCATGGGGGTCAACAAAGCATGGCATATCAAGTTGAGGCAGGACCAAGCTCCTCCTCCTGCATCAAGACTGGACAAGGCATCCCAGCATGGGGAATAGTTTCCTAAAAGTCAGCTCAAACTCAAGGGACAGGTCCTAATTCCACTGCTAGAGGCCCCCAAAACAGATCAAGCCACACAACTGTCACCCACATGCAAAGGGCCTACATCATCAGTACCATGCATTCTCCCTAGTTGTCAGTCCAGAGTTTGTGAGCTCCCACTAGCTCAGGTCAGCTGTCTCGGTGGGTTTTCCTGTCATGATCTTGATCTCCACCTTTTGCTTATGCAATCCCGCCTTCCTCTCTTCAACTGGACTGCCCTCCCAGAGCTCAGACCAGTGCTTGCCTGTGGATCTCTGCATCTGCTTCCATCAGTTACTGGATGAAGGTTTCCTGATGACAATTAGGGTAGTCACCAATCTGGTTACAGGAGAAGGCCCATTCAGGCACCCTCTCCACCATTGCCAGGAGTCTTAGCTGGGGTCATTCTTGTAGATTCCTGGGAGTTTCACAGGCAGTCGTTCTTAACCTCTGGGTCTTCTCTCCACCCCCACCCCCAGCTCAGTCTTAAAAATGTATTGACCAACTATGTTCTAGCCTCAGTGGTTGGACACTGGTTTGGGTACCCAGTCTGTCTGTCTGTCTGTCTGTCTGTCTGCCTGCCTGCCTGCCTGCCTGCCTATCTGCCTTCCCTCCTTCTCCTAGAATTGTCAGTTACCTTGCGTCTTTCTGTGTTGACCTCTCATAGGTTTAGGAGCTCCCACAGAGGAAATGTCAGGGACCGAGTCTGCAGGGAAGTCAGTCTCTCAAGGGCTCCTGTTCTCTAGTAAGTCATTTATCCTCTTGTAATTCCTACTGGAGGTAGCAAGTGGGCAGCTTGATTGTTGCTGCATTTCCAATACCAGGTGGTACTGTTCCCTTTTATCAGTGCCAGCTTAACTCCTGAAAGGCTTGCCTGCATTTCAGCTTGGCATCAAAGGCACCTCTCACAAAGAGGATTGGCGAGGGGTTTGTGTCCTTTGGTTTTTATCAGGTTCCCTAACCGTGGTCACAGTGGCAGTGAGCTTGGTCCCAATGCATGCTGGGACCTGTTATGACGAAAGAGAAACTGGGTAGGATTGGCACATCACAGAAGGTTCTAGAAACATGGTATGCTTCCAGTAATTTAGTTCTATCCTGGCCAGAAACCTGGTCACACCGAGCATCTGGTGTCATATGAAATTTTCATGGGCGCTCAATTTTCAGCCCAGGGCACTGCCATTCAGAGAGGCTCACTGGCTTGCCTGAGGTCATGTGTGTGCTAAGGACTTGCACCGAGGCTAGTGCACTTTCAAATCCACCGTGCTGCTGAAGAATGGTCTTTTACAAATACTGAGTACAGATGCTTCAGAGACAGGGAGCATAGGGAAGACATCCAGAGCTGTGCTTCTTTCTGTGACACTCCGCTTACTGCCAGCTCTGAGCTGTCGCTGCTGCCCCTATGCTGTCTGCAGACTGTTTTGTACACAGTAGGGGTGTAGGGAGCATTTGTTGTGCTGAAGTTGTAAATACACATATTGAGTAGGTTTCTACATGCTAACCATACGGTATGTTTGTTTTTGCAACTCATATTTTTTTTTTTTATTCTTCCCAAACATTCTGCAAAGTAGCAAAGCGGTCCTCCTCTGTCAACGCCCTCAGTGCAGAAAGATGGATCTGTTTGCTGGCTTCTTTGGGTCACGTATCCTTGGGGGTTGCTTCTTTAGTCTCGGAATACCATCTCATTATTTATTATCAGTAGCCTACAAAAGTGTTAATTGTAATTTGCTTCTTGGGAATTCTAAACAGTGGTGTTTCTTAGACATTACCCTGCAAGCACCGGTTTAGGGAGCAGTACAGGAGTTCCAGCATCAGAACCCCATCCCGTGTCACCCCAAGTGTCTGTCTTCTTGATGTCTTGATGTCCTGGGGGTAATGGAGGCGCGTGTGTATTTCATTGTGCTGTAAATGATTACAAGTGCAGGAAGGGGGTGGAATTGTCTTCCTTCCCCAGAGCATTCCCTCTAATGCTATGTACGAGCGAGGAATTTGTTCTGCTTATCTTTTTTTTAAGCCATTGGGCAATTAACAATGAGAGTTAATGCCATTAATAGCTTGGAAATTTAATCGATTTGGAGAGACTCTTTCTGTATCTTGTGGCCTTGGGACATTGACAGTTTTTCTTGCTGCCTCTTCTGACAATCTATGCAAAGCGCTGGGCAGTGATAGGGCTGCAACCAGTGTCTCTGAGCTGGGTGCCTGTCAAGCTATCTGCTCTGACCCCTCAGCAGACAGTTTCCCCAGGGAAGGAGGAGCTACGGGGGGAAGTACGAGTATTTAGGCCAACAAGATGCTAGGAGATTGTGCTGTGAAATTATTATTTCTTTGATACAAATTTGAATAACAATCTAAGGCCATTTTCCCAATGCAGGTAGGAAAACCAAGTTCTTTCTTGAGTTTCTCTAGTTAGTAAGTAATTTACTAGGCAGCCATGAGAGAGAACAGACAATATGCCTAGCCCAGGCTGCCATATTTCTGGATTAAAGAATGAGTGATACATGCAGCTGCCTGGCATGGTGTTTTTGAGCTTGCTGTTCGCTCGTAACAGATCACTACAGGCTTGGCAGCTCACGGTAGCGATGTTTTGTCTTAGGATCCTGGGGATAAGAGTCTGAGGGGTTCACCAGGCATAAGTCAAGCTTTGCAGCTTCCAGTGGCAGCCTCACTCAGTGCTCAGCTCTTCCTAGGTCTTCAGATCTGTCAATCTTTGCTTGCATTCTTTCCTTCCTCAGATCGCCTCCTCTGACCCTGACTCCTCCACCTCTCTCTTCTAAGTTGAAAGTCCTCCTTATTGATGTTTGAATGTTAGAGTCAGTTGCTGAGCAATGGCTCTATCTGCAGCCTCAGCTTCTTTGCCTTGTGACTTGGAGTCATGTACTCAGGACTGAAGAAAGACATGGTTGGGGAGCCATTCTTCCTTCTGCCCCACCAGGCTTCATTAAAGGTGTGAAGTCTGTTTTGTCTGCGTCAGAGTAGAGCACAGCTTTTCTTTCAGAAGTTGTGAGGTTCTGTCTGGCTCATTTAGCATTTAACCGTGCACACACCTCTTTAAGGCATCTTCTGTGATTCTTCCTGGATCCAACAGAGTTTTCCTTGCAGTTAAGTACTTGCTGAGACAATGAAGGAAGCCAATACATGAGTTGTCCTTTAAAATGGGACTGGTGGGGGCTGGAGTGATGGTTCAGGGTTAAGAGCCCTGACTGCTCTTCCAGAGGAATATCCTTTATTGAAGTGCCTTTAACTCAAGGTAGCGTTTTGCTACAACTCTTCAGATATATATGTGTATATTTACATATACACACACACACACATATGAATGGCCAGATACCCATTTCTCTGTCTGTATGTGTATCTGTTTATCTTCTTCACACTTACAGATGCATGTTGAGGCATTTCCAGATAAGATGGCATATCTAAGATTTGTTTTCAGTGCTCAAACACATATGGCAAGGAATAGAACTAGTGGGATTGGTGAATAGTGACAAAATTCAAGCAAACTGACACTAACCACAGTGTGTTCTCCACTTTCAAATGCTAGAGATTTTCTGTGATAGCTTCCTTAATATTTTTATATTGTCAGATCCCCATCAAATGACAGATGATATCTACCATTGCAAAGCATGGGTAGAGAAAGGGTCTCTATACATGGCTGGCTTGGACCTCTCGAAGCCAGTTAGGCAGATAATCCAAGAGGCTTAAACATGCTGTGGCTTACCAATTTAAAGGAAGAGATCTTGACTTTGGTTCATGGACTGAGGGAATGGGCCATCCATCGTGATGGAAGTGTGGCCACAGGAGCAGCTCAAGGCTGGTAGCAAGAGTGTGAGGCTGCTTGCTCTCATCTGGGGGGATCAGAAAGCAGAGACCAGACAGGAAGCATGGTGGGGCTAAAACCCTCAAGGCCTGAGTTTAGCATTCCACTTCTTCCAGGTAAGCCTTAGCTCCTGTGGTTCCATAACATCCCCAAGTGGTGCCGACCAACTGCTGACCAAGTGAGCCTGTGGGCGACATTTTGCATTCAAATTATGAAAGAATAGATAGGTGGGAAAATGGGAAGAAAAGAAGGGGAAAGAAAGAGAAAAGGCCTCACCCACAAATACCTTAAAGCCTGACAGTTTTGAGGAGTCCCTCGTTCTGTTGTGTAACGGAGCCCATTTGACTTCTGTTTCTAAGGTTGGAGATCGCAACCCTGAATCAGGCAGATGCGGACCTGGAGGCTTGTCGGAACCAAATTAGTAAGGACATCATTGCCCTTTTGATGAAGAATCTGACCAGTGGTGGCCACCTCTCTCCACAAACAGAGAGGAAGGTGTCAGCTACTTTCAAAGAGCAGTTTCTGCTGCTGGAGAAGGAAGTACAAGAGGAGTATGAGCGGAAGATGTTGGCACTGACGGCAGAATGTGACCTAGAAACAAGGAAGAAGACAGAAAGCCAGTACCAGAGGGAGATGGTGGCCATGGAGGAAGTAGAAGAGGTGTTGAAGCGAGTTAGTGAGAGGGTAAGGCAACCCTGAAGGCTTGCATATTGTTCATTCCTCTTCAAGTTCTCATTAGTTATCAGTGCTTTAACTGACCCATTTGTCTGTCCTTCCATCCTTCTGTCCATCCACATATCAAAATTACCTATTTACCCCTCCCATCTACCCATGTATTCACCTATCAGTCATCTGTTTACTTATTGATCCATCCATCAATCTGTCCATCCATCCATCCTTCTACCTACTCATCTATCCACTTATCCATACATCCATTCATTCATCCATCCAACCATCATCCTATCAATTTACATATTCATCCACATATCTACCCATTTATTTACCTAGCTGCCTGTCTTTTCTCCTGTCTACCTATTGATACATTGACCCATCCATCTAACCATCAATATCAATTTACCAACTCACTTATCCACCCACCCATCTGTCAATCCATTTATCAGTTCATTCACCTATCTATCCACCTATCTGTCCATCTAACCATTCATCCACCTATCCATCCATAACCTACCCATCCACCCTTCCATCCACCTTTCCTTCCTTCCTTCTTTCCTTTCTTCCTTCCATCCATCCATGCATCTATTCATTCATCTGTGCATCTAGCCATTCATCCACCCATCAATTCATAACACACACACACATACACACACACACACACATCTACCCATACCTCTACCTATCCCCCTAGCTATCCATGCATGCTCCCATTCTCCAATCCATGCATCTTTTCATCTAATCACCCATCCTCTCTTCTAGCCACCCATTTATTCATGTAACCATGCATCCACCCATCCACTCATCCATCCACACACTACTGTGTCTATCTATTGATACACCACCCACCTGGCTATCTGTACACCCAACCACACACAGTCCTATCATCTACATCCATCCGTCTATTTGCCCTTCCTTCCACCTATCTGTTCATCTATACTTCCACCCATTCACCCATCCATCCACATAACCCCGTACCACACATCTGTCCATCCATGAAATTTTGCTAAGATTTATGGGTACCTTACTGTCTCTCTCCTTTAGGCTGGGGACTACAGATACCAAATTGAATTCAACCTCTTACATTCAAGAAGCTCATGTCCTAATGAAATATGCTCGTATTTGAAAAAATACGACACTGGTCAGCCATGTTATAATACAGTTCTATCCATGGTGCTGTAGTGGTCATGGGAAGAGTAGAAAGGCTTCGTTAACAGAGGATGTGGCCAGTTCATGGTTGGTTGTGATGTCAGAGTACGTGTGTCCCTTTGGGACTGCCATTTACTGAATGACAGCTCCATCCTGCACAGGTCTAGAGCCAGGCAAGCCTGGACTTAGAGTTGTTGTGTGACTTTTCCTGTGGAGACCTGAACAAATGTCTACTTCCGCCATGAGCCGATGACAGACCGAAAAACTGGTACCACCCCAGCCTAGCTTAGTGAAGCAGTGAGTTTGCTGAAGTTGTTATGGGGGCATGGGAGACTCAGAAGCAGCTGCATCCCCATTAAAGCCCACAGCAGCATGAATGACAACTCACAAAAGCTGCATCCCTTGAGCTCCCTGCTCAACTTGCAGGCAGTTCCCTGCATCTCCCAAACAACTGTTATTGCTTACAGAGCCTTGGAGAGGAGCCTTCTGAGTTTCCTTTACTTTCTGAACTTAGCTGCTCTTTTTTACTTCTTGAGCCTCTCTCCTCCCTCTAGGAGGGAGTGTTAATTTGGAAGACATTGTTACACAAATTATCCTGGCCTACATCTGGCGCCCTATATCCTAAGTCCTCTGAGCACCCCTCAGTGTGGATGGGAAAAGTAATGGAAGAGAAATGCCAGTTGCCTACCTGAGAGAAGCGATCTCCCAGGCACAGCTGAGCAAGGCTGAATTGTCTTCCCAACAAGAGAGGTGTCCAGGCCATGTGACCTATGCCTGCACAGGTCTGAACACCCATGTCCTCTGAAGCCCAGAAGGCAGAGAAACTGCCTAACAGCTGCTTTCAGGCCCCACCTGCCAGGCAAACACAGCACATCCCCAGAAGAGAATAAAAGATCTCAGTTGGTGGCTCAGGGTCACTCAGTCTTCAGGGCTGCAGTGAAGGACGGGCAGGGTTCACTGTGCACCACTTGTTCCCTTGCTCCACGGTACTGCTTTGCTTGCCTCAATGCTATGTTGTCTGGGGTGGGGCTTGTGGCCTGTAGATGCTATACTAGCTTCCCATGGCTGCTAAAACAAGGTGCCACACATCTGATGTCTAAAAAGAAAAAAAAAATGAGAATTTGTTCTTTTGTGGTTCTGAAGTTCAGAAATACAATTCAGGATATATGCAGAGCCCAGATTCCTCTGAGGACCTTACGGAGGGCCTTCCTGGGTTGACAGATTTGCTGGTGGTTCCGTGTGTTCCTGGGGTTGTAGCTAAGTCACTTTCACCCTGCTCTATCCTCTCATGGCCTCTTCCTAGAACTCTGTCACCTCTTTCTGTCTTCTTTGAGGTCACTTGTCTTTTAATTTGGGGTCTTGGATGCAAATATGAGATGCTTAACTTGGTTCAACCTGCAAAGATCCTTAGAAGTTCAGATTTACAGGTTTCTAAATTATGAGGCCGGGACCTAGACATGTACATGTATTTGGGGGTAGATGTTATTCAAGCTTCTCTGATGACACCCCCCCACACACACACACACTTCTAATGCTCTGTCTGTCTCTGTGGTTCAGCCCACACTTCCTCAAACCACTCTCTTAGGGAGAGTATATTTAACTTGCTATGTAGTGATTCAACCCCCAAATTACCTCATCAGAATTTGTTCTGATTTTTGGTTTTTGATTTTCCCTACAAAAATAGTACAAGGCAGCTTGGACTACAGAGTGGGTTCTATACTAGTTTTGTTACATGGAGAAATCCCAAATAAAATAAAATAAATACAAATCAACAGCTTGCAGACAGAGCCCTAGAGACTAGTCCAGCCTCGGCTGTATTCATGTAACCCATGAATTCAGTATAGTCTTTACGCTTTAAGTGAATTGCAGAAAATCCCAACCAAACCTTAAGATCCCACATGGCCTGCGAAGTATGAGTTTTTCTTCTGGTTCTTCACAGAAACGTTTGCCCATTCTATTAGAAAAGCCAAAAACAAACAAAACAAAAAGCTCTGCAAAACCCACAGTGGAACAGAGAGCCATTTGCTCAGTACTGATTGGCTACTTTGTGCATTCATTGAATGCCTGCTGTATGCCTCACCTGGAGGCTGATGGTGGCTCAGCTCCTCTGTACTAGACTCCGGCATACAGACCAGCCATCTGCTGCAGTCTGTGTTTTATAAGATGTTTGCAACCTGTGGAATTGCATATCTTGCTTATTTTCACTTTGTATTGCTGCATTTAAAAATTTTAATTTAAATACTAGGGAAGAATGCAATGTGTTACAAAGCACAGACTTCTAAGAGCTGGGAATTCTAGGCACACTACAGAAGCCTCCTTTTTAAACTGCGCCCTGCTCTGCTCAGTGAGGCAGGGAGTGAGAAGAGCCCACTTTTGATGGACAAAAACCAAAACTTAATCCCTGGTCCAGGGGGCCTCAGGTGGCACCATGTTGATGCCCCCAGCCATTGGACTGCTCTGCATGCCACCTCCCCCTGCTATGTGGCCTCATTCCCACCCTGTTGGTGTCTGTAGTGCCTTCCGTGCTTCAGTGATTCCTACGGCTTTCACAGCATGTGCCCTGCAGGGGAGAGGCTCTAACTCCCTAGGAGCTTAGACTCGGGGGAGGCTTCCTTGAACTTGAGTTTTACCCTGCCCTTCCAGAAGGCTGTGCTCCTCTGGGTCCCCTTTCCACCTTTTGAACAATAGACACAGTGCTTTCTCATCTGTTCACCTCAGAAGGCTGTGTGAGAGTTAGTGTGAAGTAAGTCAATACATGCACGGTAGGGCCTGCAGCCCAATGAAGGAGGCTGGGCACTGGACTCTGAGGCACAGTTAGAGCAGGGGAGATACTCTGGTGACCTTTGCATAGCCAGGTGGTGCTGGGACACCAAGGCACAGCAAGGAGATGGTCTGGTGGCCATTTGCACAGCCAAGTGGCTTCAGACCACTCTGACAAGCTTTGACTCTGAAAGCCAAGGAGGATTCGTGTGCTTTCACCTCAAAGAGATGATTGATGTTGGAGGAGGTAGTGGTGTGGACCTGGGTCAACATTATACAATGTATACTCACATTGACACTTCACAGGCAGCCCATGATAGGTCACATTTCCTGTTTTTATGAGTTGGCTAAAAGCGCAGTATAAATTAGAAGGTAAACAGGGGCTTCCATCAGTGCTTGGTCCTGTCAGCCCTACATGGGTGCTGTTGTGGTTTCCCTCTGTGTTAGCTGCTTTTCTGTTGAAGGAACAGTTTGTTTTGGCTGACAGTTTCAGAGGGATTCAGTCCATCATAGCAGGGAAGGCAACCTGAGAGTGAGGGTGGGGTGGCAGAGAGGAGTCAGAGCAATCACACTTCATCCACACACGGGAAGCACAGAGGAAGAACAGGAAGTGGGGCCAGGCTCTAGACCCTAAAAGCCTCACCCCAGTGACGAACTTCCTCCAGCAAGGTTCCACCTCCTAAAAGTTCCATGACCTTTCCAGACAGCACCACCAGATGGGAACCAAGTCAGCCTCTGAGGAGTGGGACATTGTGGGGGGGTGGCATTTTGTATTCAGACCCCAGAACTCTTCTGCTGCTATGATAACGTGTTCTGGCAAAGTTACTTGGGGGAAAAGGGTTTATCTTAGCTCACAGTTCCAGGTTATTTATAGTCCAACAAGACTGGGAAATTGAGGCAGCAGACACTTGAAGCAGCTTGTCATATCACGTCCAGTCAAGAACAGAGAGAAACGAGCACAGGCATGCTAGTGCTCAGCTGTCTGTCTGTCTGTCTGTCTGTCTGTCTGTCTGTCTCTCTCTGTCTGTCTCTGTCTCTGTCTCTCTCTCTCTCTTTGTTTTGCATAGTTCAAGATCCAGGCCTAGGGAATGGTGCTGCCCACTCTTAGCATGGATAGTTCCACATTAATTAATGTAATCAAGACACGTCCCCATAGACATGCCCACAGACCATCCTGGTCCTGGCATTTCCTCACTGAGACTCTTCCCTTGTGATTCTAGATGGTGTCAAGTTGAGGGTCATGGTTTAATATCATCTTTAAGGAAACCTCAGACATGAAATATTTACATCTGAAGGTGGGAAAACCAAGGCCCAGAAAATCAGAGTCTCATAGCTCTGCTCCCTACGGCCACTTGAAGTCCTGACCTGCCTTTTCCTCCTCCACACCTGATATAAATGGCACCCCAAATAGTGAGTGATAGCAGAACCCTGGAAGTGCTACAGATATCCACAAAATGAGTGTGTGGTGTAACACAGCAAGGGGCCCTCTTCTGTTTCTAGGCACCTTCAGCTATTTGAGGACCTGTATTCTGCCTGGGTCCAGGGAAGCTTCCTAACTCCTTCTTAAGCTTCTGAAAGAGAGATTGTTTTCTGTGTAGGAACTTGACATTGCTTCACTGATAGACGTGTTTTTATGAAACAGTTTTCCAGTCTGCCAGTCTCAGTGAGTGGAGTACAAGGAGCGTAACTGAGGAAATCATAATTTTACATTTTGGATGGTGAAGACTGAACTGATACAGGAGCAGCCCCGGGGCAGCTCAAAGCCAGCCTGCCATTGGCTGAAGCAGCTTGCTGACCACACCTCCTCTTGGTGAAAAGCCTTTCTTTCTTTCTTTCTTTCTTTCTTTCTTTCTTTCTTTCTTTCTTTCTTTCTTTCTTTCTTTCTTTCTTTCTGATTGATTTTTAATGAGCTCTACATTTTTTTCTGCTCCCCTCCCTGCCTCTCCCCTCCCCCTTCCAACTCTCCCCCAAGGTCCCCATGCTCCCAATTTACTCAGGAGATCTAGTCTTTTTCTACTTCCCATGTAGATTAGATCTACGTATGTCTCTCTTAGGGTCTTAGGGTCCTCATTGTTGTCTAAGTTTTCTGGGATTGTGGTTTGTAGGCTGGTTTTCTTTGCTTTATGTTTAAAAACCACCCATTAGTGAGTACATGTGAAAATTGCCTTTCTGGGTCTGGGTTACCTCACTCAAAATAATGTTTTCTAGCTTTATCCATTTTCCTGCAAAATTCAAGATTTTTTCTGCCATGTAGTACTCCATTGTGTAAATGTACCAAATTTTCCTTATCCATTCTTTGGTCGAAGGGGCATTTAGGTTGTTTCCAGGTTCTGGCTATGACAAATAAAGCTGCTGTGAACATAGTTGAGCACATGTCCCTGTGGCATGATTGAGCATCCTTTGGATATATACCCAAAAGTGGTATTACTGGATCTTGAGGAAGGTTGTTTCCTAATTTTCCGAGAAATCGCCACACTGACATCCAAAGTGATTGTACCAGCTTGCATTCCCACCAGCAATGCAGAAGTGTTCCCTTTGCTTTTAACTACTTAGCCCTTGACTGTATATGAAAAGCCTTTCATTGGAAAAGTTCAGTAGGGATAGTTCACTTTACTGGCAGCATCTAAAATAGAAAAGCTTATATTAAAAATGTGCATTTTTCCAAGTGTGGTAGCTCATGCCTATAATTCTAACATTTGGAAGATAGAGGCAGGGGAGCCAGGAGTTCAGAGTTACTCAGCTATCTGCTAAGTTCACAGCCAGCCCAGCCTATGTAAGACCCTCTATCTCTAAACAAAACAAGAACCTAGAGAAATAGCTCAGTAGTTGAGAGCACAGCCTGCTCTTCTAGAGGACCTGGGTTCTATCCCCAGCACCCACATGGCAGCTCACAACCAGGGTGTATGATAGTCTCTTCTGATCTCCTAGGTGCTGGGCATGCATGTGGGGGACCAGGCCCACATGTGCTGCACATCCATACATGCAGGCAAAGCACTCGTGACGTAGAAAATAACTATGTATTAAAACTTTAAAACAATAGAAGCGAAAGAGCAAGAACTCTGGTGGGTTTAGCCTTTCTCTGAAGGTCAAACCATATCCTGTCTTCATGCACATGCTCAATTGTCCCTGCCTTTCTGCTGGTGTAGTGTTTTGTCTTCTCTCTGTGTGGTTTCAGAACCCAAACCTTAAAGGTTTGCATATGGGGAACTTAGGGAAAGGGCCTGAATGTCTCTGAGCCCATGGCTCTGACCCTGCAGATGGGAAGATGTCCATTTTTGGTGGCTGTGTACTGAGCCACTTGTCTTCAGGCACTTAAAACAGCAGGATCTCCCAGGTCCCATGACTAAAAGTCCTGGCAGAGCCAGTTGGGTCCTGTGCTCAAGACACCCGAGGCTTGCATCAAGGTCTCCTTTGGACGTCAAGCTCCTGGGCCAACCTCTTCTTGCTGTGGATAGAATTCACTTTAGTGTGTGTAGGACTGACTTCCAGAAGTTTTCCTTGACCATGGATACTCCACAGTTACTGTTGGGTTCATTAATGGCCAACAGGAGAGAACAGGGAGTGAGCACTCCCTCCTTAAGGGCCCTCATGTGATGTCGTCATATCCACTCACGATGGAGCCTTCCCTCAACCCCAACTTACCCATAGACAATGAAAGAGGGACCTAATTACATCAAGACACTGGGGTGGAGTGATCTGGGGATCAGTGGGTAAAGAGCCTTCTATGCAAATGGGAGGGCCCAAGTTTGGATTCCTAGCACCCATGTAAAGCAGGCATGGTCACACATCTGTAACCCCCACCTCTGGAGGGCAGAGTCAGTTCCCTGGGGCTCACTGGTGAGCCAGCCTTGCCTAAACAATGAGCTCCAGGTTCAGTGAGAGACCTTGTCTTAATAAGTAAGTTGGACAATGAAAGAGGAGGACACTAGATGCTAACCTCTGGTCTCCATACAGACATGTGCACTTACACACACACACACACACACACACACACACACACGGTAATCTCAGAAGTGGTCACCCATTGTGTCCCAGTTTACACCCTCACACATGGAACTGTCACCTGGCATACACACTGGGGTCCTATGATCCCACCTACCCATGGGGGCAAAGAGCCCTTTCCTCTCGGTGGGAGTCCTATGGGGTGTGGCCGCCCTGGATCTCAGCCCAGGAAGCCAAGTGCCATGGCTCAACAGCTATTTTCCTTTTCACCGAGGAACTGAGATCAGGCCTGATTGCTGGCATTTTTCTCCTCATTGATGAGGGGAGTCATCTTATGTGTCTCACTGTGCGATAAGTTGACACTTCGGAGATTTCCATTCTTGCAGACACTTTTCAAGCAATCTGATTTGCAAATTGGCACATGCCCACCCACTGTGAACTTTCTGTTTTGCGGTTGTTCTGGCAGAAAATTCAGATAACAGAAAAGAATGGGTTGGGACAGCACCTTCCCAGGACTCAGCAGCCTCAACACTGCCAGCTTAGGGCTATGTGTGTGTGTGTGTGTGCATGTATGTGTGCATATGTGTGTGCACACGTGTGTACTATGTGTATATTCCTGGGTGCAAATTCCTGGGTGCAAGGTGTTCATGCATGAGTGCAGTTGTGTGGCTGTGTGAGTACCATGTATACACACACACTTGTCTGCCTTTGGATGTACTGTGTATGCATGCATGCATGAATATGTGTATATCTCCTATGTACATATGCTCCTATATACATTACACATGGTTCTTATGTGGTTACATGTGCACATGTCCTATGCCTGTGCATGACATGTGCATGCAATACAATGTGTGCATGCATTGTTTGTTTTTGAGTGTGCTGGTGTGTCTATTGCTTGTGTGTATTATCTGTGTGCATGTGTGCATGTTCACATACATTTGTCTCTCACAGATTCTTCTTCTCTCCACAGTCTGCTGCAGAGTGCAGCAACCTTCTGCGGACCCTCCATGGCCTGGAGCAGGAGGACATGCACAAGTCCCTTGCCCTGCACCAAGCAGAGGATTTTGCCCAAGCACACAGGCAGCTGGTTGTTTTCCAGAGAAACGAATTACACAGCATCGTCTATACCCAGATACAGAGTGCTGTGGCCAAAGGGGAACTGAGGCCTGAGGTGGCTAAAATGCTGCTCCAAGACTATTCTAAAACACAGGTAATGTCTGCACTTGAGCTTGCCCCATAGAGAGGTGTTTGCTCAACCCTTGGTGACTTTCTTTCCTAGAGCTGAGTTCTTCTGTGCTGGGCACTGGAGAACTTTCTATTCCTTTGTCCTCCTGATAAAGGAGTGAGTTTCAGGCACACAAGTGGCTCATAGTGCAAGCCACGGGCTCACACTTACGTGGCCTGGATTCTGGCTCTACCTCTATCAGCTGTGGGTCCTGATGCAGTGATGAGCTGATCCTTGGCAGGCCATTTTAAGCTTTACATAATGTGTCACATACATGCACACACAGAGAACACACAGTAGTACCAACACCACTAGATAGTAGATAATGCATGCACAGATACATGTATGGACCAGTTGATAGAGATATAGGATATAGGGTCTGTGTCTAGATGGGCCCATAAACATGAGTGTAAAGATTGTTTGTGTAGACTGAATCAGTTCCTAGTTGGTAGTGAAGGTAGTTTTCTGAGCATGTCAGTATTGCAGGTGATTTGCTCACTTAGAAATGATGGAGAACAACAGAGGAGCAGCCAGGAGGCCGTCTGTGGGGCAGCAGGGGAGAAGTCATCTCAGAAGACTGCTGGAGAGCACATACCACCTCTCCATGTGGAACTGGTTTTCCCCACTAACATGCTGTGGTTGTCCATGTAGATATCTGGACCCCAGAACATCACAGATATCACAGATCTTGAGTTTATTTCACTCCCATGATGTACAGCACTGATGCTTGGTAGCAGCATCAGGAAAGAACATGTGTCATTGTAAAAAAAAAAAAAAAAAAAGTCCCCCCTCTCCATCCATTAGCATTAGTACTGTGTTTACACTGCATTGTTCAGGTGTTGGAGCTGGCTGTGAACTTCCTGATGACTCACAGCTTTATGGAAATCATAAAGCCTGGCTTGAGAGCTTTGGAATCCAGAAGGCCAGGGGAAGGCCAGCTTTGCTTCACACTCCTGACCATGCAGTGTTTCCCTGGACAGTGCCGATCCTCATATGTTGGAACATGGACAGGCCACAGCTTAGGTCGAAGGGGGACTGTCCAGGCACCACAAGTCTCAGTGGGTAGCTTGTCTGAAGCCATTGTATTTAAAGAGAGAAGTAGCACTGGCTGATGGGATGGTCACTGGTGCAGCTGTTGTCACTGGGATGCTGGTGACAGCTAGGTTTGGAGGACAACTCCTCCTCCCACCATAGAGTCTGGAACCCAGACCCAGATTGCTGACTTCAGAACTGCTGCCTAGGTACTTGCAGCCACAGGATGTTTCTAGTCTGTGCCCAGCCATTTCCAGCAGTGTGGTGTGGACTTGATTCCTTAATTCTGTCCTCCAGTTAAAGTGGGGAGGCTCAGAGCACTCTTACCCAGAGATATCCCAGAGGACGCAGACTTGAGACAGCAGTTGTTACTGTGACTCCCCCCTGCTGCCCTTTGCACCTGCCCTGTCTGTCCCCTCCCCTCAGCCACCATGGGGCTGGCTAAGTGGCTGATTCACCCCAGAACGTCAGCTTGTGTCCCAAGGTGCAAGACTGTGGGACGTTCCCAGCTGGACTGTGCTTCATGGGCACAGGATGAACAATGGCATAGGTAATACATGTGTCCTGTTTGGTGGTGCATGCATGTTGCTAAGTGGGATGTGGCATACATCTGGTCACCAGGGTGCTTTTCTGAGCCCTCATATTCGCACCCCACTTCCTCGTAGCCTTTGTACAGCAGGGAGGTTCAAGGAATTCACCCCAATGCTGGCCTGTGCACTGTCTTCCTAAAGGAAAGGTCATTATTTTAAGTGTTCTCAAAGACTCCCCAGCATTCTAAGGAGGCATACATCTCGTTGTGTAAAACAGGAGAGGGTAGAAGAGCTGATGGACTTCTTCCAGGCCACCAAGAGATACCATCTCAGCAAGAGGTTTGGCCATAGGGAGTACCTGGTCCAGAGCCTGCAGGCCGTGGAGACCCGCGTGCAAGGGCTGCTGAGCACCGCGGCTGCTCAGCTGACGAGCCTCATCCATAAGCATGAGAGGTAAGGGTATGTAGCCTCATGGGAGTGGGGGTGGGGGGATGGGACTGAGAAGCTGCTCTAGCCTTCCCATCCGTCCAACAGCAGAGCGAGGCTGACACTCCTAAGACCAGGCCTGGCTGTCTACTTTGCTATGCCTGAATGCTGTTGCCTGGTTTGTCAAGGGGATTCCTTTGTGGTAAAATTCCCTCACAGTAGACACTTGAAAAGCACATGGGGTAGTCAGGGCCACTGTATGATGACTACATCCCCTACATCATATACCTACACTCAACCTCTGCCAGCTCTGACTCCTGGCTTTATGTTCCTGTCTCAAACTGTTTGGAGGAGCAACTTCTGACCTACATTTTCTGGATAAATGCGTGAAGAAGGCTGACTGTGATGGGACAGCCCCTTCTCTTCAGGCTTCCCCACCTGCAGGAATAGCATTGACTCTTGTCTTTGAGTGTGATAGATGTGGAGGCTTGGCTTCGGGCAGGGTTAGCATTGGCCCTCACCACTGAGTGTTATAGGCACGGAGGCTTGGCTTGGGCTCACGTGGTTTTTCTCAGCAGCACTGGGAACCATTGTGAGGGGTGTCAGGTGAGCGGGTCAGACAGGGCTCTCAGAAGCTCCACGCATTGCCTCTTGTCACAGTTTCTGCCCAGCCATGCTGCGAGGCAGCTTCCTGGTAAACAGTGAGATGTGCTGTCGAGGTCTGAACAACAGGGGCATGTTTCTGAGGTTGGCTCTGCTCCTGACCGTGCATGGTTTTGTGAATTGGTTCTACACCTCAGGTCATATTCTGGGGACTTTGCAGCTTCCTGCTGTGGTTAAATAGAGATTCAGTAAGATGCAGATTGTGTAGGCACTGCCTATCTTAAGATGGTAATGGATTCATCACTGCAGCCTACTTGGCATTTCTAATTAATTTTCACTGAAGTGAAAGGAGGAAACGGCAGCTGCATGGCTGCCCTGAGCAGTTTCCAGGGAAGGCCTTCTTACCTCTTGTTTTGAATAGTGGGCACAGGCTTACATTTCCATCTGTCCTTCCCTCCCTCTCTCTCTCCCCTCTCCCTCCCTCCCACTCTCCCTCCCTCTCCCTTTCTCTCTCTCCCTCTGTCCCCCCCCCCTGTGTTCTTATCTATGTATATACATGTGGAGGCCAGGCGATGACACTCAGTGTTTTACTCTCTGGCTTTCCACTTTACTAATTAAGACAGAATTTCTTCACTGAATCTGGAGCTCAGAGATTGACTGTCCTGGGTGAACCCCAAGCTCCTGGGATCTGCCAGTCCCTACCTCCCTCATCACCATCACCCTCCACCCCCTCTCCTGCCTGGAGTAGCCGATGCATGCCACTGTGCCCAGCTTTTTACATTGACACCGAGATCTGAGTTTAAGTCCTGGTATTTCCACAGCAACCGCTTTTGCCATGTAACTGTTTCCCAGCCAGACTTCATCTCCACAGCACCCCTTTCCTTTCTGTCCTGCCGCGTTCCACCAGGATTGTCTGGTCTGTGCTGAGCTGGGGACACAGCCAAGGAATGCAGACAAGCTGGGGATAGTGGTAGCAGGAGAAGCACACACTCATCAAGGCTCTAGGACAAATAGAAACACCAGGACAGACCTTAGGAGAGCTAGTGTAGGGGCTGGCTCACATGGTCACGGAGGCTGGGAAGGCCTCCACCGGTCCAGATGGCTGCTGTGTCAGTTCCAGTTAGAAGGGCACAGGACCCAGGTGCTGGCATGTGAATCCCAGTCTGAGGGCAGAGATGGTGTGGCTGACACACGCTAAACTGTGAGGCTCAAAGCGGGGGGAGGGAGGGGGGTCTATCCTTTGTACTATAAGTTTTCCCTGCTTGGAACCTCACATTTTGGAGCTGTCTCTCTTTTGTTTCTGCCACAGAATACCACAGGCAGGACACAGTGCCAGTTTGTTTGATGCATGGTCTGTCTGGAGCCTGGAACGGCTAAGACTGCATCTGCCGAGGGCCTCTGGTTGTTTCACACCGTGCATAAGGCACTGAGTGGTGGCGGTGCTTACACGAGAAGGGGACGAGGGGATGAGACTCCCACAGTTAGCCCACTCCTGTGGTGATAGCGCTGATCATCTCTCTCTCTCTCTCTCTCTCTCTCTCTCTCGCTCTCTCTCTCTCTCTTTTTGGTTTTTTGAGACAGGGTTTCTCTGTAGCTTTGGAGGTGCTGATCATCACTTTAAATTAAAATTTAACTTGATATAATAAAGTAATGGGTTTTGTATGGAATGTTCATGAATGCATACCATTACATTTTGTTCATTACACACACACACAATATACACATGCACACGCACGCACACACACACACCCACACACCTTCCCTGTTCCTTTTCTTCCCCTCTTGCTGGCCTCCTCCTTTCTCACAAATTATCCCCCTTTTCTGACTTAGCTCACTGGTTATAACTCAGGCATTTTTAAGGGAACATTCAGACCACAACATGCGTCCCTGGTTCATATGCTAGTGTGATCTGAATGTCATCCAGATGTCCCCAGAAGTCTCCACAGCCTCTCTTTGGCTTTCCTTCCTCTTGACTCTGTATTCTTGGTGTCCCCCCCCCCCCAATTCTTGGGAAGCGCTCTTCATACGCAGTGGTCTTGGCAGACATATTTTTCTTCCAAAACCTCTACCTGTTTCTGACCCATCCGATCTCTGGGCTGAGCTTCTCTTTCCCTCTCCACATACCCTGACCTCACTCTGCTGTGTGGTGCTTATGTCTCAATGGTAACTTCTCCCGGAGGTTTTCCAGCTTGAGAATGGCCTAATAAGAACTCCACACCCAGTCATGCAGCACCAGTCCAGCCTGCAGAGGGCGGGAACCTGCATTCCCTGACTTTCCGTCTTCTCCATGTAGAGCTGGGTACTTGGATGAAGATCAGATGGAAATGCTGTTGGAGCGTGCTCAGACAGAAACTTTTTCTATAAAACAGAAGCTGGACAATGACTTAAAGCAAGAAAAGAAAAGGCTTCACCAAAAATTAATAACTAAGAGAAGGCGAGAGCTTCTGCAAAAGGTATGTGATACCTTTTCTGCAAAAAGTATTGTGCTCTTCTGCAGAACCCTTCCCACGGGGTAACAGGCATTGACATCAACACAGGGTGGTCAGAGCTGGTGACATGAGGTGCTGTGTGTAGTTGATTAGTAGTGACTTCTAAGAATACTATATGAAGGCGGATTCTGTGTTTCTATGCCATCTCAGTGCAGCAGAGTTTGTGGTGGACTAGTAATGTCTGCACTGGAAGGGAATTGGAGGATGATCATGATAGGTGCTGACCTTTGTGTTTAATTAATCATACGGTGTGTTAGATAAGATAGCATCTTTAATTCTTATGAGGTACAAAAGTGACAGTCACTCTTGCCCTGGGGAAGGCTTTCCAGAGCATGTACAGCAGAGATGAGACCTGAGGAGAAATAGGCATTTGAGGCAGGCAGTGGGGCAGCACTGTGTGCCAGGTTTCAGTGCTAAGACCAGAGCGCATGACTGCATTTAGCAAGCTTAGAGAGCAGAATGGGGTTGCAGAGGGGCGAGACCAAGGCTGGAGGAGAGCTGGCCAGAAGAAGGGTCAAGTCAGGGAGGCATGGTTTGCTAGCCTGGAGGCTGATCCTCTAGTTCAGACAGAGAAGAAGGTTAAAAAGCCTTTAGGAAGAGACAGTGGTGCTGAGTTTGTGGTTTAGGAAGCTTGTTGGAAGAGCTTGGGAAGACAGAACCACAGAAGGCTCTAGTAGATGGCCAGATGAAAACTTGCCACCACCTGAATTGACCTTTGTGGAAGTTAGAATAGATTTGGAAGTCATATGGGACCACAGGGACCGCAGGGAGACACGAAGTAACTGTCAGCCCAGCTGAATGCAGAGGCAAGAAGGAAGGGGAGAACCAGGAGGGGGCTTTCAGCTAAATCAGTAGGAAGTAGGTTTTTTTTCATTCTTTGATAATCTCATACATAATCTGTGCATTGTGATCTCCACCCCTCGCTTTTCCTGGCAGTCCCCTGCCCGATCTCTTCTCCGACATTCCTCTTTCAACCTCATGTCCTCTTCTTCTGTTTTTTGTTTTTTAAATGTGTGTTTGGTCACTTTGTCTGAATGTATGTGTGTACATATCTACTGGCTGTCTAGAGGCCAGAAAAGGGTTATCAGAGTCCCTGGAACTGGGATTAGAGATGCTTGTGAGCCACCATATTGGTGTTGGGAATTGAACCCAGGTCCTCTGGAAGAGCAGCAAATGCTCTTAACCACTGAGCCATCTCTCTGGCTCCTCTCTCTATATAGATATTTTAATATATAACCTACCAAGTCTAATTAATGTTGCCCATATCACATAGGAGTAAGGCTGATCACTGGAGCATGGGCAACACACCAGGGGCCATGTCTCTGAATAAAACTGACTCTCTCCTTCAGCAGTTGGCTGCTTGTAGTGCCTTAGGCAGGAGGGGGACATTATGAGCCCTTCCCTCCTCATGCCAGAATGTTCACTGGTTTGATTTAGTGAAGGCCTTGTGCACGTCGTCACAGTTGGTGAGAGTTCATCCTTGTCATGTCTGGGTAGCACTCTCTTATGGCAGCGCTCCAACTCCTTCAGCTCCTCTGGTCTCTCTGCCCTTCGTCCTCAGTGTTCCCTGAGCCTCTGGTGGAGGAGGTGTTACGTACACATCCCATCTGAGGATGAACACGATGCAGTCCCTTGTTCTCTGCACTTTGAGCAGTTACGAGGCCCTGCATTAACCACCATCGGCTGCAAGTAGAAGCTTCTCTGGCCAAGGCGGAGAGCGGCACTGATCAAAGCCTAGAAACTGCTTTTTGTTATCAAGTTGTGTCTGGCAGAAAGCCTTGCTGCTGATTCCAGTCACTAAAGAGCATCCCACGGCTAACCACCCCTTCCGGTTCTGAGGGACTAAAGTTGGCAAAGCATGGGAGTCCAGAGCCACATTTCCGAGATGGTCTGACCCTATAAGAGATGACTTCTGGAAGGAGGGCTAGACTTCAGACCTCGCTACAGATTCTGGCAGAGTTCTCCAAGCATTATTTCTAGCAGTTGCTTTTGATAAATATCGCAAGTGACTCACAAAGTGGTAGTAGCTCTATGAAGGCTATGTGTTGTATCCCCAATGCCAAGGACATGGCTTGACAATGCAGTCAATAAATGGTTCACTACAAAAAAAAAATTGAAGGACTGAATGAGTGGCTACGCTGGTCACAGCATGAACAGATGGAAGAACACAGCGCCTTGTGTTCTTCAATAGAATGGAAACTGTGGCCCTGCCCATATAGGTGATGCCACGATGGGCATGTTCATGCAGGGCACGTCTTTCCTGCTGCAGACCCTCAGCACCAAATATTCATCACCCAGGAGGTCCTTCCTCCAGGACTTGCTTCAAATCTTCTTTAAGAGGATCCACTAACTTCCTCATTAAGTTGTCCCTCACAGGTATCATCAGCATTGGCTTCCCTGCTCAGATATCCTGTTTTTTACTGACTATATGCCAGACACATAGAAGGGCTGCCAGCAAGTGTACATGGCTGCAGGCTCTGCCATAGGCATTTCCCCAAGGGCCGAGTATGTCCTGAGGGTCTCCACTGTAGTGTAGTGTTGTTACTACTCCCATTTGACAGATCGAGAAGTAGAGCCAGAGGGAGAGCCAGACCTGGGGATGGGAGAGTCAGGACAGACCCTGGAGGGCTACCTCTTGGGCTTTACCTAGTCAATCAGTAGCTGCTTAAAAGCATGAATTTTAATAATGTGTGTGTGTGTCTGCGTGTGTGTGTGTGTGTGTGTGTGTGTGTGTAGGAGAGGGGTCTAAACCAAGGATCTCGCACAGGTTAGGAAAGCACTTAGCCACTGAACTAGATCCCCAGACCTCTTTTAACTTCTACTCTTTGCTTTGATACAGGATTCACTATGTTGCCCAGGCTGGCCTTGAGTTTCCAGTCTTCCTGCTTCAATCTCCCAGGCCACAAGGGTGACAGGTCTATGCCACCAGAGCCTAGGGTTTGGTTGTGCCAAGGATAGTTTTCCAAATGTGAGCTTGTTGGGGACAAGGCTGTACATACCTTCTACTCCCCTTAAGTGTCTAAAGATAAAGCACTGTCCCTCGTCACTCCTGACCCCTTGCACCCATTGGCCCTGACATCCGATTGCCCTTTCTCACATTCCTGCCAGCACAAGGAGCAGCAGAAGGAGCAGGTGTCCCTTGGCGAGGCCTCCAGCACTGCCGAGGATGCAGTCCAGTACCTGGACCAGTGGAGGAGTGTGATGGCTGAGCACACTGCTGCCCTGGAGGAGCTGCAGGAGCGTCTGGACCAGGCTGCCCTGGATGACCTCCGTGTCCTGACGGTGTCACTGTCTGAGAAAGCCACAGAGGACCTGAGGCGCCTGCAGAGTACAGCCATGACACAGGAGCTGCTGAAACGCAGTGCACCCTGGCTCTTCCTGCAGCAGATCTTAGAGGAGCACAGCCGGGAATCTGCGGCCCGCACCGCGCAACTGGAGGCTGAGGAGAGAGAACTTGGCCAGGAGCTGGTGCAAGGCGTGAGACAGCGGCTACAGCAGGATGCACCAGAGGCCAGCACTGAGGAGCAGGCAGAGCTGAGGCATTGGGAGCACTTGGTGTTCACGTGAGTGATGAAGATGGGTGCTCTCAGCATCCTTGCCTACCACAGTGGGAAGGGAGTGATCCATTCAGGAAGGAGAGGCAGGGTGGCTGAGCATGTGATGCCATCCTCAGACAAATAAGATCTACAGTGTTAATTAGTCACACACACTGGGCCTACAAGTCACACACGATTATACACGACCTGCAGGCCGTCACGGGATGAGGCATTGTAGACTAAGAAAGTGGGCAACCCAGCTTCTGTGGGGGACAAAGACTTACGCGGATCATCCAGTGTGTTGTTAGGGAGTGAAGTGTGCCTGATCCCTCCCTAGGAAATGTGGTATGAGTCGGGTGTGGTAGTCAGGCCAGGAACTCCAGCACTTGGGAAGTGCAGGTAGGGAGATCAGGCACTTTGAGGCCAGCCTGGGCTGTTGATGCCAGCCTGGGCTACTGATGCCAGCCTGGGCTATTGATGCCATGCCTCCAAATAAGATAAGTGCTGGAGAGATGGCTCCGTTGAGTAAGTGCTTGCTGCACAAGCATGAGGACCTAAGCTGGGATCCCCAGAACCCAACCAAAGAGCTGAATGCAGAGCACTGAGGAGGCAGAGACAGGAGAGCCCCTCAGTCTCACCAAACTGTCACACTCCAGGCTCAGTAAGAGACTCTCTCAAAAGAATAAACTAGGAAACAGTTAACACTGGCTTCTGGTCTCCACATTCATGTACACACACATGTACATGCACACATGTGCACGCCCACACAAACATGTATCTGTCCATACACACACAACAGCAAGCAGCAAGTAAATAAAAAAGAAATGCTACTTTGCCAAGTACGGTGGCACATGCCTGTAACCCAGGCATTTAGAGGCAGAAAGAGATCGTGTACTTGGGGCTGATACCCCACATCACTGAACCAAACAAAAGAGATGTGCTGTCCGCTTCAGGGACTTGGAGAGTGTTTGTGGCTTGCATGAGGTTGTCCAGGCCCTCTCAGCCTACCCAGTGCCACCAGGAAGGAATCCAGGCAACACGTGATGTATCCACAGACTAGACCCCCCTAGACTAATATCGAACTGTTTGGGGGTGCTTTGTTCAGTGCAGTGCGGTGCCATATGGTGCATGATGCCATCTGAGGTGTGTGATGCAAGAGCGTGGGTTGTACTTGGGGACCTGTGAGTGGACCCTTAGTGACACAGTGTCTCTCTGTAACTGTCCTCCCTGGAGGAAGTTGCTCAAGTTTTGCTGGTGCTGATGGTGTAATGCCTCTTCCTGCACAGTGCTCTTCCCAGGAGCCAAGCTTGCTGGCAGGAGAACAGGTCAGGCATGCTCAGAGAGTGGTATTGGCTTTTCTGTGTGTGTTGCTTATGTGGTCTGTATAATACCTGTGTGGTGTGTGCGTATGTATGTGTGCAGTGTGTTTGTGTAATGTGTGTACATGTGTGTATGTATGCATGTGCATGTGTGTATGTGTGTGGCTATAACCATGTAACATCTGAAGTGGCTGGGTGTCCTCCTCCATCATCCCCACCTAATTAACTTAAAACAAGGCCTCTCACTGAACTGGAAGTGTCTCCATTTGTGGCGGGCTGACTGGGAGGCAGCCTCTCAGGATATGCCTGTGTCTGCCCCTCAATGCTGTCATTTCAGGTACACATAGTCTTGCCTGGCTTTTTATGAGTGCTGGGGATTTGAACTCAGGTCCTCATGACTGCACAGCAAATGCTCTTACCCACTGAGTCACCTTCCTAGTCGCTAGTAATATTATCTTGCTTGTACTCAGAGGTCTCTTGGTAGGTCCCACCCCATTTGTAAGTTTGGCTTCCTTTGTCTTCCAGCGTCTAGTTAGTTGTTACTTTCTCACCCAGGAGCACAGGATGCTCTCTCCTCTGCACAGTAAGAACCAGGTCCTCAAATGCCACTTCTTCTAACTGCCATGGATCTTTAGTCCACTCAGGTGATGCTCAGCCTGGAGCTTCCCACAATCCCTAGGGTGCAGGACTCTTTGATGTGCTTGAATTCCATCTGACATTCCCATTATCCACTGATCATTTCCTTCTGCTTCATCAGGACCCTTATTGCAAGGAGCATTTCCAAAGCCAGTATCGAGTTAGCCATTCATGGAATAATGGGATATCTCGCTTGGCCATCAGCAAGCTCTTATGACTTCTCCAGGGGTTAAGGGAGAGTTAACCCATAGGCTCACACTGCCAGCTGCTTCCTTGGTTTGCTGATTTGATACCCTGAGGGTATGACCTCTATTTCTGAGGCATTAAGGAGAAATAGCTCTTCACTATGGTTCTGCAACACGTTTGTAAGTTGTGTGGGCTGCAGCAAACCCACTGAGCAAAGGGGAAACTGATGCAAAGAAATAATAGTGCCTTTGAGCCTCATCCACAGACTCCAGACCGAGTGTCTGGCCCAATGCTGAACCCCACCAGGGCAGGATCCTGGCTCACACACATTTGTTTTCTGCCTGTCTCCTAGTGATTGGGACTGGAACCAGGCATAGGGCCAATCTATTAGAAGGCCGATGAGACTAGTGACTATTCCCATCAGAGTCCCTTGTAGCCCAGGAGTCCTTTCTACCGGAGGGTAACAGGCAGAGTCTGTTCTGGGAAGAGGGATTAGGAAGAGGCTTTCAGAATCCGAAAGCCTGGATGTCAGCTGAGGACCCTGGGCATCCCTGAAAGTCAGACTCAATTTCCATCAGAAAACATTCTAAAGCTTTTCAGTCCCACATTCTACACTCAGATCTGCACACACAGAGCCCCACCTCTGACTTCCCACAGCAGGTAATTTGCAAATATTTTCCAGTTTCAAAGCATTTACAGAGCATCTTTCCTGCAGCTAATATCAATAGAACCCTGCCAGGAAAGTCAGACAGACCTTGCTTGTCTGCACAGAAAAATGTTTGAAGAACATGGATGCAGGCACACTCGCCAAAGTGGGAGCGAGGAAGTATCTCTCTTAGCATCGCTCATCTCCCGAGGCTCAAGATTGGGGGAAGGATTCTCAGTGTCTGAGCTGAGGGCTGCCATAGCCAAGCAGCACCAACCTTGCCTTAAGGTCACAGTCGTTCTCTCCCGAAATCTAAATGAGGATGTGAACAGGGCCGTGTCCTCTCTCGGGGCTCAGGGATGTTCTGCTCCTTGTTTTTCTGTTAGTTTTGTGTCATTGTCGCCAATCCTTGGCTCTTGTTGACTCATAGACATATCACTTCTGGTTTTTTTTTTTCAATTGATTTTACTGAGCTCTACATTTTTTCTCTGCTCCCTTCCCTGCCTCTCTCCTCCCCTTCCCTCTCCCATGATCCCCATGCTCCCAATTTACTCAGGAGATCTTATCTTTTTCTACTTCCCAAGTAGATTAGATCCATGTATGTATCTCTTACTTAGGGTCTTCATTGTTGTCTAGGTTCTCTGGGATTGTGATTTGTGGGCTGGTTTTCTTTGCATTATGTTTAAAAACCACTTATGAGTAAGTACATGTGATAATTGTCTTTCTGGGTCCTGGGTTACCTCACTCAATATGATGTTTTCTACTTCCATCCATTTGCCGGCAAATTTCAAACATTGTGTAAACGTAACACATTTTCCTTATCCATTCTTTGGTCAAGGGGCATTTAGGTTGTTTCCAGGTTCTGGCTCTGACAAACAATGCTATTATGAACATAGTTGAGCACATGTCATTGTAGCACGATTGAGCATCCTATGGATATATACCCAAAAGTGGTATTGCTGGGTCTTGAGGTATGTTGTTTCCTAATTTTCTGAGAAATAGCCATACTGATATCCAAAGGGCTGTACCAGCTTGCATTTCCACTACCAATGTAGGAGTGATCCCTTTTCCCCACAACCTCTCCAGCATAAGTTGTCATCAGTGTTTTTGATCTTGGCCATTCTTACAGATGTAAGATGGAAGCTCAGAGTTCTTTTTGATTTGCATTGTTCTGATGACTAAGGATGTTGAACATTTCCTAAAGTGTCTTTTAGCCATTTTAGATTCTTCTGTTGAGAGTTCTCTGTTTAGGTCTGTACTCCACTTTTTTAATGAATTATTTGTTCTTTTGATGACCAATTTTTTGAGTTCTATGTATATTTTGGAGATCAGACCTCTGTCTGATGTGGGGTTGGTGAAGATCTTTTCCCATTCTGTAGACTATTGTTTTGTCTTCTTGACCATGTCCTTTGTTTTACAGAAGCAAAAATATGGACCACTTCATGAAGCTGTGTGTCATCCTTGAGCAGGGGCCATGCTAATCTTCTCTGTATTGTTCCAGTACATGTGCTGCTGAAGCTAGCACAACATATCACTTCTTTTCTCTGCCTTTAATCTTCTTGGCCGGAACTCACCCTGTGCCTGTGCCTCCCATTCTGATGAGGACAGCACTCGTATTCTGAGCCAACTCTTCTCCAGTGCCATCTAATCTTAACTTCTCTTATTTGTCGCGACTGCATTTCTAAACATACCTCATCCCCATTGCGGCACGAGGTTGACCTTGGACAGATAATCTGGGGGACCCAGTTCATTTCCCACCACTCTGCCACCCAGCACGGTGCCCCGCATGGGTCGAGTTGTTAGATGAGTCATTGCTCATCATCCTTTAAGTAGAACTCAGTGCTGTGCCCTGTGGGGAAGTGAGCATCCCTCTTCTGCACAAATGACGCACTGTTTGGTTGGGCGGACAATGCCTCGCTTCTCTGATAGGGTGTTGTACGCTGTACTGAACATACTAAGTACTCATAAATACATACAAAGGCATGGATGTGCATCTAAAGCTCTTTGCTCCGGTCAGGGGTTTAGCTCCTTTGCCATGTTGTCTCTGACCCAGTCCGTGGTCATTGTCCCCTCCCAGGAAGCTCTGCTGTGCAGCCATCTCACTGTCTGAAGAAGACCTGCTCAGGGTGAAGCAGGAGGCCCAGGGCTGCTTCACACAGCTGGACCGGAGCCTGGCCCTCCCCAGAGTCCGGGCACGAGTGCTACGGCAGCAGTTGCAGACGGCCTGGCGGGAAGCAGAGTTCCGGAAACTCGACCAGGCCCTGGCTGCACCTGAGCTGCAGGTAGGGGTCGTCATGTCTGCACTGCCCATTGCAGAAATGACTGGGAACCCATGGAGTCCTGTGCCTCCCTCTGCTCTGAGTTCATCATCTTCCTGCCCCCATTCACTACCTTCTAGTCTTGGTTGCCTCTGAACACTTTCTCAGCCTCTCAGTTTGCCCTGGTCTGAAGGTCTGCAGTAGGCCATGATGGTGCCAAGCCCAACAAGAACAGCTTCCCTCAGCAGCCATGAGTGTCAGCCTTCTCCTAGCTCCTAGCCACCCTCGTCTGCTTCTCCTGAACATTGCTCAGGGTGTCTGGGAGTCACCTAGTAACCCCTGCCTCCAGCTCACATCACTTTCTGGTTCAGGGGTCCAAAAGACCCTTTTGTATGTGGCGCAGAGGTGGGTGCTCATCTCAGCTCAACTGAGTCATGAAACGGGGCTCTCTCACCCTGGTCCTAGAGGCTGAGAACTGACAGCCACCTTTAGCGACATCTCTTATGTGCATCCATCTTCCAGATCCCTGTGAACCAGCACCCAAGGCTACAGCTCTGCTTGGCCTTTTCACATCTTGTCATGGTGTTCTTGTTCCTCCTAGGCCATTCCTTAGACACCCTCAGGACCTTTGCACCTCCCATCCCAGGCTCAGCCTCTACTTCTAGGGAGCAGCGTAAGATTAAGCCCATGAACTTCCTCTGCCTGCCATCTGCTTTGTAGTCTAGTCAGGTGTCAGCTCAGTGTGGCCTCTGCAGAGGCGCCCACCCTGAATGCCTGTCTCATGCAGCAGGTGTCACCACGCTGTCTCCCCTCCACTGTAGCCTGAGGTGGAAGCTTGCAGTTTTAGCCGTGCACACACTTATTTTCGGCTTGGGAAGAAGCCAGTGCCTCCTCTGACCTGTCTTTTCCCACAGTCCAAGGCGAGAAAGCTGCGTTCCAAGGGCAGAGGCAAGGCAGACCTTCTGAAGAAGAGCCTGGAGGATAAGATCCGTCTCTTCGAGGAGCGGGCCCCTGAAGACCTGGCCGACAAGGTAGGGCTGAGCTCAGCTGTCTACAGCACACAGAGCTTAGAGGGCAGAGACCCATTACCACCCAAGCTGCAGGCCATGGAGTGTCCAGTCCTCCAGATGGGGCCCATTCCTCGGAAGTGCTCTGATTCCCTCCTCAGGAAACTCCCTTCCTCCTCTTCTCTGCCCAGAGATCTCCCATCACCCCTCAGCTTCTTCCTTGATGAATGTACCTTGATATCATGGTAGCTGCCATATTGGAGCTCTGTCCTAAGGCATTAGTGTATATAATTGTCTGTACATCCCTAGGTGTGTGTGTGTGTGTGTGTACGTCTGTGTGCATGTGTGTGGAGGACTAGAAGTTAACCTAAAATGCCATTCCTCAGGAGCCATCCACCTGGTCCTTTGAGACTCAGTGTCTCACCAGGACCTGGGGTTCACCAGTTAGGTTAGGTTGACTGGACAGTGGACCCCAAAGATGCTCATTCCTCTTCCTCAGATTCTGTGTGAAGCACTATACACAGTGTTTCTCATGGGTTCTGCAGACTGGACTCAGAACCTCACACTTTTGAGGCAATTACCTTACAACCAAACCATCCTCCCCACCCCTGCCCCATGGATCTGCACAGCCTCTCCTTGCTTATCCCTTCCTATTTGACCTGGGTGTGCAGCACAGTACAGTCTATGGTGTACGGTACACCCGGCCTGTATTCCTCTTTACCCAGACCAGTAGCTCTGTTCTCTGCTCTCCTCAGGTGTTGTCTCCATTTTCACATATCCTCCCTTCCAAGAAGCCCCCACAAGCACTGTACTGCTTCCCCCTCACCCCTCGGCCACCTCTTTCTCAACACCCAGCACACTTTCCATCCACATCTCAAATATCATGAGCAGGCAGCCGTGGCCAGGCCTCATCTTTATGAGCATTGATAGAGGGTGTCCTGTCCCTGCGCCCACAGGGCATATATGCTAGTTGGCAGCGATGCATGGACCATGCATTCTTAGCAAAGGCCTCCAGCTGTGGTTTGTGCCACTGAGGGAGTGTAGAAACACGCTGGTGTGGTGGGGGTCCACTCACCATGGGATGTGTGTGTGCAACTCAGGCTGCTCCTGTGTGCGCATGTCTGTCTATGAGGTAGAGGACGTGATGACCTGTATCTTCCTCGTGTACTTTCCACTTTTTTTTTTTTTCAACAAGCTCTCTTTCAGAACCTGGAGTTCACCAGCAGGTAGGCCAGCCTTGGGATTCATCCAGTGTCTGCCTCTCCAGCACTAAGGTTCTAGATACACACTGACATGCCCAGATTATATGTGGGTGCTGAGGATATGGATTCAGGTCTCCGGCTTGCCCAGCAAGGACTTTGGCAGCTGAGCCATCTCCCCAGCCCTTTGCCTTCTCATTATCCATGTATTACCTACCTATCTGTCAATCTGTCAAGCATCTCTTGCTACATTTCCCCCTAACACTGACACTTGAAGGGCCCTCATGCCAAAACGTAAAAGTCATCATTGCCTTTCACCCCAGTGTAATGTCTCACCATACAGGGAGTGCTAAACCCATTTAACCTCCTCAGTGATTAGACACACAGGTTCTGAACTCCTCTATGTTTCAAGCCCCCTGGAATCTCTGCATGAACTGCTCACCTATTGTGGCAGGTGCAGAGCAGCCGCCACTGCACATCTCACAGATGAGAAGATGGGGGGCACCTAGCGATCTTATGGCTCCTGTCACAGAGCTGTGAGCAGCAGAGCCGGGCATGAAGCTCTGCCCTGTGCGTCCTCGCTCATTAGTGGGTCCATTTGATGGACACCTCGGCTCACCCTTGGCAGCTTCTCCTGCTGCTTTTGATCAGCAGATGTGAGAATGCTCATAAACTTCCCTCAGGAGCGTGTAAAGCTAAATGAAGACGACAAGACCCTGGCTCCGTCCACCCGTTGTTTCTCAGCATGTTTTAATGACACACACCTCCCCCATCTTCACTCACCCATTCATTATTCATTGATTGTTTCCAGATTTCCTGGTGCCACACATGCACACTTCCCCAGGAATAACACCTGGGGAATAACTTTGTTACTGCTCATCAACAGCATGCCCCATTGTGCTTCTGCAGCTGCCTGGCCATTAGGCAGAGGTGGCTGGTATTTGCTGGGACACCTCTTCAAGGTGCTCTTGACTTCACAGGCCACTGCTGTTCAAACTTGAGAGTATTGTGCTCTTCTTCAGGTGGCCTGGCGAGAGAGAGCAGGTGACATGAGTCCTTACAAATGTCTAGCTGAGGGAGGGAGGGATGCTCACACAGCCACAAAGCACAGGAAGACCCCAGCTAGGTCTTTTGTCTGTCCTTATGCCTACTTTAGCCCTTGAGGCAGCTGATGCATCTGCATTTCCCTGAAGCACCGAGAGAGCAGTGTCTTAACTTCTTACAACCCCCAAACAAAATCCAGACTCTATTATTTATGTTCATGGGGCTGGGGGTGGATTCCAATTCTTTGCTCATATGTGGCGAGTGCTGTACCGCTGAGTTACCCCAGCCCATCAGCTGATGTTTCTATGCTTGTATTTTACTTCTGCCACAGATCAGATGACCATGACTGTGTGTGAGTGTGTGTACGCACATGTGTGTGTGTCTCTCTCTCTTTGCGTATGTGTGTGTGTGTGTGTGTGTGTGTGTGGAGAGGCCAAGAATCAAGCATAGATGTTCTTCCTCAGTCACTGTCCACCTAGCTTTTTGAGACAAGGTCTCCTCTGAAACTTGTCAAGTAAGCCTGGCTGGCTGGCCAGAGCCCAGGGATCTCCCTGTCACCCAACTTTGGGCTTACAAGCCTGTGCTTTTTTACTTGGGTTCTAGGTAGTGGACTCATGTCCTTATGATTATGCAGGCAGAACTTAAGGGCCGAGCCATCCCCCAGCCGCACAGTAGATCTGGATGCTTTGGAAGACAAAACAAAACAAAACAAAAAAAGACCTCTTCTCCTTTTCTACACTGTTATTTTCAAATTTTATCTTCTTAATTTTTGTCTAACATATATACATTTTTTAAGAGACAAATAATTTTAGAAAGCTTGTACTATAAATAAATAAGTAAGTGAATGAATAAATAAATAGCTGGCAAAGGCTAGTGCAGGCTTCCCAGTCACACATGCGCGCGCGCGCGCGCGCACACACACACACACACACACACACACTCTCTAACTTTACATCATTTGAGTTTCGGTTGTGTATCTCTAACTGTATGCTCTCCTTACTTCTTGATTTCTCTGCTTTGGATATCTACGTGCTTTTCTCTATGAGGGAATTTCATTTCAGTGCTGCACATGAGCCCCTCCTTTATCCCTAACATAGTTAAATGGATGTTTATGAGTTCTCTTATAACTCTCACTACCACAGAGTTATCCACAAATGGGCCATGGAGTAAACCAAGGTTGTTTTTCATCCTATACAGCCTTTTGTTTTTATTGGCGTTAATATTGTCAGTTTATTTCTTTTGATTCTATTTTCTTTTATTGTTTACTCTTCCCTGTTTTCATAACTAACCTATTCTGCTTCTTGTCAGTTGACCAAATGTTTTATCAGAACCATCTTCTCAAAGTAATTTCCCTCTGTGCCCCTGCCATCCTGCCAGGGTCCCACTAGACATGGGTTTCTGAGCCTCATATATGACTCATTTCATGGCCTCCTTTTGGGTCTTTGTTTTATTTCCTTCCTTCCTTCCTTCCTTCCTTCCTTCCTTCCTTCCTTCCTTCCTTCCTTCCTTCCTCCTTCCTTCCTTCTTCTTTCCATCCTCTTTTTTCTTTTTCTATTTTCCTTTCTTTTATCCTTTTGTCCTGTTTGTGGATGACAGCCGAAGTTTCATCATGCAAGACACATTGGGTTTTCATTTACATTTTCTATAAATGAAACTTTTTCTGCCCTATGCTGTCTTCCTAAAGTAAGAGTAAATTATTGTTAATGGCCGCTATGGCCTCCTTTCTCTAAGAATGTGCATGATCTTTTAAAGGTTTATTTATTTTATTTTAGGGGTATGTGTTTTTAAACCTGTTTGTATGTACACCACTTAAGTGCAGGTACCTGAAGAACATAGAAAGTGACATTGGATCCTCTGGAACTCAAGATAGAGATAGTTGTGAGATTTCTGATGTGGACACTGGGAACCAAACCCAGGTCCTCTGCTAGAACAGCAAGTGCCTTTAGTCACTGACCATCTCTGCAGCCACGAAAAACGACTTTTTAAATTGCTGGGTCCTCACTGCCTCCTGTGTGCTTGCTAGGAGCTCTCCTAGGGTCGTGGCTCGCCTTGGCGGTCTGCTAATATTTACTAGTGGGCTAATGGCTGCTTGGAAGCTCTCGGCTCAGCGAGGCTTGTAGACCATGGCCTTCGCTCTTTGAAGACCCCCAATGTAGTCCTTAAACACTAGCTCAATTGCTGAGAGAAGACCACTATAGTCTTCTAACTAGAGCAAAGGGGCCTGGAGTTCACGATGTTCCCCACAGGAAGAGTTGGTATGCATCTTTGTATCCAAGCTTTCTGTGTTCAGTGCAGGGCCTTTAGGTGCAGCTGGCTTCCTTCTCCACGCTGAGACATTTCCACAGAATAAACCTTGAATCATCTGCTGATAGAGAGAGAGGGAGTGGCCTGCTGCGCAGACCATGGACAGGGGCATCTGTGGAGCTTTCTTCTGAGATGCTCAGCCTTTCCTTTGGTCTCACCCTGTGTCCTCATGTTGCCGATGCTCCTTTTCTGGGCTTTGGCTCATTCTGCAGAATACAGTGTCTTGTTTCTGGTGTACTCTATTCTGGCTGGCTGAGATTTCAGCTTGGAGAATCTGTCATTTTCTGTTCAGTCCCTGTTCTTGCTTCGACTCATATCCTCTGCAAATGGGAATATTTTGACTTTCTTCCTTTCCTGTTTTATTTACTTCCATTCTCTTACTGTTCTAATAAGACCTTGAGTCTTATACTGAATGAGAGTGGGAAAAGTAAGCACCTTTATCCTGATACTGATCTTAGTGGAAATGCTTTAATATTTTCCACCTCTGAATATAATTTTGGCTATAGGGTCATCATATTTAGCATGTTTTATTTTGAAATATGTTTCTTCTACCCTGAGTCTCTTCAGGACTTTTAGCAGGAAGGAATATTAGATTTTGTCAAATGCTTCTTCTGTTTCTGTTGAAATGGTCATGTGACTTCTATCCTTAGAACCATTTATAAGTTAGAACAGTTATTGATTTACATATTTTGAACCATCCCTTTGTCTTTGGCATAAAGCCAACATATTCATGATGAATGATTTTTAATGCATCTCGAATTCAGTTAGCGAGTGTTTTGTTGAGAAATTTTGTATCTAAGTTCATTGGGTAGATTGTTCTGGACTTTTCTTATTGTTGTTGTTGCATCTTTGGTCTTGGTATCAGGGCAACACTAAGTTCATAGAGACTTCGGTCACGTTCCCTCCTCTCCTATCTTGAGAATCATTGGTAATAGTTCTTTGAAAAGCTGGTGAAACTCACCAACAAATCCATCGGGACCTGAACTTATTTTAGTTCTCAGACTTAATTTCTGCTTCAACTTCACTGCTTGTTATAGATCAGCTTGAATTGTTTATTTCATCTTGGTATAATTTTGTTACATCATTTATGTCTAGAAATTTGTTGACTCCTTTTAGATTTTTCCAAAGTAGTAGAATGCATGTTTTCAAAGTTAGCTCTAGTGATTTTCAGAATTTCTCATTGGTGTCTGTTGTAATGGCTACCTTTTCATCTCTAATTTTATACCTGAATCTTCTCTTCCTTTTGGTTCACTTGGCTAAAGGTTTGTCTATTTTGTTTATTTTTTTTAAGAATCAGGTCTTTGTTTTATTGCTTTTCATTTCATATTTGTTTATTTCAGTTTTATTATTTTCTGCTGCAACATTAATGTTTTCTTTTGGGCTGGTGATTTGAGGTTTACTGGTTCCTTTTCCAGAACTTTGTTATTTATTTGAGATCTCTCTGATGTCTTACTAGAGGCACTTAGAGCTATAAAATTCTCTCTTATTACCCCTTTCATTGTATCCCATGGATTTGTTTTTCTTTTTAATTTTATTCTAGAAATGCTTGTACTTCTTTTTGATTTCTTCAGGGGCCTATCCACATGCAGTGGTATGTTTTTAGATTCCTGTGAGTTTGTGTATGTTCTTGAGTTTCTTGTGCTATTGATTTGTTCTATTCATATTCTGCTATGCTCAAATAGAACACAAGGAATTATTTCGAATTTCCTATTATTTGTTGAGACTTGATTTATGTCATATATATATATATATATATATATATATTGGAGGAAGTTACATGGACTGCTGAGAAAAATGCATATTCTGCAGTATTTAGATGGAATATTCTGGAGATGTCCATTTAACCTATGATGTCATTAATTCACATATTTTTCTATTTTTGTTGGGCTAACTTGTTAATTGGTAATAGTGAGGTAGCAAAATCACCATTGCTATTGTGCTGGGGTTAATCTGTGACATTACATCTGGTAGTGTTTGTTTTATGGAGTTGAATGAGTCTGTGTTCAGGGCTTGTATGTTTAGAATCTTAATGTCCTCTTTATCAGTGTGAAGTTACCACATTTACCTTTTCTTATTAGTTTTGGTTTGAGTCTGTCTTGTCAGATATTAGAACAATGAAAGCTGCTTGTTTCCAAGGTCCATTTGCTTGGACCACCCATCCCCAGCCTTTCACTTTAAGGTAGGGTCTGTCTTTTGTATTTAGGTGTGTCTCTTAGAGGCATCAAATAGATGGTTCCCCCTTTTTGATGTAGTCCACTAGTCTGTGCCTTTTTTATTAGCAAATTTATGCCGTTAATATTTAGAGTTATTATTGAAAGGTATGCATTGGTTCTTGCCATTTTGTTGCTTTTGTGGTATTTGGTTTTGTTCTCTTGCATACAGTTATTCTAATGTGATTTATCCTTTTCTGTAGCCTCATGGATAGGATTGTTTTCTCTTCAGTTCAAAGGAATTCCTTCAAGTATCTTCTTTGGAGTAAACTTAGTGACCAGGAATTCCTTTAGGCTATTTTTATCAGGTGAAGTTTTTGTTTTTCATTTAGCTATGACTTTGCTGGGTAGAGTTCTCTCAGCTAACAGTTATTGCCTTTCAGAAACTGAAATAATCCTTCTAGGCCTGCTGGATTTCAAGGTTTTAGTTCAGTAATTCCCTCTTGTTCTGATGGGCCTGCCGTGTATGCAGACTGCTGCTTTTGTCTTGTGGCTTCCACTATACTCTCTGTCTGTGTGTTTAGTGTTTTCATTATAACAAGATGAGGGGAGCTTTTTCTGGTCTGGCGTGTTTGGAGTCCTAACTGCCTACTCTGTCTGGACTGGCATCTCTTTTCCCAACTCTGGGAAACTTTCTGTTAAGAGTCTTTTGAAAATGTTTTCCAAGCCTTTAGAATGAGACTTTTCTCCGTCTACTCCTATTATCTATCGGTTTGATCTCTTCAGAGGGTCTGTGCATCTTGAAATCCCCATTGTTGTAGTCTTAGTTGTCTCTGTGATGTTGAATGGCTCCAGCTCCTCCATCTTGTCTTCAGGCTTGATATCCTACCCTGTGACCCAATGTGTTGCTGAGATTTCCCACAGAGTTTTAAATCTGACTTGCTGATATTTTTATTTCTACTTTTTGAGATTGCTTTTTCCTCAGATCTTGGTCTCTGTTGAATTCATGTTTCATGTCATGTCAGCATCACCTTCTTAATTTTGTTCTCCATTAGCTGTTCATCTTCCTCTCTGATTTCTCTGAACATACTTATCGTCATTATTTTGATTTCTCTGCTTTGGATTTCCTCTAAGTCATTCTCCCTAGAGGCCATCACGGTAGGGTTAGTACTTTCTGGAGGAGTTATGCTGTCTTAGTTCCGTGTGGTTTTGGAATCACTGTTGGGGTTTACACAACTGCCATTGCTTTTCTTTCATCAGCTGTTTTCTTTCGAGGGAAGTGTCTACAGTGTTCAAGTGTGGGACTTGGTGGAGCTGAGTGTGCAGATCACAAAATAACTGCTCAATCTCTGGATGCTGGGGGCCTGATGCAATCTCTCTGTCATTGCCCATGCAGATGTGACAGCCAGCTATCAGCAGTGACAATATGGAGCGTGCTATAATTTAACTTCTGGACATTGTCAACATGTAGATGTGACAGCCAGCTATCAGCAGTGACAATATGGAGCGTGCTATAATTTTATTTAATTAGATTAGGAGTAAAAGGAAAGTAGGAGGATAAGGATTAAGTATTAGAAGGACTTTGAAAAGAAAAAAAAGAAAGCGAGGTGGGTGAAGAAGCTGGAAGGCAAAAGTTGGGACCCTATGAGGGCACACCGACTTCAGAGCTGTTAAAGCTCTACATGGTTATGGTTACAAAGAAAAAAAAGGAGCTAGAGATGAGAGAAAGGAGGAAAGAAGGCAAGGCACAGGAATAAGAGAATGCTGGAGGTGTGACTGGAAGGTAGAGAACAATGCCATACAGCGGGCTGGATGAAGAAACATGAACCGTCCTGTAGCCGAACTGAGCAGCATATTAGCAAGAGCAAAAGCCATCTGAGACATGCGGGTAAGACGAGGAGGTAAACACAGAAAGTGAGGGCTAACACGAGTGCTCACGGAGCAAATGGCTGCTGCAGCTGGCTGAATTGAAAGGTGAAAGTTCTGATATCGCTCTGGCTCTGGCATGTTTCACCCAACGCTATGGGAGCGTGGCGACAGGGGCTTTGGTCTCTGTGGCCTCTGTGTAGGTTCCTTCTGGTAGGCCTCTGGGCCTCTGCACTCACTGTGCCCTCTTCTGGTGCTGGAGATCTGTGTACTTGAGGAAAGCCCTGCGCTGGCCTCACCCTTGCATCTCCCTGTGTGTTTCCAAACCTGGTCAAAAGGGCTGATGTGACTTAGAATTCCATAAAGACCCATGGCAGGGGCTGGCTCCATGGAATCTTAAAGGACATCTTAGGACACGGAAGGGACTTCCTTGAGCTTCTAGTACTGTCAGCTAAAACTAGGAAGGAAGTTGTTTGAACTTCCTCTTTAAAATAAGAACATTTAGCAGGGCTTTGTTCTCAAATGAGCTGTTATTATTTGAGATGCGTGAATATGTAAGAAAGCCAGCCATTAATACCGCATAGATATGCAAATCTGTCCTTACCCAGGATTCTCGCTGGAGGATTCAAACCTGATACAGAGATATAATCTCACCAGGTGCTGGAATTAACAAGTAAACTTTCCAAAGAAAAAAGAAGGGGGATTGCGGAAAACCTTTTTCCACACTCCCTGTCTGAGGTGCTCCTAAGGCTTTGTGCTTTTCTTGCTTTGAAGGTGTTCACTTAGTATCACCTGGAGCTGTCACCTCCGTCCATCTTCCCTCTGGCAGGGCACTGTGCCTTCAGCATCCACCCAGGAGGGAAGACTGAGGCTCGAGAAGCTTACCAAGCCTGCAAAGGAACCAGAGATTCAGTGACAGCACAGGCTTTGTTCCTGAAGACTTTTTGGGGCGAGCTCTCTAGTGTAAGGAGCCAGAGGCTGCTGCCCACTTACAGGCTGGAGGACGTGGAAGGAAACTGGTGTTTTCCTCTTAGGCTTATGGTCACTCTTTGTTAGGGACGCTAGGGAAATAAGGGGAGTGGGTTAAAGGTGGATGGACATCTCGCCTGATCAGGCATTAGTGGAGGTTGGTTAAGCTAGGAGATGAAAAATCTAGAATAAAAAATTGCTCTCATTTCAGGAATTATCATCATTTTAAATGAGAATGGAGGAGCCTTTTGAATGCAGGACCACGGCTAACCTTCCTGCTGCTGTTCATATAGCAGGAGAAGGGCCTGGAGCACTCTTTTCTGTAGTTCCCTTTTGCTGGTCAGGGCAGTATCCCAGCATGTGGGTCTTACTCAGATTCGAGTGCTACAAGCTCTTCATCTTTGCCTTCTGCGGTCTGGAAACATCCAGCCATCTTCCTCTAGGACCAGGTCTTACATCTTTCCTCTAAGAATGTCTTTATTCCCCTGCCTTTCGCTGTCTCCTCTGCCCACATTCTGACCTCTTTCTCTTCATCATTGTTATGGATCTTCTCTCTCTTTTTCTTTTGTCATTACTGGTTTATTTTTTTTCATACAATTTGATCATATTTCCCATCCCCCAACTCCCCCTAGATCCTTCCCACTCCCTACTCAACTCATTTCAGGGCCACCCACCTCTCAAAGGGAGAAGAGAGAATCAAAACAAACAAAAACCCAATAAGACAAAAAAAAAATCCAACAAAACCAAAAGGCTCACATACACAGAAAAACATGGAGTCCCTTTTGTATTGGCAGTTGCATGAGACATAGCAGCATTAGCGTATTTCCCAGCTTGTGTGGACTCTCACTGTTGAGTCTAAGGACATCTGCCTAGACCCAGAATGTGTGCTCTTTATAACCTGCATGGGTTTGTCCGGTTGTGCTTTGGGAACAGAGAGTCGTGAGAGATGGCGGAAGGTTAGTCCGCAGCAGAGAGGAGTCACCTTCTGATGTTTTCCATGGCTGTGAGGGACACCTGACAGCTCATGCAACCTGACTAATTACATGGGAAGGTTTTTGAATGTTCAATATACAATTTCTTAAGTCAATCTTTAGAGGAATTTATTTGGGAGACAGAGGAGATAGTTATAGAGCAGAAGAAAGGTTTTGTCCGAGATTGCCATTCCTAGAGGAGCTTAGGAATTAATGTGATGTCAGGATTAAATTAAAGATGTCAGGAGATGAAAAATCATCTCTCATGACTGGCCATTACCAACAGGGAGCAATCTAGAAAAGCAAGCTACTTTAGTTTCAGGAGTTCTCATTGTTTAGCAAAGATGGGGGAACCATTGCAAGATGGTGTGACCGTGGCTAGCGTTTCTGACTTTAGTTTCTGTTAGATAAGTAGAAATGGGCATGGCTGTCATTATTGTAACTACTTCCTGCTGGCCAGGGACAGGGGAAACAAGGTCAGTGACCGTCTTTTGTATTGGAAACTTTGGAGGAGGAACTTACTGTCAGTGTATCTTTGGTAGTTTCCTGGATAAAGGACTTCACTCTATGGTACAAAGCATGCTTGGCAATGACAAAGACAGGATAGAAATCTGTGCCCTTTAAAGTAGGGTCCAAGAAAGCAGGCAGATTCAGTAGTGGAGGTCAGCAAACAGCCACGCAATGATAGAAGGTGGGGAGGGGTTCAGAGATGGAGAAGTCCAGAGTTTCAGGGAAAGCTTCCCAGACTCTGGCAGAGCAGTTAAGTCTTTGGCTGGCTCTTGGCCTCTACCTACTTAGTTTAAGTTACCTTGGAAACCCATCCACATGGGTACCTGGTTCTCCAGATTGGACAGAGATTGGGTCTAGTGTATTGTCCTGAGAGCCTGGCCTTTCCCTGATAGGCCTGTATATCTGGGGACTGTTGTGTTTGCCCTGGTTCTCTCTGCTGTTCTCTGTGCTGGGGGAGTGGGCACAGCATGTATCTGTGCATGAGTGTAATCCCTTGCAGCCTTTCTCTTTGTATGTAAGCCATGGCCAAAAGCCTCCAAATATCCTTCCAGGCAGCAGCACTCTTGTTCCTGTCTTGGCTCACCCCTACCCCACCCTGTTTCAAAGCCTTAGTGCTTCTAGAAGGAAAGGTCTGAGCCTTTCAAACAGGGCTGTGTTCTTCCCGAGGACATGCAGGGAGGGCTGGGTAGTCATGGGAGCGACCTGGGCCATGGTTTCCTGGCCTCAGCTTCAGCTCAGTGTCCTTGTCCTGTCATTGCTACAAAAGCATCAGGTACAAGCAGGTTACATGGCAGGACAAAGCCCATGAGCTTTGTTTTCATTTTTATTTATTGTGTCCAATTATAGCACGGAATATTTACCAATATAATCACATTGTAGGGCTCAGCCCACGGGTGTTAAAGCACATTCACATTGTCCAGCTCTAGAAATTCCCATCTTAAAAAAAAAAAAAAAAAAAAAAAAAAAAAGAAATTCCCATCTTGCAGAAAATGGAAACTCCACACCAGTTCAACAGCGGCTCCCCATTGCTTCCATCTCAGCCCCCGAGAACCACAGTTCTCCACAGGGTTTGTCCCTTCGTGACTGACCACTCTTACGAAGTCTAACTCCCTCAAGGTTCACCCCAGTGTGGTTTCCTTCTTGCCTCGTGTCAAATCCTGTCTTGCGCCGTGGGTGTGCTTCCACCCGTCCACTCCTGACAATGGGCATGCTTCGGTCTTTTGGTTGTCATGGACAAAGGTAAAATGAAAAGCTTGGAAGAGATGTGGATTGTCCACCTTTCTTTTTGATTGGTGCTTTTTTCTCCCAGCAGAGTCCTAGTCTTCTGGACGGGGCCTCTGGGATCCTCAGCTTGTGTTCTCTGGAAGGCAGTGGGCTCTCCTCTCCCACAGTCCCTCAGGTCCTTTGGTTCTGTCCCCTTCTACAGGTTCGAGGGGAATTGCTCCACGAGAGGGTACAGAGGCTGGAAGCCCAGGAGGCCCACTTTGCGGAGTCACTTGTGGCCCTGCAGTTCCAGAAAGTGGCCCGGGCTGCTGAGACCCTCTCTGTCTACACGGCCTTGCTTAGCATTCAAGACCTGCTGCTGGGGGAGCTGAGTGAGTCCGAGACACTGACCAAGTCAGCCTGTGTGCAGATCCTGGAGTCCCACAGCCCGGTGAGTGGGGCTACGGGTAGAAAAGGACCCGAAACTGGCAGGGAGACAATATGGAGCACTGAGGGGAATTGGAGGGAGTGTGAACATATGCATAAATAAATGCATAAAATTTACAGATAATTTTTAAATTTAGAGCAGAAAGAAATGAACCTGTAGATAGGAGTGAAGATAAATCAGACGTAAATCAAAACTAACATGAAGAGAATTAATAAAATAAAAAATGGGGTACTTTGGAAAAATTAAAAGCCTACTAAAATATGTAGCTCTCTGGTCAGTGTAACTGGAGTTTTCTCTCCTACCTGACAGTTCCCAAATAACCACTTTGAGGCTAAATATTAATTACAAACCATTTGGCCTATTACTCAGGCCTATTATTAACTAGCTTTTACAACTTAGATCAACACATTTCTATTAGTCTACATTTTACCACGAGACTCATGATTTGTTACCTCACATTTTGCTTCCCCAGCTTTTGGTGTCTCCCTGACTCTGCCCTTTTTCTCATTGTATCTCTGGATTTCCCACCTTGCTCTATTCTGCCTGGCATTGCCAAATTAGCATGTTTATTAACCAATGGTAATAGAACATAGTCACATCATACAGAGAGGCATCCCACATCAGGTAAGGTTTACAATTAAAATAGGCTAATGGATAAATAGTATCAAGATTTTAAAGAATTAAAACCATAGATGCAATAGAGTTTTTAAAATTGGAATACTACAGTGAATAATAAATATTATGTATATGAGTTTTAAGATAAGTACAACAGGAAATTGCCTAAATAAATATATATGATAAAAGTTGGCTCTAGTATGAAAAAAGTAAGTGTACAATCTCAAGGTCAGAGATGAAATTGGTTCAAAACTGTGTTAGCATTTCCTGCCACTGTGAGGAAGAACTGCATGTAATAGATGTAAAGGGGAAAGGCTCCTTTGGTCTTGTGGAGTCTTGAGAGGCTTCAGTCTGCAGCTGGCTGGCTCTGCTGCGTCAGGCAGTGGCAAGGCCCAGCATCGCGGGCATGAGCTCCTGGTGGTACAGAGCCGTTCACCTTTTGGCAACCAGGAAACAGACAAAGGCAGAAGTGGCCAGAGACAAGAGCTGGTCTTATTGCTGGCATTCCCTCAGTGACTTACTTCCCCCAGCCAGGTCCTGCTTCTAGCTTCCCTACTTCTCAAAAAATGACAGCAAGTTATGAGCCTTAAGTAAATCATACCCTGATTAGATCAGAGCCCTCAGGATCCACTCACTTCCCAGTGACCCACAAGCTGCAGGTCAGTCCTTCAACACAGAGTCCCCGGGGAAGTTACAGACCTGCACTCACAGCCACAAGTGCATCCATTTCTCTGGCTGGCTCCAGCAAACTGTAAAGTGTCTTAGTTACCTGTCTGAGGCTGTGAGAAAACACCATGACCAGGACAACTTATAAAAGAAGGCATTTAACTGAGCTATTTTGCGGGTTAGAATGCCTGATGGCCAAACAAAGGCATGGTGGCAGAAACATCTTGATTCACAAGCAGGAAATGGAGGCACACAGGGAACAATATGAGTCTTAGAAACCCCAGAGCCTGCTCCTCCTCCAAGAAGGCCACACCCCCTGCTCCTTCCCCAACAGTTCTGCCAACTGAGGACCAAGTGTTCATCTGAGCCTGTGAGGGCCATTCTTACTCAAAACATGGCCAGGCCCATGCTCGCATCATCCCTGAGCGGGAACGAAGACCTTCATTCAGCTTGTTTTGTAATTCTCATATCACCTGGGCACCAACAGGAGACCCTGACTGAACTGCAGCTGTGAACACAGTTGTAAACTTGGTGTACAAAATAGCAGCTAATATAACCCGTATATCTGTTAGAATAATTAATCCTTCATGGCCAGGCTGATTTTCTTTCCAGGACTATAAGGAGTTTCCAGGAACTTAACATGAGGACATTGGTTTACAAAACTCACTTGCTTAACCAATTAAAGGGGAGGAAGCAGCTCACGTGACCATTTCGGCACCCACAGAGGTAAAACCCATTCAAGACGCTCAGAATATCAGTAACAGGAGGAAACCTCCACAGAGCGTCTATCAAAACAAATGCTTCATTTGGAGGTGAATGTCATGAAGATGGACCAGTGCTCCAAATTCTAGTCAGAGGAAATGAGTGTTTAAGATGGAAAGGCAGCCAGGCATGGTGGCATACACTTTTTAACCCCAGCATTTGGAAGGAAGAGGCAGGCCGATCTCTGTGAATTCAAGGCCAGCTTGGTCTACATCAGGACAATGAGGACTATGCAGAGAGACTCTATCTTAATAAAAGAAAAGAAAAATTCAAAACCAACCCCCCCCCCAAAAAAAGGGGGGAAGTCCTGACCAAGGTCATTTAGGGAGTCTGGCCAGTGAGACACTAAGGCATCTGAGTGTCTGAGTTGCATCTTTCTGGCCAGTATTGTTCACTTGAGATGCGGCACTTCAGCAACCTCGGGAGCACACCTGCCTTTCCCACTTCATCTCAGAGCTCTTGAGTGATGTCAGAACTTCTCGTCACAGTTGCCTGTGTGGCGAGGAATGCATGCCCCGCATCAGAAGCAACTGAGAGAAAATCAGACCACACATTCTGAGTTGTTGGTGAGATGGTGGATGGGCTACGCCTTCCCGGTTTGCAGGGGGTAGAGAAGGTGGCCTGCTCCGTGCTCTGTGAGACTCTTCCATTTGCAGCATGATTGCTCATGTGCCAAGCATTTTCCTGTTGATAATGAGCTTCTAAGCTGGTGAGCATTTGGAGAATTTAAAAAGCATGAAATGAGAAGCTTTGGAAGAAACCGTTCCTAAGGAGAGTCCGTGGTTTGCATCTCATCCAGTGAACAATTTAGACCACTTTTGTGAAATTGGATTATCAGAAGGTGCAGTGGGGACCGTGTGGCGAAGGTGGGGAAATTTAAACAGGACAGGCCTGCTCAGAAGAGGAGTAACTAACCCCAAATAATGGCCCCTGCTGTCTTGGCAGCTCCGTGTCATTTGCTGAGCTACTTCCAAGCCCACGAGGAGTCTTCCTGTGCCCCAATGTCTAGGTGTCCCAGTCACTCTGTTGATGATTCTGCCTGAGTTTTCACACTTCCAGCTCTGCCAGCCAGCATCACTGCTCTAAGGCACCGTGAGATCAAAAGCGAAAGTGGTGGAACTATTAGCCAACATTCACTGAGCTGTCACCAAGTCTCGGGCACTATGTGCAGTGTGTAAAACTTAGAGCTACCCCATGGCATGTCTATGCCCAGGTGAGAGGCTCAGGAGCAGCCACTTGTAAAGTACTTGTTATTGAGGTTACCTTCCTGAAAGAATTCAATCCAGAGGCTCAGAAGGTTAAGCAGAAATGTATTTCCCAAAACAAAGCACGGACTCAAAAGAGAGATTGGAGTAGGCTGTGCCAAAGCAGAGAATAGCAGCCCCAAGGACTCTAAGTTGTGAGTTTAAGTTGTGAGATACTTTTAGGAACTTTTATGAGGTGGGTGGTGAAGTCATAGAGTGAGGTATCTCAAAATATAGTTAATCAGATCTCCCTTTTAGGACATCTCCTTTGCTCTTCTAGAAAAGTCTGTGGGGATGATGGGGAGGTAAAAACCCACAATGCAAACGATACCGTATTTGTCATAATCTTTTGAAAATGCAGGCTCTTCATAAGTACACGTGGGTGGCAATTGGGAACGTAGCCTGTGCTTTCCTTTTTGACTTGACCAGAACTTATCTTCAGCTTCAGAGATGCTCAACACCAGAGGGACATCCTGACCCCCCTGGAGACACAGTTACTAAGATACTTACAATGTTGCCTCAGTGACCCCTGTAGCTCCTGCCCACCTGGCATCAGTGGGACTCAGCCCTGCTCCTTCATCTGCAGGAGCTGCAGGAACTGGAGAGGAAGCTGGAGGAGCGGCTGGTGCAGCAGGAAGCAGCTGAGCAGCAGCAGGTCCTGGAGAGCTGGCAGCGGTGGGCAGCTGATGGACCCGGACTGGGTGAACCCGGGGAGATGGATCCTGAAAGGCAGGTCTCTGCCATGCTGCGGCAGGCTCTGAACAAGGGCCAGAAGCTCCTGGAACAGCAACAGCAGAGGTAGGTGGGTGGTTTACACTCTGAGAGGGGTGGGTGGGGTCTTCTGGCCTGAGGCACCTGGCCTCTCACCTTCCTACCTTAGATGCCATTCCCATGCTCCACTCAAAATGCTGTTGTTGAGGGATGCCATCTTTCTTCTCTCATTTATGGTTTTTAAAAAACACTGTTGAGGTTTGCTAACAATAAAATTTTGAGTGTGTGTGCATGTATGTGTCACTGTACATGTGTGGAGGTCAGAGGACAGCTTTTAGGAGTCACTTCTCTGCTTCTGCCATGTGGGTCCTGGGGATCGAACTCGGGTCTTCAGGCTTGGTGGCAAGTGCCTTTACCTGCTAAGCCACCATCTCCATAGGCCCTTTTTAACTTCTTATTTTCGAGTAATTCTAAGCTTACAAAAAGTTGTAAGCTTATGTTATAATTATATTATATTAGAGAGAGGTCCCACATGTCCCTACCTAGCCTCCCCACCTGGTAACATCTCACGATGTTGTAGCACAGCATCAAAGACAGGGGACAGTGGCGGCATAGGAAGGGCTCTGTTTACATTCCACTGCGCTGCAGAATTTCAGACCCTGCTTCTGTGGAGCTACAGAATAGACTCCGGCCTTGTTTGTTCTTTACCCTTTCACAATTCACGACAGAAAATTGGCTTTGCCTGCAGCGTTCAGTGCTCCTGCTGAAACACCGCTTCCTGCAGCGCTCTAAGTCCCCAGTGTGACTATGGTATCTGTGTGTAAAGCAACAGATGTAAACTGTAAACAGCACACATTGACTGGATTTTAGAAGCACACAAATTACCTGGAGGAAGCACTCCACTTGGTTTCTGGGTGGGGAGATTACAGTGATTTGGGTTTGTTTCCTGGGTCAACTTAACATCAAAGCGCAGCAAGACAGATTGCATGGAGTTAACTGACAAAGGGCTGAGTGTCTGTCAGGGAGGCAAGGAACACAGAGGTGTTGACTTATCTAGGAGCTTTTAATTTTTTTTATTATTATTTTTGTCACATTCTCCTGCTCCCTGCAGTAATCTGCAGGAGTCTGGGGTTGGGTTGAGTTGTGCCTGCACAAGCCTTGGGTTGTGATAGCCACAGGGACTGTGAGGCTGATCAGTGGCTTCATCTTTGACACAGAGTTCATAGCAAGGTGGCAGCTGGCCTTGCCACCAAAGTACTGCTGTCTGTGGCCATCTGTGGATGGTGACTTTGGCTCTGCTTCAGCACAGGACAGAAGCAGATGTGGACCTTTAGTGCTAGTCTCTGTGGTCCTAGTCAGGAGGACCAAGGTGAGTTTTCAGAGTAGGGTCACAGAGCACCCAAGAGCCACAGAATGGTCTTCATTCATCCACTCCTCTGTCAGCCTCCTGTGCTCCACCTCTGAGTCCTTGTCACTTAAACAGACAGACACCCTCCCGTCAGCTCCCCAGCTGGGCTGGACCTCTGGATTTTCTCTTCTCTCTAGGGTGAGAGAAGAGCGGCAGAACAGTGCGGTGCTGGAAGACTCTCTGGAAAGCCTGGAGGCTGACACCATGGCCAGTCTGTGCAGCCAGGTGAGAGGGCCTTTCCCTATCTGTGGACATTTTCCCGTTCTCAGAACCATCATCTTCTCTATGTCAGATGGGGATGTTCCAGCCCCAGGTTCATGATCAGCGCAGATCCAACGGGCATGTTAATAATGGCAGCTATGGTGTTTAATAAACCTCTCTGTCCCCGGGACAAGACAAAGTCCCCTTACTGCCAACATGTCCCGTTTGTAGTGGGGTCTGAGATGGCTGTGTCTGGATGATGTCTGCAGACACATTTTTTGCCGGCATTCCCTACAGTGTAAAAGTGATTCTCCAGTAGCTGCAGTCCCTCCCCCACTCCACAGCAGAGCAAGTAGTGTGGACTCTTCACTCTGCCCACTCATGAACTTTTCCACACACAGATCAGGCGCTGGCAGGCCTGACCTCAGACTCTCCACACCCCTGCTTGGCTTTGCTGGACACTGAAATCCCCAGTCCACCTCACCCCAGCCCCTAGGTGTTGCCATGTAAAATCCCAGGGAAGGGCTCTGAATGGCCAGGGACCAACAATGGCCACCCTGCAACTGAGAGAAGAGGCTTTTATTTGGGTCTTGGTGGCACTTGGAGAAGCCTTCACTCTATTTTTGTTGGTGGTGGTGGTTTTGGTTGAGGGCAAGGCATCACTCAAACTTAAACTCGTGGCAACCCCCTGTCTCACCCCTGAGTGCTGGGGTTACAGTAATGAGCCCCCGCACTGGGCAAAGCCCAGCTTATTGCGTCCTCAGCAAACCCTTTGCACCAGTACTGGTAGTCTTTACAGATGAGGAGTTTGAGGCTTTAGGAGAAATAAAAGCATGGCCCAAGAACTTAGCATTTGGCTCAGTGAGGCAGGGACACAGCCAAAGGTTTAAGGGGTACAGAGTTGGTACATTTCTAAGCTTTTTACTTTGAAATCATTTTGGCATGTTAGGGTATAGAAAGTTACACCATCCACTTTTTGTTTCTTGTTTCCTTGGGCTTGCCTGGGACCACATCAAATCTGTGGCTTTCTGTCCTGCTGTCGCAGCAGATTTCCTGTGACCACGAGGATACAGAATTGTCCAATGCAGCTAAGAAATCCCTGAGTGTCATTTCTCAGCCACTGCCACGCCCACCATCCCCAACCCTAGCAGCTATGGGCAGTTCTTTTTTTTTTTTTTTTTTTTTTTTTTTGTGGTTTTTTGAGACAGGGTTTCTCTGTAGCTTTGAAGCCTGGCCTGGAACTAGCTCTTGTAGACCAGGCTGGCCTCGAACTCAAAAAGATTCACCTGCCTCTGCCTTCCAAGTGCTGGGATTAAAGGCGTGCACCACTACCGCCCAGCCGTTCTCCATCTTTCCTCTACGTTCAGCTGAGGTGCTACGTTGTATGGGATTGTACAGTCTGCTTCCGGTAGGGACAGTCATTCCAACCATAATTCTTCAGCTCAGCAGCTCTTACTTTTTATTCAGTGGAGCAGTCACTCACTGGTGTAGGGACACTCAACTACTCCCGGAGCTTAGACTGTCCCCAGGGCCTCCCAGAAGTGGAGCAGAAGATGGAGAAATATTCCTGACTGCCGTCATGCAGGCTGAGGCTCCTGTGCCATGGTTCTGGCTTGCTCAAGTGGGCTAACTTGGAAGGGTGGGTGAGCTCTGTTAGAGACATTGTGGGTGCCACAGCTGCTGACCACAGACATTTTCTTGACAGTTTTGTGAATTCAGAATGTTTTCCAGGCTGAGCCACTGAAATATTTATTATCCCAGGACAACAAAATCCTTGAGAATGTCATGAATTAGATATTGCTACCTGGCGGGTCTAGAGAGAGTCAAGGCTTTTTTTTAGTTCTTCCCTTTTGTGTCCCCGTAGGGACTGAGGCTGGTGTCATACCTCTCCAAGATGACAATGGTGCCAGGGAGCACGCTACTCCGACTCCTGAGTGTGGTGCTTCCTGCGGCTTCGCAGCCTCAGCTACTGGCCCTGCTGGACACAGTCAGCGAAAAGCACTCGGACCACACAGCAGAGAACGAGAGCAGCGGCGAGCAGGCTGAGCAGGGCAAGAGGAGGTGAGCTCCGGGTGGGAGGTTGTCTGTGAAAGCCGGGTTTGACCAGGTAGGGAGCTGGGGGAGAAGAATGGCAGAGACCTTCCCAGAAGGCCCAGGGACAGGGGACATGGGAGTCAGTACGTACCTTTAAACACCCCCACAAGACTCCCTTCTTTACACAGTTTGCCTCTGACTGATTGATGTTGCCTGTCATCGCCTGTGGTCCCCTCCAGGCAGGCATTACCTATGGATCAGGCTTGAGATCGAGACTCAGTGAATCTCTCAGGGCTCTGAGTGGCAGCCAGAGGCCACCTGAAGAGTTTTGGGAATCAGATTTAATTCATTTTAAACTCTAACACCCCCTTCCTGTATCAGGAAGCACCAGGGCTGGTGGCAAGTTTTGGACAGTAGACTGAGAGCCGATCTGGTGAGTCAAGGGTTGGAAAGGATGCTCTGGGCCCGCCAGAGGAAGGAGAGGTGAGTCTAGGCAGGGGAGGGCTGGGCGGGAGGTTGCTGGGGCATGGCCAAATTGCCAGGGAGGGCATGGGAAGGTGGGGAAGTTCTTTCCCAGAAGACAGCACACCTTTGTTCTTGGTCTCAGTTTAAAAACTGAAGACAAGCCTGTAGCTCTCAGTAGGAGAATGTTCTCCTAACATTTATTAGCATTTTAATTACTGTATTTATTTTGGCTAATAGCAGGTTTTAATAAGATATAATTAGAAAAAGAATAAATTCCTTAGAGTTCCTTAGACTTTACTGTTCCCAAAGCCCTTTTAATCCTTGTTATCCTGAGCCTTCCAGAACGTGGAGATGCTAAAACCAAAGTTTAAGGAGGTCCAATGCAGAGGCCCAAGGCTGCAACTGGGGTGGGGGTGGGGAGTGGTGGCCATGGGCTTGGGGCTGTCAAATTCACCCTCTACTTATGTGAACTTCCAGGCTTGCCTCTTCCCACCTAGTGCCTGTCTTTCTTGACCGTGATCTTTACATACTTAGATCTCATAGGAAAAAGAGGGGCAGACCATTTCTTATGGCCACAGAACAAGGGTCTCCCGTGGTTCCAAATAGAGAAGATCAGAAAAATAGCACCTTAGGTGGCACATAGTGGCTTTAAAAAGTGACAGTCTCAGACTGGGGCCTGAACTCATTTAGTAAGGTGCCTGCATGCAGGCATGAGGACCTGAGTTCAGATCCCCACGTCCCTAGAAAAATGCCAGGCAAGTATAGTCCCAATACTGGGGAGGCAGGGATAAGAGGATTGCTGGAGCTCCCTGGCCAATTGGTGAGTTCCATGTTCAATGAGGGACCCTATCTCAAAAAAACAAGGCCAAGAAGTGATTGAAGACACCAGAGGTCAGCCTCTGGCCTCTGCATGCATGTACACATGTGTACACACCCAGAGGAACACGCAGGTACACCACACACATGCACACACACACAGTAACTTCAACTGAACACATAATGAATTAAAAAGTATTACTCTGTTTACGCTAGAATTGGTGGCTGTCCAAGCCCTGCCCTTCTATAGTTCTGCAATTCATCATGGATTGTCTGCTATGGAACCATTGGTAATAGATTGGTGTCTTAGTTAGGGTTTTTATTGCTGTGAAGAGATGCCACGACCATGACAACTCTTGCAAAGAAAATATTCAATTGGGGCTGGCTTACAGTCTCAGAGATTCAGTCCATTATCATCGTGGTGGGGAGCACGGGAGCATGTAGGCAGACAAGGTGCTGGAGTAGCTCAAAGAGCTACATCCACAGGGAACAGGAAGTCAACTGACAGTCACTCTGAGGGAAATGAGCAAAGAGACCTCAAAGCCTGCCCCCACAATGACACACTTCCTCCCATAGTGCCACACACACACCTCCTAAGAGTGCCACTCCCTTTGGGAGCCATTTTCTTTCAAACTACCACAAGTGGATATCAGAATACAGTACCCAAGAAATGAGATCAAGATATTGGGCAGGAGAAATCAATCCATGTCCAGACCAGAAACAGCACTGGATCTGTTTGGTTGTAAGGTGTCCTCCCTGCACCTATCCTGCGCTGTGCTGGTGGTATAGAATGGGTAACAGTCATGAGAGACCTTGGTCTAGTCTCCAGCAACAGACAGTGCCAGAGAGAACTGATTCCCAGACTCCAGGAAATGTGATGTCAGTGGAGTTGAGCCTGCACAGTGCCTCAGGTAGGGCCAGGAACCTCCCAGGTGGACCCTAGTGACACAGCGTTACACTGAACTGCTTGGAGCCAGGGGAGAGTTCTGTAGCTTTAAGGTCACATGTGATTCCCAGGAGCGGTTATAATGGCATCACTGTAATCCAGGGCTCCAGGGACAGGATTCCAGCAGACCTGTCATGGGGAATTCCTAAGCCTGATGCATTCTGTCTCAGATGCATTTTACCCAACCCCTCGCAGTTGCCTAGAGCCTGCTTCCAGGGTGACGGCTGTGGGGTGGGTTTTTAAGTGTTTAACGGGCAGCTGGTAGGTGAATAGTGGAGACAGAGGGAACGCTGCCTGTTTCCATGGTGTAAATATTCTCGGACAACAAGGTAACAGTGTGCGATGGGCTCACAAGACTTCAGAACCTTTCCCACTATGAGCCAGTGAGGGTGGCCAGCAGTATACCTCACTATTGATTTCATCTGATTTTAGAGACAACCAGTGACCAAAGGGGAGAAAAAAACTTTTAAATGGTACTTAGGGTTGGAGAAATGGCTCAGTGGGAAAGCTGCTTGGTGCTTGTGGTGGATTGAATGAGAATAGCCCCATAGGATCATAGATTTGAATGTTTCATCACCAGGGAGTGGCATTATTAAATATTTTCTTTTTATAACGATTGTCTTGGTCATGGTGTCTCCTCACAGTAATAGAACAATGACTAAATTTATTGCTCTTGACAGGACTGCAGTTTGGTTCCTAGCACCCACATTGAACGGTTCACAACAGATGGTTACTCCAGCTCCAGGAGATCCTTCACTCTTTTCTGGCCTCTGGGGCAGTACACAAACATGGTACATAGAGATGCACAAACAAAACCTAGTCTTTAAAATTAAGATAAAATAAAATGACATTTATTTGGGGTGTCAGGACTGGAGAAGTGTCAGAACACTAAGGAGGGTCAGAATGGGCCCAAAATACAGAATCTAACTCTCTCTTTTCTCGGCAGCATATTGAAGAAGGTGTATGCTCCTGTCCAGGAGAGGGTGACATTCCCTGGGAAAGGAAGCTGGCCACACCTGTCCCTAGAGCCCATTGGGGAACTGGCGCCCATACCCATCACAGGGGCGGACACCATGGACATATTAAACACGGGAGAGAAGATCTTTGTATTCAGGAGCCCAAAGGAGCCTGAGATTGCTTTGCGTGTTCCTCCCAAGAGGAAGAAGAACTTCCTGAACGCCAAGAAGGCCAGCAGGGCCTTAGGCCTGGACTGACTCAAAGGGAAGCACCAGGGAGCGTCTCAGGCCAGGTGCATTTTTCTCCAGTCCCACTTGGATTGCTCTGTCCGTATCAGACAGCTTGCGATATACACACGCTTGCAGCCTAGACGCAGTGCCACACACATTGGCTCTCCAGTGCTCAGTGACTCTTGTTCCCTGAGTTTCTGTTTGGTCCACTCTCTTTTGTTCCACAGGACACAAGCATGCCTTTATTGCAGGTCCCCATGACCAAGATCTAGAGGGGACCCACCTCACCCCACCTTCCTCACACAGAATGCTGCCTTTTGCTGGGGCAGTTCCCCACCAGTTTATGTGAGGAAGGTGCAGTCCTCTGTTGTTACAATGTACATTATATATTCTGTTTTTCATAAAGAGAACTTTTTAAATGAATGTAACAGTGGGCCTTGTTTTTGCTTTGTGTGGGGATGATTTGTAGTTGGTCCCGTCTATATTTTGGCTCCCCGTAGTGGGCTCCAACAGAAAGACCCACTGTCCTGCAGAGGCCCAAATGTGCCAGCCCTTTCATTGCCAGTTCAAGATAGAGTTTTTTTTTTCTCATTTTATAGTGAGAACATTCAGGAGAAGTAGGGGCCTATAGCTGATAAGCTGTAGAACCAGGCTCACAGCAGTTGTCAGGCCTGTGATGTCTCCTGGAGCAGGAAGTGAATAGGAAGGGAATCCCTTAACCACTAAGGGGGAAGAACAGGCCACTGCTGGAGCTTCTAAACTGAAGCCATGCCCCTCCCCTCACCAGCTTCCTTTTAGGGACCTCTTACTCAATACTGATATCCCAGCAGCAGGGTACCATCCACAGGAGCCAGCCGGCTGCATCACTTGGTAGAGACACAAAGGGAGCGTTTTGTATCTCAGGGTTGGAGAGGGCTGACTTTCTCACAGGAGATCCAGTGGGTAGAGCGTAGACAGGGAGAATGATTTTACACTTGGTGGCACTGAGGTTCCGGAGTAATCGTGATCTCCTCACCCACTACCCTGTATCTGGAGGTGTCACGTGCGGTGAGCCACTGGGCATCTGTGAGACAGCAGCCAGTGATGGTGGCGTTAGGGGAAGCTGAGGTCCTTTCTGCATTCTCTGAGGGTCAGAATCCCTTCCCCAAGCCCAACTGTTCAAAGCAAATACAGGACTTTCTACAATTCCACCATCAGTATTTCATTATGTTACTTTAAGATAAAGGGGCCTTATTTTTATTTTTAAACCTTCAGCATAGTGCACATCAATGATTAACCCTTGGGAAAACAAAATTCCCAAGGAGAAAATTCAATTCAAATGCCCTAATGGCTGAGCTTTAAATGAAACTTTATTAACCATAATAAAGTAGATGTCAAATATCTACTTGAAATGGTACTTAACTCCCTGAGGAGCTAGACAAAGAGCATGGGTGTGTGTGTGTGTGTGAGAGAGAGAGAGAGAGAGAGAGAGACAGACAGAGACAGAGATAGAGAGACTGTGTGTGAGAGAGAGACTATGTGTGCGCACATTTTTCTCTCAGAGCAGAAAAATGGTATATGGATAATGTATCATGATTATAAATACCAAGAAGCACAGCATTTTCTAGATACAGACATGCTAATACTGCTAATAGAAGTAGATAAACAAATACAGTTGTGGGGCCCTAGCTTAAGGGCCAAGTACAGTCCCCAAAGCCATGGAACTCAGCCCCTTCCGTTAAGCGGTATTGAATCTGCACACACTTGAACTATCTGTCTAGACAATTTATGATGTCTGACTCAATGAGTCATGCTGAACATAATCACCCTGAGACTGCTATTTAGGAAACAGTGACAAGATAAAACCTCGCACATTCAATAAACTCAATTAAAATTAATTTAAAATCCACGCTTGATCAAATTCCTAGATACAGAAGCTCAGGCTATTGAGGGTGAGTGTAGGTACTTCTTGGGAAAAGACACAAGGCATGGGGAAAACTAGGGTGGGAAGTGTCTTCTGTCATATTCTCTCAAGACTGGGACACAGTGCAATCAATGGTTTAGTGCTTACCTTTCTGTATGAGGTGCTGGGTTCCATCTTCAGGAAGACCCAAGAGATAAGAGGGGACAAAAGCCACTCCACCATTTGTCTGTGAGCATGGTACATGTTCTGCTCTATTCAATGCCCCTCTAGGCCTCAGTGTTCAGAGTCCAAGTTCTGGTTCATTGCTGGTTCTGACATCAAAGGAGTGTCTGACCCAAAGCTTATAATTTCACCTCCCATGACCTTAACATCCTTGTTCATCAATTCAAATACACTGAATGGCTGGACTTTAAATAAAACTTTATTCTCTATAATGTAGTAGATACCAAGTATCTATTTGAAATGGAGTCCTATTCCAAACTGAGGGAATTGAAGACTGTGAAAGACTGTGTCACCCATGGTAGAGCATCTGTCAAACTGTAAGTCCTTTAAATCCGTGCACAAAGAAGCCCTGAGGCAAAGGGGTTGCTGAGGTAGCCACTGTCCAGAGACAGGCCTGAATTAGGGCTTTGCATGCCTCTATGATGGGTTATGGGGCTCTGGAAGAGCATCTCCACCCTTCATCGCTGAGGCTCAAACTGGTCCTCTGAGGACGGACTGCTGTGAGATGCTGACAAAATGCCACCTCCTGGTACCCGCCACACACTAATGCCTATGGCTCAGCAGTCAGAGGCTGTCTGTATATAGAATTGATAGGCGGGTGCTGCCAGTATTATAACATAGGATAATATTATGTGTTAGTTTTATCATTGCTGGCTAGCTTTTTAGTTATGCTGATGGATATTTAATGGCACACAAAGCTCTGGTAAATAGTGAGTTAAAGGGAGCAGATGAAATGGTGATCTTGCTGGGCCTTCAGTCAATGTCTGGGAAAGACAGGAAAGGAGGATGGAAGGGAAGAAAGACAAGCTACCTCTTAAAGCTTCCTCTACACCCTAACAGCACCAACACAGGGGCCCCCAGCTGACCTTCAAGATCCAAACTACACCGTCTTCAATGTCATTTTCTGATTATGCAAAAGAACTCTCTAGTTTCCTCATTAGGAAAGTGGGGGGGGGGATGCCAGGAGCCTCCCAAGAGGAATGATCTGCTCCCTTGCTCCTGCTATTAATTTGGCTGTGCGGTTTTGAAGGTCAGTTAATACCATATTCCCAATTGGTGCCTACAGTCAAACCTTCTGGGGGCAGGGATAAGGAATGCATAATGAAATGGAGTTATAGTCCCAGATTAAATTAATGCTAACCTCAGGGAACCTTGTGAAGACGGAGGGCTGGCCTCATCCTTTCACGGTGGGCCCAGTGTTTGACAGCTTCTGGGAGCAGATGCAATATTTGCTCTCTCTCTCTCTCTCTCTCTCTCTCTCTCTCTCTCTCTCTCTCTCACACACACACACACACACATCTTCATTTGCATTTCTGGCCACCGTCCTGGTCTCCTCATGGCCAGGCACGCCCATGCAATCCAGTGTCCTCTTTGCCACTTTTTATTTAAACCCCAGCGATTTCAGAATGTCTCCCCCATCCCCAGCTGACATTTGAGTTCCTGTGGTGGGGAAACGTAGGTTCCTGGCTCCAGAGGTACAGTATTTGCATGCCTGGTTTCCTGTGACTAGCCATCATCTCCACTGCTTGTGTCCCCTTACCCTGGCCTTACAGCCCAGACTTCCCTTTGGCTGAGCAGGGGAGGGCTGGACTCTAGCACTGCCTCCAGGACAACTGAGCAGACAGACCCCCTTTACAGTCACTGTACCCCTAGCCCCAGGGCTCAGGTCTGAGTTCCTCCAGAATACCTGACAATCTTATACACACATATACACTGACTGGCCCAGTGTGGGCTTTGTATGCATGCACTCCTAGAACACGCTCTGGTCTCTGTCTTTCCTGCTCCTCCCTCCTTCCCAAACCTAGTGTTCTTCACTGTTTTTAATGAGATTATTGTTGCCAGCTGTGTGCCATCTTGTACCTGTTGCTACCACCTATGTAAATGAGTGGGCGGGAGGCAGGGAAGCAGTACCGGGGAGACCCTGATTGGCCCAGGATTTTACCAGCCTCAGCCACGTGACTGTGAGTGCTTCTTATGATGTCTGGAGGAGCTTTAGGTGGCATCCACATGGTTGGATTTTTGGAAAATAAGAACTTACCTATAAATTTGTCCTCGATGTAGCTTAGTGACATTGCACACAGAACTCCAGCCCTTGGAACCTCATTCCCATAATTCCAAGCTGGGACTCTATCACAACTCAGGAGAATAAATGCATAACTCTGGTTGGAGAGCACCCTGGGGCCAACCGCTCACCCTCTTTATGTGATGAGGATCCCAGCTCTAGGCAGAGAGCCCTGTGTGCTCACCTATGAACTCATAGTCTTTGTGCAATATTTAACCAGTGTGCCTCTGAAAGGATCAGAATCGGCACGGGACACAATGAGACCAAGTTCTCACTCAGCACAAAGGAGATTTATTTGCCCTGGAGAAACAGAGAGAAGGGAATAAGAGACAAAGACAGGAGATTTAGAGGAAGGGGGACGGAGGAAAAAGGAAGCAAGCCAGTAAGCAGTGTTTCTCCACGGCTTCCGCTTCAGGTCCCTGCCTACTTCATTTGATGATGGACTGTGATGTGGAAATGTAAGCCCCCTATGGTTTACTCAGCCTGCTTCTTAAAGCGCCCAGGACCACCTACCCGAGGATGACACCATCCACAGTGAACTAGGCCCGCCCACATCTATCAGTAAGCAAGGAATCGCACCACAGGCTTGAACACAAGCCTAGGGTGGCGGCATGTTCTCCATAGTGGTTCCTCCCTCCCAAATGGCTCTAGCTTGTGTCAAGTTGACATAAAAGCCGCCAGCACACCAGACTGCTAAGGAGACTGATTACTTTGTCGCGAAGTGAGGGAAGGGTGAAGGGACTCTTCCACATGCATGTTTCTGGGATGTTCTAGGACATGGTTCAGAGCCTGGGAATGCTTTTATCTGTCGAGTTCAATTTTACAGATGTCCTCTCTGGAGTAGAGCAGTATGCAGCATGCTGCCAATCATTCCCCACCATGATTCCAGAGTCTACCCAAGTCATTTGCTCTGTGATCCTGGAACACAGAGGATTCCTAGTCTGGCTGGAGGACGCAGTACTGAACATGGCTCCCTGGAGTCTGCCTGGATGCTTCCCTTGTCCTTCTGTAATTCCTCTCTTGTGATGTATCACAGCTCTCTGCTGAGTATTAAGGGTGCCCTCTGAGGTTCCCAGCACTCTGCTTGCCATTTGGGGCCAACCTGTGCTCCTTGAGGTCTGACCAGGTCCCTCCCTTGCAGAAGGGTCTGAGAAGTCTCTCTCTTGGAAGATGGTGGCTCAGCTGAAGGCTTGTTCCATGGACTCTCCTTCTTCATGGTCGCTGTCCTTGCCTCAGGTTCAGGATCTTCTTGTTGTATTATTTGTCTGTTCAGCTTAAGTGTCCCAGGTGGGAGGGTAATCTTGCCCTTGCTGCCATAACATGGTTGGAGACATTTTCACTTGTGTTTCTCTGTTCTCAGCACTCAGACCTTTTTCTTTCTTGTTGAATTGTGTAGTCATTTTGCTCATTTCTCTCTAGGGTTTTCTTCTTCCCATCATCTTGGAAAACTCATGGTGACTCCTGTATCTGGAACAACAGCTCTTTGTGATTATGGGATCAAAATCTAGTGTATTTCTCCAGGATAATCACTGTCATTTTCATTTTTATGTCTTTGTCATCCAAATGTTTTAATTTTGTGATAAAATGTTTTACCTTATTGCTTCTAAATTATTAAGTGCATTTCTTAAAACAAACAAATAGAAGTCTTCTCACTAAGTAGGAACCAGGCAACACAGATGAGTGATAAGCATCATTGGGGTGGGGCACTGAGGTTCCCACATACTAAGAAACTGTCAAGAGCCACACTTGTTTGGAGAATATCTTAGAAACATATTTGCAAGGATCTCAGCTTGAAGTGTTGTGTTGCTACAGTTATGTAAGTGAACTCTGCATGCTGATCTCCGTTGCTATCCCAAGCTCTGGTTTTACTGAAAGACTCTGTGAGAGTCAACCCCAAGCTCAGGAGCTCGCTAAGGCCTGAGATGTTGATTACTCTGTGTGCTACTGGCCGTACATAAGATTCACAACATAGGGTTTGGGGTGCATAATGAAATGATTGCTATAATTGGTCAAATTAGCACATGCATGTTGTGCGTGTGTGTGTGGATGTGTGTATAGGCACACGTGTGCCATGTAGACTCTTTTCTTGCCAGTCTCCCATCTACAATGTAATCTCATTAACCTACTCAGTGGGTGAGCCTCACAGGAACTACACTCCATGGGAAAGTCCACGGAATCTTGTTTAGGTCCCAAGGTCCTTCAGACTTTTGTGGATGGCAAAGTCTTATCTGTACATGGAAGCGCCACAGAGTTAGTTACATGATGGGCCATTTTGGAATCTTATTGTCCACCTATCACCTCCATGAGGTAGGGTTACATTTTGTTACACCATAGATAAAGACCAGAAGTTGGTATAGATATGCAGACCTCAAAAGCAAAAGGCTTTTAAAAAGTGTTTATTGGTTCCCCCAGTCCCATACCCACCAGGCCACCATGCATCCTAGATAAGTTCTGAAAGACATCGTTTCAGCCAATGTTTTCCAGGAGGAGACAGGCAGTGGCAGCAGCATAAATCAGTGACACCTCAGGGACAGCAACCACAGCAGCAGCTGCGGAGCAATGGCCATGAGCAACCATTGAGAGTGGCAAGGACCACAAACACAGCAGCAGGACACACATCAGCAGGGACAGCCACAGGGACAGCACTCCACCAGTTATTGCAGATAAAGACAGCAGCATCAGCAGCTGTGACAGGGGTTGCAAAATCAGTAACTACAGCACCAGCAACAACAGCGGTCCCACCAGCCCCCCAAGAGTGATCCCCCCAGCAGCAGCAGAACCCCCCAAGCAGTAGCAGAGAGCTTCTAGCTCCAGGCTCTGAGGACTCCAGCCCTCCTCCACTGCCACTCTAATCTCCACAGCAATGTCTATGAAAGATTTGCTTTCCCTGGGCTCCAGCTTTGGTGCTCACCTTTCATGATCTCAGCTAGCCTCTGCATTAGTTACCTGTTGCTCTGATAAAACTCTATGACCCAAAGCCACTTAGAGCAAGAATTGTTTTGACTTCTGGTTCCAGAGGGAGAGTCCCTAATGGCAGGGGAAGCTCTGTCCCTAAGAGCTGGAGCAGGAAGCTGAGAGATCAGGTCTTCATCTACAAGCAGGAGAAGAGGGTCAATTAGAGAGGCTTTGAACTCTTAAAGCCCGCCCCCAGTGATGTGTTCTTCCTGCAAGTCTGCACTACCTCCCCAAACAGCACCACCTACGGGAACAAGTTCAAGGGCAACATTTCTCATTCAAACCCCCAAGACCTGTCTGGAATAAAGGAGAGACTGGATGAATTTATACCCACAGGATATTTATCATTCAGTAAAAAAAGTGCAAACGTTAGGCAGCTCTGGGTTGATCCTAGTTAGGGTTTCTGTGATGAATAAAAGACTGACCAGAAACAACTAGGGGGATAAAGGGCATGTTTGGCTTATGGGCTATGGTTTGTTCTGTAGGGAAATCAGGGCAGGAGTTTAAGGCGGCAACCTGGAGCAGAGAACGCGGAGGAAGGTTGCTGCCATAAGGTCACTGTTCTGGCTTGCTCAGATTTCTTTCTTATACCAGCCAGAACCAGCTGTGCACAGTGGCCTGGCCCCTCCCTCCCACAACAGTCATCAATTAAGGAAGTTCCCCCACAGAACCTGCCTATAGGCCATTCTGATGGAGCCCTTTTCTCAGCTGAGGTGCTCAGGTGACTCTAGCATGTGTCAAGTTGACACAGCACCAACCAACACAGGGCTCTATCCCAGGCATTTTGACTATCTGAGTATCCCCAGGAAAGTCTTTTAATTTCCCTGTATTTCAAGTATTTTAATCTTGCAGTGACAAAGTAATATGAATTCTATATCTGTCCCCAAGAACTCTGTGAGGCAATGAGGAGACATTTGTAGGCTCCAGGGGAGTCACTTGGGTGGGAAAATATCTTGTTAGATCAGACTACCTCAGGGGTGAGGTCTCTGTTTTGAATCCCCACCCTGCCCATTCTCCTCTCTCATCATGAGGTTGCTCTCAAGAGCCATCAGCAAAGCTTGGAGTGTGAGAAAGGGGCCTTTTATCCTGTAAGCTTGTCATCTTCAGTTTCTTACTGATGTTAGGCTCTGTTTTCTCCGGGAAGATAAAAAAGAAAACAATAGAAGAAACCCTTCACAAGACAAGACCATTTAAAGAATTGCTCCTGATTCCTGACCTATTCTCAGGAGCCTCTGTATGACAGGAAGATGGAAGGATGGGAGAGTGGGCTTGTTCGTAGTGCTTTGTTTGTCTGTAGAGCTGGCTGTCCATCTGCCATTCCGTGTTGACACGGGTGGCTCTGGATATGAAGCTGGCGTCTGGCCTTTGAGAAGTGGAATACTGGAGACCATTCCATGGCTATCACAGTCTTTTATTCTGCTGCATATAACACAGAGTTTGTAAGTTTTAAGGGGTAGAGATTTACTTTGGTTCTTTGTTCTGGCGGTCTTAGGTCAAGGAAAAACAACTGATTATGGCTTTCGTACTGCTGCATTTCCCAAGTGGTGTAAGGCATGGCACGTAGCTACACACCTGCTTGTGTAGTTGAGGCTTGGGACATGCTATGTAGTTCAGGTTGGCCTCAGATTTGAGATCTTTCTGCCTCAGACTTCCAAGGACTTGTCTCGCCTCCCTTCCTTCTTAATATCTATAGGTCTTTAGTCTATATGTATATCTGTTCACCATGTGTGTTCCTGCTGTCTGCTGCAGCCAGAAGAGGCCATCAATCTCCTGGAACTAAAGTTACAAATGGTTGTGAGCCACCATGTGGGTACTGAGAATGGAACCCAGGTCTTCTGTAAGAGCAGCCAATGCTCTTAACCATTCTTCCTGTTTTCTTGAAAAGCTACCAATACTCAACCACAGGATCCACCTCGATTTAATCCCGATCACCACCCAGATCACCACCCCACCTCTAATCACCACAGAACGAAGTTTCTTCCCTCTACATGCCTCTCAATGGGATTCAATTTCCAAGATACTCAGCATATCTAAACCACAGTGGTGAGGCAGGTGGAGAGCATGGCAGAAGCAAATCTCTTCAACAACAGCATCCATCTGCAATAATAGGTGGTTCTGCCCTTCCTCTGTGGGGACACCTGGTAGCCAGTAGATTGAGAACATGATCTTTTCTCCATGGGCTTTATGAAGTTAAGACTGTCTGGGCTGTCTCCCTGATGGTCTTTTATTATCATTTACACCATCAGGCCTCTCCCCATTAGCCACGCTCTCCTAGAAGCAGAGCTGAGATAAGGGTTCTGTGCACACAGTTGATTTGAGAAGTGTTCCCAGAAGGGACCAGCAGGAAGTGTGTGAGCATGTGGGGAAAGCCATTGAGCAGGTGTGTGACAGCAGGTGCTGTCCAGTCTCCTTTGGTCTTGAAGCTTGTAGAGAGCAGAGGTGACATCTCCAACTTTGTGTTACCTGAAGAAGAAGTGTTGGGCTAGTCTATTCCCATGCTGTTCAGCTTTCGGTGATCAATGTGTAGCTGAGGCAGGAGGCTGCCATTCCAGACCAGTATCGTGGGAATAATTGATCATTATGAAGGCACCACATGGACATGGTCAAAGCTAAGCAGTATAGGTGTGACCAGATACCTGTGGGAAACGCCTTAAAGGAAGAAGGATTTGCCTTGGCTCACAGTTTTAGGGTCCAGTCTATCATGGCAGCTTAGGCGTGGTCACTAAGGCATATGGAGACTGGTCTCATTGTGTCCACAGTGAGAAAACATAGAGATGAATGGTGGCACTCAGTTTGCTTTCTTGTTTTTCCTTTTTTGTTGTTTGTTTTTCGAGGCAGGGTTTCCCTGTGTAGCCCTGGCTGTTCTGGAACTTGCTCTATGGACCAGGCTGGCCTCAAACTCACAGAGATCTACACGCTTCTGCCTCCTGAGTGCTGGGATTAGAGGCGTGTGCCACCACCACCCGGCTTGTTTTTCCATTTTTATTAAGTAAGTGCACAACACTAGTCTAAAGGTTAGTGCTGCCCACATGCGGCACGGGTTGTTCAACCTCAGTTAAACCAATCTGGAAACTGCTTCCCAGACATGCCCAGGGGCATCTCCTAGGTGATTCTAAAGTCAGACAGACTGACGATGAAGCTGAACCCTTGAAGTGGTCCTGAATGGGATGAAATAAAACAAAGGGGAAAGTTCCTTCGGCGCCACCACACACCCTCTAGGTGTGCTTTTCCAGTTACATATATGTGCATAGTTTTAGATATTATTTACTATTATCTTCATGTTGAAGCACAGCAGGTGCCGCCCACTCGCCCTATGGGTCATCCCCTCCCCTCTTCCATTGTTCCTTAGTCCTCTTGACTTCATGTCAATTGTGTATTGACCAGAGGAAAGGCTGGTTATAAATAGGAAACAAATTTAATTTTCAGGCTTCTCAGGCTCCTTCCAAGGCCCTTGAACCTAATCTTCAACTTGCCATCTGTCCTCAACTCTTTAAAGGGGTCCCCTGTTAACTTAACTCTGGTGCCTCCTCATTTAGATCTGACCCAAAGAACTTCACTGTGTTGTTGCAATTGTCCCCATAAGACAAATGGCCATGGCAAGAAGTGGGAATGAGCTTTGCTTCCTCCCTCGGGGTGGCTCCCGGCATCCCTTTTCCAGTCCAGCTTCTCTTTTTCTTTAATCATTATCAGTTGCACCCTCATTTGCTTATGAAGCAGAAGGAGAATTTCTACACTTGGTAGGTAGCTTGGTTCTAAAGGTTTTAAGCCAGGGGAAGTTTTGGTGGCATTGTTTCTGTAAATATGCCCATCTATTGAACCAAGTGAGCAGCTTCGGGCTACCCAGGGAGGAGTGGCTGTGGCTGTGGTGTGAGAAGGGATCTAGGGGCTTGATTCTTTGCCCCAGCAGCTGTAGGTCCTTCACACAGCATCCCTCATCTTTGTACCTCAGGGTCTTCCTTTACGAAATGGGGGCCCTGACTACCCCCCATCACTAGGCCGTGGCCAGGAGCACTATACTGCAAGCACTCAGCGCACCTCACAACTAGTAGTAAACTCGAGGTTCTTCTGAGCCTCCATTTCCTAGTCAGACTTTGCTCGGTCCCTTTTCTGGTGGGTCTTTGTGGTTTTGTTTCCTTATCCCTTCAGGCTTTTACGGGATTTGTTTAAAAATTTGGACAATATATTTTTAATTTCCAGAAGCCCTTTCTATTCTTCCCCTGTTTTAGGGTGACTTGTTCTGCATCTTTATAGCTGCACTATCTTCCCCAACATGTCACAGGAAATGAACCGAGTCTTCTAGAGTTCCCCACTCATCTCCCAATTGCTCTGTGTCTTTGGGGTGCTCTGTCCAGCATCCCTGCTTATGGCTATCGGTTCCCCTCAGTGTGTGTTGGTCCACACATGAACTTCAGCTTTACTGGGCCAAGCTGAGGAGCTCCGGGCCTCTGTGACTTATTGCCTGAGTGTGTTTGGTCTTTGGGCTCCCCCCCCCCCCAATGAAAGACTGGCTGAGAGTTTTGTGTCATAAATGGCATTTTTCAGGCTGGGACAGATTGTCAGGTTGGGACAGACAGAGTAACACTTCTCTCTGTGGAAGCTCTGATAATGCCTACCATTAGAAACTTTGTCTCAACTCCCACACCTCTTTGTTTGCTTTAGAGAGTAGAACTCCAGTTTTGGTTTTGTAGGAAATGAAACCAGGGACAAGGGACAAGGGATGATGGTAGATGAAATAAAAGTGAGTGGGTAGAGGTCCCCGTCTTCTGTGGACAGATTTTCAGAGACTTTTGAGATGGTTTTAGATTTATCAAAGGATTCAGAGGTTGCATTAAAATTCCCTAATGCCATTTACTCACCTTCCCCCAGGGTGAGCTTCTTACATAACCATGGCATACGGGTCAAATGAGGAAACTCACATTAGCAAATTACTGTTGACTGAACTAGGAACATGTTCATCTGGTGACCGTTCTTTGTTCTGTGGTGCCACCAGCTGTCTCATTTCTTAGCAGTCACTTCTCCCACATCTCAGGCAAATCATAACCAGTGCCCATTGTCCTTTCTTCAATGACCTTAGTACTCTGGGTGAATAACGTTCAGGTATTTTGTAGAATGTTCCTCAGTTGAAATGTTCCATGGTTCATCCTCCCATTCTTCTCTCCCTCTTCCACTCCCTTCCTCCTTCATTCTGGCAAGGTCTAACTCACAGAGATCCACCTGCCTCTACCTTCTGAGTGTTGGAACTGAAAGTGTGAGCCACCGTGCCAGGTGTGTGTGTGTGTGTGTGTGTGTGTGTGTGTGTGTTTTAATGAAGGTTAGTCATTAACACAAGATAATGTTAGGTCTCTCTGCCCCCCATACTCACCATCCCTCCCTAGTGAGATAGGGCTTTCTCTTCTAATGGGTCAGGACTTGGGCCGTCAGTGGAGTCTCGGTTCCCAGCAGCTGGGCTTCAAGGCTCATACCCAGAGTTTGCTGGTGCCAAATGTAAGTTCTGTGAAGGATAGAGACCTTGCTAGGACTTGACTTCTGTGTTTCCCGCTTCTGCTTGACCCTCAGCACAGGTTTCCAGATGCTTATTACTGATATAGATAGTTGGATGCCCATTTTGCTACTGTTTTCCAAGCTTCCTTGAGAATCTTCTGTGGCTGGAGACAGATGGGAAAGCTGAGTAGTAAGATGAAACTTTGTTTTTTTCTTGATCCTCATCAAATTCTGCTAAAGACCTCACAACTCTACCCTTAATTACTAAGTGCTGGCTCGGGATAGGACGTGTATGTCCAGGCTGCTGTAACAAAACAGCCCAGACTGGGTGGCTTATGGAGAAGAGAAGATTGTTTGCCATGGCTCTGGGAACCGAGGCGTCCAAGACGAAGGCTGGTTCAGTGTGTGAAGACCCACTTCCTGCTTCATGTGCAGCCCTCTCCTCATGTTCTCACACAGTAGAAGGGACAAACCTCCTCTGGCCTTTCAAATCTTATTCTTGAAGGATCTACCCTCACGACTTACCCACCTCCTGTCATGTGAGGGACTTTTCCAGTGGGGAGAATTCTTTTCTTTCGTAGGGAGATGGCATTTGAATTTATAATTTGATGGCCCCAGGGTGATTTCTAGACTGAGTGCCACAAGAGTTTTCTGGGTCAACTGGGAAATGTTTCAGTTTTCTGGGACAAAGGTCTCCATAGAAAGGACTTGGGGTTGACACTGTAGGGAGAAAGCAGCCTTAGATCACACAGACACCAGCAGGGTGGCCTGCTAGATGGAGAGCAGAGGCTCCAGGTCCTTGCTACTGCGATGTGGTACCTCCCCAATGCTATCTATGAGTTCTGGGTGCTTGTTAGCAGTGCAGAGTCTCAGGCCTCTAAGACGTGTGAACCTCGGACTTTCAGGTTTAAGGATCATCTCTGAGAAGCCCACAATGTCCAAATAGTGTAGCCTCAATGTCTAAAATGGTGGTTCCCACATCCATCCAACTGGGTGAGTGAGGAGTCCTCAGGCCCCAGGTGTTAAGAAGTAAACACCACGCAGTGCTAGAAAGTTCCTGAAACTTACAAGATTCAGGAGCCCCTTCCTTTCCCAAGGTTAAGCAGTTAAGATTGCTAAAGAGAGGAGAGTCTCCCATCCGTTGAGCAGACTGCAGCTGTACAGAGTGCTCTCAGACTACATAATTTGTAAATTATCACTCACACCATGCTCGGGTTTTGTGTCCCATAAGTAACCCTAATACACTCACTGGCTCACCAAATTGAACTTGGGTGGAATCATTCTTTCAGTCTATTGTCTGTGCCTTGTCTGTGGTGAGTAGATGTTTCTTTGTGTCTCCCCAGGCAGGTCTCACATAAAAGGAGGGATAATGCGCTTAATCTGATTGCTTTTCTGCCAAAGTCATGCACTCTGGGAATGGAGGTTGGAAGAGAGAGAGAGGTGGAAACTCATTTGGGACTTGGCCTCTTGAAGAGGTTTCTCTATAAAGGGCCAGTCCCTGATGACATGGAGAAGAGAAAGCCCTAGGAAGTACAAGGGAGGTAGGGGATGGGTGGAGTATTCTTGCCCAAAGCAAGTGCTACGCAGGCAGTTTGTGGTGGGTTTCCCTATCCCATTCATTAAAAAGCTGTTGCTTTCCCCTTGCCAGGCATGTTCTGTGAAAGCTATGAGAATTTTCATGGAAGTTCACAGAGAAGAGCTATGCCTAGCAGGGATTAGTGTTGCCATGGGTCCCAAGAGACTTGGCAGAGGTGGCACTGACCTCTGAGAAATGGTTGTGATGGCCCACACAGGTGAAAGCAGAAAGTTATTTTAGTGGAGAAGATGGAAGTCACAAATCCCATAAACATCACAGACACTGGCTCTGTGCCCTTATGTGCTTGAAGTCCAGACGGCAGTTCAAAGACATTAGAAAGCATGTGTGTCTATGTGCACCATAGTCCGGACTTCTACCCTCCAGGATAGAATCTTTAGAAATACACAATAATAATATAAATTAGAGTCAAGTGGGGAGACCCTCTAAAAGCCAGTTTGATCTGGGAGAAATCTCGGTGTGTCATTGACATAGAACCCCACCTAAAATAGTTTGAATCTGGATAGTCTGGGTTTTATAGGCTTGGCCCTAGAATATTGGTATTTGGAGGGAGTGATATATTTAAGAGATGAGGTCTTGAGGGAGGACTTTAGGCATGCTTTTGTGGGACACAGTGGTACCCTGACTACTCATTACTCTTTCTAGTCCCTGGGTCCTGATGTAAGTCAGTCCACCATATGCTCCTGCCGTATGCTGCCACAGACCTTAAAGAAAGAAGCCAGAGAAACCCTTTCTTTTTCTAAGTTAGTTATTTCAGGCGTTTTGCTGCAGTGGTAGAAAGCTGATTAACCCACCCTTCACTCCATCTCTGCTTCTGATGAAAATATGAGCCCCTTATCTATTAAAAGGTCCATCCCACCCACCCTGGAATTAAGAGCAGTCATACAAGGAATATCTGAGTGATTATTTATTCCAAACAAGGTACTCAGACTTACACAGAGCCAAGAAATCAGGGTTCCCCACCCTGCGACTTCCACCCCTGCCTCTCATTCGTGAGCTCATCCCAACAAGAAATTGTAATACTTCCAGGTCACAGTGTAGAGAAGAGCAGCTGGGACATTGCGGAGGGCAGGAAGGGCAGACAGGGCCTGGAGACATGGAGTGGGCAGGAGATAGATGTGAGGAGACTCCACTAAGGGGGTTGGGGGAACAATGTTGTTATTTGAAGAAAAGTGTAAAACCTTACCATACATTAAAATTTCTCTCACGAAATCTAAGAGATGACACTGACAGACGCAACTCACAGTGGATAAGTAGAAAACAGAAATGGATGTAAAAACGAAAATGGTTGATCTCACCAGGGATGTCCAGACCTCAGAGGCTCCAGGTAGGAAAAGAAAACAAAACGTAAACTCGGAGGATCCTTGGTCCACAGAAAACAGACCGGCCTCGTTGGCAAAACAAGAAAGTACCTCCAGTGGAAGAGGCGGAGGTTGATGATGATGAGGAAGATAACGAGGATGAAGGAGAAGATGATGCTGATGATGGGAAGGTGAGGAGGAAGATGAGAGTGAGGACAGGTGGCTGCTGGCTGTCAATCATCCCTGTGTGACACATGGGATCTTTATCAAGGCCTGTAACAACTCTGAAAGGCAACCTTCTCCTTCCTGTTTGTAAGTGAGGAAACAGCCCCTTGAATAATCACGTGACTTGCAGAGGTCTTCCAGTCTTGGTAGCAGCTGCTAATTGGCTGCAAAGCCCCAGCTTTCTTTGATTCAGCATCCTTAGTTCCAGCGTCAACTGATCCCTGGCCAGGTCATAAAATACTTTGCTTCTTGAGTGATCCTGCTTCCACGTACAACAGACTAAGCAGAGGCTTCACGGAGGCTCCATCTCCCCAGTCTGGCAGCCTTTGAGTTAAGAAAAGCTGGCCTGTTGTATATCCCTGGGAAGGAAAACCTGGAAGGATGGTGGGGGCTGAGGTTCTGATGCAGGATGAGTCATCTCTGGGATCCCACAACACTCTGTGACAGGGAGAAATGACCAGAGATGCACCTGAGTGCAGTCCAGTATGGAAACTATGTGGTGTGGCAAGAGCTGGTGATTGCTGAAATCCAAAAGTTGGGGGAGGCTTCCATAAGTCAGGGAGAGGCACGCCTGCAGCATGGAACCCCTGGGCTTGGTCTGTATGCTGCACCATTCCAGAAGACCAGGAAGTCGGTGGATGACTCTTCCTGGCTGCTTTGAGACCTGGGAGTCCCATAGGAGGGGCAAGCATGCCAGCTATTTATATTGGTGAGAGTACCATCTAACAAGCTAGAGTGGGCCAAATTGCAAAGTTCTCATGGTTAAAATTGTTTTGGGGAGTAGGAGGACAGACACTTCAAATGTTGAGATAGTTTACATGTATAAACACTTTTATCAATGCCCGATAGTTTGGATATCTGCAGTCCAATCGATTCTTACAACTTTGTGATTGGAGACAGGACAGAACACTGTTTAACCCCTTCCAGAGATGCAGAAAACTGAGGCACAGAGAAGGTGTGACTTGACCAAGGTCACACAGCAAATCAGTTGGAAGCAGGGACCAGAGCCCAGGCTCCCCAAATCTGAGTACAGAGCTCTCATTGCATCTGATGCTTAAGGGGTGAGATGGGGACCAGCAGGGCATAGAGGAGGGAGTCTGGGTGTCAGGGTAGATAGGGTGCCATCTGGGCAGAAGAGTTTAACTGCTGCAGCCCCGGGTGCATGTATGGGTCAGGATATTGTTGTTTCGACCGTCCTGCAGCTTGCTGGAAACCTGGCTGCCTACTTGGCCTTCCAGGTCTGAGAGCTGGCCATCGTGGCCCTGCTGTCTCCTGAGCCTGCAAGAAGCACAACACAGACCTGGTTAGTGATGGCCAGATGGGTGCAGCCACACACTTGTGACAGACTCCTGATGGACAGCTGGATTCTGTCCTCCCCTCCCAGGAATACAGCTCTGTGGGAGTCCCCAGTGTTCCACTTGGGTGTACCCGGTGAGTGACCAATTACACAGAGTCTCAGCTTCTCTGTCTATAAAATGGAGAACCCAACTGAAACCTGGGCTCTAACCCCCTGAATTGCCTTGATGAAACTACTTAGCATCTTGAAGACTCAATTTCCTTAGCTAAAATGGGGTTTATGGTGTGCAGGAGGCAACAGGATCATATAGGTGTGAGGGAAGTCACTAGTGTGGATCTGGAAATAGTAATTCCTAATAGCCTGGGATGGTACATATCAGTAATTCCAGTCCTCAGAAGATAAAGTCAGAGGGATCACCGTAAGTTTGAGACCAGTCTATAGTGCTTCAGGAAAGTCAGGGATATATAGCAAGAGCTCATCTTTTAAAACTCAAAGAGGGGCTGAGAAGATGGCTCACTCTACACAGTACTTACTCTGAAAGCTTGGGCTAGAGTTACAGTGCCTACAAAAGACAGCTCGGCATGGTGGCCTGGCATGCCAGTGCTAGAGAGGCAGACAGTCGATCCTGACTATCCACCAACCTCTGACCTTCACATGCAGGTACACACACACACACACACACACTGAAGGCAATTTCCACTTTATTCGGAAAAACATGGGCTCTTCAGGCTTCATATAGAATTGGCCTGGTTTATAACATCCTTTTCAAAAAAGGAATAGCAGGTGGTCACCTACCATGGTCTTCATTAAAATGAAAGTACTTTTGTAAAAGAAAAAAAGTCCTGCTTGCCCCTGTCGTGTTCAGGGTACCTTGAATGATCCCAAGACAAGAGCCCTAGAGTCTGCACCTCAGACAGACAACAGCTGGATGTGAGTGTGAGTGTGCCCAATAGATAGGTGTGCACCAACACCCAATGAATAACACTGTTACACAGGACAATGACTTGGGGACCCCTGTTCCCTGCATTTTCTCCATCTGCCAGGACTGGAAACAGGTGGGTTGTTCTTCTGGGATGCTCTGAAGTCTGTGCTTTCTCCACCATTGCTTCTATCTTTCCATCTGTAAGTGCATGCATGCATGCATGCATGCATCCATCCTTCCATCTATCCATCCATTCATCAACAGATAATTCCCTCAATCAAAAACCCGGATATCAATCCACACACCTACAAACACCTGATTTTTGACAAGGAAGCTAAAAATATAAAATGGAATAAAGAAAGTATATTCAACGAATGGTGCTGGCATAATTGGATATCAACATGTAGAAGAATGAAAATAGATCCATATCTATCACCATGCTCAAAACTCAAGTCCAAATGAATCAAAGTCCTCAACATAAAACCAACCGCACTGAACCTCAAAGAAGAGAAAGTGGAAGTATATTTGAATGCATTGGCCCAGGAGATCATTTCCTAAATATAACTGCAGTAGCACAGACACTGAGAGCAACAATTAATAAATGGGACCTCCCGAAACTGAGAAGCTTCTGTCAAGCAAATGACATGGTCAACAAGACAAAAATGGCAGCCCACAGATCGGGAAAAGATCTTCACCAACCCCACATTGGACAGAGGACTGATCTCTAAAATATACAAAGAACTCAAGAAACTTGACATTGAAAGAACAAATAATCCAATAAAAAACAGAGAACCAGAGAACTCTCAGCAAATGAATCTCAAAGGGCTGAAAGACACTTAAGGAAATGCTCAACATCCTTAGCCATCAGAAAAATGCAAACCAAAGTAACTCTGAGATTACATCTTACACCTGTCAGAATGGCCAAGATCAAAAACATTGATGACAGCTTATGCTGGAGAGGTTGTGGGGTTAGGGGAACACTCCTCCATTGCTGGTGGGAGTGAAAACTTCTACAGCCACTTTAGAAATCAGTATGGTGATTTCTCAGAAAATTAGGAAACAATCTACCTTGAGACCCAGCAATATCACTGTTGGTATATACCCAAAAGACAATCATATTACAAGAACATATGCTCAACTATGTTCATAGCAGCATGATTTGTAATAACCAGAACCTGGAAACAACCTAGATGCCCCTCACCTGAAGAATGGATAAAGAATATGTGGTACATTTACACAGTGGAGTACTATACAGAGGAAAAAATAATGATGTCATGAAATTTGCAGTCAGATGGATGGATCTAGGAAAAACCAAATTGAGTGAGGTACCCCGGCCTCAGAAAGACAAATATAATCTGTATCCACTCATAAGTGGCTTATAGACATAAAGCAAAGAAAAACCAACCTACAATTCACAATCCCAGAGAACCTAGACAACAAAGAGAGAGACATACATGGATCTACATAGGAAGGAGAAAAATACAAGATCTCCTGAGTAGATTGGGAGCATGGAGGTCATAGGAGAGGGTAGAAGGGGAGAGAAGCAGAAGGGAGGGAAGTGGAGAAAAATGTATAGCTCAATAAAAAAATTAAAAAAACAGATACATTCCCTACCCATTCAGTTTTTAATCTGATTATCTGTATTCCTTATCTATAGTCATGCTCATGTTCTGTACCATCCATTTGTTCATCTATTCTGTCTGTCATCCCATCCCAGGTGCCCTCCCATCTATATTCTCCGTTCTTGCATCGACACATCCTCCTTGGGTTGGGGCAACTCAAAACTCTTCAAGAATGCTCTTGCCTCCTCTGGAGAGCTCCAGCCAGTCTCACCAAACCCTGGGTCCCCATATCAACAAGACTGCATCTGGGAACCACTGAAGTCTTTGGGTGCAGCTCCTTGGTTTGAACTAAAGGTGAGCCACCCACAGCCTTCCTGGCCTCTCCTCCATTCCTTCTTCCTGTAGTGAAAAGGAAAGGGGCAGAAAGGATGTGAGAGCTGGTTGAGGCCACAAGGTGTTGGAGGGGAGCCCAAGATTCATACACAAGACTCTATTTTTGACCTTCCCAGCTGTGTTTTCTGGGCACCGTTCCTGGCAGAATTCTCTCTAGGTTCAGCGAGGCAGCCAAGCTCGAGTCTGTTGGAGGGCTACTTCTTCTGACAGGAAACATTTCTCTTGTCATCATCCAGCCAGGCTCAAGCACTAATCAGTCCTCTTCTCCAACCCCTTTCTTGCTCAAAACAGCCCAGAGGGAAGGCAGGATATCTGTATTCATCTTTGGTTCCTATTGTGTTCATGAGGCTTTAAGTCCAGATCTCTCTGGGAGTTACTCCCTGCCTCCTCCAGTTATTGCTGGTGGTGGGCATCCCTCGGTGTCTCCTGGGCTATGGCAGTATCTCTATCTCCACTTCCCTGTGGATGTGAGACTACCCTTATCCAGAGGGGCTTCATGGTAACTCACCACAGAGGGCTATCAGGTGCCAATCTGTGGCTTCTTCCTAAGAAGTCTAGCTATAAAATAACAGCTAGTAAATCTGTTGGAAAACGTCAAGTTCTCACGGGGGAGTTGCCAGTGTTCTGTGTGCTTGCTTCAGAGAATCCTGCTAGTATTCCATAGCTGACACACTTTCCCACTGACATCTCAGCTTCTCATCCTGTTGCTGTGATAAAACACTATGACAAAAGCAATGGAATAGATCAAGGGTGCATTGGGCTTAGTCAGTGGCCCGAGCTTCGGGGAGTCGGTCGTGTGGATCCACAGTCAAGGAGAGGGATAGATGAAAGCTGCCTCTCAGCTCCCCTTATCCATTTATGTAATTTAGGAGCCCAGCCAAGAATGGTGCCACCCATAGTGGGGGATAGTCCCACCTAATTTAATACTATCAGGATAATCACAGCAGGCATGTCAAGAGACCCGTCTACCAGATGACGCTAGAGCTCATCAAACTGACAGTTGGGATCTTTATTACACACACCTTTGGTTTCTTTCCATTGGAAAGCACATTAGTGTCTCTAAATTGGCAAAAATATTAATAAGAGTCAGTGTGGGATTGTATCATGAAGAGGAATATGGGGCTGGGTCACCTCAAAGCTGTGTAAAGCTGTGTGGAATCTCCAAAATGCTTAAACCATAATTTCAGGCAAGTCCTCTCTCTCTCTCTCTCTCTCTCTCTCTCTCTCTCACACACACACACACACACACACACACGCACACACATAGACAGACACACACGCACACACTCTCACACACATGCACACACACATGCACACACGCACGCACACACAGACACACACTCTCTCACACGCACACACACAGGCAGACACACACATGCACACACTCTCTCTCACACACACAGACAGACACACACACTTGCACACACACACACTCGCACACACACACTCTCTCACACACACACTGGGCTATGCTGAGCATTAATGCTGAAGCAGGTGGAAATGTCTATAAAGAACCAGCCACGGCACCTGGCCTAGAACAGCGTTCACATCCTTTCTAATGGCTGTGCTTTCCTTATCCTTTACTGGTTGAGGTGAGCATGCTGGGATTAGGTGCTCTCTTGAACATCATATTTTGATTTCCTGTGATGGAAACCAGAGTGTAATTGACATGGGTGCCAAGTTCCCGGAAAACTGCTGCGAGCCTTCTGAGTCACCTCTGTCTCTACATGAAATTTCCTCCTGAAGTTTCGGGGCCCCTGAGTTTATTTTCCCCAGCACAGTCTTGTTTTGGAGGGGCTGCCACTGTGGTCGGTGTTGCTAGGGATCCAGGAAGCCTGGCCCTGATCTTTTTATGTCCTGTGAGCACCCCTACCCTCGATGGGTGGTATACCATCCACAACTGCTGAGTCCCAGACACCATTTGGGCAGGCTTCTTTTCTTAGTGTTTCATCGGCTGGTGATGGGGAATTAGAATGCCTGCAGGTGGACAGACCCTACAGAGCCACTCCCAGACTCACATCTTCCCATGCCTTACCTGCCTAGGTGGTAGAGATTCCCATATGCCTCATCCCTTAACCCCCAAACAACAGCAATGACAGTTATCATAGCCCTGCTGAGCATCTTTGTCTGCGGGGCTCTGTGCCACAAACTATATCCTAAGGATCATCTTACTTTACGATGCTGACAGGAAACTCAGAGAGGCTAAGGACCTTTCTTCAAGGTCCTCTGAGGGCTCCACACCCGTCTACATCCCAGCAGAGCCCACTTCTTATGAGGATTAGAACCGAGCTCTTAACTCCAAATCCAGAAGCATCCTTCCCTCCAGGGCCTGGGCACTGCTCCACTGTGCCCTCTCTTCCAGCACCAGGGTTGCTGTCACTCACTGTCAGTGGGGCTGGACCACCTTCTTCTGGGGCCCTTAGTTCTTGGGGATGGGCTTTGTCTAGAGATGACAGAGCCCAGGGATGACTGCATTTCTGCTGGGGGCCTTGGTCCTGGGGGTCAGTCTGCCTGGATGTAGCAAGGCGAACTTACTTCTCTCGATTGAATATGATAAACTCTTTCCGCACTGTCTCCAAACACTGCTGCAGGTGTCCATTCTGTCAAAAAGCACAGAGAGGGGACTAAATGGCAGTGCACTGGCCGGGAGGATGTAGCAGAGGGACACTAAGAGCAACCAGATTATTTAAATAGGAATTGTGACCACTCGGGGCCTAAAAACAAGTTCAGGGGCCGGGGCCAGCAACTGTGTCTACAGACAAATGTGTTTCTTGGTTTTAAGGAGTAAAAATCATAGAAGCTACTCTATGATGAAACATGCCTGGTGCTTCTGAGTTTGGGATCCCTTATAGTTAGATGCTACTCAAACCCACTTCAGGACGCAGAGGAGATGTTCAGTGCAAGAATGTCATGCCAACCCGTCCTTCCAGGATCAGACTAACTCAGGACCATGGGCCTGTGGCACTTCCAGAGGCCAACAAGATAGTTTCATTTATTTTAAAATTAGAGGACTAAAATAAGCATTTTGCATCAGAGATTATGCTTACCTTTATATTAAGATAACTGCAAAAAATTAAAAACCTATATTTTATAGGGGAAGGAGCTGTTGTAGACTGAGTTGCGTCCCTCTCTGCAAGGGTATGTCCAGCCCCTCAGCCCTAGTATCTGAATATGACCTCGTCTGAGATCAGCTCTTCAAGTTAAGGTGAGCCAAGATGTCATGTTCCAGCTGAAACCAATGACCCATGTCCTTGCATGGGGAGCACCCAGAGTCAGAGACCCAGAGAGAGGCCATGTTAAGATGGAGGAGAAGATGGAAGGATGGGGCTGCCAGCCAAGGAATCCTAAGGGAGCCAGACAGCTGATGGTGTAATGGTTAGTGATACAAGAGAAAAGCGGTGAAATAGTCAAAAAGTCAGACTGCACACATAAAACACTCACAGAGAAGTAGGGAAGTAAGCAAAGCATTATTGGCCCATGTATGTGTGTGTGTGTGTTTGTGTGTGTGTGTGTGTGTGTGTGATAGTTTTAAATGATGGTGTGGATGGTGAAACTGCTGATTTCATTGATTGAGAAAAAAAAAGTCAAGAAAGAGTCCCTTGTCCCCAGAGTTTCAATTTCTGTTGTTGTCGAGTGTGGAGGTGCCAGGTATGTGACAGGGAAGACAGCGATGGGCAGAACAATGTGACGGGACACCTGCGAGACAAACCTCTGGGCACACAGCTGGATTAGCTGGGGCAGGAAGATCCACTCTAAATGTGGGTCATGCCATCTCATGAGCTGGAGCCCCAAAATGAATAAAAAGGAGGGAGTGAGCTGAGCACCAGCAACGCCCCCTTCCACCCGCCCTGTGCACCTCTCTGCTTCCTGACTGAGGATACACTGTGACCAGCTGCCTCAAGCTCCTCCTGCCATGCCTTCCCCACTGTGATGAACTGTCACAGCACAGCCTGAGTGGGGGTGGTGGGTGTCCCCTTGCAGGATTGACCCTTCATAAAAGGTGCGCAGGGACAGAGGTGCCCTGCATTTTTCTTGGGGTTTCAGTGTGGATGGTAAGAGTATGGGTACTCCCTCTACAGTCATCTTTGCAGAGATTTTACACTGTAAGAGAACATTCACATGCTGGAGGCATTTCATTTACTTTAAAATAAAATAAAAGGTACAGTGAGCTCTCTGTGACCCCCCCAGAGCCAACCAATGGCAGTCTGAAAATGTGGGGAAACAAAATCTCCAGAGGCTTCCCTAAAGCAAAACTTAAGAATTGAAGTGCATTGAGCAGTATGCAAAAACCCACAAGAATGAAGGGCTCGCGAGTCAGCCTCCTTAGCCTGACTTGTGTTACGGAGCCCTAGCTGAGTGTCATCGTCCCTCACGTCTCATTCATGCGCTTTGCAGCTAGGCCTGCACTGATGAGTTCCGTGTTGAGCAGCGATGCCCAACACCTGTGTGCACAGCATTTGCAGGGTGTCGAGTGATGGAAGTGATCCTAAGGCAGTTTGAAGCATACAGAGGACGTGCCTGGGTTTTTATCCAGTATGACACCATTTTATACAAGGAGCGTGAGGATTTCCAGAGCTGGTATCTTGTGGGCCCCTGGTACTACTCCCCCAAGGACACAGAAGGAGGAAAGGGAAGGGTGGGTTGAAATATACCTTTGAGTAGGAAGAAATCTTCCTCCACACCTCCCTTCTTCCCCCACAGAACCCCTCCCTGGGACCTCACCAGGGGACAGCTGTCCTTTGTGCTGTCTCTGGACCTATGCTTGGCCAACCTCTTCTTTTTTTTGTGAAGCGGCTTGGATTCTAGAATCATTTCTTCAAGTTCAAATGTGGGGTCACAGTTCAGTCTCCCTTTCTGAAGGGAAGTGGAAAGAAAAAGCGTGGTTTGTGGTTATTTCATCCGTCACTGGCTGAGCATCCTTTGCACACAGCCAGGCATCTTCACGTTCGGCAATGACATTAGTTGGTACCCTGGGATGCCTTATGCTTCTCTCTGATGATGAATCAGTACAGGCCCAGCACACACACCATCCTTTCGAGACACAGTCACCACATCCTGTTAATTCCCTGTGTCTAAATCAGTGGGTCTCAACCTTCCTAACACTGTGACCCTTTAATATAGTTCCTCATGGTGTGGTGACCCCCAGCTACTTCATAACTGTAATTTTGATACTTTTATGAATCATAATGTAAATATCTGTGTATTCTGATGGTCTTAGGCAACTCCTCTAAAAGAGCTGCTTAAATCCCAAAGGGATTGGGATATACAGGTTGAGAACCACTGGTTTTAATCCTGTGACTGTTTATACATGTAATTTTAACTTACTTTTGCTAATTCTTTTAATTATAGACATACCCATGTCACTATTTTCCTTATTATGGGTTTCATAATTTAATTTACATTCTAATTAATGAACTTTTTAGGTCTCCTTGGCTGAGACAGAGTCTCACTAAGCAGTGCTGGCTGACCACAAGCTCACAGTGGTCTACCTGCCTTTGCCTAAGCACCATTTCTGATCAACATCTGTTCAGGTCCCTGTTCTGGCTCCCAGTTCCTTTCCACATCTGGAGCTGTCCACACCCAGGCCAGGCCCTGATGCAGGCCTGGGGGTCCACCCATGCTAACTTATAGTCCTTGACCCTCTCGCATCAGGGGTTCAAGACTGTCCTTGAGGGCTGGCACCTGCGGACCCACCCCTCGGTCATGCAACCCTGTGACTATGGCATGGGCAGCTCTGCAGCCTCATAGGGCCCCGCGCTGCAGTTCTTTGGTCCTGGGCAGGCATCCTCACTTCTGGGGACTCAGGACGATGAGAAAGCCTGACTTCCAAAGAATTATCTCAGGGTTTCTAGAAAGGCAATTCATTCCTTTCTGTTTTCAGTGTCCCCAGACCTGTGAGGACATGGCTTGCTGTGACCTTGTTAAGAGGATCCAGGCCAGGTGCAGCCTCAAGAACAGGCAGCCTGGCCTCTGAGTGCTCACGCTCAGTTGGGTGACCCTGGAGGACACATGACCCTTGTGTGAGATGCACAGCCTCAAAGGCTGTTGGGATTCACTGGAACAGAGAAGCTTCCAGGGGCTGCCCCTTCAAGAACAGGTATTTTCTCAACTATGTCATGATGTGGGTACCACCACAGGAATGCTAGCTTCAAGCCTAAGTCACAAGCTAGGGTTTGCTGAACACACCAGCTTGGCCAGGTTGCTGTGCTGTCTCAAACCCGGTCAGTGAGGGTACACCCAGAGCACGGGAGGAAGCCAGGATTTTGTAGACAGAACTAAGACAAATCCTGGCTCTTTCACCACAAGTCACTAAACCTTCATGAGCCTTACTTCTACAGCTGTAAGGCGAGGGTAGTGAGGCTGACATGTGAAAATGGGGGCGGACACTTGGGCTGTGCCTCTCAGTGGGACCCTTACACACAATGGCCTCTGTTCTGTTTGTCGGACTCTACAGTGAGTCTCATGGGCCCGGGTTCTTCCCATCATCATTGACTTCTTGAACTTGGCTAAGAATCCCTTCCCTGCTGCACACACTTGACTTCAGCATGTGCCTTCTCCCAAGGAAAGCTTGAATTCGGGCTCAAGTCTCTCCAGGGAGGCCCTGTTATCCATTCATTCATCCGGCTCTGCTGGCCTTGTCCTGGGTCATCTTGGGAAAATTACTTTACCTCACCCGCAATCCTCAGAAGACCCACCCTGAGGCTGTGGTGAAGCTCCGAGGATCTAAAGCATGGGAAGTTCTAAGAACGGTGCTGGCACGGAGAGCACGCTCATCCATGTTGGTTCTCATCACCCACACATTCATAGTCACATGACCCGGGTGCACCAAGTCCCTCTTTGGCCTTCTAAAGCATTAGCATGGGATTCCTGAGAAGAGACCAGTGAGGATGGGCTCAGGAAGATGGCAGTCTCCCTGTGGCCAGCCAGCATATGCGCTAATAGACCTTGACACCTGTTTAGAGGGGCAGGAGAGGCCAGAGGGCTCAGTAGCCTATGGGCTCACTGCGAGAAGCACACTGTGGAAATCTGGCCCAAATATCTTGGATCTCAGCAAACCATAAGCCTGCTGGTTTGTGCCTTACTTCTGTGACCTTCATGGAGTTCACCAGTCAGAGGCAGGAGTCATACTTAATACCAAGGAAGGAAGGTTGTGACTCACATTGGGCACAAAGCCGGGCATCAGAGCCTTCTCGAACACTGCATCCCAGTTCATGTCAGCCATGTAGGCCATATTCTGGATGTCACTGAGGCTGGACAGGCGGCTCTCGGGGTCCTTGGTCAGCAGCTGCGGTCAGAAGGCAAAGACACTTCTGTGAATGGTGTATCCCTCCTGGGGGAGCGTGGATTTGGAAGATGGAGTTTCACCAACACTTAGGGTGTCCTTCAAGTCACACTGGGCAGTGGCCTGCCTGGTCTGGGTTAGCTCCAGAGGACTTACATTACATTACATTAGCCAAATGTACTCGTAAAGCTAGGAGAGACTTTTCTCTAAGGTCACCTGGCAAGTGATTCTTGGGGAGTGGCTAAATTTTCACCTCTATGTCCCTCTTTGGGGCTCAGTCCCCTAAAAAGAAACTTCTCCCTGATGTTCACAAAAGCTTTGGTCAGAAAGAACAGGCAGCCCATCTGAGGACTTCTCCCTTGGTTTCATTCGAATGAGACAGAATTTCCCTCTGTCAGTTACAAGGTGACCTCTGTGACCCAACTGAGTTGTTCTCATTTAACTTTTCTTTAAGGCCATTTTCTGCTAATAGAGATAAAGTGTAAAAACAGTTACAGAGGGGCTGGAGAGATGGCTCAGTGTTTAAATGCATTGGCTGTTCTTGCGGAAGAGCCCAGATTTGGTGCCCAGTACCCACATGGGAGCTTACAACTGTCAGTAACTGCAGTTGAAGGGACTCTGATACCCTCTTCTCGCCTCCACAGGCACCAGGCATGGATGTGGTGCACATACATGCATGCAGACAAAGCACACAAAACAAATGAACCAAAAGAAACAAAAACAGCACAGGGCATTGCTTTGCATTGCCTCGGTATGTTTTATAGGCACACATATGTGTAGATGTGTGTGCATGCGTGTGCATGTGTATGTGGAGGCCAGAGGTTGCCATGTTCCTCAATTGTTCTCCATCTTATCATTATCATTATTATTATTATTATTATTATTATTATTATTATTAGTGACAGGGTCTCTGACTGAATCTGGAGCTTGGCTGACTGGCCAGAAAGACTCTGGGATCTTCCTGTCTCTACCTTCCAAGTGCAGCATACTGCTTCACGCAGACTTTTAGGTGAGTGCTGAGGATCCAAACTTAGGGTTCTATATTTGCAAAGCAAGAACTTTGCCGAATGAGCCATCTCCTCAGCTCCCACACTGTCTTCAGAACACTCTAGTTTATGAGATGTGAAGACTACTGGTCTAAACTGGACTGGACAGGGCTTACCCCTGGGTCTGCTACCTACAGGGAATGGCCAATGGCCTGGTGACCTCCTGAGAATGGCCCTTCTCCTCACTTTGGAGCAGGAGTGGTGGCTGCTCCCTCACTTCCAGCACAGTGCCAGGGTGAGGCCTGACAGGGTTGGTAAGGACCTAGCGTATGCTAAAGAGGAGTGTGCCACTCAGTGCCCACAAGAAAGGGTCCTTTTCCCATTGGCACTTCTCTCTCTGCTGTCGTCATCATTGCAGAAACATCCCAACTACACCCACTGAGTGATCAGGACCACAGCACAGGAGAGAGGTCTGCCCAGGACCACGCATGCATATCAATGTGCCCTGTGTTTAGGGGCTTCCCTAAAGCAGTGGGTACAGACTTAAACAGGCTCTTCTTGGATGGCATCTGGGAGTGAAGTGTTGAGAATAACTGTCCCAAGAGCAAGCTGATACCCCTGTATGCGCCAGGGCCCAAACTTCCAGCTCTCTGGATTTGCTGAGGGCCCAGGCGTTGGCAGTATGGAAATCTTCTACATGCCCCCAGTGATGAGTCAGGGTTAAGAACAACCAACTGTGGGCACCCATTTAATGTAATTTAACTAAATAATTCATCATGATGTTATAACTGTGTTGGGACTGAGAGATGAGATCCAAAGTTAGGACAGAGTGCTGGTCAATATTGTCAACTGGGTATCAGAATCACCCAGAATAAAAGCCAAGGGGCATGTCTGTGAGGGAAGTTCTAGACTGGGTTAATTGAGATAGGAAGACCCACCCTGAATGTGGGTGGCAGCACCTCAACCACTAATGTCCTGGACTGAATAAAAAGGGGGAGTTGAGTAACAGCATTTGTTTATCTCTACTCTCTGACTATGGATACAGCGTGACCAGCTGGCCCATACCACTGCCGCCATGATTTCCCCACCATGATGGACTGTGCCCATGAACTGCAAGCCAAAATAAGCCTTCCCTTCCTCAAGTGGCTCTTGCCAGGCATTTTGTCACAGTAATGACAAAAATGACTAACATGGATGTCTTTGGTACTAACCCCTTCTCTGCCTTGTGACATCTCTGTGGTGTAGACTAAATCAGTTTGTTTTATCGAGTCCTGGCTTTCTTGTCTCTGGTCCACTGTCATTAGCAGCTTGTGGGGATGAAAAGGGAGCAGTGTGTGGACCAGGACACACAGACCTCCCCCAAGGCTGCTGCTATCCATATCATTCTAGTGAGGATTGCTGTGCCTATCATATGCAATACTTCTTCCTTTGCACCTGGGGACTGGAGGGGAACCTCAGAAGGGGACACCTGGATCTCCTGACTGCTGAACTGAAGAGGCCTTGGAGTCACCGGAAGCGAACCAAGATTGATAGCTGCCCAAGCCTCTCTGTCTCACTCAAAAGGCCTGGGTTGTGCCTTTCAAGCAGGTTGCAGGTGGCAAGTGAAGCTGATGCTTTGGGAGCACAGACTGCACTTGGGGAACTCGCATTCATCCTCCTAGCAACAGTTCCCACCACAGGAACTCCTAAGGCCCAACAGGCCAGCAGCCACATGCAGTGGATATTTCTGTTTATGAGGAACTTTCAGTGAACTGGGAAGAGTCTGGGTCACGCTGTGACTCTCTGCACTGTGCCGGGCTTTGTGATCTGCGTATGACACCACAGTAGCCTTTATTACTGGGTGTTAGTGTACTAGCTGCCCCTCTACAGCTCCCTGACCGCTTACCTTCTTCAGCAGGGCCACCATCCCCTCGCACCACATGGAGGAGTAGTGGACACGCTCCACCTTGAACATGTTGAGGATCTCGTCAATGGGTGTGGCCGAGTGGATTTCATATGGCCTCTGCAACAAAGGGCAGTCCCAGAATCAGAGAGTGTCTTAGAGAAGGCAGCACCCTCTTGTTTGAAGACTGGGTGAGGATGGGAAATGACTCCTGTTCCTTTCAAGATGCCATGGGCTGTTCTCTCTCACAGCATGGCAGTTCAAAAAGAGGGCACAGAGGTGCTGTCTTGGCCATAGGAGGCTGGGGCATCTTGTCTGTGCATGGAAGAAGCAGGACACACTCTGTTGCTATGGTCACAGGCTGGGGTCCTGATGCCTGCTATTGAGCATCCTCAGGGACACCTCTTGTCACAGCCTCCATCTTCTGTAAGGTCAGCCATCACCTCTCCCTGTCTTGGTTGAGCAGGTCTGTGAGTAGGCGGACGTGATCACTAGTCCACTGGATATGTGGTGGGTGTGTAGGAATGCTGGGAGTGTAAGCTTGTGAGATCGGGGTGCTCTGTTGTTCCTATAGGAGATGGGACAACCAGAGCATGGAGCTACCAGCTGGACATGGACTGGGGACTGGAAACTGGGTGTGTGGATTATTCAGGATCCTTCCTCCATTTCTATCCTTTCATTGGGTTATTCCACTACCACTGACCCCCCACTCACTGGGGACAGAGGATGCTATGGGAAAAGACACCCCCATTTCCATCTTCACTTTAAAAGCCAGGAAACTAAGGCTCAGAGGTGGGGCTTTCTCAGAGACTCTGCTCTCTCTAGAAACCCAGGTGAGGAATCAGCCAGAGGTCAAAGGACAGGCTTCTTATGTCCTAATATTTGGGGTTCTACTGTCTTGGCCACTCACCAGCTCCCCCGAGTTCTGCATTTCTATCAGACCTCCAGGAAACTTCTCTCTGCTATCTGAAATCCTGACCGTACCTGGGAGGAACAGACTGGTTCCACCAACTCTAGGGGTCAACATGGGAACTCCGTATGCACGTTTATACGCATGCATGTATATGCATATATGTGTGTGTGCCTGTGTGTAGGCCGGACATGGAAATGAGTGTCTTCTTCCCTCTCCCTCCACCTGGTTTTTGAGACCGATTCCCTTACCCAACCTGATGCTCCCCAGATGGGTTAGGCTAGCTGGCCAGAGCGTTCCCATGAGCCTCTAGTATCTGCGTTCCCAGCTGTGGCATTATAAGTGCTTGCCACTGCACCTGAGTTTCTTTTCCAGAGATTCTAGGGGGTCAAACTCAGGTTCTCATGCTTGGGTAGTGCTTTCCTACTGCGCTGTGACCCGTCACTGGTCCTGAGAACTTTAGCTCTCAGGCTAGGCAGCACGTACATTTCAAGTCAGCCTGAGGCACTGTGGCTAAGGTATTCCTAACACGCAGGCTCCAGGTTCAGCCCTCCTAAGTTTGGGCGGGCATGGAGACACAGTCCTTCCTCTGAGTTAAACAGGAAATGTTGTATCTTCCACTACAGCTTTGTTCTCATTGTTCTTCGGATGCCCTGACTCGGAGGAAGCTGTCTTGGAGGGTACGGTGATTGTGAGGCCTGCTGGCAAAAGTGGTTTCCAGCAGCAGGAGACTGGGCTGCTTATTCCAGAGTGCAGGTATGTCTTTATTCTAGGAAACTCATTTTTTAAAAAAAGGCAATTTGCCATGAAATAGGAGACGTAAAGAGAGAGAAAATTGGTGTAGCCCGTAGTTTCATCTGCTGGAGTGTGGCTGGCCGACCATCGGATCCCACGCATGCCCCCTAATCCCTTCACTCAGAATAACTGTCCTTTAGGCAACCTGAAACTCCGAAGCCTGAGAGTGTTCCCCCTCTGGAACTGGTAGATGATCTCCAGCGAGCGTCCATCTGGGAAATGATGAGAAAGCCAGAACCAGCCCAAGACATGCCCGGGGAAGAGCAGGATTACTTCCTGGGCTCCCAACTGCAGGCACTGTGGTCTGTCTGCTTTGCTGAGACAAGTCAGCAACTGCACCCCACTTTAAGTGGAGCCCTGCGCTAGGGTGCACGCAGCAGTTCTTGGCTCTGCACTTGAGCCCCTCTCTACGGGGTGCTCCTGATATTCTTCCTCTATGGACTTGACCTCTCTATGCCCCAATATTTTTACTTACAGTCCCTATGATGTGCTGGGTGGAGCCAAGGTGAGGGACAGTACAGGGAGGCAAGCAGTTGGTAGTTAAGATAAGAAGGTACCATGGTCCTGACTGAGTCTCCAGGTCTCACCCTCTACCAATAAAAAGCTCCTTCACCTTGTAGTCTCCGGGGTAGGAGTCACTCAGTCCTCTTGATCACCATGGCAGAGGCTCAGAGCAGTTTGACCCCAGGTGCTATTGGGGTGTCATAACTGGATGTTGGGGGTTTCTGCTGGCTGCCAGTGTGTAGAACCACATTGCAGGTCACCTCATAACCAGTCTCTGCCCCAAAGGACGGTGCAGCCCAGCCCAAATGTCCACAGCACTGAGTTTGAGTCTCTTATACTAGGCTCTCCCCTTTAGCAGAACCCAGAAGCACATGATGCCCGAGCTCATGTCCATATATAGTTATTACTTTGTCACTTCCCTGCCTACATACAAGGGATGGCCCTTGATGGAAGTCCTCTGCCCACTCTGTGACAGGTGGTAGGGTTCAGCAACAACTGAGTCTGCCTCAGCCTCCCTTCTCTGTCCTGCTCAAGCTATTGCCGGCACTTAACAGGGGAACCAGCTTAGATGTTACTTGGGGTCTCCTCACTGCTCTTCCCAACTGTATCCTTGATGTTCAAGCTGCATCCAAGGCTCCTGTGACTCCATCCTGCTATTTGCTGACATTAGCATCTGTACTCTGTCCCTCAGTCCCATGCCGCCAGGGCTCTGGTCACGTTTTCCCCCTATGCCACTGGTGACTGCATTCATTAACTTCCTTTTACAAACGAGGAAGTCGGGGCTCAGACAAGTTAAGCATGAATTACAGTGTGGAGAAGCATTTACGCTCCCACACCTGCAGCCTTATCATCGATCTAATAGATGGCAGCCAGGCTGGGCCCCACCTCAGCCCTCAGAGCTTGTGAGAAGGGTGCTAAGCTGGGAAGGTCAGAGCATGCCACTCTGGGTAGGAGCCTTGTGGAAGTTAGGAAGCTGGGGCTTGGGCAGTGCTGACCTCCAGGTACCATGCTGTGCTGGATAGTTTACATCCCTAGGTCGTTAAATCTCCCCACATCCCTGCTGGGAAGATACAACTGTTATTGTATGATTGATGGGGGTTGACAGAGGATCTGAGCACTCTGCCTGCTCAGAAGCCCTGCTTAAGGTCACCAGTGGGATCCCCCATGAGGCAGTGAGGTTCCTCTCAGAGTCTCTTCTTGTTGCAAGGAAGCAGCTCTCCAGTGAACGAGAAGGAAAAGACCCTGTTAGTTCCAGCTGTGTGAAGTGGGTTCTCTCTTCAGGTAAGGAGCCCCCTGCATCCCAAAGGAGCATCTGTTAGGGTGGCATCCAGGTAGGAGGGATAGCATCTGCACTGCAGGTCACTAAGTCTCTTCTGTGGGGATGGGGTCAGGGACAGAGTCTCCTTATGCCTTCCCTCCCCTCACACTCCACTCTGCCTGGCCCATCACTAAAGCTCCAGGCTGACAGAGCCTTGCTCTATGGGAAGAGCAACCAGAGTGGGGCTGGCCTAGGTGAGTTTTTTTTTTTTTTTTTCTCCCAAGGCAGGTTTGCAGGGATAAGAGCTGAGATTCTGCTTGGGGTTCCAAGAGAAGCTATATCTTTCCCAGACTATAATTAAGTTCTCCATGCCTGCACAGGTGACCAGTTCCCTCTGTTCATCTTACATGGTGCTCTTCATGAGAGAGAGAAGGCTGTTTTTGTCAGAACTAGAGCATTTCTGAGACATTGACCAATAAACCACGCTAGTGGCATCCTCCCTCCCCACCTGTCTTTCCTGGTGACTCTAAGATCCTCGAGCTTATGGGAAAGCCCACTGCAGCTTTCCTTTGTCTTTGGGAAGCAACGAGTCTCAGTTCTGTTAGAACTATGTCACCAATGGGGAGCAAATGGCCAGGAGGAAGGATGACCTCTGAGTCCACTGTCTATAAGTGAGGTGAGGAAGGCGAGGGGCTGTTGGGACGGCCATTTGACTAAGTTAGTGCTCTCTAGTATAAAAACTAGAAAGCAGGCCACATCATAGCTCACTGGCCCTTGGGTGGACAATTCTGCTGTGCAAAGACAGTTGGGTGAAAGATCACCAAGCTCCTAACAGGTCCACTTTCTGGTTGTTACATTGTCCCATCGTCCCTGTACCAAAGGCCTGGACTGGCCCTGTGACTCTCTGATATTCTCTCTCTCTCTCTCTCTCTCTCTCTCTCTCTCTCTCTCTCTCTCTCTCTCCTTCTGAAAGTGGTCTCTGAATAGAAAACTCACAAGAATGAGAAATGAGGAACTTAATTTTGAAGGAGCAGGCTTTCTTTTATCCTTGCTTTTTTCTTTCCTATTGGCAACTGTTCTGGCCCTTGAGGAATAATAGCCAGCATCATTTCTGCTGGCAGGCTTCCTCCTGCAGAGGGCCACTGGGCGCCAAGGTCACCTGCATGATGGATTCCATAAAATGACAGCACCCTGGTTCAGCCGGGGTTTGGAACGCTCATGTCCCCTGATGGCTGTAAGTGAACCTGTGGCATGCTGAGTCTTTCATTTGGTGCCCAAGGAAGCAAACACGTTCTCATTTTCTCTGCATTCTGAAAATGCCGTGCACTGTAATTAAGTTTTTGAGGAATTCATGGGAAGTAACTGAGTTCAAGAGTAGAAAAAAAGTTGGCTAAATTAGAGTCAGTTCCAGGCAGCTCTCGTCACTCATTCATTCAAGAAGCGTTCATTCATTCCCTATTCATTCATTTCCTACAGAAAGGATTCTCACACACACACAGAAGTAAGATCTTGCCTTTAAGTCATCATAAGGCAATCTATAGAAACAACTAACCTGGGCTCATAGACTCTACACCGACAGCTAGGGAGCCTCCCCGGGACTGACCTAGGTCCTCTATTTCTGTGTGACAACTGTGTAGCTTGGTCTACTTGTAGAACTCCTAGCAGTGGGACAGGGACTGTCCCTCACACTTGGGCTGGCTTTTGGGAACCTATTTTCCATACTGGGTTGCCTTGCCCAGCCTTGATACAAGGGGAGGAGCTTAGTCCTACAGCAACTTGATGTGCCATGCTTTGTTGATACCTATGGGAGGCCTGCCCCTTTCTGAAGAGAAACAGAAGAGGAGTGGATTGCTGGGGTGGAGAGGGGGGCCAGGGAAGTGGGAGGGGAATAGGAGGAGAAGAGGGAGGGGGAATTTCAGTTGCGATGTAAAATAAATGAAAACAATTCCTTAATAAATAAAAGATCCTGCCTTCCTGGAGGCTGCCCTCTTAGTATGATGAATATGCACATATGTAAACAATGCAAGCCCTGTGAGACTTGCAGACAGTGGGATTAATGAGTTTCCTTCTGGTCACTGGAGCCACAGAGACAGTGAAGCAGGGGCAAATGCCCACTAACACCAGCTCCACAGAACGTTATCTCTGTTCCCTGGCTAAGGAGACCGCGGGCCCAGGAGTTGAGATGATGCAATTTCCCAATGATGCTTATGCAAAGAAAACACGCTCCAAAAGCAGTTTAGTCACAAGAGTTTCGGCTTAAATAAAAGTATGAGCTTTTGGTTATTCAACGGCACCATCATTTTCAGCAATTCAGTGCAAACGAGTCAAAAATAAAAACATGCACCAATAGTCCTAGATCATCCTTAGAGATTCCTGAGTTACATATTTGGGAGAGGTATGGGGGGGCGATAAAAGAGAAACAACAGAGAGAACACCCAGTCAAGTGTGGAAATCAGGCTCCGATGCAACTGTGAGCTCTGGAGAGGAAGTTTGAAAGTAGAAGGGAGGCTAGGGTGCTTCATCCTGGTTCGTTCCTTCACAGATCTTCTGTGACTTCCTTTTCTGGGAGAGCAGAAGGATCTCTTTCCCTATCAGAAGAATGAGGGGCTGGGCAAGAGCTCCTTGAGGGGTGGCTAGGTTCCTGGTCCAGCATCTCCTCCTGGAGTCTCACCTTGCAGATTAATGCCTCCTCCCCACCTCCTATTCCACAAGACTTACCCAGCCTCGTAGCAGCTCATAGGCTGTGACACCCAGGGACCACCAGTCCACGGGATATGAGTACCCAGGCCCTCCATCCACATACACCTGGAAGACTTCTGGGGCTGTAATGACAAGACAGAAAGAATATCAGTCATACAACTCCTTAGCATAGCTCATACCTACAGTGGAAAGTAAGACCTAAGCACTGGGGTTGAGAAGATTGCTGTTCTGCCTCTGTATCAACATGAACCAGGTAGCCAGGTAGGAGGATGCTGAGCCCTCTGTGCCTGCAGTCAAACTCAGGAACGATCTAAGCAGGGAGTCAGAAACAGCACCGACAGAGTGGGCTTCTATTGGCAAAGATGGGAGGCGGCAGCTGCTGAAAGAGGAATGAGTTTACGTTCCTGGCAAAGAAAATATTTTTGAAATGGGATAGAAGAGAAGGTTACAGAGCAGTGTGGAGATGCTACCCACCACAAGATGTCATGGTCAGCATGGCTAATTTGATGGTGTGTGAATTTGAGTTCCCCATCTGTTCTGGGGAGCAACACATATGACTGCAGCTGTCAGGACTTCGTGTAGCACTCGGGACAGTGAGGAGAGACTGGATCAGGGCAGGGTAGCTGGATGCTCCCTACGATAGGACCACTCTGAATCTGGAGCTTAAATCTGACAAGCCATCAGATCCCACCTGGCTTTTGTCTTTTTTCCATCCACTCTGCATTTTATGGAGTGTTCTCAACCATAAGCTTCCCTTTCCTTGAAACCACAGTCTCTGGGGACAGGCTACCATTTGACACCTTTAAGATGAAGCAGATGATGTTCAGAGAGAGGTATGGGTATAAGG